>NC_089272.1:330040-999158 GCF_963678975.1 Dysidea avara | reverse complement strand
GAAACCAATGAAGCTACCATCCAGTAGCCACTACTGCTACTGGATCATAGCAGTAGTGGCTAGGATCCATTGTGCCACTACAACTACAATAAAATTTCTGGGATAAATTTATAAAATTCTCACCAGCATACGTATATGTAGCTAACTCAACTCAGATATTTTACTATCAGCAGCCACAAACTATAGGGTGGCCCGTTGAGAGACTATTGACAATGAGTCAATGAAGGGGACTGAACACCATTAGGAGCTATATTGGCTACAAGAAGTATATGTCTATTTAAGGTAGTATTCCCACACACTTTATCGTAGAAAAACGACTCTACATAATGTATGAGTTTGACACCAGATCAAATGGGGTCGACATTGTGATGTGTGCTTTTGCTTTACATCTGATGCATAATTACTTACATAGAATGCACTTAAAAGATTTTGGTGTAGCTATTTGTCAATTTCCAGTTTGGCTCAGTGGGAATTGCACATGCTGTGTAGCCAAAGCTGATCATACATGCAAAATTCTGTATCGAATTCAGGGGCAGATCCAGAAGAGCCTCTCTTACTCGAGATACTCTAATAGAGAAGTCACAGTAGTCTTTTGAGGAGCAGTGTAGCAAGCTATATGTATACAGTTATAAATAAGGAAATGTAGTTGGTGAGGGCATCTATGGTGAGGGGTAGCTATTGTCAGCAGGTAATGACTTTTTTTTGATCTTCAACTTACAGCTAGACTGAAGTTGCAATTTAAAGTGGAACCCTCCTTTTAAAAGTCTGGATCCTCCCCTGTAATTATATAATCAACTCCTTCATGTATTACAGTAGCTACTACGTGTTTCAGCATGTCTCGGGCACTGAACCAGATTGCCAGTTGCTCACAGCACTAATCACCTGTGGGCACTGAAACCATCTCTGCCTCTGGATCCAGATTGCACTACTTGTCCTGAACAATTAAATTGATCAAATCTGATAAGTGTGAACCAAAGTGTAACCAAACAAGACTACCAAGCAGGGCTGGCTCTGGCAAAATAGGGGCGGGTGGGCCACCACAGTTGGGGGCATAGCAATTGTAGCATATTTTCAAGGGGGTCTGGGGGCAGCCCCCCCTCCACCAGGAAAATTTTTAAAATCATCACTCAATCCTGAGATGCAGCAATCTGAAAGCATTTTTAGTTGGGTGCTGACAGTTGCATGCTGCTCAACAGAATCTTTGAAGTAAGTCTGAGTGTACTGAAGGGCTGAAATAATATCAAGTAGCAAACTATTACGTGCAATTGTATGGCTTCTCGTACGTTAGTCTGTGCACTAGAGTTTAAAAGCATAGATTATAGCCCTCTATATAATCTATGGTATAGCTGCTAGCTGTAGATAATATGAGGGAAGATACTCTCTTTCTCTTCTAGAGTAAAAGGTTGGATGGGTCGCAAAGAGCAAGAATTTTAACCGATCGATTTTAACCTACAGTAAGCGCACAACTTAATAATTTTTTCTGACAAAAGTTGAGGCGTTTGTTATGCTGCGCGGGAACATTAAAAATGGCGACGTTGGCAGGTGCTAGCAGAAAGTTGGAGAGATAGAAGCGTTCTTCTGTGACATAGAGAAAGAGAAGACTCCGCAAGCAAGTAGTGAAATAAAAGAATGCCAGTGAAGCGGCCGTCTCGACTCGAGGGGTTCTGGACTCAAGTCACTACTCGCACATCACCCGCCTACCTTAACAGCTATAATTCCATATGGGTATGTGAAAAGGAATGGTATTATTGCCGCTGCTTCTAATGTGAGGAAACAAACAAGCTCTTCTTACTACAACTCGGTGCAGGAAAACAAGGTAGGCATCATTTAGAGTCGCCTAGTCCAGTACACAAATATTTATTATATCCAGGTTATCAAAATCAATAGAGTAGTATGTCTGGATATAAATATAGTGTTACTCGTCAGCAGAATGTATCACCAGATATATTAAGAGAATGGTAACTTTGCCAAGATGGTGAACATCATTAAGACTATAGCACTTGTTGAAAAAGTCCATCGGACCTCAGGATGCCAACCTACAATTGAGTTTGAGCTGTTACTGAATGTCGTTGATGTGTCACCTGGTCTGTAGGTGAGGTTCTCTTTTGTGATTACAAGTCTTGTTTGTAATTATGTATTTGTTTGTAGTATGTGTTTATTCTGTGGTGTATCATTAAACAAGGCCACAAACAGACATCCTGTTCAAAATATGTGTAACCTTATATCCTACATTGCTCATATCTTGCCTACAGTAATTGTGCTAAGTAGTACCTTGAGTAGTATGTATGCATTCCCAGGTGCATTTGGATTGAACATAATACCACACAGTACTGTACTTTACCATTATTTGTAACTTGATTTTAGAAAGCGGATCCAAATTATACACCAGGGGAAATTGAACGACCACCTCTAGTGGGTAGCTATACTATCAAACTATCCGGCGATTTTGATGCTCAAAACTGTTTCTTGAGGTTATGTTTTCTGGGTGCCCTGTCAGGCTCTAGTCATATTTTCTGGCTTTGACACGAGGACCTCGCTTCATGAGAATCAGTGGTGGATGGCCTTCAACAGCCAGCCAAAGATTTTGGTATTGATTCTGCTGTATTTCAGCCACTTAAGGAGCTAGTTTTCAAGAATAGCTGCCAACCTGCTACTAATAGGCCTAATGTATTTTGTGGAGTGGACTCACACTAAGTTAGAAACAGCTTCTTAACAATTATCCAGGAATTTCCTAGTTTTTGTACCACTGTAGACACTAATGTCAAGCTAAAACTACTGAAGCTGCTCTTCCTACAAAGTCACAAATATCGCACGTGTACTAATTTATTAGAATATTTACAAGACGTTATAATAGTGCATAAATAGTTAGATATAGGCTACACATAGCCTTTTCTACACAGTCTATATAGTGACAACATATTTTTAGATGTAAACTAGCTTAGCGGGCAGCATTAAGCGGATAGCGCAATACTAACAACATCGCTAAGTATTTACTTCTGGTCATTCACAGTAGCCTATCCACTAGTACTAAGCAGTAAAGCAGCAAAGGAATTAATCCTACGCAACTACAATAGCCTCCACCACTGCTAGTATGCACAAGTACACGTGTTTTGTAAACATTCTATTAAATTAGTGCATTCGCGAACTCTGTAACTTTGTAGGAAGAGCAGCTTCAACAGTTTTAGCTTGATAATGGTGTTTCCAGTGGTACAGGAGCTAGATAATTCCTGGATAACTGTTAAGAAGCTGTTTAGTTCAGTGCATAAGTCCAGTCTGCGAGTCCAGTCTGCGAGTCCAGTCTGCGAGTCCAGTCTGCGAGTCCAGTCTGTGAAATACATTAGGTTCTACTATTAATGTGTTTTCTATGCATAGTATTAACGTATTCAGTTTTTCATATTTGTTGGCCCTGACCACAACATTTTTCGTATGGTTACACTGGATCTGTTTTCAGTAATCTTGCATCGTTCAACTTTCTTAAATGTCCAAGAAAAATAGTTATATTGTAGTGTAGGTTGCATTTTTTTGTTAATGTGTATTATACCGTGCATTCATTTACATTATACAATTTACAGAAACTTCAATAAAGTGGAGCAGCTGTAATATGCCGAACTTAAGGGCAAGGTGGAAATAGCAATCAATCAAGAAGATATTAAGTGACATCGATACACCAAGAGAGCAGAGAGACATCTAGCAAGGAGTGACACGATGAGCTAATGAAAGTTAAAACTCAAGCTTAAGGAGTAAACATGCTGATATGATGATAAAGATGGTAGTCAATTAAACAGGTTCAGCCCAGGTGATCACACTTTGTCCCAAGCAAAAGAAATTTCGTGATGGGTCACAAAATCTGATATATGGTACTGTACTATGTGACTAACTTGTAGCTATACTATACCCTTGTAACTGTGTACATGTATATAATGTAATACCATGTAGATATTATTGTTTACAGTTTTTACCACATGTATAAGTTTCATTGATACTGTACAAGAAATGTATTTGAAATTTCATTAATACTGTATAGAAGAAATCTGTTGGAAATGTCATAGATATTGTATAAGGGAAATCTGTAGGAAATTTCATAGATATTGTATAGAGGAAATCTACAGGAAATTTCATAGATATTGTATAGGGGAAATCTATAGGAAATTCCATAGATATTGTATAGAGGAAATGTACAGGAAATTTCATAGATATTGTATAGGGGAAATCTATAGGAAATTCCATAGATATTGTATAGAGGAAATGTATTGGAAATTTCATAAATACCTTATAGAAGAAATCTGTAGGAAATTTCATATGTCCAGTGCAGGAAATCTGCAGGAAATTGTGCCCTATCATGTAGTAGGAAATGTACAGGAAATTTGCAAATTTCCTGCACATTTCCATCACCTGGATATGTGCTGGAAATGTCACCTGTCCTGTAAATTTCCTGCACATATCCTGCTACAGGAAATGCCACATTTTTTCCTGTGTAAATTCCAAGCAAAATACATTACCTCTGGAAAACAGATAATTAGGCTTGTGGGAATTATGCTCAAAATTTTCATCATTATTCTATTCCGAATTTCTTTTAAAAACTTATCATTATGCCTTTTATTATTCCCAAAAATACTCATTATTCCCAAAATTATTCCTACTTTTTATAACTTGTTCTTCTCTTTAGTAAGTAAATTGTACAGCAAGACTTTAAAGTACTAAATCTAGCTGTGTCAATTCGTCAGAAAAGCTTTTTTGCTAGTAAGATGCTCAGTTACTAGTATAATGGGTAACGAAATATTCCACGCCGATTGTTCTATTAGAGTAAGTGACTGCTCTATTAGAGTATCTCGATCTTAATTTATTTTTAGGCCAATTATGCTCTAAAAATGCATCAAAATGCTGGAATAATGCTCAATTCTTTTACCCCATCATTATTCCCGAAATTATTCGGGCATAATTCCCACATCCCTACAGATAATGGCTAGAAATAAAAAAAAAACAGCAGCAGCAGATTATACAGGGTAATATCCAACTGTAGAATTGAAATATTAACATGCAGTCAATACAGTGAACCTGTGTATTGCAATTGAGGACATGTTTATATAATACTGGTGATCTTATTATCAGAGTGCCCTGAAGTGTACAGCAGAACCTGTTAATCAGGACACTTTTGGTGTGTCCTCAATACACAGGTTTCACTGTAGAGGTTACAAGTTTAATTCTACCATTTTAGCCAAGTTTCAAGTTGCTACCAATAATGTAATTATTCACAAGATGAATATTATAATTTGTGCTAGGAACATCTGTCGTCAGGTAACATGTGATGTTTGTATTAATAACGGACAGCAATGCACACATTCATTTGTGATTTATAAGGTAACATTTAAAGGCTCAAGTGGTAACACAAGTACGTATACTCCAAATGTACTAAAGCTTGAAAGTACACTTATAAAAATGCAATAATGTTAAGTGTTCACCCAATGTCTGGTCAACTCTAGCTATGGCTGATATATAGCAATTATGTTCTAAAATGTTACAGTGTTGTAAGGCAACTGCTCATGGGGTCAGTCCTATACAAATTATTTTGTAGCACCTACAATTGAGGTTGGATAAGTGTTTGACAATCTTAATAGTTTACAGTTTAATTATTACCAAGACTGCTTGTGTGATTCAAGTTTAACCTCCATTGCATATTAAAAAGAAAAAAAAATACAATCATTGATGCACATTTACAAAAAGTAATTAAATTGATTCACATAATTATAACAATCGTTACGAACGATATGTTAGTGACAAAACAAATTATAAAATAAAAATACGTATCTACAAATATAGTTTATACCAACACATATACAAAACCATAGAAAACCTAAATATAATGACATTAGATATTGTACTAGAATTCATTACATTCTTCCTACTTCTCACCACTCTTCAGTCCTATAAGATATACATAAATATGATGTGTGTTCATAATAATTATGTATTGTAGTTTCATATAGACGATGTCAATTAATTTGTTTAGAAAACACTGCACAGGTACATGTGCTACACTATTGTTGTAAAATAAATTTAATGAATGTTATATGCAAAAAGTATACAAAATTGTTCACCAATAATATACATATATCACACAGTACAGTACAGTATAGTAGGACCCAAACTTTGATTATCCGAGCCCTCGATTATCTGGATAGTAGTGGTGACTGTTCTATTAGAGTGTATTGTCAAGAGGTGTGTGTTCTATTAGAGTAGTTGAACCATAGATAATAGAGTACATAAAGGATTGTGGTATGGTGTGTGGGCAGATCAAAGGCTGCCGCCAGTGTTACAAATTAGTTGTAAACCAGTTTACAAATAATTGTTACATGGCTAAGTACCTCCTTTTAGCCACACAGCCTGGCCACTAATTAGTTCAAAGACTTTAGTTTTACTATATAAGTTATTCGATTGTGGTATTAATGGCTAACGAAAAGCAATAAATAGAAACAAGATCAAAAAATGTGGTCAGCATCGTGACAAAGGACAAAAGATAAAAGTTTTCTATACAGATGGGGACAGTGTGTCTTCGTGTTTGTGGTGAAGTGTGGACTGTGTGATGAAAACTCAAATTGATGTGAAGTTATGAAATGTGGGAACCCGTACAAGCTTTGTGTATGGATACTGTGGCTTAGATTGATAGTTTAGATGGTGTGGAGTACTTGTTTATGGTCAGCATTTATTTCTTTTTCCTGTTTGCAGACTGATTCTCCAGTTTAAAGTCATCATGTGATGCGAGTAGTCTACTATAAGTGCTCTGTGCTTTCATTCAAATTCCCTGCTAGTCTGGTATTAAGACATGCACTGTTGTATGTATGTGATAAGAAGACAATAGCTAGCTAGCGGTCGCTTGTAAGGTTATTATCTTGCATACAGTTAGTGTAGGTTAGAGTATATACGAAGATAGTGTTGCACAACACATTTTAAAATGTCTATTGATGTCCATATGAAGATGGGAATGTGTATGTGTGTTGCACAGAGTTGAATGGCTTGCCTGCCAAGCACCCACACTGTTAAAACAGAGGTGTTCAGTTACACCCTGACAAAGGTGTTTATGGAACACCTACACCTTTAAAAGTGTACATATCCACCCAGGAGTGTTATATTACGCCTATAATGTTATTGGATTGTAATAAGTGTAGTGAAGCACCTTTGGGGTGTATTAAAGGTGTTATTGTACACTCTATACTGATGCATTTGAAATGAATTTCTTTTAATGTAGGAATGAGTCTACACACCATACAGTGATGCTATATGATTATAAGCTCATGCAGTGTTGCTGATTTAGTTAAGTGCAACAGTGAAGCCCAAACAATGTTACACTGAGCTCAGCATGCAGACGAACAGATCAGCAATACTATATCCACACTCAATCTATCAACGTACTGTAGCTTGCTAGATTGTACATGTCAATAACTGCTTTTACAAGTACTAATAGTGTTTGTACATTCTGTATATTTGATTTTAGTGTGCATTAATAATAATTCAATTCCGTACAATTATAGACATCTAAAATATAAATTGTACACTGTGCAAAAGGCAGAGGTCACAGATATGAGCATGAATGTACGTGCAGTCGATAAAGTAAATAATTCTGTGTGCCGTACTAATTTGTCAGCCATACGATTGCAATCCATTATATAAGCATGGTAATGTCAGTGTTGATACAAGGCTACACATTAAATGCTACTTCATAATCAGATTTTCAATCACTCCAGTCGTCAGCTGGGCATGTAATAATATCATTAAGAGACTCCATATCATGTTCAAAATGGAAGGCAATTTTCCTTTGTGATGCCGGCGGGTAGCCTTGTGGTCATCATCATACACTGTGACGTGATTCAAAATGCCAGTTTGTGAGTTCAATTTATACATCAAGCTCAGCTATCGAGATTTTTCATACACTTGATCCGACCTTTAAAATTGCAAGAACTAATGGATGTCAACACATGTTCACTAATGAAAGTTGTTTGTGACAAGGCCAATGGACAATTCAAGCGGATACTGAGCTACACTCCCTGCAATCCTAGGCCCGTGTGTTGGCATGCATACCTTCCAGAACGTCAAAATATACCAAGAAATAAGTGATGACTTGACGATCCAATTGTGTTCCATTGAATGCCCAGCTTTTGAACGGCAGTGCGCACTATATAGCGTGTACCAGGTGCGAGACCAGGTGCACAATATCAGTAATATGGCCACCGAAAGAAGCAGTTGAGACGATAACGTGCGAGCAGCTTTCGATAGTAAAGAAATGTACCAAAATTTAACAGCATCGACGGCGGGAACGTGGAAGACGATTTGTACCCGGCTGCAGCGGCTGTCAGTGCTTGGGCGCCCAGAGTGGGAAAAGGTGAGTAACGGCCTGGCAACTTTGACGTGAATAATACATGATCTATAGCTGTGAAGAAAGAACTGGCGACGATTAGAAGTGTTCACTTCTGAACAGCGTAATGAGACTGGTATCTTCAGTAGAACTTTATACATTCTCGTGACAATGTTAGAGGCCATTTCCACTGGTTTGACAACTGGCAGGGCAGACAGGAGATAGCTCAGATGCCAAGAACATGCATCATTGCACATCCAAAGTCAGAGGCTTACAATGTGGTGTGCCAGAAGCTGGTTCAAAAGCGGCACCCAGCTAGATCCTGGATGACAATGGACAGTGGACTTGTGTCAGTATGTTGTTCAGTGTAAAACCTTGATATACTGGTTTATTTTAGAAATTAAGAATTCAGAGAAGGGTGTAGCAAACAAATTGATCAAAGTATCAGTAATGAACCAACTAAAAAACTTGAGAATGGAGTTCAACGACAATGGTTTGGAAATTTCTGATGGCTGAGTATGAGGACACTATTCAGTCCATGAAGGGTAACTATTAAAAGAGGGTAGCAAAGGAACTGTACAATTCGAAGATAAGTGGATTTAACCCTACTGAACGCCTGGCTTTAATAGTGACTGAATGTCCACTTTTGTCAGAGGTCATTGATCAAAATTCCCCTCTTTGCACTCAAGTACTTGGGTAAGTGTACCATAATAGTTTGTTATAGTTTGAAAATTATGTTTTCTTTTGGTATATAGATACAAAACAAGTTTAAAGCAACTGTTCCAATTGACGACAATATAAAGGACTTCATTTTATCAACTGGCCTATGTGGAGAACAAAATTGATGTCAACATTTTAGTGTAAGACCAGGCCGTAATTTAAGAAGCTATTGGGACTTCTTGGTGAATGTAGCTAATGATTTTTGTCCACCAAGATGGTAAATAACAATTAAGAATACTGAATGTATGTAACAAGGTCTTATTTTTCTCAGATGTTACTGATTGTGTACTTGGAAGCTGATTTGTCATCTGTTACATCCAAGATGGTTTGCAAGGATAGTGTTTTACTTAAGAATTTTGAGGTATGTTTACCTGTAGTGTACATTCACAAAGTTATGTTTGGTTGACATATAAAACCTCTAATAGTTTCACTGCATGAAGCATTAATTACGTATTAGCATATAAGTTCACAACTCTAGATAGGCTGTAGTGCTTCTTGGCATCCAAAATCAATAATAGTCCAGTACTACTTACTGTACGGTGGGAGAAATTTTGGCTAATTTGGCAAAATGATTTTGATTCACCAAAAATGCAGTATGACACAACTATTCGCCAATATATTATCCACCAAATTCCTTCTCGAGTAAAATCACCAAAATTTTGTATTGTGCGGTACACAGCCAAGACTATAGTTCCTTGAAATATGTACCTATTGTCATGCTTGATATATGTTATATATTTTTATTCTTTCATATGCAGTGACGTGATGTCGATGTAGACTCTGTGCAGTTTCGAATTGTCAGTCAGAACCATTTCTGGTTATTACTGGACGCGATCCTGAAGATGAGGGTAGCTGAGTCTTCCATCGCTAGTTCCATTCCAGTACTAAGTGTTTAATCTCAAAGATGAGTAGCTGTTGCAACTGGAGACTGTTATTCCAATCTGGAGAAAATGTGTATAGAACAATAAACTCTTATGAATTTTAAGTTTATACATTATGTATAGCAGTTTTCAATGCTTGTTCTTTTAATATCACCCTAATAAAATTGTAAGACTACTGAACACTGCTAAAGACGTTATTGAAACACCTAGGGGTGTTATGTATACCACCTTAAAGTTTATTGGAACACCGTTGGTGAGTGTTACTGAAACTCCTTTGAGGGTGTACTGGGACACCCTAAGGGGGAGCCTGACAACAATTGTAGATAAAACACCCCAAGGGGTGTTTAATAAAGAAACTTTTTTTAACTGTGCAGGGATGACAAAAAGTCTGGCTACGCCACTGGTTATCAGCTTGTTTCGGTGGCATCAATATTGGATATCGGTAAATGCCAAATACCCATATTGGTACACCTCTATTAGTAATACTGCTTCATCGTTGTCAGGGTAAAGTGAGGCTGTTTTTTTTTTGGTGATGTTTTTCATGGACTACTCCCAAACTTTGTGGTCCTTACTATGCAGTACTGTATGATACATACAATTCCATGCACTGACCCATTGTAATTACAATTACAATATATGACATATCCATACTTAATAGGGCTGGGACGAAGCTTCGAATGTTTCGGTGGTTTGAAGGTTAAGTAAACTTCGAATTTTAAAAGTATCCTTCGAAGCTTCATATGCACTCATTGTTTACTAAAGAATTACAAATAAACATTGTTGTCTTTATTGCAGCTGCTTATTGATCGTGCACAATTGATGTTCGTCTCTTCGCGAGTGCCACTCCCACTTTTAAACCGTCGCAGTTTAGCTTGATACCATAGTTATAACCTTGAAACACCTTATAAAGTGATAGATATTGCAGGAAAACATCCGTTTAGCCTTTAGTTGGTGTTTACCTATGCATGATTGCAGTATAGAGGACACGCCCATTTGCAATTGATCGATCGCGTCATTCAGTACTGCTGCTATGCACTTTCCAAATGCTTGCAAACTTATTAAATAGGACTAGAAAAATAAAACTTAAGAAGGATGTTAGTAAATATAAGAAAACCTGTAACTTGAAAGCTAACACCAAAGCTTCGAATGTTCGAACATTTTACAAGGAAATATTCGAAGGTAAATTTCAACATTCGTCCCAGCCCTAATACTTAAACATATTTACCGTATAGTGGGTTATTTTCGAAACAGAAAATTCTGCACAAGAAGCAAAATCTGCATTTCGAAGGATTTTAATTTCGAAGAGTGTATATTTTGAAGTCCGGATGGATTTCAAATAAACGGAAATTTATATCACAAATTATGAAGATACGTGAATGTTTGCCAAAAACTGACTTACTGATGGAATAACCCCCATCCCTGTGCACTGGAGAGAAAACTGAGGGAGTTTCGAGTGGAGTAAATTCACTGGCTCGATCATGCTCGATCGTAGATAGCATAGATTCTAGAGCAGACGGCATCAATTCCCATGCTGGATTACCTGTTTTCTAGTTATTGGCACAGTAGCTAATGATACAGTTTACCCATTATCATCAGTAATACTGAGCTAAAACTCGAGGAATGCACAAGCGAATCACCAAAAGTTGGATCGTTGCTTTCACTTGTGGGAATTTATTTTCGAAGAGAAGTGCCTCTTCGAAATATCCGAAAATAAAAACCTTTTGAAAATTACCAGCTATACGGTACTACACTATTTGAACACTAAACAAGCGACCACTACTATGTATATAAAATTACACGTGCCGTACACAGGATAAACATAGATACGTATGTACTTACCATCCTCTATCTTCTTCAACAAATCATCATGTGGTGCATAATCTCTAGTGTTCTTTAAACACTGTAAAAATATCTGAGCACACTCTTCAGAAAGAGTGATAATAAGAAAACCAAGTTTTCGTTGTTTCTCAGTTGATATCACATGAGGATTAAAAAAATACTCGCCATGTTCAGGGGTTAGCAATCCATGAGCCAACATCGGTGGTGTAATGGTATTCACATTTACTCCATTGATAATGTCTTCAGTATATGGCTGAAGGGAGTCTATAGTAATACAATAGACAAATTCCATAATAAGGCTTTATAGTGTATAGAAATAACTGTTGCCCCTAGCAACCTGAATTTCCCAGTATTATTAGGTGATGATGCTTAAAGTAACTTAGAACTCCAAATTTTGAAAGGATAGCATATATATGTCATAAGATATGACATTTTGAAATTTGTGGTTTTCCCATACATATCTATGTGAGTGGGCTACAGTTGCCCCTTCTGGGCAATCACAAAAATGAGGTATTTCAACGTATGCAAAAACTAAAAATTCAACAGTACATATATCTCAATATTACATAATTAATGTGTGTAGTAGGTGTGAATGTCAACAATAATCTTTCCAAGTTTTAAATGGATAGTGTATATAGGTCATAAGATATGACCATATATACTACACCTTGAATTCCATGATTTGTGTAATTACTGAGAAGGAGCAACTGTTGCCCCTCTCATTGACACTGTATGGGAAAATTGCAACTTCAAAATATCATATCTCATGACTTATATATGCTATCCTTTTAAAACTTGGAGAAGTGACTTAAGACATTGACACCTACAAATAATGTAAAATTTAGGTTGCTAGGGGCAATGGTTGAATTTTTTATTATTATGAAATTTGTCTATTATGAATGTGACATACATAATTATGTAAAGTGAGTATGTAGCTATACAAAACTTATCAAATTTTCTAGCTAGTATGCATGTCACAACATGAGAAAGAAAAATAAAAATAAAAGAAAGCGTATGTATGTTTGTATCAGGAGCCCGTAGCTAAAGTCTTTGAGCAGGTTGTAGGACCAGGTGTCCTACAGACCTTCAGCACTTGTGCTGTAAAACATTAATAAATAAATAAGCGCCATAAGGTGGCGTTGGGCTTCTGTTAGTATATACGTATGCCTAATTCCTCGTGCCTTGTGTTACACTAAAATTCAAGATTCCAAACTAACTTTTAGATTCTAGCTGCAGCCTTTGGATTACCTAATCTAACAAGAACTGGAGACTTTAAATAATTACTTAAATATACAGCCTGAAAAAAGCTTCGGTTATGTGAGTGTGCTGTGGACAGACATGCAGACACCTATACAGACACAATGACTGTTTTTTTTTCTAAACTGTTGTCATGTTAACAGTTACTGCAGAGAAAGTTGCTATTGTGAGGGTAGCTGATTAGGGACTAGCGGAAGTGTTTTGCATTTGGCAGCCCTCAGTGCAATTTTAATCGATGACAGAAATGGATTTTTTTAAGCCAGGAACATGCCACCAGTCGACCATTCCTGGTTTACTGAAATTGGTTTCAAAAAAATTCAAGAACTATTGACCATTCATATCACATGATCAAAATACCCATAACTCATTGTTTCACAGCTAAAGACCACATTTTCATAAGATAGTATCAACCATACTAGGCATGTATGTACACTACACAGCATTACATATAAACTAACTGAAATTCACTCCTTTAGGATGAAAATCAATAGGAAATTGTTGACCAGCATTAGTCATAGAGATCAGCTGACAACCTGTAACACACACATAGTCTACATCATACAATAATGCTTAAGCAGATGAAAGCCAAGTTTCTCAGCAACAAAATGGAATTATAGCACAGCTATTGTATATGTGTACCATGTGTTCTTGTATAAAAGCTGTATTCCAAGAAGGCCAGCACCTTAATACACAGGATATTATGTGATTACAATAGCGTAATTTGTACACAGAACAAGCCTTACTACAACTACTGAAACAGCAGCTGCTACAAGGAGCAACAAGATTGTTCACAAATGAAATAAATGCCTAGGCTTTTATACAAGGAAATACAGTACCACTTTCACACCCCAGATCAAAGGATGTACTGGTTCAGGAATGTAAACAAGATATACGCACTGTAAGCAGTGCATATGTAGTACACACGTGTAGTTATACCATGGCTGTGAGGGATTTTGGTGATATATACACCGGAAGCACAAGGGCACAAGGGCTAAGGGTGTATGTATCAACAAAACCCAATGCAGTCATGGTATAAGTAATAGTTGTATCATGTACCCGAGTGATTTGCCTGATATGTACATCCAAGCTCTCAGGCTGTTAAGCCCGAGAGCGTTGATATGTACCATGCCAATTGCACTTAGCCTGCAGGCGATTAACCAATACGAGACTGACCACCGAATTCATTTTATAGACCAACTTGTGGAATTCAATTATGGGACAGCAGCAACTAGTGTTGTGACTATGTTTGTTAACATGAACGGGGAAGTCCTAACAGTATTGCAGAAAATTTCAATTAAGGAATTTTACAAGTATTAAAGCCACTGCATCATTTCACAGACCATTTACTACATTTACTAAACATCTATAGGGATAAACTTTGCTGGAGAGTGTTTATCTCGTAACTCTCGTGTTACTCGAAAAGGTGGGCGTGTCCATATTCGAAAATGCAGCGAACCACTTATGAATATGCTATAGCACTAGTTCTCACCTTAAACCAACATTTCTCAACTCATAGGATGGCAAGGGTGACAAATTACTTCCGTCTGAGTACTGTAGGATGCAAAACCGAAGGCATGGTTTTCATCACGTGACCAATAATAAAATTAAATGTTTCGTGTCAAATCAAATAACAAATATGACGAATTGAAGCGTATTGTATTTTTGAACTGGTTGGGCATCAAAGCCACAAGCAAACCACGTTCCCATGGTATTGCCCGGAAATATGCAAGTTTAAACCCTGAGCGTCTCCTTTGAATGCCCACACAAAGTGGTAGACATCACATTAACTCATTCCAAGAAATTTTGATGTCTTTGCCATCTTTGCACCGCCTTTATAGAGTCACACATCTTGAGATTGATTGTGTTGTGAAAACATTAAACAGAATGGTTGTAAATACAGGTGAGTTCTGTAATACTGTCTAGATACCTGTCTCAATGTTACCTACTTAAAGTATATTACTTAATGTGCACTAAATAGATTGAGCCATTAGCAGTACAGTGGTGCCATAATTACTTGGTTAATTAAACTCTGCACCTTCAATAGTAGCTGCACTTAAGTGATGGTGATTGATTTGGAAAATAAAGGCTTCAACATCACTTTTGAGCATCAAGCTTGAAGTAACCACTTTGACTTTTAGAACACCACAACATTTATATAAATGCCATGGAATTTAACCAAGTAAATATGGTATTCATGCACTACTGTAATTCTATTCCATGGCTATAGTGAATACCTGGGAGCACTAATAACAGCGTATACAAGTCACGTTTCGATGTCCTGTCTCCTTGGTTACTGTATCAACCCACAATCAAACTTTTTGTATGCTTGCATCATTATGCATACGTTGTAACTTAGCACAGCAACTCCTTGTTACATTGTTTCCAGTGTCCACTACTGAAATTTACACTACCCAATATATATATATCAAGACACACGGTAGTGTGTCGTGCGGCCCAAGAAGTCGGCGCGCCCCACCGTGAGTATATTAACAGGAAGAAAGAAAATGCAATTTTCATACCTATGTAGCTCTGTGATCCCTTATCCGATTGGAACCAAATTTGCTAGACGTGCCGCCCAGTTATGGGAGTATACCGACCAAATTTGAAGAAAATCGCTCCAGCCATTTCCGAGATACGATCGAACAAAATTTCGTTTTAATTTCTTCGTTTTTTTCTTCTTCTTCATCTTGCAAAATTCGCCATAAAACACGAATGCGTGCTCGGATTGGACTGAAATTTGGCACACTTAAAGGGTACATTAAGGCGTATCTCCGTACCAACTTTGGTAGGAATCCGATGAACATTCACAGAGTTATGACTGATTATTTGCATAAAATAAGGTCAAAGGTCTGTCACGCCTACAGGGTAAACTCCTTGGAGGAATCAGTTGAAAATTGATATGTAGATGGAGCAACCATCGTAGGAGTGCCTTTTGGTGGTTTGAAAGGAATCGGGATAAAGACCATGGAGATATGACACAAAACCCAACCTGTGTCAAAATTACGCGATCGATTTTTATGATTAAAAAAACTATTAGTTTTCGTGTCTACCAAGCAAACCGCTTAGAGCAACGAGCTGAAAATCAGTATGTAGCTGGAATAATCATCACAGAAAGTCCTTGTAGTAGTACAGAAGAATTGGATTACAAATCACTGAGTTATGATTCGAAAGGCAACTACGTGCAGCAAATGCGAGATCGAGATACTCTAATAGAACAGTCACCCTAATAAAGCATTCAGCTGCATTTATAATTTACTCAGTTATATTACATTGCAAGTTATTCTGTAGGGAATTCAGCTACAAACAAGTCACCCTGTAGTCAGATCAGCTAGAAGAAGGTACCTACTAGAGAGTTCAGCTACAAAGAAGCCATCATGTAGAGAGTTCAGCTCAAATAAATCACCCTGTAGAGAATTCAGCTACAAACAAATTGCCCTGTAGAGAGATCAGCTAGAAGAAGTTACCTTGTAGAGAGTTCAGTTACAAAGAAACAATCATGCAAAGAGTTTAGCTGCAAACAAATCACCCAGTAGAAAGTTCTGCTATGAACAGATCACACTGTAGAGAGTTCAGTTAGAAACAAGTCATCCTGTAGAGAGATCAGCTAGAAGAAGTCACCTTGTAGAGAGTTCAGTTACAAAGAAACAATCATGCAAAGAGTTTAGCTGCAAACAAATCACCCAGTAGAAAGTTCTGCTATGAACAGATCACACTGTAGAGAGTTCAGTTAGAAACAAGTCATCCTGTAGAGAGATCAGCTAGAAGAAGTCACCTTGTAGAGAGTTCAGTTACAAAGAAACAATCATGCAAAGAGTTTAGCTGCAAACAAATCACCCAGTAGAAAGTTCTGCTATGAACAAATCACACTGTAGAGAGTTCAGTTAGAAACAAGTCATCCTGTGGAGAGGTTAGCTAGAAGAAGTTACATTGTAGAGAGTTCAGCTACAAACAAATCACCCTGCAGAGAGTTCAGCTAGAAACAAGCCACCAGTAGAGAGTTCACCTAGAAGAAGTTACATTGTAGAGAGTTCAGCTACAAAGAAATTACCATGTAGAGAGTTCAGCTGCAAACAAATCGCCCTGTAGAGAATTCAGCTACAAACAAATCACCCTGTAGAAAGATCAGCTAGAAGAAGTTACATTGTAGAGAGTTCAGCTACAAAGAAACTACCATGTAGAGAATTCAGCTGCAAACAAATTGCCCTGTAGAGAATTCAGCTACAAACAAATCACCCTGTAGAAAGATCAGCTAGAAGGATTACCTTGCAGAGAGGTTAGCTACAAAGAAATCACCCTGCTTCATCTTTTCTTCTTCCTGTAGTAAAGAAAAAAATGACAAGTTAAAAAGCCCTAAAGCCGTCCATAGGCCAGCTTTGGGGTATACAAATACAAAAAGAAGTGAAATCTAATCCAAAACAGCCAAGCTGTAAAAAAAAGAGTGCGGCCCTGAGAAAGGCTATGGTGAAAAAAGACGTGAAATCCAAGGTGGCAGCCAAGAAATGGCTGTGATGGTAGGTTAATGGTAAAAATTTTAGTAACGACAATTCAGGTGAATTTTGTGCCAAGACCAAACGGCACCAAATTCACCTGAATTGCTGTTATTAAAATTTTTACCATTAACCTACCATCACAGCCATTTCTTGGCTGCCACCTTGGATTTCACGTCTTTTTTCACCATAGCCTTTCTTAGGGCCGCACTCTTTTTTTACAGCTTGGCTGTTTTGGATTAGATATATATACATATACACACACTGGTGAAGCATGCCAACAATTTCCCACACATGTACTGTAGGCGATTAACTCACATGGCACATAGCAGATATACTATGGGAACTCATGCTTTGCCTGGTATAACTATTAAATATTTGACCAGGTCTGCAAGTACCCCACATTTTAGCACATTTTTTGAATTCCATTTAATTACACTTTCATTATCTAGATAGCTAGAGGACTGGTCAACCAAAGTTTCAGCTCTAGATGCCAAGAACTTTCGAAGTTACAGTTCTAAGTAGTTGCAACAACAGAAGGATCAATTGTACAGTGGCACTGTGGAAAATAAACTACAGGCACTTAATCAATGGTCATAACTTACGGATACAGTCCTCTACCAAGTTGCATTATCTGGTTCTCCATGAACAGGCGACTCCATTGTTGTGTAAGTTTTGTCTACCAGGCCCTTTACACGACCAGAGAAAAGGTGAAAACATGAGGGAAAAAACCCAATAAGGAATGACTCATCCAACATGAGGCAGACTAATTCTCAAATATTCTGTGTCCTTGGGAGTACATGCATGAAACAAAGATTTTCGAACCCTTCTTGCTTTGGGGATCACGATGTTACCCAGGTTTTTGCAGTTACCACCTTCCTTCACCATGAAACAAACAAAAATTTATGGCTTTTTTAAAAAAATTTGATTTTGTAAATATTTCACACATTGCGTTTATGGAATTCTACTGGTCAGGTCACGTACTGTATACTAGGGATCATGGAGGTTGGAAATTTATTGCTCAAAAATATCACCCAGAAACCAGTCTCACTTTTCCTTCACAACAGTTTGGTAGTAATGGCTAGGCATAACTAAGCCACAAATGTCTTCAGATTGTCCCTTCCAACAAGTTTCTATGAAATTGATTAGCTGAATTTTCTACTGACTGCCTGCCTGATGCGTTCAGTCAAGTATAACTCAATGCTACAGGCTTGATTCTTTGCTGTCCAACTTCACTTTGTCCCGAGATGTGCTTTTCCACCAACCACAGCATGTACAATACACGCATCATGGAGTCACCTTTGTCCTCCTCTGTGTCCTAGTTCTTTTTGCTGACAACGGAAAGTGTTAATTTGCAATAATGTAATACAGCTTCTGTGTGGCTGTGTTATCTACATAGCTATCATGCTAAACACCTGTATTTTCCGTATCAAGTGGATTGATTACAGAGACACTTCTCCTTTTGTAACACTGTGTAACGGGCAGATCATAGCCCAAAATCAAGTGCAATGACCACTTCACTTTTCAGTAATTGATTGTTGGGATATGTGTTCAGATGTGAAATTAATTTTACGGCATGTCTGGCACCATACATTGTTTTGATGCTGGTTCATTAGTCAATTGCACCTGGTTTTTATGAGTACGAACAACATCAACTTGTTTCACCATGCCACACCCTTTTTCACAACTTGGCTGATTTTCTCATAACATGGTTTAATTACAGATTTATGATTAGGGTCAATTACAAATATTAATTTAAAAAGTTTTGCATTAAAATATGATTGCCAAACAACTGACTGATTAACAACAACTTGACCAGGAGTTTTGAAACTATGCACCAAGCAAGCCTCAAAATATGTATCTATCACGATAATCTCTGCATGGTAGTTATCAAGAAGTACACATATAAACATATTTAGAATGGTTTAACAAGAGAGTCAGTGTTACACTGGTAACCAATTATTCCAACATTCGATATTAAGCAACAGAAAAAGTTAATACTCATAACTGATCTGATATGCACTAATAACACTAAGTTAGCACTCATCCTCATCATTATTAAATTACTCACATTTGTGATAAAAGCACTGGCATACGTACAGCTTATTCTAGGCTAGAATGTAAACTTAGACTTATACCACAAGTAAAAGTTACTCATGATAAACAGATTTTAAGCACACTTTACTTATATCGTACCCTATGCTAGAAAATGCACAGTACACATGTCATGCAATTATTGTGACGTCATGTCCTACTTCCTTTGCACTCCAACTATCATTAATCCTATTAAGCTCAAAAAGTATATTTCAAAATTGTAGATCTTTTATACAATTTGAATAAATGAAACCCATTACAATTACCTATGTATCACTGTCAGAAATATTGTGATATAAAGAAACATACAACATTACCTTCATTTTGAGTCACATGGAAATGTGGATTATTCATGATGTATATCTTCTTTACAACAGGAGTATCCTCACCTACTCACATGTAATACAATTAATAACAATATTACATGTGTTCAAAGATTACTTACTAACTGGAGTAGAAGGAACGTCACTGACCATTTCAACCATTGCTGTTTTGGCTGTGGAATAAACACTATCAACATATGTATGTGTTATGGAAAGCTAACATACAATCACTCCGTTTGTACATCTTTAGCTGTAGTGATGGTCTTCTAGGTTTATCTGATAATGATGATGAAGATAATATATAACATTCCACAGCATAATTATATAGTACATGAAGTGATGGGGTAACACGTTAAGTACTATAATGTGTTACATAATAATATTTCATTTCACAAGTCTGAGTGATGTAATGCATTACTTTTCATATGTAGTTGCCTTGACAGAAGTAACGTAACATGAATATAAGTTGGTAACTTAATATTTGTAGTTAATATTATTAAGTTACATTTTACAAGTGTGTAACTATTAGGTGATATGTAACTGCAATATATTAACACTGATAAAAATGTAATATGTAATATATCGCTTTCATGAAGTAACTTTCCCAACTCTCGACTATATGCATGTAAGTCTACCTGCATTAGATGGACTGGCCACAGTTTTTGGTAGTTTCTTGCCTCCTGACTTGTTGTCCATAATATTATCAGAATCGGTATAGTCTGTTAAAGAAACACAAAATGAAGTCCTCATGTCTTTCCACAAGCCAATGAGCAGCACACAGTACACTGATAAACAACATCATTACCTTCACTAATATCAGTGCCAGTAGTTGAAGGTGATTGGTCAGTAGTAACTTGGTGGTCTACAGTAATGATAAAGTGATGACATTTAGTAACTTGTCCTTACCACTGCTTGACTCTGAACTGGGATGATGTGCTGCAGACCATTTTTCTATGTTGAGACAATTCAATTGCAATAAACGTTACACATACAGTACAGTATGTACAGTATGTATGATAGTCACACACATATGTATATATACTGAATTAGCTGTCTAGACTTCCACCATCTATGGTATATCCTCAGCAGTATGTGCAAAACTGTACAATTGTATATAACTTGGTGTATAAACGACAATATCACCACCTTAAATTCGTACAATAACAGCTTATAGCTCCTGGCTATGTACAGCTGTATGTACTACAGATCATTGTGGGTGCACCAAATTGACGAATTTTCAGGTGGTATGAATGCATCCAGATTATCAAAAGTACAGAAAAATGATAGCACGGTCATTTATACGTATAGTATTATTAATTTAAAAATGAAGAAGGGAAACATACCAATGTATGGGGTTTTCCCACCAAGCTATGCTGTAGTACTACCATATATCTTGTTTCACAACTTTTTATTGCTTGGATCTCTACTTCATTTTAAGATTAATATAAATCATACAGCTATATACCTTAAGGTGACTAAATTTAGTGACTCACTAAATTTAGTAATTTTTGTATTGCTAAATTAGTGTATACAAAATTTAGCGACTTTATGAATTTGTGAATTGATGTAGTTAACTAATCACACATTTTGCAGGTTTAGTGTGTAGTGAAAAAAACAAAATCACTAAATTTAGTGTATCGCTAAATATAGTCACCTTAAGGTACACATGCGTGACTGTTCTATTAGGGCAACTGCTATATTAGAATATCTAGAGTCAGCCTGTCACATATTTCATTGTGTTAGCATTATCAAGAGTTTATAATGTGTTAGGGAGAGTATCGAACTTTGCTATACGCAATGAAAAATGAGCTCGTAAAGTATCCCGCATACCTTTGTGTCCTCTCGTAAATCTGATCGCTATTGATTGCCAAGATTTAACAGCTTCTTTGTTTGGTTGGGTGGTCCGCATTGAATCCCTATGGCTAAAGCCCCATCTAGACATGTCACTATCACTATCAGAACTGTCAAGGCATGGAATGGTGATCATGATGAAACCTCGAATTAAGATGTCACACATGAAGTTGATATCTATGGCTTTCCAGGTTAGTTGGCTGTGTCTTTCTCTTTGTACTGAGTTCCTCAGCACACTGTGTCATATTTTTATAATGTTCTTTCACTCTGTAGCTTCAATCTCACAACGTGTATGTGCGTGCCCATTGTACTTATAATTAGTCACCAATCAACACAAATCACTGAGTTGTTTGAACGACGCCAAAGGACTTTACAGGCTCATGTTTCACAGGGTATAGCATAGTTCGACACTCTCCCTACACCATTATAAACTCTTGGCATTATGAATACCAATAATAATGGGGTGTGTCATTGTGATTGAGTAAATTGATTGTTAAGAAGTGTGGCCTCAGGTGGTGCTCAATTGTTATTAATCAACCAAGATTGCGCTAATAGGTGTAGTCAATTGGGTGTGGCATTGAATCAATCTTGAAATTACTGGTAAGTATCTACTGAGCGTATAAGCACTTAATAAGTTATAAGTTTGCAACATCTAAATGTGCTGCTCAAGGAAAGTGTTGATAGGGAAAATTAACACCTTAATATGGTTCCATTGCGTGGAGAAGGAAGGGGGAGACCAGAAGATAAAAGGAAAGACAAGGCGCAGAGGACACACACTTGTTGGAACCCAAAAGACACATCCCACTAGTGAATTTGTGAATATGGCATAAAATGATTGCCGTGGGCTGCTTTGTTTGGCCTCCAGTCTTGTGACTGTAGGCAGGCAGGCAGGCAGGCAGGCAGGCAGGCAGGCAGGCAGGCAGGCAGGCAGGCAGGCAGGCAGGCAGGCAGGCAGGCAGGCAGGCAGGCAGGCAGGCAGGCAGGCAGGCAGGCAGGCAGGCAGGCAGGCAGGCAGGCAGGCAGGCAGGCAGGCAGGCGAAAATTTGAGTTTCAGATATATGTATTTTAATTCTATATCCAGTCACATTTAAGTGTTTTCTTGTTTTTAATGCTACATTTGATGTTAGATGCACTAATATTCCATAAAGGTGATTTTCATCACGTCAGATGTTTCTAGGATGATTTTAAAGGCAGCATTTTAGGTGACGCATGTCATTTTTGGGGGAATCCCCACTTACACAGTACTACTGTACTGTTTGATACAGAGCTCTGTTTGATTACTCTCAAAAAACGAACAATTGACAAAATACCTTAATGGAACAGTGATTTTTACTCTTCAGATAACAGAAGGTTCAGTTACTTAATTGATGTCCACATAATGGAGAGACAACAGTACGCAGTTATATTCTCACTCACAAATAGAATTATGTTTTATGTACTACGTCCTTCTGCCTTCTGCATATGTAAATGCACTATGCCCACTGTACATGTCATGCACATGATAGTATTATTATCACAATGGTAGATGTGGTGTAAAAGGTCCACAATGAAGTTGTTCACACATTATGGTATACTTACAGTACACATCACATCTCTAATACATGCACTCTTTACAAAAAGAAGTACTGATCTTACTTGCATTTTCAGCTGTTACAGAGGTGCAAAGAACTGGATGTTTAGTAAGTGACTGGTTGTTAGCAATATTTCGTTCAGCTACAAAATGTACAATAATAAAGATGAAGGATGGAATACACATACAATATTATGCACTACTGTACATAAGTTCTCATGTGTATGTAAGTAATTCAATGCCACGTATAAGTGACCAGATCTGTAAAAACCTGACACAATTGCACAAGCCAAAATTTGCAGTATACCGTATAGTAAAAAACTATGGCGGTAAAAGCGTGTGACGAAACCCTTCCGTTGAAAAAATTGGCGGAAAAACTTTGGCGATTGAAATAATATTCGCCACCAAAGTTTTTACCACCAAGGTTTTTACTGTACGGTACGTAAGGACAATGACTCATCAGTTAAGTAGTGTAGTAAGTATAGGTACGTAGCTAGCATTGTTGTTGTAGCAGTACTTTTGTAGCTACTGATCTAACGACGTGGTAGAAAAGGCGTGCTTCACTATCTCCTGCGATGCAGAAAACGACCGCACCTATTTTACTTTTCAGTAAACTCCAGTATAGCAGAGGTTATTATGTATAACAAAGTATTTGGCCAAATCCATCGCGAGACGATGAACTAGCTGACGTGCAAACGGGAAGTCAGTCGGAAATGCTATCCAAAGGAGTGTTTACAACAGTGGGACAAATTCCTAGGAAAATCTCCAAAGTCAGCTCGATCTTTATTGCGTGGTGGTACGAGCTGACCTTCATCTCAAGTTCTAGTTACTCAGTGTGCTCGTGTGATAATCTAAAATAATTGGCAAAAAAAACTTTGGCGAATTGAACGCTATTCGCCAAATTCGTCAAAGTTTTTTACTGCCAATTTTTTTTACTATACGGTAAAGCATTGAATACAATGGGCAAAATACTTGCATACTATTAAAGAAGTTCTGTAAAATTGTTAAATGCTTTGTGTTCTTAGTAAAGAAAGGATCTAACAATAAACCTCTGAATATCATCTTATTTGCCTACTTAAGAGGAGAAAATCTTTTTTTTGTTGCAGTAGACCCAAGATATGGGTATTTGTGTCAAAATGGGAGTACACGATCGATCTTTCTTCACTGATTTCGCCTTTGTGTGTACGTGTACATAGTGAAGAAAGGTGCTACACGGGAAAACTTACCCAGTAATCGACTCCCCTATTCACGACAAACATGATGGTGCAAATTTCAACTTAGTATAGTATTCTGTTTGTAAATTGCAATCGTTTTAGTTGGCACCTGTGATTTATTTTCCTTACAGTTGTTGTACAAATCAATCTTTCTGTTGTTGCTACTTTGTAAGGCTGTAACTCTTGGCATATGAGGCTGAAACTTTGCCAGAACACACATTTGGCTATGTAGCTATAAATATTTAATAAACAGGAATTTGAAAAATGCACAATGGTGTCGGATTTTTGTAGATCTACAGTATCTACAGACTTCTGAAAACAATATTGCATCAACTATATGGCGTCTGTAATAATTTTAACAGTTAAAAAATTGTGGCTGTATTTATCAATAGAAAAGCACATGTGTGTACGTATTTCTTGTTGATTTTGACCTAAATCCAGTGTCTGTTCAGCCTGGAATTTAAAGTGCATCATGTGTTTGGAACCATTACAAAGGATCTATGAATGTGTACCTATAGTAGAGGCTGTGCTGGTTCCCTTAGTTGAAGCAGTGTTGGTAGCTGATAATGCCTGATCAGTAGCATCAACATCATCAGGTGTAGGTTGTTGAATTGCTATTATCAGGAAATGATAATATTAGACACATACAAACTAACACCATAGATACTACATTACTAACACAGGATTGGAAGCTTCGTTCACGGACTCAACATAGCATGCGCATTCCAAATAAGCACTCCTCGTAGTTTCGTGGACTTGCCTTTCAGTTGGTAAAGGCTACAAAAGTCTGGTTATTTTGATATCAACTTAGCTAAGGGTAGTGAAGAACCGAGGTAAGTGTATAGGATGATATATGAGCTAGTATTTCTGTGCAATTAAGCTCAAATTGTCTTGTAGCACAACATAAATTGGGGAATACTACAATTCGGCATTTTGTACTCTTTGCCAAGTCTTTGAAGACATACAGTGAAAACTAATGCTATTGTATTAAAGTACAGACAATTCCAAATGGTTTGTGCCATGCATTGGTACAGTTCAATGCTTTTCCAGAAGATTTTTAGTGTTAACCAAATGACAAGTGACATAGTTTCTGTACCTGTTTCGGGTATTTCTAAGCATCCTCCAGACAATCACCGAAATTATGGCAAAGCTAAGTGATTTGAGTGTGGCTTAGTGTAACAATTACAGTTCTTTGTTTCATACGGACCAACTTACAGCTTGTGGAACAAGAGCCAAATCCTGTCCTGTGATAATAGAGCATAGCAACCAAGATAGTAACATAACTAATGACATGACGCAACTGTCAAATTAAGTAATTCTGGCACAATGAGGAGTGCTGGCACGCAAAACGGAGCTTCCAATCCCGTGTTGTTAGTATAGTATCTATGCTGACACATACCACTGCCATACATAGTGGTTACAGTGGTGTGGCCAGCAACTGGCTGCTCTGTAGATGGTTTTGCTATAACAAAAAAGTGAAAGGAGTAATACGTATTTACACACAAACAAGGTACGTACATACATGGTAGACATATGTTTATGGTACAATGCACAAAAAATAACAAAGAAATTGCGAGAGTTTGCAAATGTTCACGAAGTGTATAAAGTCATCAACAGATTGTGTGTTTGGCACACCCGCATACGAAAGGATCGGTGTTGAAACAGGTCGGTCCACCCAGTCATGTTTTGTTTAGGTCATCTGGGTCTGACCAGCTTTACAGATTATCCAGACTGGATCACTTGTAAAGCAAATAAATTAATTGGGGACGATACGAAAGTGTATAAACGTGTCATAGTCAAGTCCTGATGAAATCCAGCTTTTTCCTTGAGCCATGCCCACTTATCAGGATGACTGTCTGCAGCCATATGAGTAGTCATGCTCATTTATTGGTGGTATTGCAGTCTGAAGGTATGCATTTTTTGTGAGCCAAGCCCAGGAATATGTCATACTATTTTTAAGTATACAAAGCCACACCCATTTGCAGGAAATGTATTTTGCTATCTACAAACTTATGTTCAACCATGCCAACTGACTAATCATAAACCTTACCTGTTTAGTGTTCATTTAATTAACTACCATTGTACTTAGCACGCTACTCGAGCATCCAAAATGTAGCTCTTGTTAGATGCCTCAGTTTTAATTAATGTGGGTCATATCTGCTGGCTTGCTATCCGGGTCAACTTGTCATCATTTGATCTGGATAGGTTTACACATGACAAAGCTATGCACAGGAAGAAAAGCTGGAATATTTATGTCTCCTCAAATGCTTACGTCTCCCTTCGCTGACCACAAAACTACTCTATTACAATGTAATGATTCCGTGTTAAACACACCATAATTATTGGTTAGGCGTATACACCTAACAGATAGCATTATTTTCACAAAAGTTTACTCCGATTGTTATAAGTGCATGCACTTAACTACCTGACTCTACGGTAACCTGTTAGCCATTGGGTTTACTTGTGGCATTCACCTGTATATTCATCTTATTATTCTGTAGAATGAACAAGATGTCAGTGCATCTCTTACAATTTTGACCTTAGTGATAGAGCCATTATATATTTCATGGTAGCACTAGCAAAGTTTGACCACACTGCTTCTGTTAAGACAAATTCATTTCACAGAAAGCCTTTTACTGCAAGCGAGTAGTTCATTGGTGACCCCAATGTTTTGAAACAAACATCTAAGTTAGCAGAAGCACATACAGGAAAGGAGAAACAACAAAAGGCTCATTAATTGCTTGATTTGCACAGTGTCATTACAGTGTGTCAGTACATGTCTGAAAAGTTTATTATACTGTACCAACATACCTGTAGCAACAAGCTTGGGAGCAGCACTGGCACCATGAGGTAGACTTGAATTCAAAAACTCATGACACAACAATTCCTCTGCAGTTGGTCTACTTGATGCATTCCTGAGTACACAACATTGCCAATAAAACTCCATTTGATGTGAAAACAGAAATGTGTACAACTTTTTCATATGTACATAACCCAGTATTGTCCATGGTGTACAGTCACACACAATACAATATTGTGATACTCACTTTCTCAAACATGATGTCACAAAGTCATGAACTGCATTAGAGCAATGTGGAGGAAGTTGGATGTCCATAGGATCATCATTACCAACTAGATATATGAGTTGAAAGTGTGCCAGCTCATAATTGGGAGGATTTACAGTTAACATCTCAAAAACTGTACATCCAACACTCCTGTGAACAGTAACAGATATAATACTGTTATACAGATTATGTATTATGTACAAGCATAGCAGTTACATTCTGAAGTACAAACCAGATGCCATGCTGCTAACTCATCTGGACCATGCTACTATTTTAGCCAATAGGTTTTTTTGCTTTGCAATAATACATAATTAATTTATTGTAATTTTGAATGTCATAATTCATGAAAAATTAATTTCATAATTTTATGCACTATTAAGGAAGTGCTTGTCAAACAAACCGCTTAAAACAACATATTATGCAGAGAAGTATCTTAAAAGTTGTTTTTCGGTCGTTAAATGCCTGTAAAACTGAAGAGAAGGTAATTCATAAAGTCTGAGGAGAGTCGCCACACCCGTATATCAGACTGCAAAAAAGAAGCCATCTCAAGGTAAAATTTACCTGTGCGGAAGTTAAACAGACTTCATTTCACTTTTACTTCTTATGTGCAAGCTGCTTTACCATTTAACGAGCTCACATGGGTGTATACGGACAAACAGATAGATAGGTATACACACACACACACACACACACACACACACACACACACCACACGCACGCACGCACGCACACACACACACTTTTATGAAACAATTTCAGTAAACCCCACAGCCGGCGTTTGGCTGGCTGTGGGAGCATGCTTGGTTTAAAAGCACATATTCAAAACAATCTCACAAGAAACACCCTATATAGAATGTAAGTATGAACGTAGAACAGCCCCAGACAATGTTTGTAGACACATCTCACACACTCTCTCAAGTAAACAGAACAAAGTATCTGGGTCATAGACGGGGGGCCAGGGGAACCATCCCCCCCCCCACTTTTATGGGACACTGTTTGCAAGAAAAGATTGAGATACTCTAATAGAACAGTCAGGATCTGGATAATCTAATAGAGCAGTCACAATATTCAGAGAAGCAATGTAGTAAGTTACTTAGCTACGTATGTGTAGTTATAAGTAAGGTGGAGAGCAGCTATTGTCAGCAGGTAGTGATTTTCTTTTTTTTTTTTTGGTCTTCAACTTACAGCTGGCCCGGCCCCCTCACTATTTGGCCTGCTCCACCACCCCTGATCTGGGTGTTAGTATAAGTAAATAAACAGCTTTTATTCACTGCATCAGAGCATCGAGTCTTGTCATGTATGCAACATACAGATGGACAATATTCCCAACCCAAGCATATACTCACAGTTTCTGTTCAATACAAGCTGTGGAGTACACTTGGTTTAAAACTAACGACAAAAATATTATGACATCAAAGATATTAACACCTCTCAAGGTTGGTATCCGTAGTCTTGGTACACAACCAGTTTCTTACCAAACATCAGATTTGATAGTACTTGGTTCACATTTGAACACCTCTGGAGCCATCCAGTGATAGGTACCAGCAGTAGTGCTAGCCTTTACGTCACTCAAGTAAATGGTCTGCAGTATAAACACACATGCAGTAACAAAAAGTCAAATCACCTCAATCTTTCCTCACCTGTACACGTTTACATGTACCAAAGTCTGCAATCTTCACATTCCCTTTAGAATCTCGTAAAACATTATCACCTGTGGTTAAGAGACCAGACATTAAGCTTGCACATATGGATAAGCTTGCAGGTATAGAAACATCTAATCCAAAACAGCCAAGTTGTAAAAAAGAGTGTGCCCCAAAAAACCAGTGTGAAAAAAGATGTGAAATCCAAGGTGGTAGCCAAGAAATGGCTGTGATGGTACGTTAATGGCAAACGGCACAAAATTCATATGAATTGTCATTATTAAAATTTTTACCATTAACCTACCATCACAGCCATTTCTTATTATTTAATGGTGAGTAAGTTGGTGCTTGTCATTTTTAGAAGTATTTGTACTATGGAATTTAGTTTTACAAGGTATGCATGTGATCCAGTTTACTGGATTATGCATTTTCAGTGCTTGCACTAATAAAACAGCTGCGGGTTTAAGGGTTAAGGGTTAAAATGATCAACATAGATTAGTAAACCAAGCAAGGTATAGTGTTAGCCCTGTGGTCATTTACGCATATGAGTATGAAGGCTGTTTAACTGAAGTAATGATGACCATCTTGACTGCACACCATAAACAAACACATACCGTTGAGGTTATAAAAATGAAACAAATATTTTTGAACTTTCCATGAGCAGGCGAATAAGATGGTGCATTGGTTTAATTGATTTCTATTTTGAGTCTTCCTTCTCTGAGTAATGGCCCGATACAAATTAGCATTTTTTTCTAGCATGCGTAATATTACACATTTATTTTGTTTTTCTCAAAATGTATGCTTGTGCAAACAAGTCAGGTTTTTGCTGAGACAGTCACAATTATTGAGGAGGCTTTCCACACTCACAGAATTATGTACAAATAAATTAACCTTTAATATCTCTGTGAACTATCTTTTGACTGTGTAGATACTCCACCCCTTCCAATAATTGTCTAGTGTATTTCTTAGTCAACTTCTCATTGAGTGAACCATTTTTCTTTAGGAAGCTGCGCAGTGACCCCTACCATCAATAAAGTATTGGTCACATGTACACAAAGAAGGTATGTAGTACCCTACATATGCCACATACAGTATTATAGTAATTATGTATCCCATCCAAAACAGCTAAAAGCTGTAAAAAAGTGAATGTCCAAGTAAAGCAGAGTTAACTGTGACAAAAAGTAGCGATATAGCACATGTGTGAGGTATACAAGTTGCTAATATTAATCAGATAGTGTAATTGTTAAAGTATTAATGAGAACTAAGTGATGCTGCAAGCTTTGAGCACTTCATAATGCCACTCAAATTTGGTTCTCAATAAAGCAAACTGTATACCGTATAGGGGAAAGTTTCGATGGGCTAAACTTTCGTGGATTTCGTGGTTTTGTCAAAAACCGCGAAAGTTTCTCCGCAAATGCTGCTGCTAGCTGTGATGTCTGGATTGATTGACGGGTCACATACGTTAAGTTGCTTAAAAACATGGAAAGTACTGCAACAGTCCAGCTTCTTTCATAAGCCACGCCCGCTTGTGCATCACTGTCTGTAGCTAATCATACATGGAGTCACACCCATTTATCAAGACGTGTTGCAACAATCTAAAGGCATGTACTAAGCCACGTGCGTTGCTGTGTGTACGTCCAATGTAGAGCCACGCCAACTTTAATTGATAATCAGGTGCCAGTGTATGATTGCATCATAATCATTGTGAGCCACACCTACTTACCAACAAATTAATGTGCATTAATTTCGTGCACAGCTAAGCATTTGAGCGGGCGCCACCATACTTTCGTACACCGCGAAAGTTCAACTGCGAATAAGTTTGTTTACTCTCTACCTCAAAACTTTCGCCCATTGAAACTTTGCCCGTATACGGTAGTTCTCTGATAGCAATAAATAGTTTGAGTTTGGCCGCCTTTACTTTCTTCATACGTAGCATTGCTCTATACAAGAAAGGTGGCCTAACTCAAACTGTTTATTGCAATCAGGAAATCTTTGCAACTCTCGATGTTCATATTTCCTGAGTGGCTATGAATGTATGTAATGAAAAAAACAAGATGATACTGTACTACCTGAGCCTACCACCCAGTAAACACTATTGCTCAAATTAACCAACTCTTTATAAATTAATGCACAGCATGTTATTACTTACTGTAGATTTATTTCCAGCCTTGTATTACAATACATGCAGTAATAAAATTAAACATAATTCGTAATTCACCATATATTTTGTAATTCATCAATCACTGCATGCACTCTCACATGTGTGTATAAATCACATAAACACTTGAGTATCATAATTCTGTTACTCACCCCTGGCATGTACTCCATAAAAATCTTTACATTGGTATTAGATCGCCTTGTTCCATGATATACCACAATCCGATGATGTTGTAGATCTTTTAACATGTTGATTTCTTTCTCCAAGGACACAAGCTCCTATTAACAAGGTGAATGGCAAAACACCAATACATGATCACACCTTTTCCTCTGAGTTAGGATGAATTTCGATCACTTTAGCTGCTATTTCTATTCCAGTATCCTCACAGTAACAATGATACACCTTATAATGTTGAACAACAAGGAGATGTAATACAATGAGTCATACAGTTCAATTAGTGATATACCTCTATGCACTAAATGTAATACTGCGGTTTTCCATGTCCTTGCAATGCAAAGCGTCATGCGCTAATATTGTGTCAGTATGCGCAGTTCTTTGAATAAACCTGTAATGTTCTGTGGCTGTCGAGTTGTATGCGTAGGCATGCCTAAAGTCCTGTGAGTCAGTAGTTGTCACTGAAAATCCGCTGTTGAACAACTGCGCACCACATGCTCGTATAGCGCATGACGCTTTGCATTGCAAGAACTTGGAAAACCGCAGTATCTATGTGCATGGTCTACCTATGATATTTAGCATGTGTTTTTACCTATGCATTTGTCTACTCTGTAGCTACCGAAATAAGCTGGATTGGCATGGCTAACTGTAAAACAGCAAGAAGCGAATATCGCTACTGTGCTGTGAAGACAATGTCACTACTACTGTTTAAAATTCCTTATACTTGTTTGTAATAGCTTTTTCGTTTTTTTGTTTTTTTTTGTAAACAGCAGATACCAGCATTATACATACACATCAATGATAGTTTCAATCATATTCAAAAGTGAGGTCATAATCTGCAGTGATCATGAATCTAATAATGTAGTTGTATTCATAGAAGTACAAGGAACTGCCCACTTAAATTTCAGATTGATACAGACAAGAGTTTGGTGACTACGCCAGACTAATTCACATATGAGGTTGCAGCATCCTAATTGAGAGTAGTCTATAGTCTGGTGCCGCCGACCCTATTTTAGGCACTTATACAGTCTGTAAGCACACTGAAATATAGTGTCTGATCTGTCTAACATTCAGAACCTGTGCCACCATTGTCAAAAACTGGTCCTTCCAATCAAATCGCAGTATTGCCAATTAAATACATTGTGGCTGCACAATGTGAGTAAATACTGGGACAAAAGTCATAAAATGAAGGCTGCATAAATTCTTTTTGTGTCAGGGTGAATAAACCAGGGACGATTTTCCATTTAACCATCATGTGTAATAGACGACTTCCCTCAGAAGGTTGAAATATCACCTCTACAGCCTAAACATCAACCGCCCACAGAAAGTAACTCATTGAAATCCCCTAAGTATGATTGGATTCCTTGCTATTCATGATCTCTTAATATGATTATTAATACGAGCCGCAGTACAATCATGCATTCCTAAGCACAAGTCCTTAATGTTAGACAGACTAGACTCTAATTTTTGGGACACTTAAAAGTGCCTAAATAGGGTCGGTAGCACCAGACTAAATAATCTACTTCTTACACACATACAATTTGTGCATACCATTCTACAAGCAATCCATTTTTTGGAATCTCGTTTAGAGCGGAAAACAATTCAATAATATTGTATAACAATAATGTGTACGCCCAGATATGGAAGCCACACTCTGGTTGATTGATGGCCATTACAGCATAGCTCAGTGGAAAATTCCCTACTTTGGCATTGAGCAAAATACTTGTTATATATAGCTAATGTGCATGCCAAAGTAGGGACTTTCCCACTTAGCTATGCTGTAATATCATCACTCATCTCTTGTTTCACTACTTTTATTGCATAGATCCCTACTTCATTTTTAAATTAATAATTATTAAAATACTAGTTTGTTTAGTTTTTGTTGTAGCACAGCTAGCTACAATGTAACTTGTGACTGTTCTATTAGAATATCATACATGACTGTTGTATTAGAGTATATATCTCAAGTCAGCCAAGAGGTGTGCAGCTAGCTAGACCAATAAGGGTGAGGTCATCTTGTTTACTGTTAAGTAAACAGCTCTCCGTACTCTATCGCTATTAGTCCACATAGATTCTTTAATTGATGGGCATGGTTGCAAACCTATAGTGAACGGGATACCAATTGTAAACTTGCAGATATCTAGCTAGTATATCTCTTACAGTAGCACCAGAGACTGAAGTGCTTCTGAAATCCATCTCTGAAATAATTCTGTGGCATCTAAATATGCCGCTGAAAGAAAGCGTTGATACGTAAAATTAATGCCTCGATATGGTTTCATTGGATGAAGAAGAAGACAAGCAGCCTGAATGAAGATAAAAGAAAAGACAAGGCGCAGGGGCCCTACACTCATCGGAACCCCAAAAGGTACATCCCACTGGTACGTTTGTTATTGTAGCATAAAATGGTGGCCGTGCCCTGCTTTGTTTGGCCTCTAGACTTGTGAATGCAGTGAGGCAATGAAGCAGACTAAATTTAGAGTTTTAGCAATTAAAAAATCTTTATCCAGTCAGTGGTAAGTGTTTTCTTGTTTTCAATGCTGTATTTCATGTTAGATTGACTAATATTATTCCACAAAGGTGATTTTTGTGTTGTAATATTTCTCTAGAATGATTTTTAAAGGCGGAAATACTGGTGGCGCACATCCCTTTTGGGCGATCCCTACTTAAACAGTACTACCGTACTGTTTGGTATTGCTTTCTAAGTAATTTGCACTGATCAAGAGTCTGAGAGTTATGAGTAGTTTAACTATGAACCTATGTGCATTTCATTTGCAAACATAATACCTAGCAAGCTACATAGCTAACATGAGTTGGTGCTGCAGATGCAAGTATTCAAATATACTCAGTGGAGGATTCTTAATAGTGCTACATATAGTGACTGTTTCATTACAGTACTTAACTTTTGACTGACTGCTCTATTAGAGTATAGTAGTCCCTATATTATCTGAGCCCTAGGTATGTTCGGATAATGGAAAAGCTCAGATAAAACATTTATATACAGTTCATTAACAGTAGAACACACATTTTAGTCAAAATACTCCAATAGAACATCCACTTACACAGTTCAGAAGCTAGAACATTCAGATATTCGTTGGCTGGATAAAAGTACTCTTGTGTGAAGTTATATTTGTATATATTTTGGGAGGTAAGTATCCCATGTACCCTCCCCCAAGATCTGCCACTATAGGTTAAAATTATTAAATTTTACAGAAACATTTGGGCTTATCCAATACTTCAATGTCACCATGAAAGTTAGTATGCCTCACTGTTCTAATCCATGGATTAAAACTCTGAAGGAACTGATTACATGGACCAAGTGTGAATTACATCACTAGACATACATGTACAGTGACAATAAGAGGTATTGCTCCAATGTGTTACGCCCTTTTCATATGGCCACCCAAAAGTGGGTTCAACCCGGGTTGAGTAACCCACATTCAACACAGGTTCAGCCCAGTTTCTGTTCACAAGCAATCATCACATGATGGTATTCATTGAGTGATAATTGTCTTCTATGCATTTTATGTATTCATTAAAAACCACAACTCGCTTTTGAAGCCATAAACTGAGTTAAACCCGAGTTCAACCCTACTCCTTTGTAGGGTTGAACTCGGTTATGACTTCTGGGTTCAACCCGGGTTCAACCTGGTTATGGTGGTCATATGAATGCATTAACCCGGGTTGAAACTGGTTTAAAGTGACCATATGAAAGGGGTATTAGTGTATTTCAGTTTAGCACAATTTACATAACCCAGAAAGTGTGCATAATATTTGTATGAGGGAGGGTGTCTAACTGCTATACAAATTGCTGCAAGTTCATTTTTGATCATATGTACACCTCTAGCCTAATTCTATTGATGACAAAGGACTGTTGATAGGTGATATATGATGTTGATAAGGTCAAGCCTTTCTTCTAAGAGAAGCCTGAGGTGTTACTTGCAGCAGTGTTTTTGCTATATGTACTCCAGTTAGACAATCTCCCCCACCTAGATGTTGTTAATTTAAAATGACAGGGATTTATGCAATAAAAAGTAGTGAAACAAGAGATAAATGATGGTATTACAGCATAGCTCAGTGGGAAAGTCCCTACTTTGGCACATTATCCATAACAATTTTTTTTGTTCATTGCCAAAGTAGGGGCTTTACCACTGAGCTATGCTGTAATACCATCATTCATCTCTTGTTTCACTACTTTTTATTGCATAGATCCCTACTTCATTTTTAAATTAACAATTTTTAAAATACTAGTTTGCTTAGTTTTTGTTGTAGCACAGCTAGCTACAATGTAACTTGTGACTGTTCTATTAGAATATCATACATGACTGTTGTATTAGAGTATCTTGAGTAAGACAAGGGGTAAGCAGCTAGCTAGATCAATAAGATTTGAAGTACCGTTAAGTAAAAAGCTAGATTGTTAAGAGGTGTGATCTCCATATAAACGCACTCTATCACTATTACTCAACCTAGATCTTTAATTGATGGGTGTGGTCGTAGAGTTGTACTGATAATCAGATGGGTAATCAGTAGAAGCCAATAATTAGCTGTTTTTTACTGTAATCAGAAATCGCATGTAATGGACTGTGGCCAGCAGATTATTAGTCTATTCAGCTTCAGCAGCTGCAGTACCACTGGAGGGCTGGTATCAAAGGCTCTGGTATTTACTTGGGTAATTTGTTTATGTTTTGTGGTAACCACAAAGATAAACAGTGATGGTTCAGGCCCTAGCCCACTTGTCTGACTAGCAGCTTCGATTGAGATAAGTGAACAATTTCACAGAATTGGCTTTACTAGCTCTACTTTTAATGGAGTGTGCACAAGTATAATTGTAGAGACCTACAATCGGGTATCGGTTAACTATCGGTAAACAGGGTAAAAATATATCGAATATCGGTTTTCCCTAAAAAGTGGGAATCGGTACAACTCTAGTCGTAAACCTATCGTGAACGGGATCCCAATCACGAAGTTGCAGATATCTAGCTAGCACACCTCTTAATATAACACTGGGACGGAAGCACTTCTGAAATATCTCTGAAATAATTCTGTGGCACCTAAATATGCTGCTGAAAGAAACTGTTAATACGTCAAATTAATGCCTTGGTAAGGATTCGTTGGATGAAGAAGACAAGCAAAGATAAAAGAAAACACAAGGTGCAGCGAGCCTACACTTGTCAGAACCCCAAAAGGCACATCCCACTGGTGAGTTTGTTATTGTGGCATGACATGCACTGCTTTGTTTGGCCTCTAGCCTTGAAACTGTGGGGTCAGGCAGGCAGTGAGACTAAAATTTGAGTTTTGGGGATTTTTTAAAATTCTATATCTGGCCACTTGTAAGTGTTTTGTTGTATTTAATGCTGTATTGTATATTAAATGGACTAGTACTATTCCATAAAGGTGAATTTTGTTGAACAAGATGTCTCTAGGATGATTTTAAATAGCGGAAATTTTGGCGATGCATGAAACTTTTGGAACGATCTCTACATAAATGGTACTACCATACCATTTGATGGGACAAGTTGTGCATGTACGTACATATACATGTAAGTAGTACATAGGTACACAAGTATAGTACAAATAGATTATACACATCTAATACATACTTTTCCAAAAGAACCAGATCCTAAATGATCACCCCACGTTAAGTTTATTGGAGCATCATCTACACATGTACACACAAGAGTAGCTGTTACAATATGAATAAAGTAACTATGTACTATACGTAAGTATGTACTATACATACACAATATCACTTACCTGTGTCAATTTCTTCACCCATATCCATAGTATTCGTGGCCGAAGAGGACAAACTGCTACTAGTACTGTAAATGTGTCGAGTTGCTACATATGGCAAAATGTTGTAGTAAACCATATAGTGTTCCACTGCAAGACTACATACTTGAAACCATGTTAGTAGTAGCAGTAGTAGTAGTAGACAACACAGAGGTGTCTGTTGTGGTTGATGGGGTTGACTCGATGGTCACTGACTGTTCTGGTTCCTGTCGATCTGGAAATATAACTATAAGTACCTACATATTTGCAGGTGTTAATTATTTTACTATACAACAATCAGAAGGTACAAGCCAGCATTGAAACCGGGTCACTACTGCTGACCTGGATGACCCACTGACCCGGATAGCAATCCGGGTCAGACCCGGATTAATTAAAGCCGAGGTGTGCGATAAGAGCTATGTTTCAGGTAACCTCGAGTGAGCGAGACTACGTTTTGAACGTTCGATCCGTGTTGAGTAAACGAGTAGTTATGTGATAACTAAGCCGGTAAGTTTATAATTTAAAGTCATTCAGTGAGTCTGGTTCCATGTAGCTACTGTGAGTTTACAGACAGTAATTGGGTGTGGCTTCGTGCATACCTAGTATTACAATTTCCCAATATATTATAGTGGGTGTGGCTCACAGAAGTGCTTAGACTAGACTATATACAACTCGTACAATAATCGATTAGTGGGCGTGGCTCCACGTAAGCTTGCAGACAGCAACGGACACAGTTCTGTGTTACAGATTGCACTTACTAATGAATGGGTGTGGCTGAGCATATGTTTGTAACACGATAAGTGGATGTGGCTCACGAAAGAGCTATGCGACTAGCATTTATAAGCTTCCACATTGTCAAACTAACAATTTTGTTTCTCACATGATCCAATCCGGGTTAGACCCGGATAATTTGTAAACCGGGTCGGACCCGGATGACCAGGGGAATATGTGACCCGGTTGACCTGACCCATTTTCAACGCTGGTACAAGCTACAGTGTGCTCTAAAGTTAAATGTCCAATAAACTGTATAAACCTTGGTACATCAAAACAAAGAAATTGTAGCTAGTTCTAGCATTACATCACTAGGTTTTAAATAAAAGCAGTTTGAAGCATACAAATCTTTTAAACAATTCTGTTCACTGCCAAATTAGTACTACAAGAACTCTTATATCATTCTCCTTCTATAGTAAGACATACACTATACATACATACAGTCAGGACAGCTATGTGGATGGCACTATATAGAAACTTTAAAACCTCAGTTTACTTTGGACAGGGCTTGTTGCCACCTCCTGTCTGAATCCCCCTAACTTATGTTAAACCATATGGTATACTTACCATATAGCCAGCAATTTTAGATAACAAATGTGGCATTTATTTGAAACAATCCAATCAATTTTTTGGGGCATATTGCACTTTCTTTTACAAACTATCCTAACTATGGTACATAAATTACACTTAAATATTATTTAAGTGCTTCTAGAATTCTTCTTTGATAGGCAACTACCATTATACTGCCACAAAATGGTTGTTTAGTGCGTCCATGATAGTCATAAAATAACATACAGTACATGGTCACTGTTCTACTGTTCAGGATACTGGAAACATTATCTACGTCACAATTTTTCAGGGGCAGTACAGTACGTATATTTAGAACCACTTACGTTGCATACAAACATAGAGTACATACTACACATACAAACCTATTTGACTGACTCTACTGTTAGCTGAAGCAGAACTACTAAGAGATGCAGTCATTGTAGAGGAAGATGACATGGTAGTAACAGAATCAGTGGTACCTTGTTGACATCATCATCAATTAAAGTAGTGGTACACATACAGTTATGTACAGCTTACCTGATTGTGCTGTAGTGCTAGGTTCAACCAACAAGACGTTTATTGTTGAGTGAGAGTGTGTAGCTGATCTATCACTGGTAGCAGTACCACTAGTCATACTAGTAGCAGTAGAAGGGGAAGTGGTCCTTTGGTCAGTTCCCTGTATTTCTGAATCAACATGAGATGATCCACTAGCAGTGGATGATACAGAGGACATGGAATAAGGTCTGGTAGCAGGTGAGACATCAGAGGTACCAGCAACACTTTCACTGATCACTTCACCACTTGTTGTACTAGGAGTATGTGCTACTGATGATGTAAGTAGAGCTGCTGTATTTGTAGGAGCAACAGTAGCAGGAGTTGTTCCATCATTCTTCTCTGTGTCTTCATGGCTTACTCCACTACTGGTTGCCCCTCTTGGTGGACCATCATGTTGTAAACTACTAACATCATCATGGTACTTAGCATCTTGACTATCCACATGAGGTTCACCTGTAATAAAAGTATACATGTGTTGAAAAAAATTTTTTTAAACTACACAGACTTGTATTTATATGCCCTATTTGTCATCTGATATAATATTAAAATGGATATAAATAAGAAAAAACTTGTTATGCAAGATTTTGCATCCAGGGAAACATACAATGGAACCTCTATTTTGAGACCAAGTAAGGAGGTTGTTGTATTTGTGGAGGTCTATAGCAACCTCAGAAATTCTCCTTTATGAGGAGATTAAATGTAGTGTCCTTTATAGGGAGGGCCCTTTAAAAGAGGTTCCTCTGTATGGCCAAGGTACTACACTGATGTACTTATGCCATAGTCTCCCTTGGTCACATGTCATCAAACATCTCCTTGTCTCAAAGAAAAACTCAACTGAGCATTGAATCTAATACACAAATTGATATCAATGTGTCACAGCTGCCAGAGATCTTAAGATGTTGACAAAGTTGTATATACATACATTGGTCATCATGTGGTTATGCTACATACGTAATTCAATACTGTATTCAGAGCCATTGATAACTTACATGTTATTGCTAGTGACTTGACATTGTTTTCTAAGTCCAATGCTGTGTCACCACCCTGTCCACTATAAAACAATATCTGTGACTCTTTATCATGTTGGCAAGTTACTGGTGAGCGGATAGAATTTCCTTGTTGACTGTCTCCTTGAGACTCCTCTTGAGAGACGCCTACCTCAGTTAATTGTTCAGCTTTAGCTTTTAATGCTTTGCCTTGTGATGACTGATTAGCTGCTTGCTCTTGCAACTTACGCATCTCTTCTTTTTGTTGTTGTTTTTCCTGAAAAGTTCTTAATTCTTCTTCCGTCGTGTCCACTTGCACATGCTCTCCATGTAAAGGTAGTGGTGATGGATGGATGTGTTCCTGGTATGTCTCATCCATTGTTCTACTAGAACCTCTAGCTATTTGATGATCCTGTATTGTAACAGACTGTTGAAACTGGTTTGGTAGGGTTTCTATGCCTTGTACATATTCAGTCTGATTAGCAGATTTAGACTGTCCTGGTCTGGTTGCGGGTCCTTGTGGTGATTGTGTGGTGATTGTTGATGCCTGGTGTGCTTCAAACTCTGCATGCCACTGTGTTGTGCCCTGTTGCACTCCATGCATTGCACTTGTCTGTGCTCCAAGTGAGGCACCCTGTTGCACTCTACGTGTAGTACTCTGTTGTGCTCTAACCTGCTGTGCTCCATGTGTTGTATCTGGATGTCTCCTACCCTGTCCAAGGGTTGCATCCTGTTGTACTCCATAGGCTGTACCTTGTTGCACACTAGGTTGTCCATAGTTCATAGGTTGCCTGGGAGCTGCTGATTGTTTGTATTGTGCTCCACAAGGGTGATGTGGTTGCTGGTGAGATTTTGAACTGGGTTGCTGTTGTGTTTCAGGTGGTACTTGTCTTATCTGTTGTATTAGTTGAGAGCATAGTAACTGTATCTGTTCTTCTTCTTGGTCTATCTGTAACTGAATTTCCTGTTTTATTCGTTGGAATTGTTGTCCCTGTCCCAATTGGTGTTGTGTTCCTTTTAATATTCCTATTTGCTGTTGGTGCTTTTGAATTTGTTGCTGTATCATTATTTGGGACTCAAACATTAAAGGGGGAGATGCATGGTCTCCTTGAGATTCACGTTGTGATGCTGTGTTTACCTGATCTGATAACTGGCGTTGATCTGTTGACTGGAGTTGATCTGTTGACAGTTGATCTGTTGACTGCAAGTTTCCTCCTAGTCGATGAGATGATTGCAATCCAGGCTGATGATGTGTGCCATACAGCCCTTGGGGAGGCTGTTGACCATACTGCCCTTGGTACTCTTCAAGTAGTGATGGATGAGGTTGCCCTTGCTGATGAGGTTGTGTGCTGGTCATAGTTGGGTAGTGCCCTTGAGGATGGTGACCTTGCTGGATATCATACTGGCCTGAGTGTTGAGAATGTGGTTGATGTCCTCCTCTTGTTGGACCACGAGAATACTGGTGTTGTCGATTAGTTTGGTGGCCATCTGCTTCACTGAAATCATGATATAGACTTCTTTCCAATTGTTGATCACCATAAATAGTCCTTGTCTCTTGGTGTACATGTAAGTGACCTGTGAAAAGTACGTCCATAAAATAATCATATACGTACATACATACGTACATAAGTATGTGTGCAGTTACTAAGTATTTTTGGAAACATACCTGCAATATTGATTTAAATTCTAAATGACTTACTACCCCTATATATTTACGAGCTTTCGATTACTGTACTGTTTAATAGTAAAAGAATCCTGTTTACATATCCATACAAGTACACAAAAAAAATGGAATTTTAAACTAGAGTAGGGACCATAGCACATCGATAAAAAGTACTGAAACAAGCTGGAGTAGTGCATGATATTAAATCACAGTAAAACAATAAGAAGTGTTATATCCCTACTGTGCATCTCCATTATGGTATCTTGAGCATAGTAGGGATATAACACTTCTTATTGTGTTACTGTGAATTAATATCATGCACTACTCCAACTTGTTTCAGTACTTTTCTATGGTCCCTACTCTAGTTGAAAATTCCAAATTTTTCTGTGTACTTGTTTGTTAACTTTTTTAGAAAATATTATTATGACTGGTGAACCCAAACATGCTGCATCTGAATTTACGCTGTGTGCCCCAGCTATATCAATTATCATCTGATAGGTGAAGCATCCATTAGTCTTCGTTGTCAGCTCTGTTTAACCCATTACACAACAGTACGAATCAAGAATTGTTCGAAAAGCAACTCTGCAATCAAAACAGCTACTATTAAAAATACGGACGATTACCGTTATTAAGGGAAGCCATCACGTGCTATCGCCAAATTGACACTTTTCACTGTCAGCAAAGATGAATGGGACACAAAGGAGGACACTGGTAAGTGCATGAAGAATGCATTGTACGTACTGCAGTATGCCAAAAGGCACCTCTTGGGCCGAAGCAACGTCGAACAGTGAAAAAATCAAACCCATAGCCTTAGCCGTTATCGAGTTACGCTTGTCTGAAGGCATCAGTCAGTCAGTCAGTCAGTAGAAAATTCCGTTACATAAATTAGCTTTAAATTCCATAGCAACTTGTTGAAAGCATTTCGGGTCGATCTGAAAAAGCTTGTTTGGGCTTAGTTTTACCTAACCAATACTGCCTCATCGTCGTCGAGGCTGTTTTTTGGGTGGTGTTAATTTGTGGGTCACGCCTACTCCTTTGTGGTCCCTACAACACACTACTATCGTAGTATATGATATGTACGTGTGTGAATCTTTTAGACACAATTTTCATGATTTTTTTTCATGATTATAGACAATCTGTCCTGATTGCATTTCAATGGAAAGCACTTTCAAAATACTTTCAACAGGCTTTAGGACCAGGTGTCCTACAGACCTTCAGCACTTGTGCTGTAAAGCATTAATAATAATAATAAAAAAATATGTATTTCAAAACTGATGTTTTATTTAGTGAAGAAAAGTCACTGAAACAAAGTATAAATTACAGTATCATATGTGATTGGCTGAGAAAAAAAAACCCGGCCATTTTCGCACATATCTCGAATTCCATTTTATTGCATCTCTGTAATCTATAGTAACAAAAGAGTGTACAGCCAAAGTTTCAGCCTTTTGTTATGAATGGTCTTGGAGTTATAGTGGCTGACAGTTGGAACAGTGATAAACTCGATTTGTACAGCAACAATACGGAAATAAATTACAGGTGCTTAGATAATCAATCATAACTCATGAGCTACAAAGATGGGACGTGGCTCAATCTGTGCACCATAAAGTGGCAAATCGATCAAGGTATAGTGCTTTCCCTGTACTCCTCCGTGTTGAAAAAGAAGGCCATTCCAACTATGAAATGATGGCGGTAAACCGCATTGTACCCATAATTCGTGTATCTCTTGCTGTGCAAACACGAAACAGATTTTCTTACTCTCCATAAACAGGTGAGTCCAGTGGTGTATAGGTTTTATTGATAATTTCAGTGCATACGAATGTGATTAAAGCGTGCATAAATTTTTCATGTATTTATACCCAGTGTATTTCAATACGGTTTTATGGCAAAATAGAATTTTGTGAAAACAACCAGTTTTCGCTCAGCTGGTCACATATACATGTACGTATATTACAAGAAAAAGAAAACAACGATACAGTAGACCCTCAGTTGTCCAACCCTCGTTTATCCGGAATTGGAGATGACTGTTCTATCAGAGTATTTTGAGTACCAGTGTATGTTCTATTAGAGTATTTCAACCAAATCCCTGTATATAAATGTATGGACTTCAATTATCTGAACTAGTCACTTATCTGAACACTTTTACCATTTCCTGAGGCACATTGGGGTTAGGATAACTAAGGGTCTACTGCACATGTAAATAAGCAGGTGATTGCGTACATATGCAGGACATTATCACATCAGGTGATAGAAGTATTATGATTAAGGTTGCTATCAAATAGTTTCATTTTTTCATTAAAGGAAATGTCAGATACATACCAGTGTTGGCTTACACTGTAAGTATGTCTATTTGGAAAGATGGAATACCATTGATATTTCTCCACTGATTCTGACAGTAGATTTGTGCAGAAAACTTACTATGGCAAAAATGGTACAGGTGTATATACGCTACATACATGAGTGCTCACAAGCCCCAAAGTGCAATTTTACAGTGCAAAATTGCATTTTAGTGGTATAGCTCCAGGTATGATAAGTCTTTTAAAATTCTTTTCGCACACTTGCAAAAATTGCTATAAAATGCAAGCGCGTACTCTGATTGCCTTGAAATTTGGTACAGAGAAAGGGAGTCCAAAGGCAAATCCTATTATCAAATTTGGTGCAAATCCGATGAACGGTTCAGAAATTATTTGCGTAAAACAAGATTAATTTGTTGTCACGCCTACAGGGTAAACCGCTTCATGGAATGAGCTGAAAATCGGTTTGTGGATAGATCAACTATTGTAGGAGTGCCTTTTGGTGGTTTGAAAGCAATCGAAATAAAGATCATGGAGATATGACACGAAACCAAAGGTGTGTAACAATTGCGCGATCGAGATTCGTGAATAAAAATACCAAGAATTTGCACGTCTACCAGGCAAACCGCTTTGAGCAGTGAGCTGAAAATCGGTATATAGCTGGAATACTCATCCTAGAAAGTCCCTGCAGTAGTACAGAAGAATCGGATGACAAACCACTGAGTTATGATTCAAAAGCCAACTCCGTGTAGCAAATGCGAGATCGAGATATTCTAATAGAACAGTCACCCTAATAGAACATTCAGCTTACTCCATTATAGAGTTCTATTACATTGCAAGTTATTCTGTAGGAAGTTCAGCCGCAAACAGTCAATCTTATAGACAGTTCAACTGGAAGCAAGTCACCCTGTGGAGAGTTAAGCTACAAATATATCACTGTAGAGATTCAGAACATTACAAGTCACACTGAAGCGAGTTCAGCTATAAACAAGTCATGCACCCTGTAGAGAGTTCAGCTACAATTAAGTCACTCTCTACAGAATTCAGCTACACACAAGTCTCTGTGGAGAGAGTTCAGCTACAAACAAATTACCCTGTAGAGAGATCAGCTACAAACAACACTTTGTAGAGACTTCAGCTACAAACAAATCAACCTTTTATAGCAATCAGCAACAAACAAATCAACTTATAGAGAGATCAGCTAGAAACAAATCAACTTGTAGAGAGATCAGCTAGAAACAAATCAACTTGTAGAGAGATCAGCTACAAACAAATCAGAGATAATAAGTCACTTTCTAGAGTTCATTGGATACATATACATGAAATTGACAAGGAGAAAACATCCTGACCACCTGGCAGACTCCTGTAAGTGTTCGAGCGTTAATCGGATGGCTACAGGTTCCAGGCCATGCACCCAGGTCCAGTCATGGATTTTTTCTCCTTTCTCCACCTTTTCAAACACACTTTCTGTAACAACTTTAAACAGGCTGTAGGACCGCACTTGTGCTGTAAAGCCTTAATAATAATAATAATAATATGTTCACCTCCACCTGGCCATGATGTTGGATTACAGGTCGTCAAAAACCCCAAAGTTGATTGGATAATTTCTGTGTTGGCAGACATTAGAGAAAAGACTTGACTGAAGTCACAGAAAATGGATTCAAAAAAAAAAAATCTTAGATGCCATTAGCTTGTAGTATTAGTTGTTCTTCTGATTGATGTAAAACACAGTGCAGTACAGTGTGCAGCTACAGAAAAAAAATTTTTTTCTACAGCATAATCATTGTCTAACATTAAGGATGGGAATACAGTGATTTATTAGTGGCTTTAATACGCTTGTGCCAATCTGTAACACTGGGCTGCCTAGGACACATGCCAGTGACTGACCAGCTAAATCTGCAAGGTAGACATTTCAGCACAAGAAGGATGGTGAAGCATGCTTCATTTTTCCATCAGCTTAAATTTATTACAACACCTACAACATCTTGTTGCAACAGTGTAGCACCAACAGTGGGCATCTTGCCAAATTAAAATCTCGCCAACTGCAAATTATTTTAGCAAATCATCAAACATCAATATTAATTATACAGTATACATAGATAGACTACATACATACATACTGTATCTACATAAAAGTCACACAATGATTATGAATGATAAGCACAATGCCTTGAGTCACTACGTGTAAGTAAATTTTAAACATATGTAAGCGGCGTAATGTATTTCGAGGACTGGACTCACAAACTGGAGTCACAGACTAAGCTGGTAACAGTCTCTGACACCATTATTAAACTACAACTGCCATTACTGTTCTTCCTTACAAGTCACGAAGGTCACGCATGTACTAATTTATCAAAACATGTCTACTTGTGCACACTATGTATAGTAGTGTTGTTGTAGTACAGATTTATTCCTTTGTTGCTCCAGTATTCAACACTAGTTCAGGCTTTAGTTAGTGATGAGGCAGTAAGTATTTTGGGTAGTCACATAGTCTCATGCCACCCACCTGTTCCACTAGTAAATCTATACCAATCTATAGGTATACATTCACTACAAACTTTAAGGCGTGTAGGAATAACCATACCATCCTGAAAAACTACATTGCTTGAGTCTAATATCATATGTTTTGCAAATGTTCTAATAATTTAGTATGTGTTGTAACATTGTAAGGAAGAGCAGTACCAACAGTTGTAGCTTAATAACGGTGTGTCCAGTATTACAAGAGATAGATAATTTTTGTATTATTGTTAAGAGACTATTACCAGTTCACTCCACAAGTACAGTCTGTGAGTCCAGTCCACAAAATACATTATGCCTACATGTAAGCATACAAAATAATCACAACATACATGTATACCTTGCATGTTCTTTCTAGGTGGCTCATCTAAATTTGGACGTCTTTTGCCTATAAAAAGATCACTTTATTTGATATACACATACAGTGTACGTGTACATACATCCATACTTTACATGCAATTTATACAAACAAACATATGTACATAAGTGCACACAAGCACTAGGTACCGTAAGTACGTATGCGTGTAGATATGTGTGTCTGCACATACATACGTACATATGCATGTAGTGTAGTGTGTGTGTGTGTATGCATGTAACACTTGAAATATACCGTAAACGGGGAGTTTTGCTGGGCGAAAGTTTCACGGTTAAGGCTTACTGAGACTATTCGTGGTGAAAGTTTTGCGGTAGAGCTTAAACATAGCTATATAGTACACTGTAAATTATTGATTTAGCAGGGAAACTTTCACATTTTCCTTTGAAACCGCGAAAATGCAAAACTTTTGCCCAGTGAAACTTTCCCATTTACGGTAGTAACTAGGGATTTGCCTTTTACATATGTACAGGCATAAGCACTTGGACAACTGCTCCATCATGCACTATCTCGGGTAACATGACATCATCATATACTTTTTGATGGTCAATAATTAGCACTGTAGATGATTCTCCACAGCGATAATAATAATAATAATAATAATACTGAAGAATATGGAGACAAGTACTGAACTGATTATTGGTGCAACACTACGGATTACATAGGTTAGAGTGGTGTATTGTTACTTTAGTAAGCCTGTAATGAGTGACCTCGTGAATATATGCACATGTGTACTTGCTCAATCGTTTTAATTATCAACAGGTTAGCAATCATCCACCAATACAGCCATTTTTTTTTTTTGCATTTTGAAGTTATATAATGGCTTTGTGGTTACCATTGTGTAAACAATAATTGAATTCCTTGTTGCATAAGCAAGTAATTTGATACATAGTTTTATAGGATTATATTTAGGGCTGTACATAAAACCTATATTTCGATAAGTGACAACTATTTTATAAACGATATTTTCTCAACATCGTAAGACCATTTTGTATACACAGTTTTTGATATAAAGTCAAGTAGTGGTTGATATGCTAGAAACTTTAACCCCAACAAGTTTGACTTCTCTCCCACCTGAATATAGTTGATTTACAAAGATTTACTATTACCTTGATAAGCAAATTTGTTATCTTATTTACGATAGATGATTTAGGATAGATGATTTACGTATCTAGATAATCTTTAACCTAAATTACATATCTCCCAACTCTAGTTATATTGTGTGGTTTATGGTTATAGCAGTTTAGAAGCAGTAGATTTGAGCTTCCACAAATTTGGGATTAAACTTTTGCCGACACCATTTACCTACCATCACAACTATTTCCTCTTTTGGACAACCTCACCCTTCTTTTACTTGGTATAAATATAAGTGTCAGGAGCCCATTACCACTGCAAGGCACTTAGTGGCTTCTGAAGTTTTTAATACAAATATATATATCCTTGATTTTGAAAATAGTTGGTATAAAACACATGACATGACCATTTCATTGCAAAAGTCCAGCAAATATTATCTAATCCAAAACAGCCAAGCTGTAAAAAAAAAGAGTGTGGCCCCCAAAACAGCTATGTTGAAAAAAGATGCGAAATCCAAGGTGGTGGCCAAGAAATGGCTGTGATGGTAGGTTAATGGTAAAAATTTTAATAACGACAATTCAGGTGAATTTGGTGCCGAATCCTAGTGAAACTTGGAGGAGGCAATGCTGAATTGTTGTAATTAAAATTTTTACCATTAACCTACCATCACAGCCATTTCTTGGCCACCACCTTGGATTTCACATCTTTTTTCACCCTGGCATTTTTAGGGGCCGCACTGTTTTTTTACAGCTTGGCTGTTTTGGATTAGATATCACTTCTTTTTATATTGCAAACCACAAAGCCAGCCATAAACCGGCTTTGGTACTTCCTTTTAACTTGTTTTTTTTCCCTTTACTGTAGGAATTATGGAACAAAAGAAGCAATTGTGTGTACAGTTTTTTGTCTCATTAAATATTTGTATATTTAACAATGAATGATTATCACATACTGTAGTTAATAAGGTGACTTCTTATACTTCCCATAAGCGGTTTACCCTGTAGGCGTGACAACATATTGGTGTTATTTTTTGTGAATAATTGCTAATAACTCCTTCACTGTTTATTGCATTTCAGCAAAATGTGGTACCAAGAATCGCCTTTATACCCCCCTTCTGCGTGCCAAATTTCAAGGCAATCGGATATGGCATTGGCGTTTTATGGCAGTTTTTGTAAGTGTGCGAAAAGAGGAAGAAAAACAAGAAAAAAATAGAAACTAAGCCAATTTTTGAAGTAGCATATCTTGGGAACGCTTGAAGCGATTTTGCTCAAATTTGGTATGTGGAGTACTGACGTTGGAAGGCGTGTCCACAGCAAAATTGTCTTGTTTTGCAAAGGCACTGCGAAGCTACGGAGGTGCAAAAATTGTTGTTTTTTTCCTATCAATATACTCACGGTGTTTTGCGCTGGCTTTTTGGCCACATGACACACTACCGTGTGTCTTGATTTATAAAGTATTGCAGTGAGTTTGAAAAGTTGCATCTATAGCCTATACACAATGCCGTATAGGGGAAAGTTTTAAAAGGTAAAACTTTCTCAGATTTCATGGTTTTGTCAAAAACCATATAAGTTTCCAACAAATGCTACTGTTAACTACCTGTGATGAGTATCTACATATCTGGATTGGTTGACATGTACAATACCACAATTTTTTTCATTGTAAAATAATTTTCATATGCAAAATTTGTATGAAAATTTCTAATTTTTACACAAGATCAAACTACTCTAATTGAGCAGTCATTCATGTAAATTATACGAAAATTTTTTTACACAAAAATTATCATGAATTTTTTTTGCACAAAAATAAAGCTAATTACAGTAAATTAAGTTGCTTGACAATGTGGAACAGTTAAGCTTCATTCGTGAGACACGCCCACTTATCAGGATTGTGAATCACTGTCTGTAGTAATATGTGAACAGGGAATGGTTTCAGGAAGCCCCTTTGAATTTTACACACTACTTGAAATGCTGGAATCTATCATGGAACAGGACACATTTTAAACATTTATCTTAGTGAAATAATAGTTTCTAACATGATAGCAACACTTATAGCATTGTTCTGAATCATGATTTCAGTGAGAAGATCAAGATACTCTAATAAAGCAGTCAGGCACATAAACTACTCTAATATAACAGTCACTTAGCTGTAGTGGAAACCCCTTTTTAAAATTCTTGCATACACCCCTGGTGAAATCGCACCCATTCATCATTAGTTGTGCTGCAGCAGTTTGAAGGCATGCATGAAGCCATGCCAATTTCTGTGTGTACACTTATATGGCATCATACCCACTCTAATCAATCATCAAGTGTATTAATTGCTGTGAACCATGCCCACTTAACAGCAATGTGGACGAATATGCGTTGTTTACATACACGGCCAATCATTTTGAGCAGGTGCCGCCATACTTTAGTCCACTGCAAAAGTTTAACCACGAATAAGTTTGCCCTCTACCGCAATGCCCACCAAATCCACCCCCTAACGGCGAATCTCTGTTGATTGCAATGGAACTGTTGCTCAGTTAATCCCCATCAGTTGCAATGGGACTAACTATTAACCATCTACATAGTTCCATTGTACGAAGCTCCTTGAAACCTGTGGACCAAGTGATCAGGGACACCTAAAAACTGCTGAAATATGGGAAGATTGGCACAGTAACTCAGGCTTTAGCTTATGATGCGTTCTTTGGGAAGGAGGTGATGGCACAATGCATGCCAAGCGGACTGCTCAACTGAAAGGTTTGCCGAGGGAGGAGTTCAATCAACTGAAGGTGGGTATCTTCAAACTTTTACCACACTATTGCTCTTGTCCACTGCAATTTGAGCTGGATTGGGCAAAATGTGTAACGGCTGTGGAACAAGCCTGCAAGCGAGAGAGAAACAAGATGTAACACTAGCCGTATCCTACAGTATATACAGTACTAGCGTAGTCAAGATGGCGTTGTGTATACTTATAATTACTGTATGACGTATAATAACAAAATGTGTATACTTACCATAAAACAACAAATCAGCAATAGTTCAGCTAGCCTTGGGTTTGTCAATTCTAATGATTTTCATGCACGAGGTCAGAAACAATGGGTCACGTATTCGATAAACAAGAGTAATAGAAGCTCAAGATGGCAGGTATGCAAGAGACCAACAGTACAACAGTTAATGTAAACATAGATAATAGATACCCCATCTATGCTGGAAATTAGATTGAAGTAAGATTAACGCGTCAGTGATCGGATGTCGATGGGAGTAAGGCACGGTTGGTCTTGTGGTTGGTACACGAGTAATTATGGGAGAAAGACATAACTAGAACTAGTTTGTTTTGTAACCTCCAAGTGTTATCAGGTTTCAAAAAATGTGAGGCTGATCAGCTATATTTAGATCTGTACTGGAGGGAAATTCTGCTGTTGATTGTACCAGCTTCCATAAAGTTGATGCTGCTTTTGCTGTTGAGGTGGAGAAGGGCGAGGTAGACCTTGTTGAGATGACTGTACTATTTGTTGATCTTGAGGGTGTGGCCCATGCCAGGTATCATACTGTCCAGGTTGTTGGGGAGGAGAGTTGATGTCCTGCTCTTGTGTCACCACCTGAATACTGTTGTTGTTGTTTAGTTTGGGAGCCATCTGGTTCAGGAAATTCATGATAGAGATTTCTCTCCAATGGTTGACCCTCTTGAACTGTTGCAGGCCTCGTCTCATGTTGTGAGTGGCCTGTAATTAGAGCAGAGGAGGTTGGTCATGCGTCATCAAACATCTCGTGATCTCAAAAAAAAGTTCAACCCATTCAACCCCAACATCTCAGTATCAATATAAAGTACTCTAATGTGCAAATTAGTTTCGATAAATTATGTCTCCCAGCGCCCTTCTTTCAGCATGCTGTGTGGCTTTCTTAGCCAAGAAACAAAGGTTACATCATGAATAGTTCGTGTGGATGTGATGAAAAGGGTAGAAAATACCAACACCAATTTCAAATGCTGTGCATTAACACACATCAATACGTCATAGGGCTATGACGCGTGACCAACCTCCTCTGTAATTAGAGTAAATGACTGCTATAATAGACAAAATTGCCAAATTGAATGCACAAAACTGTAAGTGTGATAGCCTAGCAATACAAATTCTATATAGATGATTTCAACAATTTAAGATTTTGTGGACTTTGCAAGATACACTGTACGTACACTTGGGCTGGAGCTACATATGCACTGTACAATACGAAGAGGAAAGTTACCAGTACGTATTGTACCAGATGTGTTGAAAATTGCCATGTCTTCATATTTTGATGGTGTGCACTATATAGAAGCAGAAACTGCATGATTTAGAAAATGGTCTGTGAGCAATGCTTTGAAGTTCAATTAAAATAGATTTACTAAGACTCAAATAGAACTCTCAGCAAGTAATAATACGTATTTCCAAATTTGAAGGTTGGGGAATTATTCTCCCCTTACTTTCTCCCCTGCCTAAACTCTGATTTTTTACTACATATGTAGTTAAAGTCTTATGTGCATGTCGAACAGTGGTTTTTTTGTTGAATTTTGCACTAAATCTGTACCATACATATATGCACTACCAAGATTTGCATACCATAGTTGTTCATTGGTCGAGTAGACTGAGGTGCATCAGAAGCTGCACGTCTTCTGTCTACACAAAACAACACTCTGATAAATACATATGTAGAAAAATAATCTATATGATGTGTTCTACCTACATTTACACAAATAATACATACATACATGACTACGTATCATCAGTTAGCCTTATAAGATATGTACAGTGCAAATAACCTATCCTTTAAATATGTACTACATTTGTACATACACTAACTAATTTTTCTACAATGAAATACACAGTGTTTTATCCCTTTCATTTAGGGACTTGTTCATGAGATAAATTGACAATACGACTTCACCATACCTACTGGCTGATCTACTGATGATTGCCGGTTATAGTTTGGCAGTGAACGGTGATGAACTACAATCAACAAAAACAATGAAACACATACATACTATACTGTAATAATTGTGTGTGTGTGCGTGCGTGCGTGCGTGCGTGCGTGCGTGCATACATGCAAAATCCAAGCATGAGCGTACAAAAATAATTCGCCAATTTTTTCAAACTTTCATACTCTCATGCCATTATGAGCCCTTATATTGCTTATCCAGCTTTTAACCCTTAACCCACAGTATCCAGAAAACCGAATTTAAACTCCTTACACAAAGCACTGTAACATTCGAAACGTCCATTAGAGGTGCACCGATATGGGAATTTACCAATTTTCTGATAACCGATATATTTGCTACAAAATTACCAATTCCGATACCGATATTAGTAAAAATAACTGAGTGATATAAACGTGTATAAACAAAAATCAAATTATGAATAGAGAGAACTGTTAGAACCTTAACTGTTTGTTTAATCAACTAAATGCTTGTTGTACTTAATACTTAAGAGCATTTCTGCATGTTCTGGGCTTAATCAGCTTCTTTTTTCATTATATAGGTTCCCAACTCCAGAAAACAGCCGTTCAGATAGAACACTAGTTGGTGGAGCACTCAAAAACCGCTGTGCCATATTTCCCAACAATGAATATCTTCTGCTATTATCATGCCACTACTTCAAAGGGTCACCTTTTTTGTAGTCAATAAGTGGTTAAATAATTATCCACCATTCCTTCGGCTCCTCCTCCCACACCACTAGTTGCCCCAGCTTCCTCCAGTAGTTCAGTAAAACACTCCCATACTTTGCTAGATGATGCCTGATCATTGTCCTCTGAAGTGGTGGTATGGTCATGGCGTGCCCTTTTGTTAGGGGGTTCATCAGCACCTGAAGTGTAGTTGCATCAAATATTCTCTAGCCAGTTGTGGTGTTTCTGTTTCCATGAAAAAGTGATGCTTGAATTGTGGATCTAGAATAGTAGTAACACAAAGCTCATCTATCTGCTCAATGCTACACTGTATCAAATCTGCATTCCAATGAGGTCAGCATCTCTGATTTCATGGTCCTTATGCCAGCATCATCGTCGTGTTTGTTAAACATTCTCTTCAAAAACCTTCACCAATGGTATCACAGCTGAAATGCATGCTGAATTTGTAGAGATCATCTTGGTTACTTCTTCGATTGGTTTCAGAAGTGCAATTAGTTTTCTAATCAAACAGTACGGTAGTACTGTTTAAGTAGGGTTTGCATCAAAAGTGACGCGCGCCGCCAAAAATACCACCCTTAAAAACCAGCTTAGAAACTTCTTACGCGACGAAAATCACCTTTACGGAATAATATTAGTCCACCTAACATCAAATGTAGTGTTAAAAACAAGAAAATACTTACTGGCGGCCGGATACAGAATTTTAAAAAAATCGTCAAAACTCGAAATTTCGTCTCACTCACTCACTCACTCACTCACTCACTCACTCACTCACTCACTCACTCACTCACTCACTCACTCACTCACTCACTCACTCACTCACTCACTCACTCACTCACTCACTCACTCACTCACTCACTCACTCACTCACTCACCACAGTCGCAAGTCTAGAACCCAAACGAAGCAGCGCACAGTCACCAACTCACCGGTGGGATGTGCCTTTTGGGGTTCCGACGAGTGTACGCCTTGTGCGCCTTGTCTTTTCTTTTATCTTCAATCAGGCTGCTTGTCTTCTTCTTCATCCAACGAAACCATACCGAGGCGTTAATTTTCCATATCAACACTTTCTTGATGCCACAAAATTATTTAAGGCACTTAGACTACGCTACTGTATGGCCCCTGACTGTACAGCAGTACCAGTACTCCACGATAGGTCATAAAGTCACGCCCATTCTTTATTCTACGTATTATTGATCTATCGAGACCATGATGGCCACACCCCTTTTATGCTAGCTGTATTTGTGACCACACACCTTCAAGTTGGTAGGCTGATTCGAGATACTCTAGTCCAATAATCGATCGAAACCACAATGACCACACCCTTTTTGGGGCAAACACACATCTTCGCAGGCTGACTAGAGATACTCTAATACAGCAGTCACCCTAATAAAACAGTCACATGTTTATAGCTAGCTGTATGCTTTAACAAAAAACTAAACAAACTAGTATATTAAAAATTATAAATTTAAAAATGAAGTAGGGTTTCAGCTATAAAAAGTAGTGAAACAAGAAATGAACAATGGTAGCTATTACAGCATAGCTCAGTGGGAAATCCCTACTTTGGCATTTTGAACAGTTATATCAAGTTGGTGGCTGTTCAGCATTGTGATACCACCATGCTCAGTGGCATAAGCAGCCAGTGCCATTTTTTGCTCATAGATGGATTCAAGCATGAAGAGTGTCGAGTTCCATTGCGTTGGTTCATCTTACTGCAATTTATGTTTTGGTATATCAAGCAAGGCTGGAGGAGATGGTCCGGTTGGTCAGGCCTGAGCCGGACCAATAATCTGGAGTTGAACCAACTAGCTGACAAGCTCGAACTACATTACTCTCATGCAATCTTTGGACGATCACATCTACATGTAGCTACGTACATTTCACAGATGTTATTGAAAATGCATGACACGAGTAGTTACCTAGTTTCTCAGCCTAACTAAAGCACAGAACTACACGTATAGTACCTCCAATTACCTTACAGTACAGCATTGCATTCGTATCGTTTTGTACAGAAATGATTGTGGGTTCTACGTACAGTATCACGTGTGCTGATAGTTGGCATTTATCACGTGTAAGGCAGGTGCCTTCTTTGATTCTAAACCAGCACACTTATATCACAATTCAATCTTCATAAAATAATCATTAGCATTCCTTGGCTTGTCTCTCTTGGCTTCCTTTACTGGGCAAAGGGCTGGCAGTGACAAACCAGATGACTCATTCCTCGGCAAGAAGCTGTACACCCATACATTACATGGTGGCCATCTGGATGAGATGTTGAGTAGAAATCACTCCTCTTCAACTACCCACTCGTCCTGTCGAGATACCGAGCAAACTCTCAGTCTCACCCACATCGCGCCATTTTCGAATGCTGATTGGTCTCGTGACTGTCCACCAGTATATTTACGTGATGATCCGTTCACTTCATACAAACCAGTATAGTAGTATACAGCTGTGTAGCATTTTATTGTAGCTGTGTGAATTCACTGTATAGTAATTATATCCTAGCTAAAGGGGGCCATGCTGCATGGGTTCCCTGTGAAATTTGGGGGGAAAGTTGCAATTTGCTAGCTAGTTTACTTTAAAATTTAGCATCAATTTTAAATTTTAAGGTATTTTCAAACCTTTAAATTGCAAAAATTCTGCAGCTCCTGGGGGTTGCACCCCCAGACCCCCCTTGAACTTTTAATTGCTAGCTATAACTAAATGAACCATACAGCAAGTTTCATGCTGTGTCCCCTGTATGTCAGGTCTGCAATAGTATAGAAAGTCTGAAGAACAACAGATAGACCTGAGCATATTTATATAGCTAGCTAGCAGTGAAATATCACTAAAATTGCATATCTGAGTGTCTAATTTTCAAAAATTTCCTGTGGGGGCATGCCCCCAGACCCCCCTAGAATGCTCGTGCTTCGCACTTTGCACACTGTGTAACAGCTCCTCTCTCATTGGCATGTATACAGTAGCAATTTCAAACATTATAGTCAATGGCCTGACCAACTCAATTTTCCCTCCTCCGGCCCTGTCAAGACGCTCACGTATTTCATCTAGTAAATGATAGGCAAGTGTTGAACGCTTAAAGTGGCCTACAATACTTCTTGCCACAGCCAGAACACCAATGACCACCCGCTGTGACATCACACCATCATTAACTGTTAGCAGGAGTGTTCTCACGCGCAAGCTGGATGTCGCTACTTAGCCAGGAAGACCGTGAAGAGTAACACAACAATCAGTATTAAAGTTTAGCAACACAACACAACAACTACAATGTAGAAGTACAAGCCAAAAAGAACCAAAACTACAATGAACAATAGAACAAAAGATGTGGCCTATTACACAGATTAAAATTCCTATACAAAACCACGGTAGCTAAGAATCAAGGTGTGAATAACTAATACAACAATGAATAGTTTAAAGCTAATACATACATTAAGTCTAAGTGTGTGCATGTGTATGCATACAGTTCAATATTAACAACTAGCTGAAGCGAGTGCACAAAACAGCCAAACCCATTCAGATTAGCATCTCTTTGGGCCTTCTTCATGTTGCTAGCATTATCGGTCAACACTAAATGGATTCGTTCCTTTGATATTTTCCAGTATTCAATCATTGATTCTATGCTCTCACAAATCTTTTTCCCCGAGTGTGACCCATTTAAATGCTTTACATGTAAGACTGCAGATTTTCTCACAAAACTATCTTCTAACCAATGAGCAGTGAGGCTGATCAGCGATTGGTTGGTCAAACTAGTGCTCCAAACATCAGTGGTTAAACTGAAATATGTTACATCTTTCAATACCACAGCTAGCTTTGAATTGATAGCACTTGCAATACCAGGGACAACATCCTCAGTAAAGTAGCGACGACTTGGCAATGTGTATCTTGGTTCCAAGGTCTTAAGCAGCTCAGTAAAACCTGTGTCTGATACAATTGAATATGGTTGAAAATCCAAAGCCATCATTTCAGCTATCTTATGATGCACACGAATTGCACGGGGATCATTGATGTCCCATGCTTTTGACCTTGCCTCTGTTTCTACCAGTGAAAACTGCTTCATTCCTGTTTCCTTTTGGATCCTTCCAAGAATTCTTTTCAGTTGCTTCTTTTTCTTTCAGCTGCACCTTCTTCTTCTCTTCATAGTCTTTGAAATCTATAGGGTGCTCCCTCCTCAGATGGTTTATTAAATTGGAGATGTTAAAAGTTTTAACCGTGAGGCCACCACGGGATACATCGTTCTCACAACACTGGCAAACTGCGAAACGCTGGTTGCGCTCAGACACTTTAACGTATTCCCAAATAAATGCTTTGACACGTGGCAACATTACTACACCCAATTTCAAGCACATGCGTTATGGTAATGCTCGATGGGCGCTGAGTTAATAGCGTTTCTCTTGCTAGCTTTAAATAAAAGCGCTTTAGGCATTATATATTACAGTCACTGTAAGCTACAAAAGCGATTTTTCGTGCTAGCATACGCTTACCTTTCTTGCATATCACGTGATGTAGGCTTTTATTGGTGCGTAATGCAGGTGATCTACACTTACCGAACGATCGTTACAAAGCGGTTTCACAAGGTGCAAGTTTAATAATAATAAGTATAATAATGTTATACATATCAGTAATTTCAACTGTATTTTACCAATAACCGATAATACATATCGGTACCGATACTAATACCGATATGCACCCCTAACGTCCATCCTATGGTTACGCAATTCATGTCATTCTACTTGTGATGCAACAAGGATTAAAATGATACCTAGGGTTTTACCATGCTGTAAATGGAAATGCCAAAACTAGCCGTGAAAATAACTTTTTGGCAAGGAAACTTTACATACCTTTGTAAAATGATTGATAACTCAATCCTATCACCTTGCAACAACTTTACACAAGAGCAACCACAAATCCACTATAAAACTTCAAAGTACGAAAACCGATCAGTATTGACTACTGAATACCCTGGAAACCAGTCACAGAATTATTGTAGAGTTAATCACAGCACTACATTATGCAAGCAATCAACCAGCATAACACACCACTATATAAACTGTTAAAGTGTAGTAAACAGTAGTGTTGGTCACAGCAAAGAAATGCGTTTAGAAACACAAGCAACTTTGCCAGTTAACTTTGCTGAAAAACAAATCACTGAACTATATTCACTAACACGTGTCTAGTTCGCCGTGATAGTGAACAAGTTACTCTCACTGAACAATATCAACTACCAACAACTAAGCCACATGTGTTCAAATAGTTTGGTGCAACACCACATGTATTCGAAATTTGATGCAATGTACACCCAAAGCTCTACTGTAGTCTATTAACACTATCAGCGGAGAAACTTGACTGATGGCCATGGTAAAGAAGGATATACGGTAACACACTCATTGTATGTTTATCAATATAACAAAGGTTTATTTCTTATTGAACTAGAAATGTTCCTGTGAAAGAATTAGGGCTGTAGCTGTAGCTACTTTCCCGCTACGATTGACTGAAGGTGTCAGGCAGGCAGGCAGGCAGGCAGGCAGGCAGGCAGGCAGGCAGGCAGGCAGGCAGGCAGGCAGGCAGGCAGGCAGGCAGGCAGGCAGGCAGGCAGGCAGGCAGGCAGGCAGGCAGGCAGGCAGGCAGGCAGGCAGGCAGGCAGGCAGGCAGGCAGGCAGGCAGGCAGGCAGGCAGGCAGGCAGGCAGGCAGGCAGGCAGGCAGGCAGGCAGGCAGGCAGGCAGGCAGGCAGGCAGGCAGGCAGGCAGGCAGGCAGGCAGGCAGGCAGGCAGGCAGGCAGGCAGGCAGGCAGGCAGGCAGGCAGGCATTAGAAAATTCTGTTAAATAATTTTTTTTTAAATTCTGTAGCAACTTGACAGAAACGTTTCGGATCAATATGAAGACACGTTTGGGCTTAATTTTACCCAACCAATATTGTTATGATGTTGTGAGGAAAAATCGATGCAGGTTTTTGAGTTATATATTACGTATATCACAGGTCACAGGTCACACCCACACCTTCGCCATCCCTACTATACAGTTACAGAGCTCAACCCAGAATATAAACCTAGAGGGGGTGAAGTAAGTCGCTTCGGATTCTAGGGGGGTCTGGGGGCATGCTCCCCCAGGAAAATTTTGAAAATTTAGGTGTAAATATACTCAATTTTGGTGAAGTTTTACTGTGATGCTATTGAATATTGACCATAGGATTATACAACTTTGGGATCAATTAAACCTTTCCATTTCTCAAGGCTTTAGGTATAAACCTAGGGGGGGTGGGGGGTAATAGCTAACCCAGGGGGGGCCTGTGCCCCCCCCCCCCCCCTCCCCCTAGAGTAACCCCTGGTACTATTGTACTGTATGATACAACACAAAGTGGCACAGGCACACACTCACCTTTATAGAGTTGATGTTGTGGTGTAACATTTGGGTTATATGATCCACGAGGGATTTGCTCTAAATATGTATATATGTAGTATAAAGCACTACATATCACAAAGGAAGTACATACCTTCACCAAACACTTCAGAAGTATTGGTAGAAGACATGCGGCCACCAACATAAGATTGATAATACTGCCATTGTTCTTCTGCAAAATAAACAATACCCATTGTAACATTAATTCATGATGTATATAAGAAAGTACTTCGTACACAGCACATACATGTGCAAACGTACGTAAGTACGTATACTTGTGGCTTTACAATCACTACACATTATACATACTACATGATAAGCATGTACAGTAGTCATCATCAATTACAATGAGTTTGTTCAGGGATTTCCCCACATACATAACTCACATACACATTTGTACCTTCAGGGAACGTGTCAGAAGTAGTTGTAGAAGATAAGTGACCACCATCATGAGGAGTAGCTTGATAATACTCTTTTTGTCCTGCACAATAAACACTATAGTGTATAAATACACTTGATGTTGGCATACATGTGTCACCAGATACACACATGAATAGACTGGACATGTGAAAACGGGCCATTGTTCTACTACACTTCTACCTGCATAGACAAATGAATGATCTGGTGAAGTTTCAGTTTCAAAGTATTACACTGAGAGCTACTTTAGGTACAATTCTACAAATAGACTACAGTATGTACATTATTGTACGTATAGTGCTACTATAGGGATAATGCTACACAGAATTGAACCATTATATTAGCCTTGGACGAGTAATCCATTGCTAGGTAGACACTGCCTGTGTCTCCTCTTCTTACAACAAACAAACAAACAAACAAACACAAAACATTCAAGGGTATTTCATCTTTTTTGACACCACATAAGTAAACCCTCACTTCCTTTGGCGAGATATAAAACTCCTGTAGTAGAAAACATGATGATACATATATATTGTAAGCATAGCCAGAAAATTTTAGAAGATGAGGCACCCCTGACTGCTCTATTAGAGTATCTCAATCTTTTGCAGTACATAATTCTCTTCATTCAAACTCAGTTTCCCCCAAGGCAACCACCTCGGTTGCCTATGTTTCTTTTGCCTTCATCAAGAAAACCAGTCATTTAAAAAATAACAGTTTTTAAATAATACATAAATATGTGTAGTTAACCCAGCTGTGCAGCATATGTACGTACAAGCCACTTAGTGCTACTATGCTGGGTTTTACAGATCTGGTCTCAAGCTACATAAGACCCATGCTATCACTGTTAAAGACAATGAATGCCTTACCACGAAACTGTATATCTTCTGATGATCTGTGTATGTATGATTGGTCAGTCTTAAGATAACCTGTAAATACATTAAGTTGATTGTATCAATAACAAACACTTAACCCTCACATGCATAAACATATATATATATATGTATAGGCTTCTTACATATGGCTACAAGCGTTGTAACATAATTATGACTAATTAACGTGCTCATAGCACATCAAAATAAAGAATAACACAAACAGGAGTTTATAAGCCTTATAAGCTCATGGCACAATAAAGGCATACACCTTAAAGTACACCCCAACAATCAATTACTGAAACGTACAGTGGCTGTTATACTTCGTTTCCACCAGTTACTTACACAGTGTCAGAAATGAAGAACAGTAAGAAAGCATATTTACACTGAATCCAGTTGCTATGAATACGAACAATACCAGAAACCATGTCATGCTACTGCTAAGTTGTCAGTGACGGCTAATAGTGAAAAAATCAAGCCCTTAGCTGTTGGCAAGTCACTGTACACTTGTTTGAAGTTAAATAGTCAGTAGCTACACTGGGGTCTGATCTTGTACTGTAACTTAACACCACGATTGTTCACAATACTATCCCATAGCTTTTAGCTACAAAAATTGCCACTCTATGCACTTTTGGGAGTTCCTTGTTTTGTCATAAATAAGGCAATGCATAATTAAAATTACATTTAATTCCTGTGATTGCAAGTTTAAATGTGAGTTGGAAGGAAGCTTAGTAAGACTACACATAGTGATAATACCACATCAAGAAGATTACATTACTCTATGCTAAGGTGCTTATAACGTCTTCTTGATAGAGATGTAAAAACTGTCCAAATGAAGCAATTTCCTTTTAATACCTGCTAGAATAAAAATTGTTGAGTTTGCATCGAGAATGAATTAACATGTAAAGCATGTGCATATTCCTTTTAATGCCCACTAAGGCACCATGAAGGTATTGTGAGGCTGGTTTTGGGGTGAAATTTTTGGCTAGAAAAAGTGTACACCACGTCCTCTAGTATACACCTTTTACTCAGCTCCCAAAAATGCTCTAAATAATTACAGTTCTCCACCAGAAGTGTACCAATGAAACAATCATTTCAATATTAAAGAACTAGTGACAAAACTGAACTAGTGTTGAGAAAAATGGACATGATCATGAGTTGAGTAGGCCAATCAAGTACACCATAATACCCTGCAGTAAAGTACAGAATTATACATTCCCATAAACCATAAGAATTCTTCACAACAGTTGTACTGGAACAAGGTATTGTATCAGATGCTACAATGTACTTCAATGTTATTCTACAGGCAATAAATGCTGACAGATTCTAGTACTAATTTGATGAATAGTCAAAGATCATTCTCAAATGACTAAACCTGTATACAGTATGTACCTACTGTAGCCTTTATGTGTGAGTACGTAATGTACATGTATCATGTATGCAGTTTACACCACAACATAATAAATGATGGGTGAATATGCAGGTCACCTTGTTTCATTTGCGGTGGATCTGTGGATACTTTTCGAGGAACTACGGAAAAGACAAAATACAGAAAGCAAAATCTGTGAACACCACATCATACACTCATATGTACGAACAGTAGAGTACACAGTACATATGCAGTATGGCTTAGACAAATTGGAAATATTTGTAGTACTTACAGTATAATAACTCACATTGAGGACTATAATACATGTAGCCTGTATGGGGTGCTGAACGTTGACCTGTGTACAAATAAGTACAGTAGTAACATTAGTCACCAATTAACACATAATTGTAGGTATACACACAGCAGTACATATACACCCCAGTGTGTATGTTATGTACTGTAAGTGTACTACAGTACATGCACATACAGTAGATACTATACCAATCATACCAGTACTTGTGCAGTACATAGTGTATGGGTACTCCTAACTGTGTGTCAGTGTCCATGCTGCCAAACTCCTTGTGGTGGACAATAGTAAAACATTACTTGAAATAAAGTAATGTGGCTAATGGCAGGACCCTTGAGTAGTCTGTTGTGTGGTAGAGACACTTGCATTGGTCTTATATAGTCTGGAGAGTTTCCACTTTCATGGAAAGTGTCTCGTATCACTCCTGTTTATAAGCATAAAGGCTCTGCTACTGACCCACGATATTATCGTCCGATAGCTGTACTTCCTACACTGACTATGTTGTTTGAACGTGTCATTTACTCACAATTGTACAGACATATTTCCCCTTATATTCCACCTACCCAATTTGGATTTATTAAAGGCACTGGGGCTCAAGATTGTAGTTAGCATTTACTGCTATTCAGGCTTTGGAACGATGAATGGAGTGTCGAATTGTGTCCTTGGACATCCGTGGTGCATTTGATAGTGTATGGTGGAATGGACTGCTACAACACCTCTGGAGCATAGGCATGAGGGGTAAGACTTACTCCTTAATGTGTTCCTATTTGGGTGACAGGACATTGTTTGTTGTTGCACATGGTGACACCTCATCTCCGAGATCATTTACAGCCGGTGTTCCTCAGGGTGGCATTTGGTCCCCTATATTGTTTAATTTGTATACACCTCATCTTTTGGCTCAGGTTCTTCATTGTGACTTGTTTTCATATGCTGACGATTCAACTCTTATTAAAGTTATACCTTCAAAGGATGATAGGATTGCTGCAGCTGCTGAGCTGAATGCTGATTTGGGTAGGGTTTACTCATGGGGGCAGAAGTGGAATATCAATTTTGAACCTGACAAGTGCCATTCACTTTGTGTGTCACTCAAAAGGGATGTCGAGTTACACCCACCATTGTTTATGGGTGCTCTTTCTATCACAGAGGTTGAAGTGTTGAAGATCTTGGGAGTTCATTATGACTGTAAGCTTACCTGGAGCCTCATGATTGATCAATTGTCCACTCGTGCTCGCCAAAGATTAGGAGCTATTTTTCGTGTTGGAGATTATCTTGGCCAGAGTGGTCTTATTATTGCTTACAAATCTTTCGTCCGTCCAATATGTGAATACAGTAATGTTGTTTTTATGGGAGCTTCTGCTACTCATTTACATAAATTAGATTTAATTCAGAGAATGGCTGAGAGGTTGTGTGGTGTTACCTTTTCCTCTCTAGTTTCTCGTCGCTATGCTAGCTCCATTGGTTTGCTGTGTAAGTTGTTGGACCTACAGTGTCGAGGACCTCTCCAGGATTTTTGTCCCACTCTAACATCTGTCACCCATGCTTACTCCTTTCGTCATGTTGTGGATGACAGTTTGATGTTGCAGCAGATGACGAAATATAATTCATTGGACTTATTTATTAATGGTTTCCTGGGCATAATTCCCTCTCTCTGGACTACCATTCTGTTAACTTTAAGGGAGAGAGGTACAACTGAGGGATGGTCCACCCTTCGACACCAATTTCAAAGACATTTAATTATTTTTTTTGTACTCAGCCATCATAATTATGTTATGTGCACTGTATTTGTTACAGTAAAAAAATAAAAAATAAGCCAACAAGAGGACATTACATCGAAGGAGGACAAAGTCTTTGACTTGTAGATACCTTAAATTGTCTATGGCCTATCCTCCCTCCTGGGACTCCTCTCACTTGATAATCGCACACAAACCAACAATGAACAATGCTAATATTGGCATTGAATAATACAAATCTGACTATTGGTACATGTAATCAGATGGTGACCTTTACAGTCATTTTGCATTGAAAATTCATCATTACTATATTATAGCCTTTACCTCCCTGAAGCATTATTATACATGGTTAAATGTGGTTTCATAATTAAAGGTCTTGTTGAAAGACACAACTTGGTGTTTATGTGTCATTCCTTCCATATATACAAGTACAAAGAAATGCCATTGAAATAAAAAGCAAACAATCGAGGTCATTTACACCTACAGTATAAAGTACATGTAAAAAAGTTTCCATTTCTATGACATTGTGTTTGGTTGCAACTGAAAGATGAATGGACATAGGAATGGCTTCTAATATAATTTAGAGGAAATGCAACCTCTGAAGTGCATTTAACAGCTTATGTACCACTCTGGGTGGGCAGTTCAAAGACCCCACCAGTGCCATAATTTGTATATGGCACTCTTTCTGACTACAGCGAGTGCATTATAACTTACAATGCACCAACCGCAGTGCAATATACAGATATTGCACTGGCTGTGGTTTTGTGCAGCACTGCACAAGTGCTGGCAGCCGAGACCACTACGACACCTCACCTAATAGGTAGAAAGACACCTCACAGATCACTCGAATTCTTTTATAGCCTGACATGTAAAGGTTGATTGTGGGCCATAACGTCACCGATACATATAATGTTTACCAAGCAACCAATGGCGATCGAAAAAGCCAGTGCAGTGGCCACAACTCTAGTCTACATATATATAAACGTACTTATACACCTTACTAGTCTGGTGCCATCTTAACCCAGAATAAACTGTAGTCCACTTCGAACATGACTCCATAAAACTATTATATACTCACCTTTACATTCGATTGTGGTAACCAGTTTTTGTCATGCCACCAGATTCGAGTTTAGCCGGTGTGAATAGTAAGAATTATACTAGTATCGTTTAGTAGTTAGGTTTTGTTTACTTAAACCATCTATTCCCTTACAATAAAACATTACTGTAAATAGCCTGGCAAAGGCCTATAAAGCAGAGGTACTTATAATAAGATAACATGCCAGTCACAGGCTTGTGAAAAGCCTACCTGCTAATATTTAGGAGTGAAGTAAGCCTGTGACAGTATTGTCAGACAGGCCTACAGCAAGGTAAATCACATACTGTCACAATAATATTATGGTATTTGTCGGGCATGTAACAGGACTGCATTGTTAGATACATGATAAATCCATCCTGCAAAATAATTTCTTACAGGACTGGTATATACATGTACTCTGGTTGCTATAGTGACTATTGTTACCACTGGTTACCGTATTATAGTGTCACTAATGACCCACTTAGCATGTTTCCAATATCCCTGTACAGTATATAGCAGTTAACACTATACACATACACCATGCTGACTCACCACTACACCAGCTTCCTATTTAATAAGGGTTTCAATTTGTATTTATAACATTACGGACAAGTGTTATGTTTCATTGTGGGATTGAGATGCTACAGGCCTGTATCAGACCTGAACCCATTTTCTACAGGCCTGCCACAGCTCTTGAACACTTCACAGACTCATTACCAGTTTACAATACACACATGTTACAGGCCTGCTAACATACAATTATGTTACTTATTATAGGAGATTCATGATATTGGATAGTCACACAGGACTGACATTTGTGTTCACGAGAGAAAAGGACTGTTACAGGATTGTAACCTATTTTATTAAATGTGTAAGTGTTTACAACAGGCTTGTGGCACATTCAGGTGATCCATACAGGCCTGTAATCATATTAGAATAACAGCTTTAGCAGGCCTGTAACCATCTTACTGCCTGTAGCAGGCAGTTTACAGGCCAAAAAGCAGCATGTACATGCCTGTATTAGGCCTGCAACAATATAAAGCTTTGTAAGGGTTAGCTGCTTTTTTTCCGCTCGACAGAATCACTATGGCGATTAGTCTGGTGCTTAGTCTATATGGCACGCTGGCATGCTGAGAACTACATGATGAGAGTCGAACAGCGAATGCAGGTTAATGATATAACCCATAGCGTACTAGCTTTCAATATCTCAGGTGGCTGCAGTACTGTAGAGGGAATGTAATCGTAATGTTCGGCTTGGTTACCCACAATCGATGTTAGAAACCTGGCCTTTATAAGTGTTACAGCTGTCTTGTGAGACTCTCCCCACCTATTAGGTGAGTGGTACATAACAGTTATACAACGTGCACTCGTGCTCTGCCTGTATAAACATACTTGCCTTCGGGCCTGACGGCCATCAGGCTCATGCGTTTATATCAGGCAGAGCACTCGTGCCCGTTCTATAACTATATAATACACTGTACGTGTACGTACACCACATAGAACGTACCATCATGAAATAATCCACCAGAAGGGGGAGTGGTTTGCTCCTGAACTGATGCAGATACATGAAACCAAATTATGTAAAATAATTATTTTATCTAGACATGTAATGGTGTGTAGTTTTTAATGAACCATAACTATGTACTACAGGGTCTTAGGTCTTATCACACAAAACACAACACTTGTCCTACAATACACATTACATTATGCAACAAAGGACTCTTAAGTACATATACATACATGTACATATATGTGTACAATCTTACATGTAAACACACAGACCTGAAAGATGGAATGGATGTGTTTAAGTGGATGCATGTGTGGAATAGGGGGTTGGCAATTCCAACTTACAATTACAGGGTGAGATTATTAACACGGTTGACTCACTTTCTAAAACACCTTCTTGCATCAGACACTGCACAACCCATCTGGTGACATTTACCACAGGTTCACCCTCTGATTCACCAAACTCATTCAGTACTTGAAGAAACATTGGCCACGTTTTGGGCTTCCTTCCATTATCAGTGCTAATCCAATCCTCCAATAATGCTCTGACACAATCTTTGGCATGACCATAGGAAAACTTCTTTTTAACTTGTAGAGGATACTCCAGAAAGTCAGAAATAGCTGACCAGTGCTCCGCTAGGTTTGGGATTACATATTTCTGCATTAACTCCATGTTCATTGTAGAAATGGTGGATGATCCACTTGCTGGAAGGAGGTAGGTACATGATAGGTACATCATTCAAGAACATGTATGTATTCATGGAAATGTCGCAGGCTATACATTAGCCAAACTGCTACCATTCTATTGCTAATATAACAGTTACACACTCCACATATAAATGTACAAACCTTATATACAATTATACATATCTATCATAGCATATCTATCACATAGGTACATATCTTATGTATAAACCTACGGTTGGCCATGGTACAGTTAAGTGATGTGGGAGCATGCAGTACTACTTTATAACAACTCAAGCAATATCGATTCTAGGAATTTATTGTTACTGATGTGATGAAAGCAATGCGTCCAATTTTGTATCTCTACAGTGCTCAGATGGAAGTGACTTGTCACCATGAGTCACCATGAGTTGGTTTAAGGTGAGAACTAGTACTATAGCATATTTAAAAGTGGTTCGATCGCTGCATTTTTTGATTATATATAGACCATGCCCATCTTTCGACTAACATGAGATAAACACTCTACAGTGAAGCTTACCCCTATAGATGTTTAGTAAATGTTGTAAACAGTCTGTAAAATGATGTGACGGCTTTAAAATACTTGTAAAATTACTAAAAATGAATTTTTCTGTGATATCCTTAGGACTTGCCTGTTCATTATAATCAAATTTTACCAAGATGGTCTACATAATAAATTCAGTAGTCAGTTTTCTAGTGGCTTGGGTAATTAATCACCTGCCACAGGCTATTAGCCTGCAATTGCCGTGCTACAGTTGTATCATGTGCCCTCATGATTTACCTGATACGTAGACCCACACCCTTAGGCCTACAGTCCTCCAGCTTGGATGTACTTATCTGGTAAGTCACTCGGTGTTGATCTCCCAAATTTTCTTCATCCAGTATTTTCAGAGGTTTTCCCAGTAAAAGTGAAGTAGAACAGTAAACTTTCAATTTGTTACCAACCTCAAACTTAATTTGTTAATTACATACATTCTTCTTACCACTTCAAAGGAAACTAGAACTGTACCGCTCTTCCTGTTTAATTTGCATGAAGATATGTCATGTGACAAAACAGGTGCTTTATTTGCACTTTGTAGCTCAGTTTGTACATATGGTAATTCTATTGTACAGTATTTCAAACCTAGATGTAAAATCTGCTACTGATGGATGTCAAGTTAACTTTGGTACGTGTTTTTGAAGTACACGTGTGCAAAGAAATGATAGCTTCAGTGTGAATATTATGTCGCTAATAGATGGCCATGCCTTCACAATAATTTAATTGGGTACATACATGTAGTTTAACCATAGGTCTCAGGTTTAAACATGTATCAGCTAGATCATTGTTTTCCTTATAGTGATCCAACAATTTCTCTCATACTACTTCATCTACAGCATAACAAGGTCACTAAACAACTCACAAAAGCTAACTATAATTTATACATGTGCAAGGAGACTGATACCATTGATTATCCTGTGTGTGAAAGTGGTGTCCCTTCACATACATACTGTAACAGTGCTTAAAATAACCAAAAAAATTTTGTACTGCAGTAATTACAGACCAAAATGGACTTTGTCCTGCAGTTACTGATTGTTGGCCTGTACTTTGCAATGTTACAATATGATTGAGCCATTGAGGCAAGCAATTTTGCTTGTCCAAGTTTATTAAGCTTGTTCTTGTAGTTCACACCTTGTTCCTATGTTGATTCTATAAGCAGTTCCAGCTGCACACACTTGTCACAAGACATGCTATTGTATTCAAATGCCTGGCAGTAATTGCAGATCAAAGCAAATTTTGCTCAGCTATTTGTGGCATTTGTACTGAAAACTGCTGACTGCCAACCATTATTTTGAGCTCTGCTATAACTTACGTGCAAACACACACACACACACACACACACACACTACAAACACACACACACAAACACACACACACACACTACAAACACACACACACACACACACACACACACACACAAACACACACACACACAAACACTACAAACACATACACACACACTACAAACACACACATACACAACACACACACACACATACACAACACACACACACACACTACAAACACACACATACACAACACACACACACACATACACAACACACACACACATACACAACACACACACACTACACACACACACACACACCCACACACACACACACACACACACACTACAAACACACACATACACAACACACACACACACATACACAACACACACACACATACACAACACACACACACTACACACACACACACACACCCACACACACAACACACACTACACACAACACACACACACATACACACACACACATACACACACAACACAAACTACACACACACACACACACACACACACACACACACACACACACACACACACACACACACACACACACACACACACACACACACACAACACACACACACACACAAACACACAGACTATGCACACATTGTGATACAACCTTGAGCAGAGTGAGGTGCAGGAGGTACGTGATATCCTGCTCCTTGACCAGACCTCAAGTCAGGACCTACTACTCCTTGACCAAGCCTTGAACTAGACATGTCAGGACCTACACAACAACAACAACTCTATGCACGTACATAGAGGTAGTACAACAACACATCAGATTAAGATACAAGTGTATGTACATACACACAAACGGATACAATATGAGCTCATCCATCCTCCAGTACTCAAAATAGTAGTGCAGGAGGGCAGATTTTAATTTAATTGGAGCTAGCTGAAATGACATGTTAACTCTCAGTGCAACTTCAATATCCGGTTCTACAGTATCTCAAAGACATTAAAAACTGACCAATGTGTTTTGGTGGTGATGGTCCATAAACAGGTTGATCACTGTTACCTTCTGATTGTAGTAGTTCTCTCCAGCCTAGTCAACAATACAATAGATGATTATAACACAATCTCTGTTACTGATCATGAACAAACAAGTGTGTTTTCTTAAATACCACATGTTACTTTGTGTAGTTGGTACTTTGTTAACTAACACCCCGTTCACACTATCCCGGGTTAGCCAGAGTGTTTTCAACTCGGGTTATTGAACTCGGGTTGGCACTTGTTCACACTACTGCATCTGACATGAGCTCGATAGTGCGAGCGCCGAATAATAATTAGCTAAGATAAGCGCACGAGCTTTTGATCATTTAGGCACTTAATAAAAAGGCACTAGAATTGTAGCAAGGAAGTGTAGAACCAGCTGAAATAAGCCGTACAATGTTAGGGACACCATGTTTAAGCTAGTGGATGCTCCTTTCTCCAGGATTATCAATGCGTCGTTCAAGCGTAACTGTCACAAAGTCTACTAGACTACAGTACATCTTAGCCATTTTGAAGAACAGTTTTAGAACATAGAATATACTCGCTGTGTGGTCAACAGAAGCAAGTTATATTGTTAACCTGAGTTGGCCAGCTCAAAATGCGTTTACACTGTACACTATCCCAAGTCAACTCAGGGCCAACCCATGCCAGCCCACCTCTCCTTGTCGTGCCGGCTGGACCCAGTTCAGCATGGCTCGATTGATTAACACTGTAATTTGTTTCAAGCCGTGCCGTGCTCTACCGAGTTAGAGAATAGTGTGAACAGGGTGAGTTAACTAATTTGTTTAGTAGTTTAATTATGTAACTGATAATATAATCATTGATCACATGTCTGAATAGGTTACCATGGGGCTCACAATAAACAGTAATTTTAAACACAGTGGAACCTCTCTAATACTAATACGGACATTTTGGGACCAAGAATTTTTGGCCACTTTTTGCTGTGATATAGAGGTTTTCCTCTTTAAGAAGTAATAAAATGTATTAAGCAGACCATTGGGACCAAAATTGTTGTCCTGATTAAGGAGATTTCTCTACTGTGTCCTTAACTCGGGGAGTTTGTTAAGAAAGATCCACTGTACACAAATATCAGCTGTAACAATGCATTCTCCATTGTGCAAATCTCTACACTTCAGTAAGGAGTGGTTTGTTACAGGTCAGAGAAACTATGAAACAGACCTTCACATGCGTAGTTGCACTAAAGGAGCACAATTTCATTACTTATTTGAGATCACAGTAATAATAGGGACTGAAGCAAGGATCTTATATCTACAGTAAGTAGAACTGGGCTGTATGAGATTTGTCAAAGTTGGTAAGGTATTATAAAAATATCACGGTACAATTACATACCACAGTATGTATTGAATTGTTGTAAAGCAAGTGGACTTTCTGTTGGTAGGGTGATTGAAGGTTGATGAAACATGCTAAAATGACTTTAGTGCAATTAGAAGGTTATCTTCATATTGGCAAAGTATCTTCACACATTGGTTGACATTGGTTGGTTCTCTAACAGACCCCACACTGGTTGATGTACATATAGTATATACACACATTACTCCACACAATGAATACCCTTTTCCAATTTATCAGCAATGTATTTAGTTCTCTGGCTCTTCTTGAGGATCTCACAGAATTTCTCCACCGTTCCTGGCTGACCTTGGCTCAACTCATTCACAATCAAACCATTCCTGTGAAGATTAGTGTGGTAGGGAGAGCTAATTTCCTGACCAGCAGAAGATCCCACAAGTCGATATGTAATAAGGTTATCAACGATATCACTGGGGTTGAGACGTTGGGTAAGATATGACCTGTTCTTTGTAAACAGCTCAACTTGTAATTCTTGTACCCTTTCTGATGCTAATATTAGAAATATACAAACAGAATTAAATAAATTTCCCACCATGATCACAAACCATTACCTACTACTACTTCATACCTTGTATACACCACATGTGCCACAAATACTGTACATGGACTAATCCTACTGTACTAGAACTCAGTACATTCCATACATATATTATATAGCAAATGATAAGTATCACGTATGTATTCTTTTGGGATGATGCCCTGTACATATTAGACATTGTCTGTCTGTCTGTCCAGAAAATTAAACATAAAATGTAAAAAAGACTGACTCAAAATATATTTTACAAATAACAATCATACCACACAAATGATTCACTCCATAACATATTATCAAGAGTTAATAATAGTGGACCCTCCACTATTATTAACTCTTGATATTAACATATTCAACAACATTTCTATAAAACAATAAGTTAACTGCACACACATCCTGGCCATGAACAGTTGTTTGTCCCTGAACATATAAGCGTTTAAGCCAGTGTCAGAAATCACTGAGAGAAGGCCTACACTTTCTTTGAGAAGAGTGAAGTTGGATTTGCCATTATTTGACCACTTCAAACCCACAGACAAAACATTGGGCAAACCTAAGGGCAAAATATTAATTCTTTTAACCATGAGAACACAATTTTGCTAAACACAATGACAATGGAATATTATAAAGCATGTGAGTAGTTATGGCACTTAGATGACCCGATGAGCATCCTGACATTTCAGAAGTTGTTGATAAAACTCAATAAATGATGTACAATGACATTTTATTCCATTACTGGGACCACACTACTTAAACTTGTGATTGTGGTGATTTCAATTTAGGGTCAATACAAATTTGTTTATTTGAATGCGACCATGGACAAGTGACCTGATAATCACCGTGTCCTCTTCAACAAGTATAGACACTCTCTACCCACACTGAAACACGTACTACATTACTGTCTAGTGTTTACCATTGTGTACTGACACTTGTTAACATGTTACATCAAACAGTTGATTTGTCTCACTCAAACAATATCGGAACATCATACACAACACTATTAGATTGTTAGTACATTAGTAGCTACAACACACAGCTGGTTTAGTAGGTCTTCTGAAATCTGTGGAAACAAAATACCATCTAGTAGGCATTGACTTTATTAGCCCTCCAATAATCTCACTAGAAAAGGGTGTTACATTGCAGATAAACATAAATCAGTCACGTGCTTTCCTTTTCACTAAATCTTCCTGTTACAAAGTAATATCACATTCTAAGAATATAACTCAGTTTTTTGCATGAGTGCCCACCAATACCCCACCCCCAAAATTCCTGTGCCATAAGAGAACGCCCACAAACTTATTGCTGCTGTGCTACACGACATCAACGATGATTTACTGACTTACACAATGATGTTCGCACTCGTTGTCTGTGCTGTTGTAAATGTTGTTGCAATCCTTGCCACAAAAACTTGCAGTTCGATGTTTTCTGCAGTGCAATGAGAAAGTTATTAAATCTGCGGTAGTCTTCAATCTGGATGTCTCTGGAAATGATATTTAGCAATGCACTGACTCGATTAAATCGAGATGGATTGTTCTGAAATATCTCGTCCTTTTCACGAAAATCAATAACGTAGCAAGATATCAACGTCGGGTGTGCAATTTCAATCGGGAACGTTATACAGATTTTCTCGTACATCTTAGTTAAGGCATGTTTCTCTGCACTAGAGTCTGATCCTCCTGAATCAGCCTCCATCTTTCCTTCTTCCTTTCCGTTTACATAATTCACATTATCCGTAAACTGTGCTGTTCATTAATTAGAATCAGAAAGGTTTTCCCCTATATGGTGTTAATGTTCTATACCATATGCGTATTTTGTACCGTACGCGTACGATTTTCCGTACCATACGCGTACGGTATAGGCATACGCGTATGGTACGTACCATATGCGTATTATGCCTTTTCTCAGTGTCTTCTAGCCTTGCCATCACCTAGCTACAATGGGCTATCTTTACAAGCATTTCTAGCTGAGTAAACTTAGAACACAACATAATAATCTGCTTAGCTGTAATTATAAAATTGTTCATCAGCACACACACATGAATTCATTTTCGGCCTTGCCATGCCCATGCATTTCCCACTATAGTCCTACTGATGTACCTAAATCTTATGTACATGATCTCACGTTGTCTGCAGAACTTCACATGAATGGTACTGTGTATGCTACTTTATAGCTATCAGAAGCATGCAAATGGTCTTATTATATAAGTGTGGATAACTGAAAATTTACAACACAATTGGGTAAATAAGCAAGGAGAGCAATTACAATGTCACCGTGCATGGTAGCTAGTAAGTTCTAACTGAATTATACATATACTGCTTGTGCAAAGCTAACAACTTGAAAAAAGAACTTTGTAAGTGTTTATCAGTTGTGCAACATCAGTGGCCCCTCACTGCATGTCTTTGCATCTTTATCTACTATATACACTCTTCTTCTTTTGAGGATCCAATTTCCTGTTTGTGTACTTTTCTTGTTTATACATACTGTAAATAGTACCACCACTTACATTCATCACACTGGACCTACAGCACAAATTAATGTGGACGTTGTTAACTTTATTATACATTCAGATAAGAGTATAGCTAAACACATTGTCCCATCCACAGTAAGTATAGTGAGTGGCTACAACACACTGAACAATTAAACAATGCTAGATAATGTACATTCGTTACTGAAATATTCATTAGAACTCATAAACTCACCATAAAATCTCTGCCATGTTATGTTTTCCTCTTCATCTCAGTAGGCAATATGCATGCCTCATTCAATAGCAAAGATTCAGTTTAAAAAGAATTTATTGCACATGCCTACAATTAATTATGCTAATAATGCTACGCTACAGCCAGATTTACATTAATTTGCAAACTGGAATATTGCTTTCTCTACAGTTAAATCTCTTCACTATACCTCCCTCAATGTCATTGTATCAGCATTCTTCAGGTCTTCCTCTGTTTGAGCAATCATTACATTGTACTTCTCGAGCTCATCTGATTAAAATTGTCTGCTCAACACTCATTTAGTGCGTGCCATCAGGCATAAATATCCATTTTTAAGTGGAAGCTAGTGTACTAACAAATTAAAGCTAAACAATAGATTATGTAGCAACAATAGAACAAAATATTTAACGAAGTAATATACATATACAGTATGTGACTGAAAAAACTTGGCTCGATTTTCCAATGGATACAAATTAATTAATATGTCTGCTATAACATATGTGTGGGTATATTGTTCTATAATTGTAGGGAAGTCAGCTCTTGGGCAAATCTTTTATAAGCAGAACAGCCCACTGTATATAGTATTATTAATCAATAATTGAAAGCACACAATAACAGTATGCATAATGAATTATTACATCATGTCACATCATTATAAACTCTATTACAGGTATGAAGGAGGAGTAGCATTATGTAATAATGGCCTGATTTTTGAATTTTCAGTGTATCAATTAAACAATGGATCATGAATCCAATAGCACTGTAAATTCAAATGGGTACAAATGACCCAAATTTTTGGCTTGTTTTACCTGCAATTCAAATGACCGATTTTTTGGTAGTAATGACCCAAGGATGTACTTGGTTATTTTAACTTTGTAAGATATAGTTATATTACCCAGATGCCCTAAAGTCTCTTCAACCTCCAACCAATTTAATCCAAAAGCCTACCCTAGTTATAACCACTTTTAAACGGTCATTTTAATAAAAAAATTTGTAGGTTAAATTTACCCATGGAGGTTGAATTGATCCATTTGAATTTACTGTGAGGAAGTAATATATGTGTAGCAATTGCAGCCACAATGTACTGCATGGAAGAAGAAACAAAAATTAAAATTTACAATACGTTTTCAGTGTATGTGGTTGCTATGCAACAGCTAGATAATTATCTCGACTATTCTAAAGAACATACAATACTATAGTATACCAGCTTGTGTACTTTCAAAGTAATAGCATTTCCACTGTGGAGATAAAAGCACTTGTGCATTCCGGAGTGGAAGGGTAGAATGTGACAGCTTTATTATCAAAGTCAACCACTCATCATAGTATTATTGTGAAATATTACATCATCTGCAGTTTCACAATTGGTGTAACATTCCTGGAATGTCAACAATCTACAAACAGTACATAACACTATCAGTCAGTCAGCATGCAACTTACCGCTTTCAAATCTATACTTAAACATTGTTTCAAAATGTATATAAACCTATATCATCAAGCCTGGAGTTTGATTGTGGGTTTAATTTCACTCAACTGAGGCTACCTTAAGATATGTACGGGCCCCCACTGATCATCTTTTTCATCTCTCTACTGTTGACTGGATTAATCTAATGGAAATTCTATGAGTTAATGTTAATCAAGAGTAAATTTACTTTTGGTTAATGCAAATTGGTTACTTTATTGATACAACCATACCAGCTTTGTTCACCGACTTGAACTGTCACTACAATAAAATGTGTTTTTGTGCATATCACACACACACACACATCACATACTTCAGTGGAGTATGTGATGTGTAGGAGATGATGGTTCACATTAGTTAACTAATGGACAAATGGGTTCACATTTGCTATCTAATGGACAAATGTGGACAATCATCTCCTACATAATTATGTACAAATACACACTTTATTGTAGTGTGTCTGTGTAATGGCTTAGCACAAAATAAGTTTATTTAGCTATAGCACATAAATTCAATAAAATTGATGCTTTTCTATACATCCTACTACCTCTAAATAACAAAGGATGCCATGTACACCAATATACGGTCACACTGCTTGTCTTGTGTGCTCCACACACTATTTCCTGAAAGTGCATGTGCCTGCATCCCAAGGGTGTGCTGCTGGTTAAGTGTGCTATGACCACCTCAGTATTAACAGTGTAGGTTTGCATCATGCAGTAAAGCAAATTATATCTTAATTACACTAAAGCAAAATGTATCTCAGCAACTAATCAGACCAAAATATGATTGCTCTATAGAGGTATATACCTAGCTAGCTCGATCTTCACTGAACAGAAACCGCTAAGCGAGACTAGCCCCTTCCCCCTCCCTCTTCCCCGAAAAGAAATGAAAGCAGAGTGCCATCCGGTATAGTCAATAGGTACGGCAGTGCAAAAACCTTCTGCTTGATATTATACGCAAAGCAGGTTAGCTATAGCCTATACTCAGATGGTACAATGTTCCGTACCATACGCGTATGGTTGTACCGTACGCGTATATGCATATGGTATGTACCATACGCGTATGGTACAAAATACGCATATGGTATAGAACATTAACAAAGTGACGTGATCTTCGTGACCGGTTGAGTTTATTTCAAGTCTACCTGGCGTCTTTAACCTCAGCGAGGACTTCATTGGTGAGTTCTTAATCGTGGTTGGGTAATATGGGAAGTACCTAAAGCATGTTGGGTAGTTGCATCATAAATATATGACTCCTAATAGGGATTGGAAACGGGCATCACGCGCCAGAAATACGAATGCAGAGGAGGTTGGATGCGCTATAGCGCTATTTAAATATATTGCTCTTAAGTATTTCACGTGACCCTCAATAGTCGCAATACTAAACTGAAAAACTATGGAGTTCACTGGGGTTCGTTAGATATTCAGATCATCCTTCACGTAGGCTTCAAGGCTATGTACTTTGTTTTCTCGAGGCACTTGAGATTCAGGGTGAAACTAATAAATTGTGATTTGATGCATACAACTTCACCAGACTTGTCACGTACGTTTTCTATATTGAAATGACCCTTTACTGTGTTACACTGAGATTGCTGTATTACCTTCCTCAATAAAACTGATTTTGCGTAATTTATTTATTGGTGCTTTAAACTCTGGCTTTGTTACCAGCCAAGTCAGCGGGGTTCGCTGGGGATTGCCACACCGTTAGATTTTGAAATACTTAAACTTTCAAATGCACTATAGTTTTAATAAAATTGTCTTGAAACAAAGATTTTCCAATGAAAATGTACAGCTCACATGAACGTGTCTAACCTCCTCTGTTTCGAATGTTACTGGTGGTTTCCGTAATTTGTATTGTATACTAATTTAATTATAAAAATAATTGTCATCTAATGAAGTTTTAAAGGTTTTGCGAGAGTGATTTAGAACCTAAGAGCGAAGTGTACTACCATCGTACTAGCTTTGTTCCACAGCTTTCAGCATTAGATTAAAGCTTGAAAGACAAATGGTTACGCTAGACAGCAGCTGTGCAGAGTTAGGAGAACAGAAACACGACAGTACAACAAGTTGTAACCAAGGAAATATGCAGCGTTAATACTAGAGGTGTGGCTTACAAACCATACTATTCAATTCTAATGACCAATGGGGTAGGCACCGGCCGATTATGCCGGCATAATTTAAAGCATAATAGGTGGCCAAAAGCATCAAGCATAATGCCAGCATAATAGGGACGATGTTTGAAAATTTAATTAAATGCGCAATACGCGCGCCTGAAAGAAAGCAAATATTCACTGCCAATAGTATTATTAGTGCATTTTATAATCAAAAACACGTAATACAACTTATTAAACCGTTTCTTTGTTGGTTATTCACACTTTGCAGAAATAAGATCGAGATACTCTAATAGAGCAGTCAGGAAAAGCTGATATACTCTAATAAAACAGTCACTTCTAGAGCATAATTTTGATTTTGAAAGCATAATTTTGAGCATAATAGGCTTAATTTTTGAGCAATGCTCAAAAGCATAATAGGTAAAATTTCGGGCATAATAGGCCGGTGCCTACAATGGGGTTCTAAAAAGCCATGTATCGTCGATACCGGAAGGTGTAACAGCTGCTACAGGAACAGAAACGTACCTTGGTGTAGAAGCGATACCGAAATGGCACAATATTACGAGTTTCTTCTGTGGGAAAGGCCAGTCAGTGACTTCCACCAAAGCAACTTGTATCGCTCAACCTTAGAGAACTTTCATATTCTACTAAACCTACACTGATAGTCTACAGTAAAAATAAATGTTAGTGGTTTCACGCTCTTCAAAGCGGTATTTTCATGCTCTCTTCAAAGCGGTAACAAGTGAAACGTGCCTTGTATCTAACCAGTGACGTCAATTGTACACTGGGTGTGTGATGCCATTTCCAATCCCTATTAAGAGTCGTATATCTATGGTTGCACACACATTATACCATTGACTCACCAAGCAACCTTACTCATTATATGAAGTTTGCAATTTGTATTTATAATCTTAATGAACAACTGTCAGTTTTCATTGTGGGATTCTACACATAACATGCATATTCCCTGCAACGTGACTGTACCATACATATGTCATGTACATGTCACCCTATGTGTAACATGTATGGCAAATACACATGATTTGTACATGTATGTTACATGGACAACATTTCAAGTAAGGTGTGGGATCAAGATTTTTGATCTGCTAAAATAATTATAGCTTGATTGCTCACAGACCCTTTTCTCTGGGATGACACTTAAACCTAAAAACTTACAGTGTTGGTGGGTAATTATCCCTAGTACTCTCCAGAACATAGTAGCTAGGCTTACTGTTGTACCTCAACCTGGCAGTCTACATATACCTTGGTGTCCTCTAACATAACAACCACAAAATTCTGATCCACTTCAGATGTAGCTGGTCGGTCGTCCTTTGTGACAGTTGCACTCGAGGTTCAACTTCTTGACAAACTCTACAAACAATGTCACAGAGTTCACACAAATGTTTCAATACAAAATTGGTTACATATTTCATGAATTGTTTGTCCCAATAGTAACCCAGCAGGTTGAAACATGAATAAAAATGTAAATCATTTCAGCTACAACTGACTGTTTTATTAGATTGTATACAACTGTTCTATTTGAGTATCTCGATCTTAATAGGTACAAGTGCTAATAAAATAAAGTTAGTGAGCTCCATTTTCTTCACCTGTGCTACTACTACACCTGTTACTGTTTGCACAATATTCTACAGGTCTACAGCCATATTAGTTCTTTTTTAAGTGATTATGTGATTTACATTTATTTTTGAGTTTGTCAAAACACTGGCTAGCCTATACGGCACAAAACAGCTGTAGCCTGTATCTATACAAATGCATTTGTATATACCTCTGTGTCTCTGGATGTTTATTTTTAGCACATAGACATCAAGTAGAGATGTTGTAACTCAGATGTTGCAGTAGCTGAACTCGCTAAAGGATAACTTGAACTTTCTACAGAGTGATTGGTTATAAAGCTGATATTTCTACAGCTAGGGTGACTTGTAGTGTAATTGTACTCTCTACAGAGTGACTTGTAATGTAGCTGAACTCTCTCTACAGGTGACTTTCTTGTAGGTGAAATCTCTACAGGGTGACAAATAATGTGGCTAAACTCTCTACAGAGTGATTTGTTGCTAAGCTGAACTCTCTACAGAGTGACTTGTTTGTAGCTGAACTCTCCACAGCTTAACCTGCTTGTAGCTGAATCCTCTACAAGTTGACTTGTTGCATTGTTGTAACACAGCTGAATGAATTGAGCTTATTCCATAGCTGACTGCTCTAATAGGGTGACTGCACTATTAGAGTATCTTAATCATGCACTTGTTACACGTAGTCGGATTTTTCAATGGTTTTAAATTCAGTTGATCTAATCTACTGAAAAGCTTTTCTACAATCTACCTGCATATATTGTCTTATTCTTTAAGTGGTTTGCCTGGTAGGCATTGCAAGTAATCAATTTCTTATTTTATTAATAAAACTGAATTGCATGGTTACACACAGTTGGCTTTTGTGCTTTATTTTCATAGTGTTTAACTTGTTTCTTCCAAACCACAAAAGGTTTGATAAATAATCTATATATTTACTAACTGCTTTTCTCCGTACAATCTGCTTCTAATCATAGAACAAACAGCTAGGAATAATTCATAATGTTATGGTCATGAGATCAACTGTTTTTTTCAGAAAATAAAAATCGTACAAGATTCTTTTCATACCTTACTTTGCTTTTTTTCGTTGTAAAATAATTTTTGTATGCAAAACTTGTACTAAAATTTCTTGCACAAAAATTGTTATAAAAGAATCGAATTACTCTAATAGAACAGTCATTCATGTTATTATACAAATTACTAGTTAGCTGTGTTAACAGCTTAGCTACAAGAATTTTCCTACAAATTTACTCATCTACAAAAGTTTTCTACCTCAAAACTGTTTACATATAAGATATCTACCCAAGTGTTTACCATACAATATATTATTTTATATCTTTCACATAACCATACACTACTGTATGGAAAATACAGCGAACTTTAACACTTTGATTATCACATGCAAAGTAATACAATAGGTATTTAGAGCACTTCGTAATGTGTTTCCTACGTACATATTAAAATTTCACATTGTTGATTTTACAGGCCACATTAGAAAGAACCCACATGTGACTGGACTTTAAGTCTGGAGTGAGTAATATGGTAAAAGGATAGCATGGGACTCCAATTTGTAGCTGACAGCCAGCTGATGATAAAACGATAAAGTGTTTTAGTTTGTGCTTGCTTTTAATTAAACATTTTTTATATATGTAATAAGTATGTATTTTGTATTGTACTGACTCTTATTGTATGTTTTATGTAACTAAAGAACATTCTCCATTGGCCAAATGCTCGGTATAAGAATTTCACTGAAATTTCTACTCAGGTACACGTACATGTTAGTATAATCTGCTGAGTTGGTCCCATCAGTAATATGGTCTCTGTGCTGTACATTGCTGTGGTTGTTAGATACCTGTGTAAATCGATATCATTGTCCTAATTTGTACAGCCTGCCATCCATTGTACATTATGTGTAGACCTTAGAAGTATTATCAATAATACATGAATGCATGCACTGTGTGTTTACATGAAGACATATAGCAACATGTTGTGTGTGTCAAGAAAAGCCAGCACAGGTGTGTGACAGGCTGTGTATTACAGTGATTTTCATGTGTCCATAACTTGATGGTTCCTGGACGGAAATTCACCATCCATTCTTCAGGCATTCCTTAGAGTTGGACATTTGCTCTGAATCTATCTTCTTGCAGCATGCTCAAAATTAAAGATTATTTTTCTTTACCTTTAGAAAAATTGTAATACCACCTACTTCAAAGTTGAAGAATTATAAAAGCATATTACTCGATGTATGGATTGGATGAGAGAGTTATGTGCAATCTTATTACTACTTTTTGTACAAAATAAACAAAACAATTAATGATACTAAAGATGGTATACAGCCAGCCATATACAAACACAAAATTATCTGAAAATGAGCTGTGAAAGAGTATTGTCATATGCATTCACTAGGCCATGCAATGTTTCTGGTCCTATACCAATTCCCCAAAATTGACCAGGCTTTTTTAAAATTTTGTTTTGCAACTTTTTGATGTAGTACACTACATGTGTGATATAACAGTACATGGAATTACACCGTATATAGGAAAACTATAAAGTTAGTGCATCTTTAAGAACGTGTAACAAGGCATGAAAACTTTCAACAGATAAAATTATTGTATGGTGATTGTACAATTCATTCAGCAATACAATGACCAGGAAGGGAACCAGAAACATATAATTAACTTTTCGTGGCCCTAGTTTGGAAATGATATGATATCAAAAAGTACAGCTATACATCACTACAGCCATTTCAAGTGCAATAAAGTGAACTGTTCAAATAATTAATCATATATTTATGTTTATTAAATGCTATCCCACTAGGGACCTGTGAGAAGGCTAAAGCCTGTCAATACAGGGAGTCAGAAACATGTAACTGAAATGTGAAGAATGCAGAAAAAAATCCCAGACCCAGTGGTGACTTGATCCCCAGCAACATGTAGTCTAGGCATATACAGAGCTTTGTTCAATTACTCTAATAGAACATACACATACACTGATAGAATGTACACGGCAGTGTGTCGTGCAGCCAAGTACAGCCAGTGTGGGCGCGCGACAGACAAGTGTGTATTTTACAGGAACCAAGAAAACGCCGTTTTCATGCATCCGTAGCTTGATAATGGCAGGATGGAAATTAACCATTTTTTCTGTGGAACTCCCTCGGGGTGGGGCACCTCCCATTTCAAATTTGAGCTGAGTCCACCTGGCCATCACTGAGATATGCACCTTCAAAGTTCGTTTCAGTTTCTTCGTATTTTTCTTTTATCTTATTCTTCTTTTTGCACCACTTAGAAAAATTGCTATAACTCATGCATGCTTTAGTCGATTTTCTTCAAATTCGGAAGGCTGAAAGTACGTAATTTAGCACATTTGCATTCCAAATTTTGTACACTTTGGATAAAAAACAAGGGATTGATTTTTCGTCATGGCCCGTGACAGGGTAAACCGTTTGAAGGAATGACTTGAAAATTGGTCTGTACATGGAGTAACCATCGTAGTGCAAACTTTTGTGGTTTATGTGCATTCGCGGTGCCAGGTCCAGTTTGCGCTGTCCCATTGCTGATGCACCGATTGCCGTGCAGGTCGCTGAGGCCCATATGTAAGATAATTTGTTTTTGTTTATTATGTACTGTTTTATCTTATGTCATTAATTTGTAAAAAAAAAATGTGATAGGTGTTTTTGTTATAACTCCATGACTGTTAGTGTGATTTCCTCAACAAAGAGAAGCTCAATTTACATCTCAGCCATCCCATCACTATTCCATAGGAAAGACTGTGCTTTGCACTCAAAAGGTTGGCCAATCTCTTATAAAACTGAGTAGCAGCATCACCATATGTAAAATGCGCACGATCGAGTTTTGTTAATAAAAAAAAAAGCCAAAAAGTTATGGCTGTTGATATTTAGCCGGTCATTGCAATTAAAAAAAAAAACTTAGAAAAAATCGTGACAACGAAGAAAAACAGTGTGACGTGACCTAGACTCGAACCCACACATCCAGGTTTAGAGTACCAACGTTCTACCACTGTACCACCGGTGCTTGCTGGCCATTCCTCTTGTTTTTGTACTATAACTACTATTTAAATGTTCAGTACAAATATAATACTATATAGTCTAACCATATACCAGTGAAGAAGAAACCCGCAAAGCTGAACCCAACCCTAACACTAACCTGACGTTTGCCTGTTAAACGTAATGATGACTTTCACTGCCCTCCAACCCTAGCTCGCCTCGAACTCACCCAAAAACTTACCTTCATACAACTAGTGTGTTCGATACTAGAGTTACAGGTGACACTTCCCAACAAACGACCGGCTAAATAAATATTTTCACGGTGACCGGCTAAATATCCACTTCGAAAAGGTATACTTGCCACACCTACCAGACAAACTAGTTAACGGAATCTGCTGAAATCACGTAGAGAGGTAGATATATCATTTGAGTGATCTTACAAGGAATCAGATTAAAATCCACTGAGCTACACTATGAAAGTGAACTATAGGTGTAACAAGTGCGCAATCGCGAGATACTCTAAATTCACCCTAATAGAACATTCAGCTGTGCAATAACAGTCACTCTATTAGAACGTTCAGCTACAATCAAGTCACCGTTCAGCTAACAACATAGCTATAGGGAGTTCAAGTCACCCTTCAACTAGTATCAAAAATAAATAGCCCTGTAGAGAGTTCAACTACAAACAAGTCACCTCAAAGACAGTTCAGCAGCAAACAAATCAAGTAGAAACCAACACAAAGTTGCTTTATACCATAAAGGAGATATTCAATCAATAAAAGATGATCTCATAACCTTTAGAAATGCTTTCCTGCTCAGTAACCCTCAGTCTAGATCTGTTAATCAGCTATGGCAAGAGTTTAAGCAAACAGTTCACAAGGCTGTTCTTGATCATGTTCCACACAAAGTAAATAAATCAAGTAATAGACTGCCATGGATAAATAGACAAATGAAAAAGGATATGGAAGTTCAAAAACGTTTGTACAACAAAGCTAAAAGAACCGCTTTACAATCTGATTGGGATGCTTATTGTAAATTAAAGAATTCTATAAATTCGAAAGTGAGAGCAGCACACAATAACTATTACAGCAGATTATTCAATAACTCCTTCAGTGGAAATCGTCGACAATTTTGGAAGTACATCAGAGCCAAAAAACAAGATAAACATGATATTCCGACATTACTTATAGGTGACCAAACAATCCATCATGCAAAAGACAAAGCAAATGCTTTGAATAATCACTTTAAATCTGTGTTTACAAAGGAAAACTTGTTAACAATGCCTACTATGGATAGTAATACTGAAGTACCCAACATGCCTGATATATCTATCTCACAATCTGGAATACATAAGTTACTTATAATACTTGATACAAATAAAGCTAGTGGTCCAGACCGTATATCCCCTTACATCTTGAAGCATTGCGCAGATGAAATAACACCAATATTACACATAATTTTCAATCATTCTCTGTCAACTAACTCATTGCCATCTGATTGGTTAAAAGCCAATATATGTCCAGTATTCAAGAAAGGTAACCACAGTAGTGTTAGTAATTATCGCCCCATATCTTTGACCTCCATTTGTGCAAAGGTTATGGAACAAATTATATATCATTCCATCATCAACCATCTAAACGAAAACAACATAATTAATTGAAAATCAACATGGGTTCAGATCTAATCATTCATGCATAACTCAACTAATTACTCTTACAGAAGACATATCCTTTGCTCTAGACCATCAGAAACAAATAGATATCATCCTATTGGATTTTTCTAAAGCATTCGATACAGTACCACACCAACGCTTAATGACCAAACTAAGATATTATGGAATTAATGGCAGTACTTATAACTGGATCCAAACTTGGCTTATCCAACGTACTCAGTGTGTTGTTTTAAATAGTGAATCCTCTAGTCCAGTGTCGATAATGTCTGGGGTACCACAAGGCACAGTTCTTGGACCTCTAATGTTCCTATTGTATATAAATGACATAACTAAAGACATCAACTCACTACTCCGCCTGTTCGCTGATGATTCCTTGCTTTATAGAGTTATCAATAGTGTAGAAGACATCAACAGACTTCAAGAAGATTTAAATAAACTGTCAGAATGGGCCGATACTTGGCAACTTAAGTTCAATATTAGTAAATGTACAGTTATACGTTGCACGAGATCTTTATCACCACTCACTTACGACTACACACTTCACAGTCACATACTAGATATATCTGATCAACATATGTACCTAGGAGTCTTAATTCATAAATCACTGTCTTGGTCACCTCACATATCAAATGTTGTCAATAAAGCATCTAGAACACTCAATTTCTTAAAACGCAATCTAAACAAATGTTCAAAACAAGTTAAAGAATCAGCTTACCTAACAATGGTGAGACCACAACTAGAGTATGCATCTGCTGTCTGGGATCCCTACCACGTTGGAGATATTTCAGAGTTAGAGAAAGTACAACGAAGAGCAGCGTGCTGGGTGTTGAATGACTATGGCAGATTCAGTTCAGTTTCTCTAATGTTGGATCAGCTGAAATGGCCTACATTACAAATTCGTCGGAAATTATCTAGGTTACAAATATTGCATAAGATACACTACCAACAGTTATCACTCCAAATTCCTCATTATTACTTACCAAAAACACGACCAACAAGACAATACCACCATCTTCACTATATTTTACCTACCTCATCCACCACGGCATACCAAAACAGCTATTTCTCAAGAACAATAAACGAGTGGAACATACTACCAACTGATACAATTGAAATTGCAGATACTGATCTATTTACAGCTGGACTCCAATCATATTATTGTACCTAATGTATTTGTTTATGTGATTCCTGAGCACACCAGCAGGGCTGACTGCTCAGTAAACAATAATAATAATGGCAGATGGAGCGGCTATTGATGAGACATCTTATTGACAGTTGTGACAGATATATTCCTTTTTGTTTAATTGTCATATTTACTGTTGTTTCATTGTGTGTATGCATAAATAATATTAATAATAATAATTATACAACCAAGTACTAAGAATAATACGAAACGCGGTTAAAATTACGTCATAAATAAATAAATAATTAAATAAATAAATAATTAAATCATTAATAATTTGTAAGGCCAAGTCAAGAGAGCTCACGTGAGGGAATCGCACGTGAGCCTGAGAGGGACCACGCCGTCGTGTTGAAGTGTTAACAAGGACATTATTAGTACACTACGTAGGCTCACTATTGTTGTAATTTTGCTGTGTAATGGTTATTACTAGAGTGGATTCTCGTTTATCCAATTGAGACTCTGTATAATAAGGCGTGGTGCCCGACAACTTGGAGGTCCCCTACCGAGATTGAAGATTAAGGATCAAGAAAGGAACAGAAGTGGCTGCCACGGCGACTACTGATAGAGATGGACGAAGAGGCAGCGCACAATAAGATGTTTCCGTGTAGTACGTGTCATGAAGAAGTGGAAGACCACGATGCAGCCCTGATGTGTGATGTATGCGAGCAGTGGGAGCACATCGAGTGTATCAAAGTATGCGACCGCCCATCAGTAGAATTGTACACATTATTGTCAGTGACGTCCAGTAAGGCACTTGTGTTCACGTGTACAGCATGCAGGCGCAAGGGTACCCTCGCGCGTCAACTGGCTGAGGCGCAGATAACGCTCAGCAGCATGCGTACGCAATTGAGTATTTACGAACGGCTGCTCCAGGAGCGGCAACGTTTAGTAGAGTGTATGGCAGCAGAGAAGGATGCGCTTCAATTAGAGAATACGCGCCTTCGTGACCAGCTGGCGGATGCGCGTCGAGCAAGTGATGAGCGTGGCGTGAGTGAGTTAAGCGGCAGTGGCTTGCAGGTTACAAAGCCACTAAGTGTGTTGGCACCAGAATTCGTTAGCGCCTCGGCTCGCCAGCCTGGCCACGTAGTACAGACGTTAAAGCCTATGGCTGCCAGTAGTAGTGGAGGTAGGCGCAAACTCCCTTCAGTACCTGAAACAACAACCACCTGCTCAATGTCACATATAAGTCCACCCACAACTCTACACACCACTCCAGCTAGATCTGGTTCCTCATTGGTATCAAGGAGGGAAAGGCTGACCTTAGATGCAGCATCCCCACAAGCTCAACCTCCTAGTAATTTTAAACACCCCCCAGGGTCAAGGAGCTGAGAGACAGAGTGAGTAAGTTTACTGGAGATGGCAAGGAAGATTTTGAAGTGTGGTTAACAGATTTCTGTGAGGCCACTGGAGACTGAATGGACAGACGTGATGAGAGCACAGTGGTTCTCTTGGTTTTTAACTGGGTCAGCGAAGTCTACATGGCAGAGAACACTAAATCAAGAAGATAAGGCATCTTGGACGTCAATTGTGCAGGCTTACAAGAGCCACTATGGAGTCCACATGGATCCACGCACAGCGTATTTAAGGTGCCACGAGTTACAGTACCAGGATTTTAAGTCTGCTCAAAGCCTTCTAGAGGCTATGAAGGATTACCAGAGAATGGCGCCGGACCAGCTCTCGAACAATAATCTCATTTCCATATTATGGAATAAAGTACCCTTCACTCTCCAGAAGGAGGTTGGGGAAATCAAGGACTGGTTGCTCCAAGACCTACTTCAACGTCTGTTAAGGGCAGAGGCACGACTAGCGGAAAGAGAGCGTAGAAGCAGAGGGGATGATTGGGGAAAGGCTCGGAAGTCAGGAGGATATAATAGTGGATCAACCAAGAGGGACTTAACTGAGAAATCAATTGAGAAGCCACCAGTGAACAAGGGTACACCCAATGGAGAACAAAGTGGACAAAAGGGGCAGGACACCAGAGGGGCAGGTGAGTTTTCCTTGAAACATGTTAAGTGCTACAAGTGTGATAAGAAGGGACATGTAGCAAAGATGTGTCCAAACACTGAGACTCCTAAGGGATCTCGACGAGTAACTACAGAAGCGAGTACTGACGAAAAGGGCACCAGAGAGTGTGAGAATGAACAGACTAACTACGAGGAATTGTGGTCCCGAGTTGTCTCAGCTGACAGAATCAGTGACCAAGGAAACCCCCCTGAGTGCCCACCAATGGTTGGACCTACTTACAAAGTCAATGTTACTGTCGAGGGTTATAAGACTAGAGCCCTGTTAGATCATGGCTCCCAGGTCAGTATAGTGCGCCGACAAATGCTACCAAAAATCCAAGAGTTGAATAATTGGCCAACTGCAACTTGTGTAGCCAAGAATATGCCTCTGAGAACTCACCCAGTGGGTGCAACTGGGCAACGGCTAGGAGCACTTGGTGTGGTAGTGTTGAATGTGCAGGTGGAAACTACTGGCAAGACTTGTCCTATCCCATGTTTTGTACTTGACTCCAGCCAACCACTATGGCGAGGAGAGCTTAAGGATTGTGGAGTACTGTTTGGGACGAATGCTTTGGTAGAGCATGGTTTTCATGTGAGTTACTCAGATGGCACCACTATTGAACCTACCCCAAGGGATGGAGCTGAAAGGTCAAGTGCTAATGTGGTTAATGTATTACAGGTAACTTTAGGTGAGACAGTACACATCAAACCCAATCAGATGAAGTGGACTAAAGCAGTAGTTGATGCTCAAGGAGACTTTGCAGGAACCTGGTTGATATCACCTAACGAGGAGCAGTTAGCTAAGGAACAGTGTGATATGACAGAAGCTTTACTGGAGGATGTCAACACTATGATCAGAGTCCCATTGCATAACTGGGGAAGTTACCCCATTGTAGTAAAGAAGGGGACTGTTATTGGTAACATGGAAGAGGTTGCTGTTGTGACAAGGGATGACCCAGTATGGGTAGATGACCAGACGGATGAGATTGTGAGAGTGTGTCAGAGTGAATCTGCAGGGGAAGGCAGAGATAAGAAGTTATGCAGCGAACTGCGGTTTGGTAACACCTGCACTTCCAACGTCAAGGATGACCTTAGACTGATAGTCCGTAAGTATAATGATGTATTTGCACTAACTGATGATGAGTTAGGTGAGACAAGTGTTGTAGCTCATGCCATTGATACTGGCACTGCACCACCAGTGAAGTCAACTGCTCGAAGGCTGCCTTACACGCTACGTAGGGAGCTAGAGGAAGAGATGGATAATTTGTTACAGTCAGGCTGTATTGAACCCAGTACCAGCCCTTATTCATCCCCCTTAGTGTTAGTCCGGAAGAAGAGTGGAGGACTGAGAGTCTGTGTTGACTATCGGGCTCTGAATAGGGACACTGTACCTGACCGTTACCCTCTACCTCGTATTGACGAACTGATGGACATGGTAGGAAAACGACACGCAAAGGTGTTTTCATCACTAGACTTGATGAAGGGCTACCATCAGGTGAAAATGGAAGATTGCTCAAAACCCAAAACTGCTTTTATCTGTCACCTGGGTCTCTACCAGTACAGGCGTATGCCTTTTGGCTTAACCAACGCGCCAGCAACTTTCCAAAGGCTGATGGGTAAGCTATTTAGTGGAAGGAAATGGGATTTTGTATTTGTGTATCTTGATGATATACTCATTGCTTCACAGACAGTTGAGGAGCATTTGGATCATCTCCAGAAGGTGTTCCAGCAACTATGGGAGTCTGGCCTTCGTCTGAAGCCTTCGAAATGTATGTTTGCTACTGAAGAGATTGAGTACCTGGGCCACACCTTGACTCCAGAGAGTGTGAAGCCCAATGAAAAGAATGTTCGAGCCATTACAGAGTTCCCAAAACCAAAATCTACTAAGGAGGTACGAAGTTTTGTTGGGTTGGCAAATTTTTATCGTCGTCATATTCCGAACATGGCAGCCATGTCACGGCCCTTAACAGATCTTACAAGACACGAGAAGTCTACCGGAAAGCCTGTACCGTTTGTGTGGACGGAAAGCTGCCAAAGGGATTTTGAAGAAGTGAAGAAATGCCTTATCTCTGCACCTGTGCTACACCCTCCAGATTGGGAGAAGGAGTTTTTCTTGTGGACAGATGCAAGCTTAGTGGGTTTTGGAGCAGTTCTGGAACAAGGTACACAGGATGGAGAGCGAGCACCAATCGCCTATGCCAGCCGTGCAACTACTGCAGCAGAGCAGAAGTACGGTGTGACGGAGCTTGAAGTGGCTGCATTAGTGTATGCCCTGGAACATTTTGAAGTATATCTGTTAGGCAACCAAGTGACAGTGTACACGGACCTCAAGGCACTGGTGCAGTCCTATCTACCTTATCTGAAGAGCCAAAGCAAAGGGATACTGGCTCGCTGGTACTTGCGGATAGCAAGATTCTTGCCAACACTCAAGCTAGAGCACAAACCAGGCTCTGCAAATGTGGTCGCAGATGCTTTATCAAGGGCACCAGCTGCTGATGTCAGGGACAGTAGTGCAGTCCTTGTAGTTTCAGAGGGTTTATCAGTGGACAGGCCCAACAATTTACAGTTTGTCCAAGAGCAGCAGAGAGAGGATAGTGAGTTGGTGAAGTTAATCAAGTTCCTAGAAATCAAGGAGTTACCTAGTGATCCTACAGAGGCTAAGGTAGTATTATCTCAGGCCAAGAAGGGGTACTATATGGTAGAAGGAGTGTTGTATTTTGATGGAGCAGATATGCCAGACCGTAGGAGGCTCGTAGTACCTAAGCACCTACGGGAGCAAATACTGGAGGAGCATCACGGTGCACCTTATGCAGGTCACTTTGCTGCAAAGAGAATGAACAAGAGACTGAACCAGTATTACTACTGGGCAGGAATGAGGGCAGATGTACATAGGAAATGTTCATCCTGTGTTGAATGTGCCTCAGTGCAGGGCCAAGGTAACCCTGGAAGACCCCCCCTGAAGAGTATTGAGGTGGGTGGTCCGTTTGAGTGCATAGGAATGGATTTCCTTGAGATGGACACTAGTAAGAGAGGAAGTAAATATGCACTAGTGTTTCAAGATTATCTGAGCAAGTGGCCGGAAGTCTACCCCGTGAAGGACCGCAAAGCAGAGACTGTAGCTAGATGTTTACTGGACTTGATGTGGCGACATGGTGTGCCAACACGAATAATTCATGATCGTGCAGCAGAATTTTTATCGGATGTAATACAAGAGACTGCTAAACTGATAGGATTGGAACAGTTACCTACTTCTGGAGGTCATCCCCAGACTGATGGTCTTGTTGAACGTTTCAACAGAACTCTGAAACAAATGTTAGCTAAGTTAGTGAGTAAAGGAGGGAGAGACTGGGATGAGCTGCTTGGACCGGTACTGTTTGCTTACCGTACCACCCCACACTCATCGACTGGTGAGTCACCTTTTGTATTGGTGTATGGTAGAAATGCACGTATGCCAACTTCATTGGATTTTAGTGCTCCTACGGTGCGTTACCCTATTGTAGCTACAGAATATGCCAAGGAGTTGTGTAAGGACCTGAAGGCTACCAGAGAGTTGGCAGGCAAGAGTATTAGGAAAGCTCAGATTGGGCAGAAGACACAGTATGATAAGGATGTGAGAGAACGTGATTTACAGAAAGGAGACTTAGTTATGCTGAAGGTACAGCCACGTTTTAAGTTGGATCGACCTTACAGAGGACCATTTGAGGTGCAATCACTATCATCAACAAATGCTGTCATTAAGCTGGTAAATGACAAGAATGCTGAACCGTGGAATGTGTCAAGACAAAGGTTATCTAAGTGCCACCCTGGTATGGAGAGGGTACAAAAACCCTGGGTAGGCCATTCTAAACGGCTGAGACGTCGCAGAGTACTGAAATACATCAATAAGGGTATAGGCAGTGACAACAGTCAACCTGCTAAGAGGAGCCAATCAGCAGCAAGTAGTGAGAATCAACAGATCCCCCAGACTAGAACAAAAACTCGTAGTGGAAGAGTATGGGGTGCCATTTGTCTCAAAAACCCAAAAATTGAGATCTAAACCAAATATCGTCGATATTTACTAAACATCGACGACATTTAGCTAAACATCGACGACATTTGCTAAACATCGACGACATTTACTAAACATCGACGACATTTGCTAAACATCGACGACATTTACTAAACATCAACGACATTTGCTAAACATCGACGATATTCAGCAACTCAGCTGCTTTCGCGTTTTAATTTTCTGCTGATCCTTTACTATAATAATATTATAGGCGCGTACAATACTAATAATTTCTGATTAGCTGCTTGCGACTGTAGATGAATCATCTGTGGTACTACGTGACTCATTAGGCATTCGTACCTCCTTTAATGCTGCGCATCTATTAAGGTCAATGTTGCTGTGTTGGCGACGAGTTGGACTGAGAGGAAGGAACTCATCTGTGAGGATAAGAGGTATGGGGTTAGCCTCTAAAGCTGTAAATGTGACAGCATGTACACTGCACGTTTTTCGCTTTTCAATGTTCCAGTGACAGAACTCAGTCTGGCAGAGACAGACTCTCACGTGAACGAGGGTCTGGAGACTCTATAGCATACAGGATTTGTGCACGATGACAACTACATACTTTAATTTGTGCATGCGTGGTGTATGTTGGGTTGCCTTATGTGGCCAGACCAATTGGGTAGGGAGAAGAAGGGATCTAGTACAGTTCAAATCTTGGTTTATACTGGTCTTGACACTACCCATTTACATGTAGTGTTATTACATGGCAATTTAAATTAGTTGTTTCATGGGCTTGACTGACCCAGGTGAATAACCACCTAACATATTTTCAAAACCTAGCTCAAAAATGCACTATATGTATATGGCTGCAAATGAGTTGCTGTCTCATTGATACCATACCCCATTCTTGTATTTTGTTTTTACACTTTTATATGCCAACCTAGATTTGTTTCCTGTTAGTGCAGTGATGTACTATTATCATACTATAATAAATATTTGTGACAAAATCAGTCTTATATATACACAAGCCTATCTTCATATGTGACTGGATTTGCAAAATGGTACCTTTTTCACACACAAAATTTGACCCATTGTGTGAACTTTGAAGCTTCATAACTATTTTACCATGGCATATAATTGCCTGAAATTTTCCATGATTGTAGCTACAGTATCTGGCTGCATTTTGATACTATGAGCAAGTTAATCAGTATAAGGGGTCAAGTGTTACATAATTTTGTTTGTTGGTATGTAAAATGTGTGGAAAAGGTAACTTTTTGCAAATCCGGTCACATATGGACATCAATACAGCATTTTAAAAATGTGTATGCATCACTTCGTATACTTTACCCAAACCTGTACTTTTAAAGACATTTGACGAACTTAAGTTTGATGAATTTAATTGATTCGTCAATTTTGTTAAATTTTTCTATTGTCAAAATTTCCTTGCGTACGGTATGCAAGGTGACTAATGTATTGTGAATGCTAGCTAGTTATTGGCCTTCTTATTCCAAAGATACCTATCTGTACGTGTCTTAATACGATACAACAGACAGTCATCTGCAAATTAGGCAACAAGTAGATTTAATACAGCTGGGAAAGTCATTTATAAAAACAAGAACAGTAAGGGGCCCAATACAGAGCACTGAGGTACTCCACTGGTAACGTTGACAGCTTCTGAAATAGAACCATCACAAAAAACTTACTATTTATGGTTGGTTAAAAAAGACCAAATACAGTTAATTGTCTCTCTGGTAATTCCATAGTACCTTAACTTTAACAGTAAGAGTTTATGGGAAACCTTGTCGAATGCCTTGCTGAAATCCAGCAGTATGCAATCAGTTTGTGCTTTGTCATTTAAACTGGATGCTAAGTCATGGACAGTTAATAGTAGTTGAAGATCAGCAGAATGTTTTTGGTGGAAGCCAAACTGACTGGTTGAGAGGATATTGTTACATTCTAAATGCCCCATCACATGCAATTAAATAATGTGCTTGAGAGCTGACAGTTTTATTAGAATATATTTTGTGACTGCTCTATTAGAGTATTGATATCAAATCAGCTAAAAAAATAAGAGTACTGTACATTTGATATCAAATGCAGCATTATGCATAGTGTGTTCATGTTTTGCTGCATGTATTTCTTACATTCACATTGCTTTAAAATCTTGTATTATATGCTGGCATAATACTTGATGCTTTTGCTAGCCTGTTAATATACAATCATGCCAACATAATTGGCACAAGCACATTAATTTTTAAAAGATATTAGCGTTTATAAAATGCAAGTGCACCTGTAGCTTATAGCAGTACCTTCCTATTGTAGTTATTACACAGTAAAAAGAAAGTGTTCGAGCACCCCTACATCTATTCTTAGATGGCCTTTTGTAATAAAGCACATCTTATCTGTGCTTGGAAACTACTGAGTTACACATGTGTACAGTACTTATGTATTTTGTACTGATATTAAACATTAACATGTTTAATCTTTTATTAATTAAAATAGTATGAAGTATGCAACCATTGAAATCACTACAGCAGATCTTTGGTGACAATCAATTTCACCATTGCCAAAGTTTCTCAAGTAGTGGAACAAAGAATTAAGCATATTACTAAATGGTGCAGTGTCAGTGTAGGATTCTACTCCACTGTATTTGCTTCGTATGTAGGTCTACCTAGTATGCAGTTGCTCATCAACTCGCTATGGATGATCCACAGTCAGAGCTCAGAAATGTACTGTTTTGGGTTACTTTTGTGATTTGTCAGAATGTCCACATCAAGTTTGTGAGTGTATACCAGGAGACAACTAAACAGGAAAGAAAACAAAAAAACATAATCTAGTGAGGCTAGACTTTAGTGACATCACACAATGCACATGTGTGTTTTTCAGTTTGCTGTACAGATGTAAAAAAATGCACTATAGTTGTTTGAAATTACTGCTGTTGATTTACACACAATATATCTCATGTTTGAAAATTGTTTACTCTTAAAACTAGGAAAAAACTGTGATGATTTATTGCCATTGACTTTGAAAATTGTAGCAGCCTGCTGCTGAGTACTGACAGGGTAGCAAAAGGTAGAAGCAGTACTTTCCAAGTATTAATTAAAAATTCTCATTCACTTTAAACTTTTCACACTGATACAGTAGATAGGCGTTCATTGACACAAACTGGAATCATTTTGCACTTTGTAATTCAACTGTACAGCCTCTGACTCACACATTGCTCTACAGGACCAAGGGACCTGTGAAATAACTTTGAAATCTCCCTTATCTGGACCTCTTTTATCCAGGCCCAGACAGTCCAAATTAGTCACAAGCATGTGGCCTGTAGTCTATTGACAATAAGATGTTTACATGTTAGGTGGCTTGTTGATTCTAACTACCACTTGGTTGCTAGGTGATAACAACCCAGGGGAGTGACCACGAATGCTCTGTGGTGACTTCCCCTTCTGCCCACTAAAATGTATAGTAGCAATAGTAACATTGCAGAACAGTTAACTTTACCAGTTACGGATATTTCTGAGATAAGGACAGTATACCAGACTACCTGGATAAGAGAGGTTCCACTGTACCTGCTATAAAATAAATTACATGGATGACTCTAGCAAATAAAATTCTTCAATTATCCTTGTTGCCTCTCTATAATGTTGATGATTCTATCAAAGTAATTTAATATTGACTGCTCTACTAGAGTATCTTGATCTAAGTTACCAATATTAAAATTACTTGAGGGTGAATTAAAAGCATGCAACCAATAATGCACAACTGACAATCAAGCTTAACAAGTTGCTCTACCTTTGAGTTGGGAGACCAGGCAGCAAATTTCTAGAACTACCCTTGTGTGTAGCTAGTTGACAAGTTGAAATGATCTCAGAATTTCGTCTTTGCAGGCAAGTCCATATTATATTGTTTGGTAGGGAAATTTGACTAAATAAAAAGTACTGGTCTGGCAAGAGCACTCAAATTGTGGCCTGCTGAGATTCATATGAATATTACAAGCTATTTTACTAGTTTAATTTTGTGTACTGATCTGTTATGCACCTATCAATGTAATCCCCGACTACCACTAATACGGGCTGAGGTGGGGGAAGGTGGGGATTTGCATCACTGAAAATTACAATTCCCCACCTACTGGGGACGTACTGGCAATGCAAACCACGACCAAGTCTCGACTTGTAACCCCCGGGAATACTGGGGCTAGGAGGGGATTTGTACAGTTGTGTGGCGTTGGTCTAGTGATGAGTTAGTTCAAGTGGATTCTAGTACGAACGTAGTAGCTAGCACCCGAGACACTCCTTCTTAATTAACCTGAAAGCACACAGCTTTGCTGTCTGAGTGAATTTCTTTAGTGAAGATAGATCCCCACTATGTCGGAGAAATGTAGCGATCAATTCCCCCACCATCCCCTACCCTTAGCCCGTATCAGTGGTAGTCGGGAATTACATTGATAGGTGCATTACAGTCCTGTAAAGTATTAATAAACAACTAAATAAAACACTACTTGATTCATGCAACTAAATAATTATACTCAGCCGAATTATACTCTCAGTGACAGCGGACAGCATTATATTCAATAATGCTGTCACTGAGAGTATTGGCACCCAGGGATGAAAAGTGAAACACGTGCAGTTTACAAATTGTCACATTTACAACTGAAAAGGTAACTTCATACCTCACATCCTTAGTTACAGATGAGATCAGTTCCTCTCGTCGCCAATGACAGCCGCAACATTGATCTTAATAAACGCGCAGCAATTATTTCCATTAAAGGTCATGGACTCATCCGAATGAAAACAAGCCTAATGAGTCACGCATAGCACCACAGATGGTTCATCTACAATCACAAGCAGCTAATCAGCAATTAGTATTTACAAGCATAAGCGCCTATAATATTATAATACCGAAGGATTCGCAGAAAATTAAAACGCAAAAGCAGGTGAATTGTTAAATATCGTCGATGTTTAGCAAATGTCATCAATGTTTAGTAAATGTCGTCGATGTTTAGTAAATATCGTCGATGTTTAGTAAATGTCATCGATGTTTAGTAAATGTCATCGATGTTTAGCAAAAGTCGTCGATATTTAGCAAATGTCGTCGATGTTTAGCTAAATGTCGTCGATATTTAGCAAATGTCGTCGATGTTTAGTAAATATCGACGCTATTTAGTTTAGATCTCAATTTTTGGGGTTTTGAGACAAATGGCACCCCATAGAAGAGTAGTCAGAACGCCGCTGCGTTTTAAGAATACTGACAGCCCCGGGGCGCGCCATGTTAAGGAGGGGGAAGTTGTAAGGCCAAGTCAAGAGAGCTCACGTGAGGGAATCGCACGTGAGCCTGAGAGGGACCACGCCGTCGTGTTGAAGTGTTAACAAGGACATTATTAGTACACTACGTAGGCTCACTATTGTTGTAATTTTGCTGTGTAATGGTTATTACTAGAGTGGATTCTCGTTTATCCAATTGAGACTCTGTATAATAAGGCGTGGTGCCCGACAACTAATGTTTGAGAAAACTACGGGGCCTAGAGACATGAACTAACCGGGGATAGATTCGCCTGTGAATGAAGGCACAAACGTATAATCGTCGCTCCTGTTTGTGCTGATGACTTGACCATACGTGTAATTCTATATAACGCCCAGTACCACACCCTTGCTTAATTACTTACATATTGCGCGAAGAAGATTAGTGATGCCCGTGCAGGAGAGCCAGAAGCCACTTGTGTAAACAAGAAGATTACAAGTAAGTTTTTATGTTTGTAACATCTCAAGTCTCCATGCCAGCTGCCAGTGGATTCATTCACGTAAATAAACAATACAAGAAAACATTAAACTGACATATGCCACGCTCTTTACAATAAGCTTACAGTTACATATAAAATACAAGTAAACAATTTTGTCTTGTGCAGCTGGCATGGCGAACTTTCTTTGTGTTGGTGTCAGGCAATTCAATACGTGCTTAATCTTTTTTGCCTTCACCTGGCGTAGCTACTAGGCTCTAGTGGCTTGGCTGTCTTCCTTTATCTGGTTTATCTGGCTTGCATACGCCTACAGCATTGTGTAGCTATCTCCTGAAAGTTGTGTATGCATAACTATGGTGTGTCACCCATCACTGTGCCATTGCTACATCACTGATGAACCTTACTTAGCTCTAGTTGATGTTGATATGCATTGCTGTATATGGGCTAATAATTATTATCTGCATGGTGATGTTGCCTATAATGTATTGCTGCATACAATACTGCAATAATGTATAGTTCTCTCCTGTATGTTTTGTATACATATACTTTGTACACATCACTGTGCCATTTATACCACACCAATGATGTACTGGCACTTAGCTACTGGTGGCCTTTAGTTACGATGCCACTATTGTGTTATATCTGTCACTACTGTGACATATTGAGTTGATTTGGGGATAATGCATTCACCACCTAATAGCCTCACCGGGTGGGGCTGTCACGTTGGTGTATGTACTTGGTTGTATGTGACGCGGTCCTAGTAATAATAATAATAATAATAATAATAAATCACTCTGTAGAGAGTTCAGCTACGCTTCAAGTCACAACGTAAAGAGCTCATTAGAGATCAGCTAGAAAAATATCACCCTGTAGAAAGATCAGGTCAACAGAGTTCAAATGGAAACAAGCCACCCATAGAGAGATCAGCTAGAAACAAGTCACCCTATACAGAATTCAGCTACATTTCGTAGAGTGTTTCAGCTAGAAATAAGCAACCATGTGGAGAGTTCAGCTACAAACAAACTCTTTCAGTAGAAAGATCAACTAGAAGCAAGTTATCCTGCAAAGAGTTCAAATCCATTTGAAGTCACTCTGTAGAGAGTCAAGTAACCTTGTAAAGAGATAAGCTACATTTCAAATCATCCTGTAGAGAGATTAGCTTGAAAGAAATCACCCTGTAGAGAGATGTGGTAGAAACAAGTCACCCTGTAGAGAAATCAGCTAGAAACAATTCACCCTGTAGAGAGGTCAGCCAGAAACAAGTCACCCTGTAGAGAGTTGAGCTGGAAGCTGTAGAGAAAATGGCTAGAAACAATTCACCCTGTAGAGATCAGCTAGAAACAAATCATTCTGTTGAGAGATCAGGTAGAAATAAGTTACCCTGTAGACAGTAGTGTTGTTTTAGTACAGCAAATTCATTTTAGTTTAGTTCTAGTTCTAGTACCCATAGTCCACTACAGTTTTAGTTAGTTTTAGTTCTAGTACCCCAATTCCACCATAGTTTTAGTTAGTATTAGTTCTAGTACCCCAATTCCACCATAGTTTTAGTTAGTATTAGTTCTAGTACCCCATATTTCTGTAATTTTAGTTAGTATTTAGTTTCATTTTAGTTAGTGTTAGTTTTAGTGTTAGATATCTTCACCTATACTAACCTTGGTAGCACCCACTAGACTTCCAGAAACTTTAGATTTGGTGTTTTGATAGATTTTTCAATTTTATTTCCCGTTTTATATCAATGAGGCAAACTGTACTGAGAATCCAATTCTTCAATTAATACATGGAATTTGCTGTTATCTACTAAATTCAGTGGTACATTGTTAGCACCTATAAAGATTGCAAGATGAAATGTATAATAGCCTTATGTTTCAGTTATTAGGGTTGCACAAGTTAGATCCTAAACTACGTATTGGCAAGGAGGACTGTTTCAACTGGCTAGAAGAACCTCTCCTTTTGTCTTTTCAATTTCAGCTGCTTCAAAATATTTATAAGCATCAGTATGGCATGTCTTCAAATGCTTCTTCAAGTTTATAGAATATTGTCCTTTAAATTCTTTATATATCACAAATCAAACCATCAGTATACTTTTCACAGTACACACACTTTTGTCCTTGATCTTATCATGCCTGAAGTGGTTCCACACTCCACTTGACTTAGGCCTTCCACCTGGTTCAGCACAACTTCCACTTACCATTGTGCACAAATGAACAAAAGCTCTAATAGAACTGTGCTTATATAACCTAAATCAGCAGAATTAATGCTGAATAACAATGTTTTATAGTAGCATTTGCAGGCATCACCATCTTCAAAGAACAGTGTTAAGTGGTTTATATAGTGCACAATACCTTTTATGTAGGATTGCTTGAGAAACCTTTTAGTTAGTTTTAAAGGTTTTGGTTTAGTTCTAGTTTTTGAATCAAAAATTGAAAGAGTTTTAGTTTAGTTTTAGAACTAAAATAGACCACAATTTTAGTTTAGTTCTAGTGTACTAGAACTAGAATTAAATTGCCGTACTAAAACTAGATTTAGTTCTAGTTCCTTAGAACTAAAACAACACTAGTAGACAGTTCAGCTGGAAACAAGTCACCTGTAGAAAGATCAGCTAAAAACAAACCACCTAGAGAGAATTCAGCTACATTTCATACAGTAATTCAGCTAGAAATAAGAAACCCTGTAGAGAGTTCAGCTACTAACAAACTCTTTCAGTAGAGACTGAGGTCAGCTAGAAACAAGTTATCCTGCAAAGGGTTCAATAGCTACATTTGAAGTTACCCTGTAGAGAAGACAGCTAGAAACAAGTATAGCCTTGTAAAGAGATAAGCTACATTTCAAATCAACCTGTAGAGAGATCTAGATCTGGTAGAAACAAGTCAGCCTGTAGATAGTTCAACCAGTAAGAAGTCACCCGTAGAGAAATCAGCTAGAAAAAAAATCACCTGTAGAAGATCAGCTAGAAATAAGTCACCCTGCTGTGAGATTAGCTACATTTCAATCACCCTGTAGAAAGATCAGCTTGAAACAAATCACCCTATAGAAGGATCAGTTAACTCTGTAGAGAGATCAGCTAGAAAGATCAGCTTGAAACAAACCACACTGTTGAAAGATTAGTCAGAAACAAGTCACCCTGTAGAAAGATCAGAATCATCAGATAGAATGAAGTCTGCACTGTGTAGCACTACCAGAGAACAGTGCCATGAAACACCTATGGACTATCCATGAATATAGCCCATTAAGTGCCATGAAAGTCATTTCATTGATATTTCATTGTAATATCCATGGCATGAAATACTCATGATTTCATGGTAATTTTATAGCACTGACATATCATTTCATGGCACAAGAATGATTGCAGTGGCCATGAATTGTCAAATTTTCATAGGCAGTATCCATGAATTTTTATAGGCAGTGTTCTACATGAAATTTCATGGTTTGCCATCACAATTTCATAAGTTTTTCTCTGGGTGTTCAACTTGAAATAATCAGATCAGCTAGAAAAAATCACGCTGTAGAGAGATCAACTAGAAAAATCACTCTATAGAGATATCAGCTGGAAACAAGGCACCCTGGCCTGTAGAGAGATCAGTTATAGAAACAAGTCACCGGGAGAGAGATCAACTGGAAACTGGAGAGAATTCTGCTACATTTTGTAGAGTGTTTCAGCTAGAAATAAGCCACCATCATGTGGTGAGTTCAACTGCAAACCATTCACCATGTAGTCAAAGAATACAATTACAATATGAGGCTCCCTGTAGAAAAAGAACTACATACACATTTCCCTGTAGCTGCAAACAGTTTAAATTAACCTGTGTGACATATTTTTATGATCAATGAACAAAATTAAACATTATTGCCTAAAGTACATGTAGCTAAACAAATCATTAAAATCTTCTCTCTAGATCTGTGCCTGTGGTAAAGAAAAAGACAAGTTAAAAGAAATACCTAGAGCTGGCCAAAGGCTGGTTTTAGGTATATATGAAATTACAAAAAGAAGAGATATCTAATCAAAAACAGCCAAGCTGTAAAAAAGGGTGCGGCCTCCAAGAAAGCCATGCAGGGTGAAAAAAGGTGTGAAATCAAAGGTGGCGGCCTTCGGCACCAAATTCACCTGAATTATCGTTATTAATTTTTTCGCCATTAACCTACCATCACAGCCATTTCTTGGCCGCCACCTTTGATTTCACATTTTTTCACTCTGGCTTTTTGGAGGCTGCACCCTTTTTTTACAGCTCAACTGTTTTTACAAAATACTCTAATAGAACAGTCATTTCACTGCATGGATAATCAAGAGTTGATTTAATTTGAATTATTCATCGTGTTCTGGTGTCTGGAGGTGTTCCTGCTGTAATGGAGCCAGTCGGTGTGTGTCGTAATGATGGTAAGAGGCCAGATGGCATGTCATTGATTCCTTGGTCACGGGGCTTACCCTTGCTCTGGGACTTTATCTGTTCAGACACCCTGGCCCCATCTAATTTATCTACTTTTGCAAGTGGTGCCAGCCGGCTGGCAAACTCAGCAGAGTCGGCTAAGTGCAGAAAATATTCTTCTCTGATTCCATCATTTCACTTCTCCTCTTTATGTGTTGAGACCTTGGGTGCTTGGGGTTCATGTGCACGTTCATTAGTGAGGCAGATAGGTTCCTGGGTGATGGAACAGTCTGCATAGGGCCACCCAATTTTTGATTCAGAAGGTTGCCATTGATGTTCAACGTGGTAATGCTGCCTCTGTAATGGCAACAATACCATCATCCCAGGACTGGGCAGAGTTTGCCTCTCTGCCCACTGTTTATTTATGTTATCATTATCGTTAACAATTTGATACTGTGATTTACCCAATGGGGTTGGTAAAATATTTCTATACTGTCTGCAGCTGATACCATATATATATATATATATATATATATGTAACCGGATCTGCGAAAAAGGAACATAATCACACAAGCCTAAATTTACAGTATAAAGCATTGAATACATTGGGTGAAATACTTGCGTATTATTGAAAAAAAAATTTGTAAATTTTTTATCTTAGTGAAGGAAGGGACTAACAATAAAAACCTGGATATCAAGACACACGGTAGTGTGTCGTGCGGCCCAAGAAGCCGGCGTGCCACCCGTGAGTATATTAACAGGAAGAAAGAAAACGCAATTTTCACACCTATGTAGCTCTGTGATCCCTTATCCGATTGGAACCAAATGTGCTAGAGAGGTGCCGGCCAGTAAGGGGAGTCTACACACCAGATTTGAAGAAAATCGCTCCAGCCATTTCCGAGATACGAGCGAACAAAATTTCGTTTTAATTTCTTCGTTTTTTTCTTCTACTTCTTCATTTCGCACATTCGCAAAATTTGCCATAAAACAGGAATGCGTGCTCGGATCGGGCTGAAAGTTGGCACACTTAAAGGGCTCATTAAGGCGGATCTGTGTACCAACTTTGGTAGGAATCCGATGAACATTCACGGAGTTATGACCGATTATTTGCATAAAATAGGGTCGAAGGTCTGTCACGCCTACAGGGTAAACTCCTTTGAGGAATCAGTTGAAAATTGATATGTAGATGGAGCAACCATCGTAAGAGTGCCTTTTTGTGGTTTGAAAGGAATCGGGATAAAGACCACGGAGATATGACACAAAACCCGACCTGTGTCAAAATTACGCAATCGATTTTTATGAATAAAAAACTATTAGTTTTCGTATCTACCAGGCAAACCGCTTAGAGCAATGAGCTGAAAATCAGTATGTAGCTGGAATAATCATCAGAGAAAGTCCTTGCAGTAGTACAGAAGAATCGGAGTACAAACCACTGAGTTATGATTCGAAAGGCAACTACGTGTAGCAAATGCGAGATCGAGATACTCTAATAGAACAGTCACCCTAATAAAGCATTCAGCTGCATTTATAATTTAATTACATTGCAAATTATTCTGTAGGGAATTCAGTTACAAACAAGTCACCCTGTAGTCAGATCAGCTAGAAGAAGGTACCTAATAGAGAGTTCAGCTACAAAGAAACCATCATGTAGAGAGTTCAGCTCAAACAAATTGCCCTGTAGAGAGATCAGCTAGAAGAAGTTACCTTGTAGAGAGTTCAGTTACAAAGAAACAATCATGCAAAGTGTTCAGCTACAAACAAATCACCCAGTAGAAAGTTCCGCTATAAACAGATCACACTGTAGAGAGTTCAGTTAGAAGCAAGTCATGTTGTAGAGAGATCAGCTAGAAGAAGTAACCTTGTAGAGAGTTCAGCTACAAAGAAACCACCATGTAAGAGAGTTCAGCTGCAAACAAATCACCTGTAGAGAGTTCAGCAGGAACAAGTCACCCTGTACAGAGATCAGCTAGAAACAAGTCACCCTGTAGAGAATTCAGCTACAAACAAATCACCCTGTAGAAAGATCAGGTGGAAGAAGTTACCTTGTAGAGAGTTCAGCTGCAAACAAATCCCCTGTAGAGAGTTCAGCTAGAAACAAGTCACCCTGTAGAGAGATCAGCTAGAAACAAGTCACCCTGTAGAGAGTTCAGCTAGAAGAAGTCGCATTGTAGAGAGTTCAGCTACAAAGAAACTACCATGTAGAGAGTTCAGCTGCAAACAAATCACCCTGTAGAGAACTCAGCTACAAACAAATCACCCTGTAGAAAGATCAGCTAGAAGAAGTTACCTTGTAGGGAGTTCAGCTACGAACAGATCACCCTGTAGAGAGTTTAGCTACAAACAAATCACACTGTAGAGAGTTCAGTTACAAAGAAACCACAATGTAGAGAGTTCAGCTGCAAAAAAATCAGTCACTCCGTAGAGAGTTCAGCTAGAAGAAGTCACCTTGTAGAGAGTTCAGCTGCAAATAAATCACCCTGTAGAGAATTCAGCTACAAACAAATCACCCTGTAGAAAGATCAGCTATAGAAGAAGTTACCTTGTAGAGAGTTCAGCTACAAAGAAACCACCATGTAGAGAGTTCAGCTGCAAACAAATCACCTGTAGAGAGTTCAGCTAGAAACAAGTCACCCTGTAGAGAGATCAGCTAGAAACAAGTCACCCTGTAGAGAGTTCAGCTAGAAGAAGTCGCATTGTAGAGAGTTCAGCTACAAAGAAACTACCATGTATAGAGTTCAGCTGCAAACAAACACCCTGTAGAGAACTCAACTGCAAACAATTCACCCTGTAGATAGATCAGCTAGAAGAAGTTACCTTGTAGGGAGTTCAGCTACAAACAAAATTATCACCCTGTAGAGAGTTCAGCTACAATGAAATCATCATGTAGAGAGTTCAGCTGCAAACAAATCATCCTGTAGAGAGTTCAGCTGCAAACAAATCATCCTGTAGAGAGTTCAGCTATGAAAAGATCACCCTTTAGAGAGTTCAGCTAGAATATATCACCTTTTAGAGAGTTCAGCTACAAAGCTACCACCATGTAGAGAGTTCAGCTGCAAAAAAATCAATCACTCTGTAGAGAGTTCAGCTAGAAGAAGTCACCTTGTAGAGAGTTCAGCTGCAAATAAATCACCCTGTAGAGAATTTAGCTACAAACAAATCACCCTGTAGAATGATCAGCTAGAAGAAGTTACCTTGTAGAGAGTTCAGCTACAAAGAAACCAGAGTTCAGCTGCAAACAAATCACCTGTAGAGAGTTCAGCTAGAAACAAGTCACCCAGTAGAGAGATCAGCTAGAAACAAGTCACCCTGTAGAGAGTTCAGCTAGAAGAAGTCACATTGTAGAGAGTTCAGTTACAATGAAATTCCCATGTACAGAGTTCAGCTGCAAACAAATCACCCTGTAGAGAACTCAGCTACAAACAAATATGCCCTGTAAAAAGATCAGCTAGAAGAAGTTACCTTGTAGAGAGTTCAGCTACAACAAAACCATCATGTAGAGAGTTCAGCTACAAACAAATCACCTGTAGAGAGTTCAGCTAGAAACAAGTCACCCTGTAGAGTGATCAGCTAGAAAACAAGTCACCTTGAAGAGAGTTCAGCTAGAAGAAGTCACATTGTAGAGAATTCAGCTACAAAGAAACTACCATGTATAGAGAGTTCAGCTGCAAACAAATCACCCCGTAGAAAGTTCAGCTATGAACAGATCACCCTGCAGAGAGATCAGCTAGAAACAAGTCACCCTGTAGAGAGTTCAGCTAGAAGAAATTACCTTGTAGAGAGTTCAGCTACAAAGAAACCACCATGTAGAGAGTTCAGCTGCAAACAAATCACCCAGTAAAAGTTCAGCTATGAACAGATCACCCTGTTGAGAGTTCAGTTAGAAACAAGTCATCCTGTAGAGAGATCACCTAGAAGTATCACCTTGTAGAGAGTTCAGCTACAAACAAATCACGTGTAGAGAGTTCAGCTACAAACAAATCACCCTGTAGAGAGATCTGCTAGAAGAAGTCACCTTGTAGAGAGTTCAGCTATAAAGAAACCACCATGTAGAGAATTCAGCTGCAAACGAACACCCTGTAGAGAACTCAGCTACAAACAAATCGCCCTATAGAAAGATCAGCTAGAAGAAGTTACCTTGTAGGGATTTCAGCTACAAACAAATCACCCTGTAGAGAGTTCAGCTACAAAGAAATCATCATGTAGAGAGTTCAGCTGCAAACAAATCATCCTGTAGAGAGTTCAGCTATGAAAAGATCACCCTGTAGAGAGTTCAGCTAGAAGAAGTCACTTATTAGAGAGTTTAGCTACAAAGCAACCACCATGTAGAGAGTTCAGCTGCAAACACATCACCCTGTAGAGAATTCAGCTACAAACAAATCGCCCTGTAGAGAGACCAGCTAGAAACAAGTCACCCTGCAGACAGATCAGCTAGAAGAAGTTACCTTGTAGAGAGTTCATCAGCTGCAAACAAATCACCCTGTAGAGAATTCAACTACAAACAGATAACCCTGCAGAGAGTTCAGCTAGAGTCAAGTCACCCTGTAGAGAGAATCCTAGCTGTAAAGAGTTCATCTACATACAAGCAGATCACCCTGTAGAGAGTTCAGCTACATTTCAAGTCACCCAGTAGAGAAATCAGCTGCAAATTATCCTGTGGGGATTAATTGACATGTAATAAATATATGCTCTCTTTTTATATTATGAACTCTTGATATATGCATTATATATATAATTTGTACATTTACTGATAAAATCAGAATGAGTTAAAGTATTTATAAAATCTGCTTCATCTTTTTCTTTTTCCTGTGGTAAAGAAAAATATATAGGTTAAAAAGCCCCAAAGCTGGCCATAGGCCGGCTTTGGGGTATACAAATACAAAAAGAAGTGAAATCTAATCAAAAACAGCCAAGCTGTAAAAAAAGGAGTGCGGCCCTTGAAAAGGCTATGGTGAAAAAAGATGTGAAATCCAAGGTGGCGGCCAAGAAATGGCTGTGATGGTAGGTTAATGGTAAAAATTTTAATAACGACAATTCAGGTGAATTTTGTGCCAATTGACAAGCGGCACCAAATTCACCTGAATTGTCGTTATTATAATTTTTACCATTAACCTACCATCACAGCCATTTCTTGGCCGCCACCTTGGATTTTACATCTTTTTTCACCATAGCCTTTTCAAGGGCCGCACTCCTTTTTTTACAGCTTGGCTGTTTTTGATTAGATCATATTATTCGCCTGCTCAAGAGGAGTTGGAAAATCATTGTTTCGTTGCAGTAGCCCCAAGGATACGTAAGTTATGAGCGTTTGTTCACGTCATGTCAAAGCGATCGTACGTGATCGATTTTTCTTCACGAATTTAGCCTTTACATGCAGTGAAGGAGGGTGAGTAAAGGACAAACTTACCCAGTAACTGATTCCCCTGTTCATGGCGAACACGATGGTGAAAAGTTTAACTCCGTACCTCAATCTGTTGGTAAGTTACAACCGATTTTGTAAGCGCATGTAATTTATTTTCCCTATACTTGCTGTACAATTTTTTTAATTTTTATTTATTTATTTATTTTTTTCCCGGGCTTGATGGACTGCCCTTTCCTACCACCCCCAGCACAGATTGCAAGTGCTGGACAACTGAACAAAATTAAGCAGACAAAGGGGATTCCACAGTCACTAAGTCCACTGACTGTGGAGTCCTGGTGTAAACACCATAGGCGGCGGAAAGGGGGGGGGGGGGGGGGGGGGGCTAGGGGGCTGAAGCCCCCCCTCAGAATGATATCACACCGAAATTATCTTTCTTGGAGTGGGGCTGAAAACCGTGATAAAGATCGAGATACTCTAATAGAGCAGTCACTCTAATAAAGTATTCAGTGTGTAGCGAGCTATGTAAGGATTTTTATATAGTTTATCAGCTAGAAATGGTAGCTGGTGAGGTGGAAAGCTCTTGTCAGTTGGTTGCAACCTTTTTTTTTTTTTTTTTTTTTGGTCTCACCCTACCAAACTATAGAAATTCTGGGTCAGCCCAGCCCCCCCTCATATCAACTACTTGCTCCGCCGCTGGTAAACACCAATAGAAGACCGTGCCCCACGAATACACTGAATTTCCGAGCGCAACAACGTAAAGCTCAGGCAACAACGCAGCCAACCCAGAACCACAGAATAATCATCTCCCCACCTTGTGGCCAGAAGAAAAGCAAGTCGCTTATAAAAAACAGTGGCCTCATGGGCTAAACCGCCAGTGGCAGCCAAAACAATTGGAGTGAAAGTGGCATGCTCCACTTCTCGAACTCGCTGACCATAAGCACGATGCTTAATCTTTTCATGCTTCCTAAAGGTGGACGACAGAGAGGAGGAACTATTAGAAGGAGCAAAAGGGTTAAAAACACGGACATCAATGAAACATCTCTCCGACCGACCACCCCAGAAACCGTTTACAGCAACATCCAAGCGAGCCGAATCCTGAGTATTAGAGGTGGCAAGAGGGAACTCATCAGAATGCTGAACCGGCTGTAACTCTGGCTCAACACACACCTGGGAGCAAACCTCAGTAACAAGGGTAGCAGTAAGCGGGTCCCTAATTTCGTTATGACGCAAGGAAGGTAAACCCCCTTTGGGACAGGACAAAGCATGCTCAACAGAAAAGGAGGTTCCGCAAGCACAAAGGGAAGGAGGACGAAGTGGGGACCAACCATACCTCAAAGCCAAAGCATCCTGGAAAGCAGATCTATGGAGAGTGAAACCATGCTCACTCAAAGGTAAGGTGTACAAATCGATTTTTCGGGAATGTCTATTTTGCGGACCGGACCGGACCGTCGGACCGGAAGTTCCTGTTTAGCAAGCCAAGTGTTTAATACGTTCAAGTTTATTTTACGGACCAGACTAGAAATAGTCTGTGTGCCAGCTCACGAACATTTTGCCAGCTCTGCATGTTGTGCTCGGATGATTGTAGCTTCGCATTGGTCTGGTCACTTTCGTGCTGGGCGTACGTATCTATCTATAGCCATAGCCCTGCAAAGCCATTTTAACTACAGTAACTGTATAGCTTACAGTAAATAGAAAACTCGATAGCAACTGTTCACGGGTGAAGCTTATCAGAGACGACAGCAATCCTGCTAGCTAATTACCTTAGCTACCTGGCAGCTGCAAACATTTAGCTAGTATCAGGGGCGTAGAGAGGGGGAGTTCCGGGGGGTTCAGGAACCCCCTTGTAAAATTTAGACTTCTGCAAGCAGGATCCTAACACACCATTTAGTGTGGCAGGACAAAATGAGTGAGTAATATAGCACAGCACAACAATTGATAAAGCTTGCATTCATCTCTCAGGGAAGGATTTACAGAGGTAACATGAGCCCTAGGCCTCTTCAAAACTTGTTTAAAAGATCGATATACTCTAATAGAGCAGTCAGGTATACTCTAATAGAACATGCATGTAAATATATCCATGTCCATATGAAGTTTTTCAGACATTCTAACATTAAATGTAAAACTTAGCATGACCTTATACTGCTATAGCTTTGGTGTGCAGTGTTTAAAGATATAGAGCTCCAGTAATTTAAAATGAATTCATGCATGCTATGCATATTTGTATAGTTATATTGTTTTGATTGTAAGTCATTCCATTTGTATCAGTGGATTCATGGCTCTTATACCACAGTGAGATAACTATCACTTACAGATTACTATGTGTCTCTATATATGTGTTATGCTGTCTGTTTCCACTAGGTGACTTTATCTATTACTACCTTCATTGTGGGGCACTTATATGCATCATAATTAATGTACTTTTGCATAAAATATAGCAATTTGCTGAGTTTTGATTCATTAAAATATTGAAAGTCTCTCAGCGGCTGGGGGATGTGCCCCCAGCTTCTGGTAACTCAATGCTGGTGCTGGAACCCCCCTTCAAAAAATCCTGACTATGCCCCTGAGTATAGTGTCAAGCATGCATGCTAGCACTTTTCAGGTGGTAGAACAAATCAAATGATTGAAAATAGTGGCTACTCAACAATGTATCAGTCTATAAATGTAGCAGCTTGAAAGCTTTTCATACAACCAAATAATCAAGCATGTGTATAGATAATGATTTGAAGCACAGCCTGAATTTGTAAGCAATAGCTATTGACCAAGGAACATATATCTGTTCCAAGCATCTTTGTTGCCATAGTAGCTACCACCGAGGGTGCCACTTTTCATCAGATCACTGATATCTGGTTGCCTTGGAATATAGAATTACACTATTTTGCTGTCAGCCTTTAAATGCCCTCTTCTTATAGAAGTTTCCTTTACTAGAAAACATTAAAAACTATAGTGCTGATTTTGAAGATATTTCAATAAATTCCCACGGCTGGTCACAAAGATCCAGGTTGTCAACCAAGGCACAAAGCAATGGAATAAGTAATGCTAGTAATTTATACGAGGCAAATTTATATTCCACAGCCATCAAGATTCTCACGTATGCATGCACATCTAGAATATGGATGGACCGGACTCTCTGTCTGTTGCAAACATGCCATTTGAGCTCAAGCATGAGAGCTAGCTACACGCTATATAACATAAATGTATGTAATTCCTGGTCAGGTTACTAACAGTTAGCCAGTGATGTCTGTCACCATCATGTAGCATTAAATTTGTGGATATAACTAGCACTGACTGCTGAGTATGTATAGTTCATTGTGAGTCCATTAAAAACATCTTGGCTGATAGTACAGGCCAGGGTAAACTGGCTGGCATTGATAATACTGCAATTTGTCTATGCTCCTGTGGTGATCACTGATTGATTGATTGATTATTACTTTACAGCACTGCATGCTTTATAAGAAACCCTGAGTATAGTGACTTGTATAATAATGCATGTACATTATTATTATTATTAATTGTAATTACATCCAATCATGAGTGGCCCATGCATTGTCATTTAAAGTTTGCTTGTTAGATGGGGACATGATATGGAGGAGACATCAAGACCATTTAAAACGACATCAAGAAACCACTGTCACTGAGCCATTTGGATCATCTGGGGAAGACCCAATAACAGACTGTTCCCTCCCTTTTGCCACATCATAACCCAAGATGTAGTTGTATACCAAACCTATAAAAGGTATCAGAATTATTTACTATTTAATTATAATTGCTCCATCAATTAAAGTAGGTGTAGCTAATGACTTGTAATAATGCACACACATTATCAATTGTAAATCACATGCACCTTGATGTAATACAACTTAGTTTCAGTTTTGTAAGAATTGCTGTAGTTTCATGCTGTTGTGTCTCATTCTAAGTAGGGATGTACCTGAGTGTTTTTTTGTAACCATTGTGTGGTTTGAGTTTTTTGAATGATTATAACACCCTGATCTATAAGTTTCATGTGGAAACTGGACTGCTATATGTACACTGTGGTATTGCATGCGCATGAATCACACCTAGGTAATACAGGGCCGCCCACAGGGGGGGCAACTGGGGCATTTTGCCCCGGGCCCCAGCCTGAAAGGGGCCCCAGGAGGCCCCATGAATACCTGTTTAAAAGATCGATATACTCTAATAGAGCAGTCAGATCTAAATACTCTAATAGAGCAGTCACAGTATTCTTCAGAGGAGCAGTGTAGCAAGCTTATAGATAAGGAGATATGGTTGGTGATGGGTAGTTATTGTCATTACCCGCAGGTTGTGACCTTTTTTTTTTGGTCTTCACCTTACAACTTGGGTCAAGGGCCCCACTTTAACTCTTTGCCCTGGGCCCCTTAATTTCTCTGGGCGGCCCTGAGGTAATATTTAACAAGTCAAACATTTAAGACTTGCACACATGCACAGGGGCGTAGCTAGACGTTTAGTGACGGTAGGGCCTAGGTGGGGCACACCTTCGCATCAAGTCCTCCCATGCAATATAAATACGACATACGAGTCCATCTCACTGGGCTCTTACACATTTATATAGAAATCTTATTAAAGTGCATGGTTGTGCATAGCTAGCTAAATATACTGCTTCACTGCTGTTTCTGCAGCTAATTGACCCTACAACCTACGCTATCGCTCGATCCAGGGGCGTAGCTAGCCAGAAGGTGATGGAGGGGCAGGCATATCCCCACGAAACACTCAAAATCATTCATGATTGCAAAAAAGGCTAATGACCCAATGGTGGGCTAGCCAACATACGGTGTTGTATTATTAAATAACTAGCTACGTAACTATTTCAGTACTGACTGCTTCCAATCGAGGTAGCTATATTCGTCGAGCATCATCGCACGTGCCACAACTGTACTCCAACAAATTCATCCACAGTCCGGTAGAGCTAATACTTTAGTGCAAATACAGGTTACTTTACGTTAGCCACAGCCTGTACTGCAGTCCTAGCACACTGCTGACAGGATGACGTATTCACTCACTTCACTCGACGAAATTGAAATGCCATGTATTGCACGAAATCCCACCTGTCTTGCTAGCAGAACTTGTAAGCTTGACTGATCCACCTGACTGACTGACTGACAAAGTAAAAACAGACTGCACTGCCGTACGTACAAAGGTCCAGTGTGATCGACTCGATAAAATAAACTTGGTACATTTATTTAGCTAACACTTTATCACGTCGTAGGCAGTAGGTTCGTTTTTTTTTTTTGTTTGTTTTTTTTTGCAGTAGGTTCGTAGCGTCATCTGGTCTCCTCTGTCACTTGTGACTCCTGCCGCGGAGAAGCGGGTCACTCTTTTTAGATTCAAAAATGTTCTATCACGCGAGTAATCTAGGCTAAATATAGAAGTATGTCTCTAATATTTTCGTTCGATGGATTCACGAGCGAGTTGAATGTTGTGTGTGCGCATTCACTAGCAACCCCTGGTGATACCGCGTAGTAGTGTACATAATTTACAGTCATTTGCGTGTCAGTTTAATACTGGTAAACTTGTGACGAAGGTTTTAAAAAAATCATATAGTGATATTTGCCCCCCCTTGCCCCCCCTAGTCTCGCGTGCCAGACGGTTTGTGTGGGGGCGGTAAACAAACCGTCTGGTCACTGTTGCACACATTCCGGGACCACTGCCGGAATGTTGGCAGAGCCAATCAGACCGCTTCGCGCACTCTGTGACGAAGCAACCACTAATAATTCAAATTCTTAGTGTAATAAAGAACTGAATCTCGGCTACAGATCACTTTTTCGAAAGTTTAACAATGCCATGGGCTTAGGATCTTTGTTTCCCTAGTACAGGGCTCTTATGATTATGATTACTGAAAACACAGTTACAAACTGATATGTTCAGGTAAGGAAAAAACATTACAAATCACATAGATGAGAGTCAGTTATAATTTATCTAAAAATACTTGTAGAGATTGGGATTCTATTGTGTCAGTTGGTAAATTGTTCCAATCGCGGATAGATTTGGGGTAATAGCTGAATTTATAATGATCTGTTCTAGCAAACGGAATCTCAAAATGGAAGGGGTGGTGGTGGCGGGTGGGATATGTGGTGTTGGTGAAATAATTTGGGACTGTTAAGACTGATGAGGAGTAAACAATGTTGTAGAATACTTTTAATCTAGTCACGTATCGTCGGTGTTGAAGTGATGGCCATTGTAGATCTGCTAACATAGATGTAACACTACTGTTATATCGGTAGTCTGACTTGACCCAACGAGCAGCACGTCGTTGTACCATTTCTATACTTTGTATCTCCTTCTGCAAGTAGGGGTCCCATACTGCCGATCCATACTCCAACAGTGGTCTCACTATACTGGTGTAGGCTAAACATTTAGTTTCTGCAGAACATCTATAAAGGTTACGTTTAACAAAGTTTAGCATCCTTGTTGCTTTAGAGATAACTTGATTGATATGAGGTGTAAATGACATTTTTGAGTCTAAGAGAATTCCTAAATAAGGGTGTTGGGTAACTCGCTGCAAAAAGTAATTTCTGATAGTATAGTTGAAAGTAGAGGAGGATGTTAGTCTACTACAGGTAAGTACCACACACTTGGAAGTGTTTAATTCCATTAACCAAGTTTCAGTCCACTTTAATATAATGTTGAGGTCATGTTGTAATAATAATTGATCTTGCTGACTATTGATAGTTCGATATAATATGCAATCATCTGCAAAAAGTTTCAAATGGGATGAGATGCCACACTTGATGTCATTAATGTAGAGCAAAAACATCAATGGGCCAAGAACAGTTCCTTGGGGAACACCTGACTGAACTTGCACAAAATTTGAATCATGTCCATTCACAACAACACGCTGTGTTCGCTGAGTCAGCCAAATCTTTATCTAGTCATAAGTTGTACCTTGAATCCCATAGTGAGAAAGCTTGTTTAAGAGTCTACAATGCGGAACTGTATCAAATGCTTTCCTAAAGTCAATGAAAATCATGTCTACTTGGGAAGTATTATCCATGGCCAATTGTACGTCTTCAACAACAGATATGAGCTGAGCCTCACATGAATGACCTGTTCTAAAACCAAATTGCTCGTCAATTAGTATGTTGTTGGTGTTGAGGTGCTCTGCAATGTGGTGATACATAATATGTTCTAATATCTTGCAACAAACTGAAATTAGTGAAATTGGCCGGTAATTGTTGGTGTTGCTTCTATCCCCCTTTTTAAACACAGGTGTTATGTTGGCTTTTAGCCAATCATTTGGTATATGTCTAGATGTTAGGGACTGGATAAAGATAACAGTTAGAATTGGAGCAATCTCTTTTGCACAAAATTTTAGAATCCTGGTAGGGATGTTGTCAGGACCAGATGCCTTACTTGGATCTAGAGTTTGGAGGAGGTTTTGTACACCATCACATGAAACTGCAATATCTGGAATTATAGGATGTGGAGTGCCGTCGCAGTTTGGTATGTCAGTGGTATTCTCTTGAGTAAATACAGACTGAAATTTGTTGTTTAGAACAGTAGCTTTTTCTTTAGAGCTGTTGATAGTATTACCATTTTCATTTAAAGGAGGTATACCATGTTGGTCTTTACGAATATTCTCTTAAAAGCGTTCGTATAATACTATATGATTTATTAATTATACCGAACTGTTATCTCCCATTTAAATCTACTGTATTACGGACCCGACACTCACACAACTTTAAACTAGTACCTTACCAACCAAGAATTGATGTATATAAATATTCCTTCCTCCCAAGAACTGTACCAGAATGGAATAGATTAGATGATGAGATTATTGAGACTGACTGTGTTGAAGAATTTAAGCAAAAATTAGCCCCTTCTATGTATATAGTTAAATAACTTATCGTAATTGTATATATTTTTATAGTTTATTATTGTAATTGTACATATGTATATAATTAAGTAACTTGTCGTAATTGTACATACTTATATAGTTAAGTAACTAATGGAAATTGTACACATGTAATTGCACATCAGCATTATACCCCTGGAGGGTCCTGCTGATTAACAATAAATAATATAAGAACGATCGTGGTTCGCTACGGATTTGTGAAACGACAAAATTGTCGAGGAAGACGTTCAACAATGTTTCGAATATGTCACCAGGACATTACCAGTACAATTATTGTCTTAGACTGCTCAAAGAGGTGATTGGAACGATTATTGCATCATCCTTGGCGCAAAACAATGCCGTGATGTAATCTAATTGCATTCCAGTGAGTTCACGGAAAGTGTGCAACAGTGACCAGACGGTTTATTTGCCGCCCCCACACAAACCGTCTGGCACGCGAGACTACCCCTCCCCCTAGCTACGCCTCTGGTGCGCATTCACTAGCGATACCGCGTAGTAGTGTACATAATTTACAGTCATTTACGTGTCAGTTTAATACTGGTAAACTTGTGACGAAGGTTTTTAAAAATCATTTAGTGATGGGAGGCAAATGCCCCCCTTGCCCCCCTTAGCTACGCCTCTGATCTTGCGAGATACTGAATGAGGGTTAGACGCAGTTTAACCCAGGTTAACTGGCCGATCGTAGCCCGGTTCTTTAAAGTGTCACGGATATAGAGGACGGAAATGGTGGCAGGCTATCCGGTGTCACAGTGATATATGTTTCCCCGGGTAACGTGTTTCCCGCACACATATCCCTAGAGATCCGTGTTTCCCCGCACACATATCACTAACTCGCTAGCGACCTACAAGTCACAGTGATATGTGTTTCCCCGGGTAATATGTGTCCCCTTTATAAAGTCATGTGCAACGTACGTACGTAGTGTTATAGCATATAGGCGCGTATGCACTTTTAATAATCATAGCTAGCCATACCTATACAACTAATACTATATTTATACATGTTGATGGAGGAAATCAAGCCATTCACTGGCATTCAACTATAACTGCTAAACTGTGCTGTAATTTGGCTATGTAGCTATAGCATCAGTTTAATAAAACAGTAGCTACAAGTACATGTATACACAATAAAATACTATCTCTAGCTATATAGAGTAAATCATGTGATTGCAGCTATGTATAACTAATCAATGTAGCTACAGCTTTGGCATGCAGTCAGTCATTATCTACCCCCTTGCCGGTTCTATCTGGGGTTCCCCAAGGGAGTATTTTGAGACCCCTACTCTTCATTATTTACATGAATGATTTACCATCTTGTGTTACCGTCAGTAAAACTTTACTATTCATTGACGACATCAAGATTTACAATACTGTTTGTAGTCCTGGAGATATTTCACTGTTTCAAAATGGTTTAGACTCAGCAACTTTGTGGAGTATGAGATATAATATGTTCTTTAATCCAAAAAAGAGTGTCCACCTATATTAATGCAAAAGTCATCACTAATTACAAAATAGCTGACACACAGGTTTTAACAAATAGTTCACATAAAAGTCTCGGTATAATATCATCAGACCTATCTTGGGATCAACACTACAAAAACATAATCCCTAAGACCTACAGAATGCTAGGACTGCTCCATCGCAGCTTTAGCAAGCATCAAACAGTGACAGCCAAGAGAACTTTGTATATTTCCTTAGTGAGATCGCAAGTTATATACTGTTCAGTGATTTGGAAACCTAACCATATCAAGCAGGGGCGGATCCAGGGGGGAGGGGGGAGCTTTGGGGGCTGAAGCCCCTCCTTCATATTTAGGCTTTACTTGATCAATATGCTGAGAATTATAATGAAATTTTGTCTTAGCATAATTATATGATCAATACAAATACTCATAAAACCACCTAATAAACATCTTTCCAAGGTATTATCAGTGGATTCATGCTAAAGTTTATGTAACAAGGACCCGGATCAGCATTGGAGGTGTACAAGATCGAGATACTCTAATAGAGCTGTCAGCTAACTACTCTAATAGAACATTCACTGGAAACATGTAGTTGGTTCTGTTATGAAATTTTTCCAAATCTACCTGCACCTATACATACAATGAAGTGTATTGGTCTGTTTAAAGGGCTTCATTCATCCACTTGTGTAGTTAATATGTATGGCAATACTTAATTCAGGTACACAATTTCCATTGAAAATTCTCTCAGATTCAATCTTGTATTGTTCAAATTTCAAAATTTTCCACTTTCAACATTATTGTTCTAACATGCACCTATTCAGTGTTGTGCAATTGTGAGAGGGTGCATCATGTACTTAGTTGTCTGTACCTATCCAAACTTTTCCATTAGTAAAATGCTTCAGAGAGCCATACCTATAATCTAAAGGCAGTATAATATCAAGACACACGGTAGTGTGTCGTGCGGCCCAAGAAGCCGGCGCGTAACACCCGTGAGTATATTGACAGGAAGAAAGAAAACGCAATTTTCGCACCTCCGTAGCTCTGTGCTTCCTTGATGAAACAAGACGATTTTTGCTGTGGACATGCCCCCCAACTGCAGCACTCTACATTCCAAATTTGAGCAAAATCGCTTCGCGCGTTCCCGAGATATGCGACTTCAAAAATTGGCTGAGTTTCTTCGTTATTTTTTTTTTCTTCTTCTTCTTATTTTTCTTTTTCTTGTCGCACACTTACAAAAACTGCTATAAAACTCAAACGCGTTATCCGATTGCCTTGAAATTTGGCACACAGAAGGGGGGTATAAAGGCGCATCTCGGTACCAACTTTGGCTGGAATACCATAAACAGACAAAGAGTTATGAGCGATTATGCACGAAAAATAACACTAATATGTTGTCACGCCTACAGGGTAAACCGCGTATGGGAAGAAGCTGAAAATCGGTGGGTGAATAGGTTAACTATTGAACCTCAAACCTTTTGTGGTTTGAAAGAAATCGAGCTAAAAACCAGGAAGATACAGCGAAAAAATCAACAGTGTGTAACAATTACGCAATCGAGATTAGCTAATTTTTAATATTTTTATTTTATTATTATTATTATTATTATGCTTGCCACGCCTACCAGCTAAACCGCTTGGGGTAATGCTTTCAAAATCGCTGTACAGATGGAGTTATCATCTTAGAAAGGCTCTTCAATGGTGTAGAAAAATCAGACTTAAAGCCACGGAGTTATAACACGAAATCCAACTTGGTGTAGCAAGTGCGAGATCGAGATACTCTAATAGAGCAGTCATCCTAATAGAGCAGTCACCCTGAACAGAATTCAAGAGATCAGTTAGAAATAAGTAACCTGTATAGAGATCAGCTACAAACAAATCACCCTGTAGAGAGTTCAGCTACAAACAATTCACCCTGTTAAAACATCAGTTAGAAGAAGATTTCTTGTAGAGAGTTCAGATACAAACAAATCACCCTGTTGAAAGATCAGCTAGAAGATGTCACCTTGTAGATAGTTCAGTTACAAAGAAACCACCATGTAGAGAATTCAGCTACAAACTAGTGACCCTGTAGATACATCAGCTAGAAGAAGTTACCTTGTAGAGAGTTCAGCTACAAAGAAACCATTCTGTAAAGAGCTCAGCTGCAAACAAATCACCTATACAGAATTCAGCTACAAACAAATCACCCTGTAGAGAGATCAGCTAGAAGAAGTTACCTTGTAGATAGTTCAGCTACAAACAAATCATCCTGTAGAGAGATCAGCTAGAAGAAGTTACCTTGTAGATAGTTCAGCTACAAACAATTCACCCTGTACAGAGCTCAGTTAAAAGAGGTTTCCTTGTAAAAAGTTCAGCTACAAACAAATCACCCTGTAGAGAGATAAGTAAGAAGAAGTTACCTTGTAGATCGTTCTGCTACAAACAATTCACCCTGTAAAGAGATCAGCTAGAAGAAGTTACCTTGTAGAGAGTTCAGCTACAAAGAAACCATCATGTAGAGAATTCAGCCGCAAACAAATCATGTATAGAGAGTTCTGCTACAAACAAATCACCCTGTAGAAAGATCAGCTAGAAGAAATCACCTCGTAGAGAGTTCAGCTTCAAAGAAACAATCATGTGAGAGTTCAGGTACAAACAAATTGTCCTGTAGAGAGATCAGCTAGAACAAGTTACCTTGTAGAGAGTTCAGCTACAAAGAAACCACCATGTAGAGAGTTCAGCTGCAAACAAATCACCTGTAGAGAGTTCAGCTAGAAACAAGTCACCCTGTAGAGAGTTCAGCTAGAAGAAGTCACATTGTAGAGAGTTCAGCTACAATGAAACTCCCATGTAGAGAGTTCAGCTGCAAACAAATCACCCTGTAGAGAACTCAGCTACAAACAAATATGCAGTGAAAAAGATCAGCTAGAAGAAGTTACCTTGTAGAGAGTTCAGCTACAACGAAACCACCATGTAGAGAGTTCAGCTACAAACAAATCACCTGTAGAGAGTTCAGCTAGAAACAAGTCACCCTGTAGAGAGATCAGCTAGAAACAAGTCACCTTGTAGAGAGATCACCTAGAAGTATCACCTTGTAGAGTTCAGCTACAAACAAATCACCTGTAGAGAGTTCAGCTACAAACAAATCACCCTGTAGAGAGATCAGCTAGAAGAAGTTACCTTGTAGGGATTTCAGCTACAAACAAATCACCCTGTAGAGAGTTCAGCTACAAAGAAACTATTCTGTAAAGAGCTCAGCTGCAAACAAATCACTTGTACAGAATTCAGCTACAAACAAATCGCCCTGTAGAGAGATCAGCTAGAAGAAATTACCTTGTAGATAGTTCAGCTACAAACAAATCACCCTGTAGAAAGATCAGTTAGAAGAAGTTACCTTGGAGAAAGTTCAGCTACAAAGAAACCATTTTGTAAAGAGCTCAGCTGCAAACAAATCACCTGTACAGAATTCAACTACGAACAAATCACCCTGTAGAGATCAGCTATAAGAAGTTACCTTGTAGATAGTTCAGCTACAAACAAATCTCCCTGTAGAGAGATCAGCTAGAAGAAATTACCTTGTAGAGAGTTCAGCTACAAAGAAACCACCATGTAGAGAGTTCAGCTGCAAAGAAATTACCCTGTAGAAAATTCTGCCAGAAACAAATTTCCCTGTAGAAAGATCAGTTAGAAGAAGTTACCTTTTAGAGAGTTCAGCTACAAAGAAACCATTCTGTAAAGAGCTCAGCTGCAAACAAATCACCTATACAAAATTCAGCTACAAACACATCACCCTGTAGAGAGATCAGCTAGAAGAAGTTACCTTGTAGATTGTTCAGCTACAAAAAATTCACCCTGTAGAGAGAGCAATTAGAAGAAGTCACCTTGTAGAGTGTTCAGTTACAAAGAAACCACCATGGAGATTTCTGTAATCAATATATGTGACCGGATTTGCGAAAAGGGGTCTTCCACACACATCCAATTCCGTAAATGTTGGAGACCATAACTCAGTGTTCAAGTAACATATTAACCTGAACATTTCACCATGTATTCAGCTATAGTGGTGCTCACCACTGCCCAAATATCAAGGCAATAGCTCTTTCCAATCTGAAGTTATCAATTGTCAAAGTTGGCAAATTGGACCCCTTTTCGCAAATCCGGTTACATATGTATTATACAGTATATATAATTTGTACATTTACTGATAAAATATTTAAAGTACATCTACTTCATCTTTTCTTCTTCCTGTAGTAAAGAAAAAAACATAGTTTAAAAAAGTCCCAAAGCTGGCCATAGGCCGGCTTTGGGGTATACAAATACAAAAAGAAATGAAATCTAATCCAAAACAGCCAAGCTGTAAAAAAAGTGTGCGGCCCTCAGAAAGGCTATGGTGAAAAAAGATGTGAAATCCAAGGTGGCGGCCAAGAAATGGCTGTGATGGTAGGTTAGTGGTAAAAATTTTAATAACGACAATTCAGGTGAATTTTTGTGAAGCGGCACAAAAATTCACCTGAATTGTCATTATTAAAATTTTTACCACTAACCTACCATCACAGCCATTTCTTGGCCGCCACCTTGGATTTCACATCTTTTTTCACCATAGCCTTTCTGAGGGCCGCACACTTTTTTTACAGCTTGGCTGTTTTGGATTAGATATAATCTACAGGCAGAAAATATTATGAATTTTATGTGGGAATGTCTCCAAATTGCAGTATTTTAGCATCTATTTTTCAAAATTTCCTGGGGGGGGGGGGGGGGGGGGCATGCTCTTAGGCCCCTCTAGTTCCAGCATGCTGGGAAGTGTGCATTGCACACTTCTACCTAAGAGATTAGTACCTTGAGTTAGCCCCCCCCTTTATAAATCCTAGATCCGCCCCTGTCAAGGACATCACACTTATTGAGCAGGTCCAGAGAAGAACAACAAAGTTTATTTTGAATGACTATAGTTCTGATTATTAGTATAGCTAGCTAGTATAATTATTGTATTAGCTTATATATATAGTAGCTATATAGCTAGTTAGCTAACTATAGCTATATACATGCAATATGCATGGGTGTCTATTAGCTAGATAGCAATATATATACTGAATGGTTGGATCGCGTACTGTTTGCAACTAGCCATAGGACCTTGGAGTTACTGCACGATGGCTATATCTTAGGTGGGAAACATGGATCCCTGGTGATATACGTGCGGGGAAACACGAATCCCTAGGGATATGTGTGTGCGGTGAAGTATTAAAAAAATCACTACGGGAAACGCATATCACTGACAGCTTTTGGTGGGAAACACGGATCCCTAGTGATATGTGTGCGGGGAAACACGGATCCCTAGGGATATGTGTGTGGGAAACACGTTACCCGGGGAAACATATATCACTGTGACACCGGCACCACGTGCACGGAACAATAAGCATACACGAGCAGAAGTGCGAACTAGTTTTCTTTCAGTGAGACAGTACAGTAGAAGAGCGATAGCAACAAGAGGAAGACACTTGTGTGGGATAGTCAGTCGGCTACAGCGGATAACGAGGAACGGAGTAGAGACTGAGGATGGCAGAAAATTGTCAGCAAAGACGCTGCTCAAGAAAATAGGAGTCAGGCCGAGAGTAGCTTAGTAAAGGCCTCACAAGACCGGAGTCGGACAACCGAGACTGACTCGCTTTGCCACCAACCGTCACGAGGTAAGTAGAAGCCCCCGCCTCAAAGGGTTCTCCCTGTAGCCATATGGCTGAGGGATGACAACACAGTTGTGTTCACGTGGCGAAAGAGCGAGGGATAAAGGCGGGGGCTGTGAAAGGGCCGAACGACGCAGGATGGTATCGAAACCACAATTAGACTAGAAATAATATAGGGGTGCTGGGCCCGTAAGCCTTAATCGAAAATCGTCGAGGATATGTGCTGAGCTAACGTGCCAGCAGTCAACGAACGCCAGCTCAACCGCGAAGATAGTCGATTACGCAGTGTTACGCACTGAGCTAACGTGCCAGCAGTCAAGGAAGACCAGCTCAACCGCGAAGATGGTCGATTACGTGCTGAGCTAGCGTGCCAGCAGTCGAAAGCAAGGCCAGCTCAACTGCGAAGATGGTCAATTACGTGCTGAGCTAACGTGCCAGCAGTCAAAGCAAGGCCAGCTCAACCATGAAGATGGTCGATTACGTGCTGAGCTAACGTGCCAGCAGTCAAGGAAGGCCAGCTCAATCGCGAAGATCATCCATTACGTGCTGAATTAATGTACTAGCAGTCGAGGAAGGCAAGTTCAACCGCGAAGATGGCCGGTTCATTACGTGCTGAGCTAACGGGCCAGCAGTCAAGGAAAACCAGCTCAACCGCGAAGATGGTCAATTACGTGCTGAAATGTGCTAGCAGTCGAGGAAGGCAAGTTCAACCACGAAGATGGTCGATTATGTGCTGAGCTCATGTGCCACCAGTCAAGGAAGGGCAGCCGAACCGTAAAGATTGTTTACTAGGCAGATGCTAGCAGCATCGTGGGGCGAGCCTGAACTGAACTTAGAAGCTATAGCTAGCTAATGATACTATGTATACTTTTACAGGCACTGCGGCAAGATGGCAAAGTCAGCACGAGGAGTCAGCATATTGTTGTAAATACATTTTGATGATGTAATATGTAATGATGAAATGCGCTAAAGTATAGCTATATATTGGTCCACATTCACATGAGCATTTGTTACTACACCAGCATTCAAACCACTATCAATATAATTTATTTATTAATTATACCGAACTGTTATCTCCCATTTAAATCTACTGTATTACGGACCCGACACTCACATAACTTTAAACTAGTAACACAACACTCACACAACTTTAACCAACACTCACACAACACTCACACAACACTCACACAACTTTAAACCAACCAAGAATTGATGTATATAAATATTCCTTCCTCCCAAGAACTGTACCAGAATGGAATAGATTAGATGATGAGATTATTGAGACTGACTGTGTTGAAGAATTTAAGCAAAAATTAGCCCCTTCTATGTATATAGTTAAATAACTTATCGTAATTGTATATATTTTTATAGTTTATTATTGTAATTTGTACATATGTATAGAATTAAGTAACTTGTCGTAATTGTACATACTTATATAGTTAAGTAACTAATGGAAATTGTACACATGTAATTGCACATCAGCATTATACCCCTGGAGGGTCCTGCTGATTAACAATAAATAAATAATAAACAAATTATACTACTGAATAAATTTAATTAAAACGTACTAATCCTGCCTTCTCTGCTGTAAGATTGTGTCCCTTTGCTGTTGTGTCAATTGAGTACGTCTTCTGCTACTTTCTGTTTCTCCTTCGTCTTTCTTCCGCTTGCTCTGGTGTTTCGCGATCTCTTCTCAATCTATACTGCTCTTTTCTTCTTCTAAGCCGTTCTTCTCTATCCATTATGTACCATCTATAGCCAATCTCACTGTGATAACACGTGGCGTGGTTGAGGACACGAGCAGTGCTGTAATCTACGCCACTTATTTTTCCGTGGCACGGTCGACGACACGAGCATATATGGAAGTGCTGTAATCTACGCCGTTTATTTTTCCGTGGCACGGTCGACGACACGAGCATATATGGAAGTGCTGTAATCTACGCCGTTTATTTTTCCGTGGCACGATCGACGACACGAGCATATATGGAAGTGCTGTAATCTACGCCGTTTACTTTGCCGTGATATGAACTACAGTGGGCATTAATTTGGTAAGTTTTCCGATTTCTTTTGTAGTTGTTTGCGCATGGTCCATGACACGAAACTTACGTGGGCGACTCGCTAGTGTGGGGCTCGCTCAGGCTCGCCCCAATTATATGCTGAGCTGACATACCAGCAGTCAAGGAAGACCAGTAAACCGTGATAGTCGTCGATTACATTTATTTAGAATTTGATTATTATTATAAAGGTTGCACACTTTAAGGATACTGAAGGTCCACCAGTATCCTGCATGTAGCTACCGGTGGCCAAGTTAATCACAGCAATGCATCGATGTGTCAAAAAAAATACTAACGAAACTATCCCTACCACACTTCCCGTTTCTTACCACTTTGGGTGGACGGTGTTAATGTGTGATACTATTGTTAGCGTATTCAGTTCTACAATAGCATAGTAGACGGTAAGTGAACTATATGGGGAGCTAACATGCCAGGAAGGCCAACGAAGATCATCAATTACATGCTGAGTTAACTCGCCAGCAGTCGAAGAATGCCATGCAGCTAAACTGGGAAGTGATAAACGGCGTGGGTGATGAGAATCCAATATAGTCTCACCCGAGATCCTTGTACAAAAGTTTAAAGTCAGCATACGGTCACCAATCAGTTGTAAACACCTGACGACAAGTATTCGGTATATTTCATGCAAAAAAAAGTCGCCTTCCATTCGTCATCTGGCTTATTTACTGGTGACGTGACATCGCTCACCAACTAAAGCAGTGACCCATCATGCTAAAACTAAAAGGGGTCACACAATGATTTGTAATGAATGTCACGAAGGTTACAAGGCATCGCACGATGCAGCCATGTGTTTCTATTGTGTATAGTGCTGCACCCTATCATCAACTGCCCGGAAGTCTCCAATTAGTAGACCTGGTAAAGGGATTGGAAGTTCCAATAGTCCAAAAGCATACTAACATGAGTAAATTCAGAATTTACATTCACGTGTGTGACAGCGAGCTATATAGCAATCACCTACAGTGCATCAAAATGTGTGAATCACTTAGAGCAGATGAGCTCCCAGGACGATATGGTAATGCCACATTCCCCCCTGGGTAGTTGTTTCGTGATCGCCATCCAGTAGACTGAAAGTGGATACAGTAGCTGTTCACTGTGTCAGAGTAACACTCAAAAGCTGCACAGTGCCTGGTTGGCATGTAACTTAAACCTGCCCTCGTTGCTAAGGTCAGCACTCATCTGGACAGAAATTGGTCGATGTATGTTTCACTTATAGGACAACTTACCTACCACGTAGGTCAGTTATTGGGGGCAAGCCCCACACTAGCGAGAGAGCCATAAGTCATCGTCAATTACACGCAATTTACGATCAAATACGAAAACTTCCAGTCATCGTTCATTACATGGCAACTTCATGATTAAATATAAAAAAAAATTAAAATAAATAAAAATCGTACAAGTTCTTTAGTGTTACAAAAGGACGCAATAATATACAAAGTAGTGTCAGTCATCGTCAATGTCACAGATGTAATTAACGGTGTAGATACTGGACTTTCTTATTGGTTCTGGTCATTGTGGAGGTCACGGCAAAGTTAAACAGCGTAGGTTACTGAGCTTATTACACGGAAGTTAAACGGCATGGATTACTCAGAACTTCCGGTTTTGCTGTCAGTCATTGACTCATCATCAATGTCATGGCGATTCTTCAAGACTTGTATTACAATGGATAGAGATTACTTCCTTCGAATGAATACCAACTAAGAGGCTGCCCACATGTTTTTGGATCTTCGATAGCAGCGGAAGAGCAAGCACACAAGATAATGCGCACTTTCACGGTGATGATCCAGACTATTTACAACTGGATGATGACATTGATAGCACCTAGTGACAACAGTGATGAAGAGCCACCAGATTACTCACCATTTGAACTGAATGCACAGTCCCCGACACTTCCAACCATAAAATGTGGTGGTATATAAACAAAATTCAAAAAAATAGTTACATGGTATTGAGGTAGTTATTCATTACCGAAGGAACATGTTCCAATATATGTAATGACTGCCACTGCCTCACTACCTACATAACAGAAACAATGCCATACAGTCACCAGATCATATACAGCACAATTACAACTACACAGGCTCGCCCCATGATGCTGATAGCATCTGTCTAGTCAAGCAGGTGGTGTAAATGGAAGTAGGCTCAATGCGTAACATCGCATCATCACTACAATTTCTGCACAGTTATTACATCGATAAACACCCCTCCCCTTTTAGCCATCATGTGCTAGGTCAAGCCCACTCACTATTTACTGGCGCATGCAATCCCAGCTCTTGACAGGGCAATCAAGGGTTAGTTTGGGATCGTTGACATGAGCTGAAAGTAATTCGGGACAGTATAAATGGAGTGCTAGAGAGAGGTAGCAATCTAGGTGAGAGGTGCGAAACAAGTTAAGGCCATACGTGTATATAAAATGCAATACTGATTTTTGAAAGAGGGAAGTCATTAAGTACACAACTGAGTTATCAGTGTTCTTTCCATTTTTAGTATAATGATGGTGGATAACTAGGTTAGATAAAGCGATGTATTAATTGAGCCATATAGCACAAACTAGTTAATGAAATGTACCACAAAAGAATGTGCAAGGAGCAAAAGTGTTGGGAAGTACCAATACAGGTTACACTGAATTACGAGACACAACAAAGTGTATATACATACAATGGTCAGGTTAGACCCCAGTATGTCATGGGCAGAAGCACCCAGGACTGTTTACTGAGAATCTACAGCGACGAACCTAATGAGTTTGAACAAGATGAGATTACCTTGGTGCCAGTGGGAGTACCATCGAATTTCTTCGTTTTGACATTTAGAGCACCGGGCATATTTCTTCACTTTGATATTCAGAGCATTGGGCAGTTGCGGTAACATGATCATTGGACACCACCATGGACTCTACAAGGGACTCTGACATTGGTACAGGTGTATGGTGACAATACAATTAGTACAGTACTTGTATCAAACAGTACAGTCGTACTGTTTAGGTAGGGATCGTGGTGAATGTTTCGTGTGCCGTCCAAAATTCCGCTTTTAAAAATCATCCTACAGACATTTTACACAGCAAAATAAGCATTGAGATAAAAGTGACAGAGATGGATTACAGTATGTTAAATGATGGCACTTCATTTATACAATAGTTTACCAGTACGGTACATGTGTCGCAAAAAGCCTTTTACTCAGAAGGCTATTTCCAAATATTAACGGGTATGTTATGGTTAATTGGTAAATGGTATATGGATGTTGTTAATTACACGATATGACAAAAAGGGGTGTATATAGATAGCAGAGTTGATTGTTTAGTTTCGGAAGCTCCTGCGTTGTTGAAAAGTTGCTAATAGTATGCTAAGCACAGTGGGACAAAATGGTGGTGCATACATATGGTTAAGTGAGGGAAATATGCTGAGTGTTTGACAGGACCCGAATCCAGAGCGCATATGATTGAGGGGTCAAAGCAAAGGGTAAGCAAACAAACAAACTAAAGCAAATTAAAGAAACCCCCGTTGCTTGGGTGAGGCCTGGATTGCATAGCAACCCAGCCTCTGGGTACAGTGGGCACTGACGCCCACGTGTCTCATCCAAGCCTACTGAGGTCACGTGAGCCGTTGGGAGGCCGTGGGCGTGCAGTAACGAGCAATCCCTTACCCAGCATGGGGGCAAACCTAGGTAGTAGTCTGGCGGCGCCCGCCCCTTCGCATAGAGTAAGGGTCTGGTATGCTTAGTATAGTGGAGTTGTACCGGATTACCAAAAACTGGTGCAACCAATCAGAACGCTCCACGTTTAATCAGCGCATTTTTGTGTATGTTACGTCAAAAGAAGGAATCAAATGCCCTAACAGTACTGAAGAAACAAAAGAAGTTAGCTAATAAAGAACAGAGAAGAAAGTGTTATATCAGGAAGGGCTTTTCGCTTTGCTTGATACGCAAAAAACCATCTGATTTCCTAGGTAGGGAGACATGTGTCTTTTATAAAAGTAGACCAATCCACTTTCGCCTGTGTAAAGGCGAAGAAAGTTCAATATCTCTACCACAGTTTTGGGTGAGGCACTTCCGTTAAGGCCATTTTCGTTACGTCATTACATTCAAATTAAATTCCTCCAGAACAACTCGGTGATACTAAGCATACCAGACCCTTACTCTATGCGAAGGGGCGGGCGCCGCCAGACTAGGTAGGTAGTGGGTGTCGTCGTAATGCGTAATCGTAGCCAGTTAAATGAGGGTTAGACGCAGTTTAACCCAGGTTAACTGGCCGATCGTAGCCCGGTTCTTTAAAGTGTCACGGAGATAGAGGACGGAAATGGTGGCAGGCTATCCGGCATCACGTGCACGGAACAATAAGCATACACGAGCAGAAGTCTAAGTCCTTGAAATTAGGTTAGGTAATCCTAAGGCTGCAGCACATGTTGCTGCAGACCTTCAGTGCTGGTCACTGTAAAGCATTAATACAATAAATACTTTAGGATTAAGGAAGAAAATCCATCCCTCCTGGATATATATATTTTATCGCCGGCTTGCTGAGCTCCTTTCCAAACGTAGTGCTTTATCATACAGTAGTACTTTGGCGTGGATTCGCTGTACCCTGTCTTTCTCCCTGTTGAGGTCAGCGACGATGTGCATCCGTGGAAGCCGCTCCATCTCGTTTAGATCACCAGATGCTTCCCCGGAAATGGGCCTAATAAATGGCCCTAGGGACTTTTAGATGTCCCACTTTTCAGTTCTTGTCCAGCACGTTTGCCTCTTGTGCTGGGGGTGGTAGGAAAGGGCATTACATCTAGCCCGGGAAAAAAAATCCCTCCTGGAGGAGACTGAGTGTGGCCCCGACTAGACATTGGGTGACCTGCAGTTCGATTCCTGGGGTTGGAGGGATTTTTTTCCTTACTTTGGCCCCTTTTCTGTTACACCTTTTCAGCTATAAGTCACTAAGTCTAAGTCCTTGAAATTAGGTTAGGTAATCCTAAGGCTGCAGCACTTGTTGCTGCAGACCTTCAGTGCTGGTCACTGTAAAGCATTAATACAATACAATACAATACAATACAAGTGCGAACTAGTTTTCTCCCACCTCTCCTCTCCCAGGGGTATGTCTGAATTCCAGTGTATTGTGCTTAGGCAATACACTGTGACTGGTGTTGGGTACAGTGGGCACTGACGCCCACGTGTCTCACCCAAGCCTACTGAGGTCACGTGAGCCGTTGGGGAGGCCGTGGGCGTGCAGTAACGAGCAATCCCTTAGCCAGCATGGGGGGCAAACCTAGGTAGGTAGTGGGTGTCGTCGTAATGCGTAATCGTAGCCAGTTAAAAACAATATATCTGTGAAGACAGCAATCGTGCCTCCGGTTTCATGGTGGATCAAGCAATGATGGGATACTACAATGAACATCCCACAATGGTAGGGGGATTGATTTGTAGAAGTTGATTTTTCGGATTGCAGACCCTACCTCAGGTCTCACTCCTAGTGCACTTTACAGGTTCAGGTCTCTGTATCAGTGTTTTCCTTCTCTTCACACCACAGATTTATCCCGCTCAAACTTTCCCGCTTAGTTTGTACGCACGCCTCAAGTATTATGTGACCTCACAACGAGGCGGTGTCACAGTGATATATGCTTCCCCGGGTAACGTGTTTCCCGCACACATATCCCTAGGGATCCGTGTTTCCCCGCACACATATCACTAACTCGCTAGCTACCTACAAGTCACAGTGATATGTATTTCCCCGGGTAACCCTTTATAAAGTCATGTGCATGCAACGTACGTATAGTGTTAGCATAGGCGCGCATGCACTTTTAATAATCATAGCTAGCCATATACCTATATATATACAACTAATACTATAATTATACATGTTGTTGGAGGAAATCAAGCCATGGCATTCAACTATAACTGCTAAACTGTGCTGTGATTTGGCTATGTAGCTATAGCATCAGTTTAATAAAACAGTAGCTACAAGTACATGCATACAATAAAATACTATCTCTAGCTATATAGAGTAAATCATGTGATTGCAGCTATGTATAACTAACCAATGTAGCTATACAGCTTTGGCATGCAGTCAGTCATTATTACCCCCTTGCCGGTTCCAGTGGCGGATCCAGGATGGGGCATTTGGGGCAAATGCCCCCCCTTCAAGAAATTGCATACAAGATCGAGATACTCTAATAGAGCAGTCAATTACTCTAATAAAGCTGTCACAATGTTCATGAGGCAGTGTAGCTTACCTATGAAGCTATAAATAGGATTTTATTTTACATAACAGACGTGATATAGTTGGTAAGGATAACTAGCTATTATTGTCGTGACCTTTTTTTTTTTTTTTTTTTTTTTTTTTTTTTGGTCTTCAACTGTTTTTCAGAAAGGTGCCCCCCCTCTTTCCAAACTCTGGATCCGCCCCTGGGTTCTATCTGGGGTTCCCCAAGGGAGTATTTTGAGACCCCTACTCTTCATTATTTACATGAATGATTTTCCATCTTGTGTTACCATCAGTAAAACTTTACTATTCATTGACGACACCAAGATTTATAATACTGTTTGTAGTCCTGGAGATATTTCGCTGTTTCAAAATGATTTAGACTCAGCAACTTTGTGGAGTACGAGATATAATATGTTCTTTAATCCAAAAAAGAGTGTCCACCTATATTAATGCAAAAGTCATCACTAATTACAAAATAGCTCAGTGACACACAGGTTTTAACAAATAGTTCACATAAAATCTCAGTATTATAATATCATCAGACCTATCTTGGGATCAACACTACAAAAACATAATCCCTAAGACCTACAGAATGCTAGGACTGCTCCATCTCAGCTTTAGCAAGCATCAAACAGTGACAGCCAAGAGAACTTTGTATATTTCCTTAGTGAGATTGCAAGTTATGTCCTGTTCAGTGATTTGGAAACCTAGCCATATCAAGCAGGGGCGGATGCAGGGGGGGCTTCAGCCTTCATATTTAGGCTTTACTTGATCAACTTATATGATGCTGAGAATTATAATGAAATTTTGTCTTAGCATATTAGCTAAATTATATGATCACTAATAATACAAATACTCATAAAACCACCTAATAAACATCTTTCCAAGGTATTATCAGTGGATTCATGCTAAAGTTTATGTAACAAGGACCCGGATCAGCATTGGAGGTGTACAAGATCGAGATACTCTAATAGAGCAGTCAGCTAATTACTCTAATAGAACATTCATTGGAAACATGTAGTTGGTTCTGTTATGAAATTTTTCCAAATCTGCCTGCACCTATACATACAATGAAGTGCATTGGTCTGTTTAAAGGGCTTCATTCATCCACTTGTGTAGTTAATATGTATGGCAATACTTAATTCAGGTACACAATTTCAATCTTGTATTGTTCAAATTTCAAAATTTTCCACTTTCAACATTATTATTCTAACATGCACCTATTCAGTGTTGTGCAATTGTGAGAGGGGTGCATCATGTACTTGGTTGTCTGTACCTACCCAAACTTTTCCATTAGCAAAATGCTTCAGAGAGCCATACCTATAATCTAAAGGCAGTATATATAATCTACAGGCAGAAAATATTATGACTTATGTGGGGATGTCTCCAAATTGCAGTATTTTAGCATCTATTTTTCAAAACTTTCTGGGGGGGGGGGGGGGGGGGGTGCTCTCTACCCAAGAGATTAGTACCTTGAGTTAGCCCCCCCTTTTATAAATCCTAGATCCGCCCCTGTCAAGGACATCACACTTATTGAGCAGGTCCAGAGAAGAGCAACAAAGTTTATTGTATTAGCTTATATAGTAGCTATATAGCTAGTTAGCTAACTATAGCTATATACATGCAATATGCATGGATGTCTATTAGCTAGATAGCAATATATCTACTGAATGGCCGGTTGGATCGCGTACTGTTTGCAACTAGCCATAGGACCTTGGAGTTATTGCACGATGGCTATATCTTAGTGGGAAACACGGATCCCTGGTGATATATGTGCGGGGAAACACGAATCCCTAGGGATATGTGTGTGCGGTGAAATATTAAAAAATCGCTACGGGAAACACATATCACTGACAGCTTTTGATGGGAAACACGGATCCCTAGATATGTGTGCGGGGAAACACGGATCCCTAGGGATATGTGTGCGGAAAACACGTTACCCGGGGAAACATATATCACTGTGACACCGGATGACCCGGAGAAAATGTGACCCCGATGACCCGACCCGGTTTCAACGCTGGTGGAGCCCATTAGTACTCTAATATTATGAACTCTTGGTACTATTCAAGTTGCACATAATTATAGTGTTGGGAATAGTTCAACAGGATTATGTGTATGTGTGCTTCTGTGATTAAACTGTCTAAATAAATATCATTAGCATTGCCAATTATGGTTGCTAAGTGATAACACACAATGAATATGTGTGCAAAAATTCTGTTTGTGGATGTCATTGAATTCCATAGTAAAATTATGCAACCATAAGTCATATGCAGGCACGTACATTGCATGTACAAAACTATACCACTTTCTTTTATACTGCATGTACATGTAGTTCCTTATTGTATGCTAGTTGACACATTTGCCACAGTTATCTCATATTAGGTAGGAATAGACATCTTGTATGCTGTACAGATTTAAATATCGCATATAATAAATAAATAAAAATTATACCTCTGTCTTGAATTATGATAGGTAACATTTAAATCTTGTATAAGATTAACATAGATGTTATAATAATTTACCTACAGTGTAACATATCATACAGTTTGACATATCGAAATACTGTCATAAATTATTTTCTATTATGCTATACAGTATATAGGACTTCTATAGTCTGACATATCTTGTACACCCATCGTATAGTGTGATGGATGACATATCATACAGTAGGGCTGGGCGGTTTCTCGGTATTATAGTAATACCGCGGTATTGCAATGAAACGATATCTGTATCGCGTAGATTTCGGTGAAACGATAATATCACGATATCGATATTATTACGATTTTTAGTGTTTGTGACAGCTTATTAAGCCCTTAAGGTTGTTATAATGCACCTAAAATAATCACGTGATACTACTGCAAACAAGGACCTAGTACTAGCTAGTCAATTTTTTTTACAAAGATCGAGATACTCTAATAGAACAGTCAGCTAGGATCGAGATACCCTAATAAAGCAGTCAGCTACTCTAATATAGCAGTCATCTTTAATAACCGCGATAAATAGTAATATCGTGATATATTTCTGCACGATATATCGTGAAGCGAAACTCCAATACCGCCCAGCCCTATCATACAGTAGGACATGCATATTAGCTATAGACTAACTGCTATGATAAAGTTCATATTTCCTTTACGTTGCACAGAAGGACCCCTAGTCTGACTTGTCTTACACCTGTTCTGCAGTCTGATAGGTGACATATATCACCCACATCGTTTTATTCTACCAAACTCATCCACCTATTCATACCAACAGAGCTTTTTCTCCAGATCAATTAAGGATTGGAACAACTTACCATCTTCCATCATTGAGAGCAACAATATTGACTCTTTTTCAGCGGAACTGCAAACATTGTATAGAACTCAATAACTGTAATCTTTGTAACTACGTAGCTAAATTCATTTTATGATTGCTTTTCTTTTCCTGAGTATATCAGCTGCGCTGTCTGCTCAGTAACAATAATAATAATAATAATATAATACAGTACAACATATCAGCCATCTTGTATGTAGGAAATACTGTGAAAAGGTCATATTTCCTATAATCATGCTACACAGAGGACCTCTAGTCTGACATGTCCTACAACTGTTCTACAGTGTGATAGGTGATATTCCATATAATACAATATATTAGCTGTCACATACAGATAAAGGTCTATATGTTGCACAGAAGGATCTCTAGTCTGACATATCCTGCAGTGTGATAGGTGACATTTCATATAGTAGAAAGTACTGTAAGTTCTCTAAAAATTCTGCCCCCGTGTTTATTTATTCGGCAATCGGCACCCATATTCTAACAGTGAAATAATTACCTCTAATAAAAAATTCGGCACGTTTGCTATTTTTGCGATGGATGCTGATAGTGACGAGAACGTCAGAGTTGTCTAGTCTTAATATCGACGATACAAATTATACTGTGATGAGTGGTCGATCAACTAAAATTAATGGTGATTACTATCTAATTATAGGCCGAAATTCGGCGAGACGAAAATTATTGATTTAAAAATATGCCAAATTTTTAGAGAACTTACGGTATTATCTGACATATACATAGGAAATATTATGAAAAGTTTCATATTTTCAGTATGTTGTTCAGAAAGACCTCTAGTCTGACATGTCCTATATATACCTGTCTTGCAGTGTGATAGGTGACATAATACAGCATGACATATCAGCTCTTACATGTATAGGAAATAATATGAACAAGGTCATATTTCCCATACGTTGCACAGAAGGACCTCCAGTCTGACATATCCTACACTAGTCTTGCTGCATGATAGATGACATTTCATACAGCACGACACATTATCTATCACATATGTGGAAAATGCTAAAGGAAACATCATATTTCCTATATGATGGAACAGGTGGACAGACCAGTCAGCCTGTCCTACACCTATCCTTCAGTTCTGTAAGTGTGGGATAGACGGATATTTGTCCAGTGTACACTGTGAAAAATGTGGGATATAATATGGTATTTCCAGTGGCTTATTGAATACAAATAAGCCTTAATATAAACCCTGTATTATACTCATGTTATAGTTTAGTATAATGCATATTATACTATTACATATATGGTTTCAGTTTATTTACCACATTACCTGAAATAGCTTATATCTAATATAATGCCCACACTATACCATCACATATATGGTTTCAGTATGTTTAACACATAAACTAAAGTCTTACATGAGATTGTTAGTATAATACAGGTTATATCAAGCTTTTTTGTATTCAATAAGCCACTGGAAATACCATCTTATATCCCTCTTTTTTCACAGTGGTATACTCTTAATTTTATGACCAGATTTGCTAAAAGGGGTCTTCCACACACACTGAACTCTATGTACTTGGAAGACAATACATATTATCCAGAAAAAAATTCCATATGCTGGTGCTTACTACTGATCCAATTTCAAGTTATAGCCTTTCCAATCTTAAGTTATTAGTTGTCAAAGTTGATAAATTGGATGTATGTGGAAGATTCCTTTCCACAAATCCGATCACATTTATGCCTAACCACAGACTACAGAAAATAATACAATAAAGTATCTAGCTAAGTAACATATTAAAATAGGGATTGATGAAAACACCTGACACAAGAAGAGATCACTGGAGTAGATTAACAATGATTGTGGTTACATCAAGTGATCCCACAAATCCCTATTTTTGACTTGCTATAACCACAATCATTGTCAATCTACTCCAGCGATCCCTTCTTATTGTAACCACGATCATTGTCAATCTACTCCAGCAATCCTTTCTTGTTTCATTTTTTTTTCAGTGATCCTTATACCAGTGAACCTCTCTTGTTTTACCACCTTTTTCTCTTTGATCCCTACTCCTTTTTCCTTCTATTTGTATAATTCACTTTTCCATGCATGACTTCTATGAAACCAGGTCTCACAAACTGTAGTTTTCACTGAATACATATATACGCAGCAGAGAAATTTACAATGGCAAAGGGAGCCAGTGCTAAGGTACAGCAAACACATATCATTAGCGATTCAGTGGTCAGAATACTATGATCTGATATAGGTAGTATGAAGGTGCAAGGTACAGTGATGTTGCTGTCAGATTATTAATGCTTTATTTTCTTTATCATTTTAAACACTATACATAAAAATATATAAAAATTGTTTGAAAAAATAAAAAGGAATTTTTAAAATTTGCATTTAAAACAATTTACATTATTGCATATAAAAGTAAGTGACTAAACAGGTTATACCAATCTTTTCAACACCTCAACTACAGTATCACAATTAATATCTAATTCTTGTAGTACCAGCAGAAATGTCCTCCAGGTCTTTGGTTCTCTTCCATCAGTAGACCTAATCCATGTTTTCATCACCTTCATGTACGCTGACCTCTCATCACCAGATGTGCTTTGCTCAATGCTATCCATTTCTTCTTCTCTCAGTTCCAAACAATATCCAACACATTCCCATTGTGCAGCAAGAGTGAGGGCTATCTGTACTGCCACTTTCATAGTTACCTTGTTATCTGCAGTTAAAATTTTACATTAAACATTAGCTTTATGTACATTGTGACTGCCTTAAAGTAACTACTGTGAGGAAGTATGCTACTAGTAATTGTAATCTGCTGAGCGAAAACCAGACTTGTTTGCACAATTCTATCTATTGAATTACATTGGGTGAAAAATGCATACTACATGAATAATTTTACGTATGTTTTAATCACTTCAGTAAACAGTGAAAGAAAACTCAAATATCTAGTACACCAATGCATTCACCTCTTCATGGAAATCTATTTCGTTCTGTACCAAAAGGCAAATGTGTGTTACAATACTCCCTCAATTATCTGGCCCCTTGGGACCAAGACATGTTTAGATAAACAAAAAGTAAGCCCATTCATTTGTATACAAAGCCCTGTTCAAATACTAAAATAGAACGTACATCTTAGACAAAATACTCTAATACAGCAGTCATTTCTAATGTTCACATAATCAAGAGATCTCTGTACATGTGTTTGTTTATGTTGTGGTAAAAGTAACTTTACTGTTGCTGTTTCTAAGCTGGAACAGCCTTCTTGCTAAATGGTATGGGTGTATTGGGTTTTGTTCAACGGGGCACAATTGAGTTGTTGAATTAACTCTTATGATTACGATACTATGAAAATATAGCTAAAGCATATCAATTATACGCATCATATGCATGTACTGTAGCAGTGTGTTGTGTGCCATAAAAAGCCAGCACAAGTGTGTGATAGACAAACTAACTGTGTATTATACAGGAACCAGCCATTGATTAATGTGACACAAGTACACAAAAAAATTTGAAATTTTCAACCATGGTAGGGACCATAGGACATCAATAAAAAGTGCTGAAACAAGTTGGAGTAGTTCATGATATTAAAACCATGATATTAAAACCATGATATTGAATCCATGATATTAAATCACAATTAAGTCCATGATATTAAATCAATTAAGTCCATGATATTAAATCACAATAAAACACTTCTTATTGTTTTACTGTGATTTAATATCACGGACTACTCCAGTTTGTTTCAGTACTTTTTTATCAATATGCTATGGTCCCTACTCTGGTTGAAAATTCCAATTCTTTTGTGTACTTGCTTGTTAACCTTTTTTTTGTTGTAAATAATTGTTATGACTGGTGAACCCACGCATACCGCATCAAAAGAAAGAATAGGTGCCGTGCACCCCAGCCTTGTCTGAAAAGTTAAGTATCCATTATGCTTCGTTGTTAGCTATGTTCAACCCATTTCACAGCATTATGATTCAAGAACTGTTTGAAAAGCACCTCTGCAATCCACGCATACCACATCAAAGTAAATAGTGCTGCGCGCCCCAGTTATGTCAGTTATTGTTAGAAAAGTGAAGTATCCATTATGCTTACTGTCGGCACTTGCAATCAAAGTAGCTGCTATAAAAAATATAGGAGCCTGTATTCCGCGGAATACGAAATAGCGGAATAACGGAATAGCAGAATTACGGAATAAGCAAAAATCACATTCTAAATATTTTGTTATTGTTTATAGCCTCTATAACGTTTTAATATACATTCCTCACCTCGTAGAGAACACAATCACGATGGCACCGATCCTTGGGGCGATCTTTAAATAGGATATGTACAAAGATATTCACTCTAGAACAATCTAACTAAGCTAAACTACCATCAAATACACTTCACTACACAATCGCTAGAAAACTAGAAGTCCTTTGTGCTATACTTACTCATACCAGCTGTCACACACGAGTAACTGCCCAAAATTATTAGAGTTATATACGGAGTGTTAGAGCCGAGGTTGGAGCTCTGATGTTGGGAGCTGAAAGCAGTATTATTCTCCGAATTTATTTGAAACACTTTAGGAAATGGTAACAGAGTTATAAGAAAGGTCAGATTATTCCATGCATGCAGGGTAGCTACCTAGGGGGTGGATTGTTTTGTCCTAGACTATTCGGTCCGTTAGCTAGCTAGCTGCTCGTTTGTGACAGCTGGTATGAGCAAGTATAGCACAAAGAACTTCTAGTTTTCTAGTGATTACGTAGTGAAGTGTATTTAACAGTAGTTTAGCTAAGTTAGATTGTTCTAGAGTGAATATCTTTGTACACACCCTATTTAAAGATCGCCCCGAGGATCGGTGCCATCGTGATTGTGTTCTCTATGAGGTGAGGAATGTATATTAAAATGTTATAGAGGCTATAAATATTTAGAATGTGATTTTCGCTTATTCCGTAATTCTGCTATTCCGCTATTCCGCGGAATACAGGTTCCCAAAAAATATGGACATTTTCATAAAAAAGAGAAGCCATCACGTGCTACCGCCAAATCAACACTTTTCCTGTCAGCAAAGATGAATGGGGCACAAAGGAGGACACTGGTAAGTCCATGAAGAATGCATTGTACATACTGCAGTATGCCAAAAGGCACCTCTCGAGCCAAAGCAACATCGAAGAGTGAAAAAATCAAGCCCATAGTATTAGCTGTTGAGTTACACTTGTCTGAAGGAATCAGTCAGTCAGTCAATTACTCAGTTAGTAAAAAATTCCATAAAATAATTTTTTTAAATTCCGTAGTTGAAAGCATTTTGGGTTAATCTCAAGGCTTGTTTGGGTTAGTTTTGCCTAACCAATACTGCCTCATCATTGTCTGGGAAAAGCGAGGCTTGTTTTTAGGTGATGTTTTTCATGGGCCACTATCATACCGTATGATTCATGTGTCTATAACGTGGTAATGCATTCCTGGACGAAAATGCATCATTCGTGATTCAGACATTCCTCAGAGTGGGACACCTACAGTATTCATTTGTACTGAATCTACTCAGCCACATTTTGAATTAACTACAGCTACCTATCTTTCACTTCCGAAAAATTGCGATAACACCTGCATTTTTAAATTTCAAATTTGACTGCCTAAACTGTTTGTCAAAACTAGCCGAGTTTTCTTGTGGAGCTTGATAAATCTATCAATTTCTAAACTCAACCAGAATACCAAACATATAGTTAATGTGTAACAACAGCAAGCAATTAGAACATATCGTAGAGTCGTTACATTATTCTGCATATGTAACTGGGTCTGGGAAAACCGGTCTTATCACCCATGACATCAGATTTGATTCTTCACCAAGAACACAAGGCTACATTAATAATTGTGATCTAATTTAGAAAACCATCGATATCTGCACAGTTTTCAAAATGCATTTTATTTGTTCTTTGTTTTCTACAGGGACAGAGGAATGGACTAGCTAAGTTTCAGCTTCCTAAGTTAAGCAGCATTGGAAATATAGCATTAGATAGCCGCATTTAGCTCAAAGATTTTCGTTTAGGTTCCTAGGCTATGGGTAAACACCTCGAACAGGCTCTGCCTTCTGTGTACACCCTCCAGTGCCTAACTGGTAAAGTAGATAATAACAATAACATAACGAGTAAATAAATTGATATGTACAGAAGTTATCGAGAAAAGAATCTACAGGCGTTTACATAAACCATCATAACTTACTGATACAACGAAGTACAGAATTCAGTCTTGGCTCATTGTGTTCAGCATGAATCTGTGCATCCATCAAGGTATAGTTTTTTCCCCAGGCATGCTTCTGTGTTCGAGAAGGAAAGTAAATTCACTGAAAAACAATCGTTGGTAAATTCTTTTGTCACCGCAACGTAAACAAACATCTGTAACTTTGAAATACGTTCATGTATGGAGATGAACCAAAGCATTTTCTATTCCCTATGAACAGGCGAATATGATGATTCCCAGGATTTATCCATTGGAGGCTTAATTTGCTCACCAGTAAGGCAGTAAAAACTTACATACTTTTTTTTTCTGGAGCTTATGTTTTTTACCCATAGTTTTTAAATGTGTTTTATTACAAAAGTACTGTTGCGTGTATATCAACAGTTTTCCAAAATTCGGTCACAATTATCAAATTTCATAATCAAAATCAGCTAGACTTACTTTTGCTGGCTGCTTTCCCAACTACAGTGGTGATTCATACAAGCGGTCTGGGGCCCCAATGGAGCTCTGGCTAGCCTGGGGATGGCTGTGTGGCTGTACAGTTCCGTGGTGTTGACTAAAGACCTGTGCTATAAATGTCCTTTGTTTTGGCCAGTTTGATACCTGAATGGCTCATAACTTGGCCTAATTCATCCCTACGCTTTCCTCTTTACTTTTTTAAAAACAGTCCCTGGCCTGATTCCCATCCTTTTTGGAGCATGCCTGGTAGAGTCAACATCGAGTTAAAAACTATCTAAAATGGCGGGAAACTTAAATGTTGCTACTTCTACTGTGGATGCTTGTGAAGGTAAGGAATTGGTATAAAATGTCTGAATATTTGGTACATATAGCTTCTACCTTTGGCAAGCTACAACACACTGAATACTTAAAATAGGCATTTCTTGATACTTTTAAGTAGGCAATAAGACCAATTTCCCACACTGGGTTGCATATGTTTGTATAGTAACAAAACAATGATACTAAAGCTGCTGTACAGCCAGCTTTAGCACTTACATAATATAATTATACAAAATTATCTGATCCAAAACAACTGAGCTGTGAAAACATTATAGCCATCCACTTATTTCACTAGTTTGGAAATGATATGATATCAAAAGGTATTTTACCCCATGTAATTTAGTAACAGTTTCTTTTTAAAAAGATAACTAAGTGCTTTAGTTATTAGTTACTTTCATATGCTTGTTTCAATTACTTGTTTTCATGATTATTATCCTCAGATATACTTTAGCAAGGGAAGTACTTCATGAAAATAATTCTGTAGCCATTTCAGCTCAGTTTCATGTGGCTGCAGTATGTCTGGTGCAAAAATTGAAGAATGTTCTGTATTTTTACAACATGACTACTGGTTACTGTGTAAATAGTTACTAATAATTGTAACTTAGTTCCTTTTCAGACAGTTACTCCTAGTTACAAGTTACTATAGTTACAAAGCATGTGTTACTTTAAAAGTAATATCTTAGTTACAAAATAAACTAGTTGCTGACTATATACACTGATAGAATGTACTATTGACAAAATGTCTAATAGAACAGTCACTTTTGCTCTTTGGTTTGGATAATTTGAGATCCTACTGAACAAACATACACTTAAACAATGCATATAGCTATATAGTACACATTGCATACACATTTATATACACTGTACAAACCTATTGTAGATATATCCATAAATTTTTCTGCAGTATTGGTAGGCTTTTTCACATGATTAGACATGGACAAGTGACCTATGCAAAACAAATTATTGTTATGAAGTTATACTTTTGGGTCGTGCAGCATAATGCCATAAGCAGCTTGGAGATATATTTGTATGGTTTCTTGTGTCTGTAGATTTCTTATGTGCATGCTAAAAATAAGGTTTGTTTCTTGTGTACATTCCAATACAGAAGAATGCTCGTTGGGTAGTATTTTGGTACAATCACTTAGCAGCATCTGTGAAGTGACTGACCATAAGACTTTTCTTGTAGGATATAGGAAACTGCATTTGTTTTAACCTTTTACAAGTACTGTTGCTTGACAAAATACTGTACGTTTCCACTAATATTTGATCATAATAACTGGTATGCAGTAATGCATTGAACCTTCTACATCTTGATATTTTTCATAGACTTACACTTTAGAGTGGTAACGCCCGATGTCACATTCATCACATAATCACTTAATCACTTCCGCAGGGCAGAAAATGTACACATGCTATTGGAGCATAAGTTCACTTCGCCTCGGGGTTGTTGAAACTGTCTTTCTAACCATGTTATCAGGAGCAAGGTAGAGAGCAGTATAAGAGATATTTAAGTAGTGCAGGCTAGTTTGATCCTTGCTGGGCGAGTTATGGTTGATAATGGGCAAAAATGCATGGGCACAAGGATTTTGAACTTTGATGAAAAGTACGATATAAGAGTCCCACAACGTTTATATTGATAAATTGACTTACAATTATTCAATATTCTAGGTCTGACATTTTTCAGGTCAGGAAAGGTTGTGTGTAGGCTGTGGTTCTCGCCTCTAGTTACTAGGAAATTAACTAACCAGGTGGGGCCACTGTACACCATAGTGTAAACAAGTATTTTGAGGCAAATAGTGTTGTTGAACTGATTGGCTGGCAGGGATGTCTTGGCTGGTCTAACATTTGCATGATCAATTATAATCACCTCTGAATATGTCATGTCCTTTAGATAGTTGCCATATAATTATGTGGTGATTAAGGTGATGGAACTTACCTGTAAAGTTGCATACTTATTCCTAATTGGTAAGACAAGGTGTGTGTCTATAATTATGGTGTTGTTATAGTCTTTTCCTTATCTAGCCAAACTATATGGAAACTATTTTCTAATGTGTGCAAGCTGGATACTCTAGCGAAGAACATTAAGTGTGTGTAGGATATATGTATAATTACAAGTGATGTACCAATTAATCGGTAAAAACATTATAAGTCAGTTTATCGGCCAAACTTTGGCAATATTGGTATTGGTAATTAATATCAGATTACCGATTAATTTTACTGATCCTGATGCTATTGTTTTCAGTTAAACAAACTCAAGTTTAAAATGACAATTTTACATAATATGTATGTGTGAAATTTTGGTAACCATAAACATTAGATCAGTTATCAATATTGACCATTATATTAATTTCAACATCGGCTAATTAGATAATCAAGAAAATCTCTTATCAGTGCATCACTACGTTCTACCATATTTTGTTTTTAAATTTCATGTAGAATATGTATCTACAACATGGCAAATGTCATTACTAGCAATGAGAAAGTGACACTTTTGCTTTTACAATAACCAGTAAGATTACCTGATTTGGTTTCAATTGTTTCTTTGATTTCTTTAGCAAGTGATTGATTGTTTTCATTAATGACAGCAGATATTAACTTGCAGTAACATGCTGAGCAATCAATTTCAAGCCACTTTTTCAGCATAAATAAGCACTTATCTTGACGTCTCTGGTAGTCCAAATCAATTTCATTTAAAGCATATACTGAAATCCCTAAAACCAGTCCTATGGAGAGCCAATCCTCATGGAGTTGAACTTTAAACCTCGTCAGCAATGCTAGATCAGGCTTGATGTGACATATGTGAGCTAAAGAAAATCACAATATCAAACAGTATGGTAGTACAGTGGACCCTTAGTTTACTCCATACTCTCGTTATCCGAAATTGGAAATGACTGTTCTATTAGGGTATTTTGAGTACAGGAACATGTTCTATTAGAGTATCAACAGAGCTCTGTATATAAATGTATGGGCTTCAGTTGTCTGAACAGTTCACTTATTTTAATTAATACTTTTACCACTGCCTGAGACATGTTGAGGTTCAGATAACTCAGGTTCCACTGTACTGTATAGTAAGGTTCCCCCTAAAATGACGGGAATCACTCAAAGTTCTGTGGTTAAAAACTACCATAGAAACATCATACATGACAAAAATCACATTTAATAGACTTATTGCATCTATCTTTAAATTTAGTATTCACAGACGTCCCGATTTTAATTTTCTAAAGAGCCTAAAACCAAAATTTTGGTCTTCCTGACCACCGTTGCAAGGCTAGAGGCCAAATAAAGCAGCACGTGGCAACCATTTCGTATTACAATAATAAACTCACTGTGGCATGTGCCTTTTCTGATTCCGATGAGTATATATCCTAGGCAGGACAAAATAATGATAATTCACCAGATAAAACACTATTCGGAATCTGAGTTTAAACAGATGTGAGAAAAGCCATATGAAAAATGCCGTTAACAAACATTATCGATACACAGTACTGCAGCATCTACACACTGCATGTGCACTGTAATTTCATGTGAGGAGCATCTAGTCTGGCTAGGGCCAGCACTAATGCACTATTAGCATGGGATTTTTACTAGAATTTAGTTTTTCATCCATCCACACTCAAAAATTTTAATAGACAGCTTATCATCACTGAATCAGTAAACTATATGAATACATCAAGACAAATCTTGCTTACAGTACTGTGAAAGGCAGGATGCTGAGTTGTCTGGGTAACAGACAAAAGGGTATTAAAAGATCACAGTTGTCAGAAACATACTATAAACAGCTGACCTCAACACTCCAGAGACATTACTAACTTTTATTAAACAAGTACATAGAAAAATTTGGAATTTTCAACTAGAGTAGAGACCATAGCAAAGAACTGAAACAAGCTGGAGTAGTGCACGATATTAAATCACAGTAAAACAATAAGAAGTGTTATATCCCTACTGTGCATTTCCATTATGGTATCTTGAGCATGGTAGGGATATAACACTTCTTATTGTTTTACTGTGATTTAATATCGTGCACTACTCCAGCTTGTTTCAGTACTTTTATCGATGTGCTACGGTCCCTACTCTAGTTGAAAATTCCACATTTTTCTGTGTACTTGTTTGTTAACTTTTTTTGTAAATAATTATTATAACTGGTGAACCCACGCACACCGCATCTAAAATGGTGCCATGTGCCCTAATTATTGTCTGAAAAGTTAAGTATCCATTTCGCTTCATTGTCAGCTATGTTCAACGTGTTACGCAGCATTTCGAATCAAGAACTGTTTGAAAAGCACCTCTGCTATCAAAATAGCCACTAAGAAAAATATGAACGATTTCCGTTACAAAGGAAAGCCATCACGTGCTACTGCCATATTGACACTTTTCACTGTCAGCAAAGATGAATGGGACACACTGGTAAGTCCATGAAGAATGCACTGTACATATTGCAGTATGCCAAAAGGCACCTGTCAGGCCGAAGCAACGTCGAACAGTGAAAAAATCAAGCCTGTAGCCTTAGTCATTATCAAGTTACGTTTGTCTGAAGGCATCAGGCAGTCAGTCACTAGAAAACTTCGTTAAATAAACTGTATTCTTAAAATTCCGTAGCAACTTGTTGAAAGCGTTTCGGGTCAATCTGAAAGCTTGTTTGGGCTTAGTTTTACTCAACCAATACTGCCTCATCATCGTCAGGGAAAATTGAGGCTGTTTTTTGGGTGTTTTATTTTTTTAGCCACGCCTACTCCTTTGTGGTCCCTACTATACACTACTATCATAGCGTATGATGAAGATATGGTAATGTACTAGCCCATTAAACAAGACAAAAAATGGTTTCGGTCTTGATACCCTTTTTTCTCATCAGTCTCTTTCTGCCTTCTTAATCTAATAATGAATGATGGTGTGATGGCTAACACATGATTGGCCAACCTCATGAACAGGAGAAATGTCGAGCAAACGATGAACAGACTCGGGAGGTGGAAAGAACTTCATTGATTTTTTTGCATATACTGAACTACTGTTTTTCGGAATGTTGCCTTCGTGCTGGCTGAAAAATGGAATGTATATTACAGTCACTGCTTATTCTGGGTTCAATGTTTTCATATTAAGGTCTGCTGTGATGTGCTTATAGGGTCATCAACTTGTCATCTGATGACATCCAATGTCAAACTGGCCTACTCTGAAGGTTGCCTTGAGTATGGAACTTTGCTCTGTAGCTGGTACATAATTCACAGGCAAGGGCAGTCCATCTAGCCCAGGAACAAAATTAGCATGTGTGCACAAACTTTGCATCCCTTACTTCATCAGTTTCTCTTAGCCTGTCTAGCTGTCTTCTGTACCTGAGCCATGCACTCTTTCCATGGCCACATGGCTCTCTAGCTTATTTTCTTTCTACAGTAATGGTGCATCCATTTCTATCATGTTTATTGTGTTAGCTACTCTGTAACCAATCTGTAAGTATGTATCTGTTATAGTGCAACAGGCAGCATGAAATAGTTTGTGTGCACAAACCTTGAGTCCCACTCTTCATCAGCTTCCCTTTCTTCTAAGTCTTTTTGTGTTTGTAACAGGAATATGATGATTGATTGAATGACTATACATGAAGTGTGTGGGACTTTCTATGTTCACTACGCAAAGTTTCGGGAACATGATTGCTGTACGATTGTACGTTGCACACTAACAGTGTGGGGGTTTCCATATTATTTACATAAACCTTAGGGATCATGATAGTATACAGTCATACAAAACTTTCGGGAAAGTGGATAGTTGTATGGTTGTACTGACGGCTGAACAAAATACTGCCAGTTTTGGGGTGAGCCTGAAGCATTAAAGATGAAAATAAAAGTTTAACTCTGTTCCCAAGAATAAGGAATTGCTACTCGACGATTCATGATGGCGAACATTAACTGGCTCCACTAAGTTAAAAAACCAAGTTGTTCACATAGAAAGACATCAAGTACCGCAGTGTATCTTTTGCATTATAATTATTTATCATGTACAAATATCTTGAGAGCACACAGGTGACTAAGTTATTTAGTAAACCTCTAAATGAACTGTACTACAGTCTAAAATGTAATAGTTTTCCTTACACAAATGTTCAGTATCACTGTTACCAGATGTACCAGGTACAGTCACTGGCAAGTTTGCAGTACGTGTAGCCTTTCCTGCAAAAGGATCACATATACAATTATCTCTCAACCAATAATTAACATGTATCAAGTACGTACATTAACAAGTTAGTATACTGTGAAATTTCATGTTCAAAATTCTAAACAGAATATTAAAGCAAAATAATTTCTGTAGTTTATAGATTGCATAGAAAATTAATTCCTTCAATAAAAGTATAACTTATTGGTACACTGGTAGTAGTGTGGCAGCAGAAGTATACGGATTTGATGGTCTACATAAGTAGGCTTGTGGATGCTAACTAGTGTACATTCCCTCACTACTTAATGCACATCATAAAGTTGATTGGTACATATATTGTATCCATTACTATACCTATGTTATATAAATTGGTTGTCACCCTACTTGTTGGTCAGAACTTGTTTGCAATAAAATATTTTGTTCTGGGGTTTAATTGTCATATGTCATTCACCAAAAGTCATTGTATTTTGAGCCCTCCAGGTTTTGTGACAATATACATATGTACCACATTTGAAGGCATCTGTTTGGAGTGACATTTATGAATATATGAAGATGTCTACATTGATACATTTGAGGGCCATTAAAATTAAAGTGGCTTTCAAGTATATTGTTATTCCAAATTTACCTTTTGGCATGGAAATTCTAATGGAACTGCTACACTAGCAGGGGCGGATCCAGGAGCTGGCAAGGGGAGAGGCACAAACAGGCTAAGGTGTAGCTTCAGTTGTAGGTATAGTTAGGGACAGCAAATTCTCTTGTATTTTTAAGCTCACCTCATAGTATTGTATCACTACTTAGTTTTGCTATTTTGGCTTTGTAAAGTTTTATAATAACTGTTTAAAAGGTTAGAATGTGTTAAACTCCACAACACGATAATTATTTTAGAGGCGCTTAGTAGCGTAAGTGACCTATTATCGAACGGTACCTATTATCGAACATAAAAATCACGTAACGTATTCAGAAGTTTACAATTTTATTCCGCATACTCGTAAGGTGTTTATATGGAGAATTCCAATAGTGTAGCCTATTCTTAATGAGCTTTCCATCCTTTAGAGTTTATGTGTGGACATCACAGCGGTCTTGATACTCATCACCACTGACGAAGAAATGAAGAAAAAGAATACAGGAATCGCCGTGAAAGAACTACAACTCGAGCGTGACTTTGGTGGCAGAATTGGCCGACTGTTTATCATTTTCCTGAGTAAAAGATGTATCCACGATGACTGTACAGAAGGGGTTGTTGTAAACAAGGATGATAAGACTGTGTCATTGTTTGTAATGTGCTGATTTTTTACTGTGCGCATTTAACACTAAACGATTCGCCATTGTAACTCACAAGTGCATGCTTGTATCAAAACTATGTTTCAGTTACAGTATCATGGTACTTCAGATAACATGTTGATATAATAATCAAGAGTGTGTAGGTTGCACTGAGGTCACCAGAGAAGAAAAAGTGCAAAACGTTCGATAATTGATTAACGGAAATTAATGGGCGTTCGATAATAGGTATCGCTGTTCGATAATTCATATTTTACGGAATGCAGAAATCCACTCATAACATGGACACTAATCGGATACTATTGCTCAAACTTACGTGAGGTATTCTACAAGAAAGGCGCTATACCTCCTGGTGAAAATTCGAGGTTGATACTATTTTCCTGGAGATATTTATGAAGTAAAGTATAAACCTTGTTCGATACTTGGTCACTTACACTACACACAAAGGTGCTGGGTGACAATTTGACATTCACAGTTGCTTTGACTTTTGTTTTAATGGTAGTACTATACACATTTTTATATACGAGTTACATAAATTGATTATGGCTAGACAAGGTTTAGTTATATTATTTTTATTTAATAATGCTTTACAGCACAAGTGCTGAAGGTCTGTAGGATACCTGGTCCTACAGCCTGTTTAAAGACTTTAACTACATAAGTTTAGCATGAGGTTTAGTATTTCAATCAAAAAAAGTATGGCATTTGCCCCAAGTGTCACATCCTGGATCCACCATTGGCTAGTTGGTACTTTCTCAGGTGTTTTCTTAGCAGACTATTGCTTTGTTGAATTCCAAGATATCTTTAAACCAGGTGCACACTCATCACCACCCACATGCAGGATGGGCACTTGGCTTCATTGTTTTCCAAAAGTGTGATGTTTGTTTTTGTACCTATATTTGTTTGCCTGGCACATGAGCAAAATGTTTTGTCAAAAGCACCCAGTATGTTAGAAATGAAGGCTGCATACAGCCTGTGTTAACTTTCTGCTATGGTAAGATTTGCTGTAAAGTGGCTTATTTGTGCTGATTTGAATTATAGGTGAAACAGGTTCTGAATGTGCTCTAAATGCTGGTCTAACGAACATTTAGCAACTGGCAGAAAAGGTAACAAGTCTACCAAAAAATAGTAAATCTCTTTTACATAGCTGTAAGGTACATTACTTATGCATACCAATTTGAAGAGCAGCTTTGAGGCATTCTCTAGAAAATTTTTGTAGCATGACAAGTTACAAAACAGTTGGTAGCTGTGTATATCATCACTGGTTTGAAGTGATTTATTTGGTGGTTAGCAGCTAGTGCTTGGTAACATAATTAATGTACTAAGGAATTACAAAACATAAAATAACAATAACTCGTTCAACACTCTTGGTTTCTATTATATACTCTTGATAGTGTGTTTAACACACACACATGTGTAAACTATGCTAAGTAATACACCATAACTTAGTGACAAAATCACTAATAGTGATGTGCGATATGCCTGAAATGGTGTATCTGTATCTAACAGCTGTGTAGTCACGATACGATATCGATATGCGATACAGTGCATCTTTTGTACAAAGAAGCCAAGTTTAATTAAGTGCGTGGGCGGCCGATAAATTTTTATTGTTTAGTACCAGCCATTACACCATTGCACTATTATATAACAAGCTTAAGGAGTCTAGGAAACTGGTAAAAAATCCAGCTACACTCTTAAATTGAAGAAAGCCAGACCTTCATATTTCCGTGATTGCACAATCAAAATATCGATGTGTGTATCGGTATCGCGATACAGCTGTAGTATCGCGATATTCCGATATATCGATAAGTATCGCACATCACTAATCACTAAGCATTAAACTTTGCAATGAGATGTACAGTATAAATGGTAAGGATCTAACACTTATTCGAAATGGCTGTTGGCACACTACTGGCACGATTATATATTATTCTTCATCACACTGTTACCTGTTCTTCTATATGTACCCTGCCTATCAATTTATGCTTAAAAGCTAATAGTCATTGACATCTATTGCAGAAACACTAAGTGTTTTCTTTTGAAAAAGGTATAAGTGCACAATGAGAAAGAATGGTGCATGGAATGAAAGGTCATATACACAGTTATATGTGCAGAGCTTTATTGCCTGTAAACACGCCCTGTATACACTGTCAGTATAACTACTTAACTTCAGTGACAAAAGTTGACATGAAACTATGTGCTGAGGTGTATGGTAGGCATATGAAACCAGGCACAGCACAGCGAAGACACAGCACAGGTAGGCACAGCAAAACCAACAGTTAAGGTATTATTAAATTTGGTAATAAGATAACACATAGCATAATTAATATCGATTATCGTCAGCATTTCATCAAAACCATCATAACTTTGTAAGTGAACAACCTATGAAGGTCCAGTCTTCATTGTTCGATAGACCGTTCTTCACTCTCCATAGAAACTGAATTTCGAAGCGCTAGTGGAAGTAATTAGCTCATTACGTCAAAAAGCGTAAAACCGCAAATAAATCAATTATCATCGAAATGAATCTATTATTGACTGCCCAGTACATTTCCACAGATCTATTATTGACAAGTTTAGAAATTTTCTGCTCTAATTTTCTGTGGAATTCACAGATTCCCAAAAGATTTTTATATAATGTGAGGATATCCTGGGGAGTAAATGGCTCAGGTTTGGCTTTGTTGTGCTGTTCTATTGCTCTGTAATTACATTATGGCTTTTTGTGGTTGGTGAAAAACCACCAAACTGTTCGTAATAACTGGGTATCTAGGACTAGTAGAAGATATACAAGAAATACTTTCTAATACTTACCAGTAAAGAAAATCATGTATTTCGCTCTTTGTTTAATCCATATACTACTAATCTCCTAATATTACTGTTTATGCTTGCACATGCTTCAATATTGTCGATAATAGATATGCGTCGATAATTGGCCGCTTACGCTAACAGGGAAAAAACTTGTAAGAAAAAGGTTATGAAACAAGTTGATGTTATGCTACATCTAAAAAGTAGGTGCCCATGCATGCAGTTAATATTGTCCTATACCAACTAAATAGGCAATTAATCAACCATGTATATAATTTAGTTTACATCCATTATATTGTTATTATCGATTAAGCTAGATAATTATACAAGCAAATTTCGTACATACTTCATGAATTATTTTGTAATTTGGTTGCTATGCACTGTTAAGGAAGCATAACTACCTAAAACAAACCACTCTAAATTGCAAATTAATCTTCTCAACTATTTTATAGTGTGGCTATCATGTTTTCTCATGCAAATTGTATAGAGAAGGCCTCGAGGCTGCCCTTCCTTTTCATTCATGTAAGTATGGGTAATGCCCCCTTTCAACTCGAAGGATACTCTATCTCTAGTAGCCTAAGAGGCCTTCAACGTTGTTTTAATTTGATGAAAAATCGTTAAACGTCTATAAAACCGAAAGGGAAAACCGTTCATAAAGTATATGAAGAGTCACCATACCTGTATTTCAGACCAAAGAAACTACCTCAGAGCAAAGTTAATGTATGTGGAAGTTTAATGCAGACTTAATCTAGCCTTCAATTCTTACATCTGGCCGCTTTTTACCATTTTTAATGCTTTTACTCAAGTGAGTGTGTATGGACAAACAAACATAGGCAGGCAGGCAGGCAGGCAGGCAGGCAGGCAGGCAGGCAGGCAGGCAGGCAGGCAGGCAGGCAGGCAGGCAGGCAGGCAGGCAGGCAGGCAGGCAGGCAGGCAGGCAGGCAGGCAGGCAGGCAGGCAGGCAGGCAGGCAGGCAGGCAGGCAGGCAGGCAGGCAGGCAGGCAGGCAGGCAGGCAGGCAGGCAGGCAGGCAGGCAGGCAGGCAGGCAGGCAGGCAGGCAGGCACGCACGTATGCACACACACACACACTTTTACCAAAACAATTTCAGTAAACCAGGCGTGTGCCTGGTTTAAAAAGAAAAAAAAAGATGCACAAAACGGTTGGCTAAATGAAAAAAGAGAAGAAACTGAACTACCCAATATGTGTTTAGGTTGTTGAGTTAACGGCGTTACGAGGAAGGAATGCAGACAAACAGCATTTCAACTTTATAGATCTTAGAGGTCCAGATGTGCATAATTTGCATATTTCTGTTTAACAAAAGATACTATTAGCTGACGGGCACTTGGTTTTCAGAAGTATGTGTGAATGGTTCAAGTAAAAAAAATTTTTTTTTAAATTTAAAACAATTACAATAAAAAATTACAAGTGCAAAATTAACATGACTGAGCAATCCCTTGTGAAAAAACTTTAATGGTCAGTTGAGCTGAAAAATGCTGCTGCAGTGAAAGCTGTCTTATAGCGACCACCTGCATGCATAGAAAGGACACCTCTAAAAAGATCAACTTTAAATTCAAAAGATAATCTACTAACCAACCTGTTTAAGCAGCTGTCTGCCTATTAAGGCCAAAAAATCTAGGCCCAAAAGTGACTGATATTCTACTGTATCTCTTTACTTTTGGCTATAGTCTAGACAGCTAGCATACTGTAGTTGTCAACTCATAATTTTTAGGTGAAACTATTGTCCTTTTTAACTCCAAAAAGGTTAATTTATTAATACATGACGTTTCATTTTTATATTTGAACTATTCATATGTATAGTAGCACATAAACTTGTTTTTCTTTTTTATCTTGTCCAAACTATGAAGGAAGCATTAAACTAGAACAATGCTTCTACAAGAAGTTACTATAGGTAAGTAGATTAGTGTTTACTGTTGTTACACTATAAGGAACAAATAATACTAATACATTTTGTTATATTAACTACATCAATAGCACATTATCATTTCTAGTGTCTTCACATACAGCGTGGACATTTACAACTACAATACTGATCAAGCAAAATTAAAGCTTTTAGCCATGTATTGTAGTTATATTAAATATTTATTTCCCCCCAAGATGATTGGAGATCAACAGTTTTTGCTGGATCATTGCATGCAACAATAGTTGGCCAAGAACCTTAATTCTTTTAAGCATTTGGCAACTGTTATGTACATGTACATATAGTTAATGCAACAATTAGCATCAATGCATAAAACCGCTGTAATAGAACAAATAAATCAAAATATTTTCTACTGAATTGTATTACTTAACAAACCTATTTTTGTATCAACTGAGTTGTTGTAATCGACTTGAAACATGGTTTCAGTAGCTTTGTTACATAACACAATCCTTGAACTAAGTGATGCATCAGATTTGGTTTTTTTGTAATTAGCAACAAATCTAGGAGGAAATGCACAAGTTTCTTCTAGCTTCTCCAAAGTAGCTTTTCTGTCACGATACTTATGAAAATCAAATTCTTTATGAGTTATCTGCAGGATTCATATACATCCATTATAAACATGAGAAAATTGGCGTAAAACAATTTATAAGGCCACTCCAAAAATTGGAATGCAGATTTCTGGTCCCCCACAATATAAATTCCTAGAATGGTCACTGGCCAGTTGTAGCCCGGGCGGCTCCTTTGATCTAAAGTGTGAAAGTGTTACATGTAAACTTGATAAATATGCATGCCTTGCACAAAGAACTGTAACTATCAAAGCACCTGTTCTATGGCTGCACAATTTACATCATTCTACTTGTGATGTAACAAGGATTAAAATGATACATACCTAATGCTAGGCCAAAATTAGCTGTGTAAGTAACTTTTTGGTACGGAAATGTCTGTAACTTGATGGTGGTTGCTCCTATCACCTTGCAACTAATTCTGTTCGATTTGTCATTAAATTTTCCATCAGACCATATACAACTCATGTCAGTAAACGCACAATATTGAAATCAAACACGTGGCTGGAATTTTGTAACATGGAGACGCGACTTGCTGTTGTTCATCGCTTCATAACAAGTAAGTCACTGTAGTTACATTGCCTCTCCAAGTATCCCAGTACTCAGACTTTAATCACTGTGCTGTTGTAGGCTACAAGAATTCAGTTACCCCACCTAGTGTCGCCATGTGAGCCCATATTGTGTAAACATGCATTTCCCAAAAGTTTTCTGCAGGTTTAAGAGCTAAAGTTTGCTTTATAAAAGCCGTTCGTATTTCGTGATTTTAGACATGTAGTCATGTATTATAAACATGTAGCTGTAACCAGTGGTTTTAATATAGTGTTAGCTATTAACCCTTTTCAGGACGAACAGGATCAGAAACCAGTCTACCAATTGAAGTGGCCAAATGTATTTTCTAATACAAACAATGTTTGCATGCATGAAATGAAAGCATAATGTTGTATGGAAAACTAGTGCAAATGAAGAAACATCCAAATGTGTATTACACAAGAATAAAAAAAAGTAGTTTAGCTAGGTCAGATCATTCATATTATCTGGGATATTTTGCCTGAGTCAAGTTGGCCCATCCATTCTATAGAATGTCTGAGTCAAACCCAGATTAGATCATGTGCGAAACTAATGAATTTTTATTTTAACCAGGCATGTGCCCACAGCCGGCCAAAGGCCAGTTGTGGTCGTGCGCCTGGTTTACTGAGATTGTTTTCGAAAGTGTGCGTGTGTGTGTGTGTGTGTGTGTGTGTGTGTGTGTGTGTGTGTGTGTGTGTGTGTGTGTGTGTGCATGCGTGCATGTGTACCTACCCCATACCTATGTTTGTCTGTATGCACCCACATGAGCAAAATCGTTAAATGGTAAAAGGCAGCTTACACATAAGAAGTACATAAAAGCAAAATGAAGTCTGTATTAAAGTACAACACAGGTAAGCTTTGCTCTGAGGTGGTTTCTTTTCAGCGGTCTGAAATACGGGTGTGATGACTCTTCTCAGACTTAGTGAATTAATTACCTTCCCTTCGGGCTTAACAACTGAAAAACAACAGTGCAGGCCTTGTAGACTACCAGGAATAGCCTATCCCTTTGAGTTGGAAAGGGGCGTGATCCTTACATATGTGAATGAAACTTAGCTTTGAGGTTTTGTTGAGAAAATTTGTGGGAAAACACATGATAGTTTAAATATAAAACAATTTAGAAGATACTTCTGTGTGTAATATGTTGGGTTTGCTTAATAAGTGCTTCCTTAGCAGTGCATATAGCAACAAAATTGAAGAATTACAAAAATATTATGAATTACAAAAATTTCATGAACTACGAAATCATAAAGTTATTATATAATCTAAAACCTATTGCTAAATACATAATTGGTTAATTCCATGGGCCCTGGTTTTTAGAAGTAGCACAACATCAACTTGTTAATATTGATTAAATACAATTTTGTCACTCAGAGATAGCTACTCACTATTTAGCTGACAGTACAAATTGTATTAACTTGTTTCACCACAGTTGACCATACTATAATCAAAGTAATAACACTATTAGAGGAGAAATAGTTGTCTACTAAGGGGTACTCCACAATTTTCTGCTTTTTCGTGAGTGTACAAACTGTACACTAGGGGGAGGGGGTAAAATCGCATGTACGCTTTTTAAAATGTCGATCACGTGGGTTGGCGAGAAATCCGAATGTAATGATAAGGCTCTAGTAGTAAACCTCTACTGCTACTTATTCAGTGTTCAATTATAAATGGTGGACTAACGCGAACTGATGCTGTTAATGCATGGGCCCAAGTCAACACATGATTGGATGAAACTGTGCTTTGGCAAACTCTGTGTAGCTAGGGTTAGCTACCAATGAAAAGAAGCTTTATAAGCTAAAGGGAAGATAAAGTTCATTGAATCTACAGGTAAGACAGTTATCAGGTAACACGTACTACAGGCTTTATATACTTTTATAACAGCACTTACTTTTCTTTCTCTTTAGTCTTAGCCTAGCAATTAACACTGATAAACGGTTACAACTGAATAGCTTGTAGCTACACTGCTTGTTGCTTTTGTTTTCTACCTGCAGAAAGTGTTGTTGTGGGTTTAGGAATACTGTTGGGTATGGGAGGCTGAATTATGTGGGTACTAATTTGTTTACACTACATAGTTGTGGTAGTTGTGGGTTGCCTATAGAGAAAACCTGTCTCTGCAGAGTGTACCCACATCTCCTGACTCCAGTCCACCTCAGACTATGGTGAATACCCAACAAACTAGTACTACTGTTGCTACTGCCAGTGTTGGGATGGTTTTGTATGAACACGTTGAAGATAGTCAAGAATTGTTTCTATGATGTGTATGTACACATTTGCAAATGTGCATCAGGTACTAATGCCCGCTGTGTGTAGGAATGTTTCTTTCAGGGTGTCAGCTTCAAAAGCATCAAAATGATAAGATGCCTAAAAGACAAAACAAATACCAAACATGAATTTTGCAATATTAAAAAAGTATCCATGTGTTTGTTCTGCTATACAATACATCCATGTGTCAACATTTATACAGCACACTTGGGCTGGAGGGGGGGTTAGATAAAAGAGTACTCTTTGTACGCTCGCGAAAAAGTAGAAAACTGTGGACCACCCCTAAATCAAAATATATGTTGGAAAGTCATTGGAAGCTGTTGAAGGCACAATGCAAATTACATACATGTTCCGTATTATGCATGACAGCCAATTAAGTGCCGATCTATGATACTCTTTTGTAAATTCTATTTCTGCAATGAATTTTTACAATTAAGGTTGTATTCTTTAGCCTCTGCATCTGAAACTCAACATCTATTTTATTGAACTTGGCTTATGCAGATAAATATAGTTTTATGAAGCAAAAAGTTATGAGACTTCAATGGCAGAAAAGACATTCAATTGGATGCACCTGAGCTAGCTTAGTACATCAAGACACACAGTAGTGTGTCGTGCGGTCCAAGAAGCCGGCGCGCCACACTGTGAGTATATTGACAGGAGGAAAGAAAACGCGATTTTCACACATACGTAGCTCTGTGATGTCTTATCCGATTGGATCCAAATTTGGTACAGAAGTGCCTGCGTGGTAGGGTAGTCTACATACAAAATTTGAAGAAGTCGCCCCAGCCATTTCCAAGATATGAGCTGCCAAAGTTTTCCTTCATCATCTTCTTTTCCCACACTTTCCAAAATCTGCCATAACATACAAATGCATACTCCAATAAAGAAAATCGGTACATTTAAAGGACTCATTAAAGGAATCTCAATACCAAGTTTGGTGCGAATCCGATAAAGAATCACGGAGTTATGACCAATTATTCGTGTAAATAAGATCAAGCTTCTGTCACACCCACAGGGTAAACCCCTTGAAGGAATGGGCTGAAAGCCAACTACATGTAGCAAAACTACAGACCTTCAGCACTTGTGCTGTAAAGCATTAATAAATAAACTAGTGTCCATTTGGTTCTACTTGGGATACTTAGAGATAATGAGTTACTCTCTAGAATTCCTATGGATATAATTACATGAAAATAGCAAGAAGAAAACATCCTGACCACCTGGTAGACTCCTGTAAGCGTTCGAGCGTAAATCGGTTGGCTGCAGGTTCGAGGCTACCTAGGTCCAGTCATGTCCTTTCTCCAACTTTTCAAACACACCTTATGTAGCTAAAGTCTTTGAGTAGGCTGTAGGACCAGGTGTCCTACAGACCTTCAGCTTTAAAGCATTAATAAATAACATTAATAAAAAAACGACATCAAGATACTCTTAATAGAGAATTCAGCTGCTGAGATAGTCTAATAGAACAGTCACCCTGTACAGACTACAGCTACAAATAATTTGCTCTAGAGTTTCAGACCATTACAAACACCCTGTAGAGAGATCAGCTACAAACAAATCATACTGTAGAGAGATCAGCTATGACATCAGCTAGAAATAAGTCACCCTGTAGAAAGATCAACTATATAGAACAAAGGCACAATGTAAAGAGTTCAGCTATAAACAAATCACCTTTTTTTAGATCAAGTCATTTTGTGGAGAGATCAGCTAGAAACAAGTCACCTTGTAGAGAGTTCAGCTATGAAAAAATCACCCTGTAGAGAGAACCATTACAAACAAATCACCCTGTAGAGATCAGCTGCAAACAAATCACACTGTAGAGAGAACAGCTATGACATCAGCTAGAAAAAGGTCACCCTGTAGAAAGATCGGCACAATGTAGAGAGTTCAGCTACAAACAAATCATCTTGTAGAGAGAACCACTACAAACAAATCACACTGTAGAGAGATCAGCTAGAAAAAGTTACCCTGTAGTGTAGAGAGTTCAGTTACAAACAAATCACCCTGTAGAGAGTTCAAGTCACCTTGTAGAGAGTTCAGCTACAAGCAAATCACACTGTAGAGAGATCAACTAGAAAAAGTTGTCCTGTAGAGACATCAGCTAGAACTAAGTCACCCTGTGAAAGATCAGGTAGAACCAAGTCACCATGTAGAGAGTTCAACTACAAACAAATCACCATACGTGACTGTCTCTGGGAAAACTGGTCTTATCACCCATGTACATGTATTGAGAAACGCCAGTTTAAATATTCAGAGTGTTGTAGCTTGCCAATGGTGGTAGCTATGCGCACCAAATTTTCGCACGTTTTATAACAATTTATTACCTTCCAGATCATCCACTGAAGAAGTAGTCAATAGCTAATTTCCCACCATTTTAGATAGTTATTTAAAACCGAGGTTGGCTGTACCAGGCGAGCTCTAAAAGGGGTGGGAGGTGGGGGGAGTCTGGAAAGCGGGCAAGATTCTGTTTAAAAATTGAAGAGGAACATTTTGGGATGAATTAGGCCAGGTTATGAGCCATTCATGGCTCAAAATTGGCTAAAACGAAAGGAAATTTACAGCACAGGCTATTGTCCAATATCACGGAGCTGTACAGCCACACACAGCCTTGGCCAGGGTTCCATCAACACCCCAGACTACTCGTACGGCTCACCACTTTACTTGAAAAAAGCAGCTAGCAAAAGCAGTCCACTTTACTCTGGTTGACTGTGACAGTGAAATTTGATAGTGCATTCATAAAGCTTTGCGTTTATGTGAAAAAATCTAACTTCCTGTCTTGGGCGATAAAACCGGTTTTTGTAGATCCAGTCATGTATAGAGAGATCAGCTAGAAACAAGTCATCCTGCAGAGCAAGCAGCTAGAAGCAAGTTATCCTGTAGTGAGTTCAGCTACAAATGAGCCACCTGTAGAGAGTTCAACTACAAACAAATCACACTGTAGAGAGATCAGCTATGACATTAGCTAGGAAAAAAAGGAAACCCTGTAGTCTAAGATCAGCTTGAACCAAGGCATCATGCAGAGAGTTCAGCTATAAACAAATCATTCTGTAGATAGAAACAAGTCACCCTGTACAGAGTTCAACTACACTTCAAGTTAATCTGAGCAAAAACAAATCACTGTAGAGAGTTCAGCTACAAGCAAGTCACCCTGTAGAGATCTCAGCTACAAACAAATCATCCTGTAAAGAGATCAGCTACAAACAAATCTCACTGTAGTCTAAGAGATATCAGCTAGAATAAATGTAGAGAGTTCAGCTAGAATCAAATCACCCTGTAGAGATTAGTTTTAAACAAATCACCCTGTAGAGAGATCAGGTCACCTTGTAGAGAGATCAAGTCATCATATAGAGAGTTTAGCTACAAATCAGAGAGATCAGTTAAAGCAGAGTTCAGCTACAAACAAATCACCATGTTAGATCAGCTGTAAACAAGTCATCTTGTAGAGAGTTGAATTACAAACAAATCATGCTGTAGAAAGATCAGCTACAAAAAAGTCACCCGGTGGAGAGATTAGTTAGAAACAAGTCATCCTGTAGAGAGATTAGCTAGAAACAAGTGGAGATCAGCTAGAAACAAGTTACCCTGTTGAGAGTTCAGCTATATAAACAAATCACCCTGTAGGGAGTTCAGCTACAAACTAGTCACTGTGTAGAGATCAGCTAGAAACAATTAACCCTGTAGATACAGTGTAGTTCAGCTACATACAAATCACCTTGTAGAGAGTCCAAGTCATTCTGTAGAGAAATCAGCTAGAAATAAGTCAACATGTAAAGAATTCACCTGAAAACAAATCATCCCATAGAGAGTTCAGTTGCCATTTATTTTCTACAGAATAACTTGATTATAGCTGATCTCCACTGGATGACTTGAAATGTAGGTGAACTCTCTGCATGGTGGCATAAAATGCACGTAATAATTTCAAATTACTGATAAAATCAAAAATACAGTAGTTAATATACAAAAAGTCTGCTTTGAATGTCTTTCTTCTCTCTGTAGTAAAGAAAACAAACACGGGTTAAAAATTTTAACCCCCAAAGCCGGCAATAAGATGGCTTTGGTGTATACAAATACAAAAAGAATGGATATATCTAAACCAAAACAACCAAGCTGTAAAAAACGGTGCACCCCCCATAAATACCATGGTGAAAAAAGATATGAAATCCAAGGTGGCAGCCAAGAAATGGCTGTGATGATTTGTTAATTGTAAACTTTAATAATAACAATTCAGGTGAATTTGGTGCTCTTGATTTCTTGGCTGCCACCTTAGATTTCACATCTTGTTTCACCATGGCCTTTTTGGGGGCTGCACCTTTTTTTATAGCTTGGCTGTTTTGGATTAGATTAAATATAGCTCTTCATACACAATGACTAATAAATACCTCTTTAAAAGGAATTGTTACATCCCACCCTGGAACTACCGCAGGATCAATTCTGACAGTCAGTGCTTGTTCACAGTTAAAGGAGAATACCTTTGGATTTTCCATTAGTTGTGCTCCCTTTTTATGGTACTGCTCTTCCACCACCTATGTATACATTCATTACTATAGCAACAAATGAATTTCAATAGTACCTCTATGCATTCTTTGTTTACGTGACATATGCATATCTCAGCTTTTAGTGTTGTTTGGAAGTTGTATGTATAAAATGAAACATAAAAGTCATCAGGAATGGTAATATCATCTTTAGCAAGACAATATGAACAGAAATGATTGGTAGAAACAATGCAATACCCAATTTCATTGTCAAAGAAAACTCCATCAAGTAGTTGATTCATCCTAAGCAATCCTTCCTTACCAACTTTAGTGTGCTGTGAACATGCCTCCAGAGCATATAACCTATTAAAATTAGTAACATTTCTTAAGCTTGTGTGATGACTTAGTATCAAGTATACTGGAATTTTGAAAGTGTACATTGCACTTATCCAAAAATAGCTGCTTATTGGAAAATATCCATCTGGAAGTTCATATGGACCAAAACGACTTGCAGTAACTTGTATCTGTACACAATCTCCTTGTGAAATGGCTCCAGGAGGAATAAAAAAGGAAAAATTGTGCTCTTTCTTGTAAAACACACCTCCACCATGATCAACAAAATAAGATGTTATATTGTCACTATCAAATGGACATTTTTCAGTAACTTTGATAAAATTATCAGGCATGAATTTTGCCTCTTTGTTTTCATTGTCCAATGGAACTGATATGCAGCTCAGCAATAGATAATAGGACAAATAGAGGTTCTGAAGTACAAAGCCAGTATGAGTTTCTTGAACACATGGAGGAAGTAAATGGTCTGCAATAAATCTTGGTCTGATATTCCTACCACAAACATTCACATTTACCAGTGACTTGTTAGTGGATAAAATGACATCTACTAAAAACTCACATACTGATAAATATGACACACTATTATTGTTCAGTAATAAAACTTGAAGATTAGGGTGGTCCCTTGAGGTTTGAGCTATGGATATTACACCAGTAAATGTCAGTAAATTATCTGATAGGTTTAAGTTTTGTAGTGTAGGACAGCTGACAATAATGGCTTTTATGCTCTCTATGCAACCATCACTGATAAAATTATTATTTATATTTAGAAATTGTAAAGTGGACATTGTTTTCAATGCTTTGTTGATTTTGATTATGTTTGTAGCATTTAGCCTTGTATGAGAAATGTCTAACTTTATCAGTGAAATAGTTTTGGTTATAATCAATGCAATCATATCAGCTCCTTTATCAGTAATATTGCAGCGACTGAGATTCAGTGTTTTTAGTAGTGGTAATGCTTCGATCACTGTTTTTCTTGTTAATATCATTTCAGGAAACACAGCCTTTACTGTAAAATAGAATAAGAAATGCAATGTCACAGTAAACTATTATTAAAAGTTTATAATCACATACACATATCCGTACATACATACATACATACATAATATGCTAATATGTATGTATGTACTTACAGTAGCAGACATAAAATGTTTGCATTGGGTATACCTGCACTGCTTACACTGTTCATAGGGGCCATTGTGAGCTTATATAGATACAAAATAATTAAGATAACATGAAAAAACATAAATCCGACTTGCAATCCTCTTTGTATACACGTAATACATGAGTATAGGGAGCTATAGTTAATCATAATAGTCACTCACTATTATATTGTACACTTGTAGCTTGATGGAGACTCATATTAGTAGAGCGGTTAAGCAAAAAAATTGTTCACTTTTTGATAAAAGCACCATATTAGATACGGTGCCATTAAAATTACCAATCATATAATGCTCAAAGAACCTGACAAGCAAAATCAATAGAAAGTGTATTGTGGAAGCCATGAAAGCGCTCCGTAGAAAATATACTGAAACTTTGCATCAGCATAGACAAGCAAGGGATGGTCATATCCAAAAGCTAATCAAGGGAGGTGTCCATCCAGGTCATTAGCTTGTCATGTTAAGAAGCAAAGAGAGTCATGGTTTATGAAGCCATAGATGTGCAATACATTATCTCTGTTGGATTGTGTCTGTACTTTTAACACTAAAATATTAGAAGTATCTAAAAAGCAGTTTAGTTTACCACATTTTGAAGATTTTTTGATTGCATCTGTAAATTTGAAATACCTTCATATGATTTAAGCACAGCAGATTCTAAATGCACTTGTATGGTTTCCTGGCTAGAAATAGGGTTATAACCCAGTTTTAAATTTTCAAAACATGCCCTAAGGTAATTTCATCAAAATTTGTTGCTTAGCTGCTCTACTATACAGGCATATACACTGGTCTCCTTTTTGTGTTGCACTGTGGTTGCATTCTGCTTATATGTTGCATTTATGTATCTTTAGCATTCTCAAACAAAGCATTTGCATTGTGTTTTGTTAAATTCATTGTAAATGCCAATGCAATGGGAGCTTTTTTGTCCATTACTGCATGCATTGTAGTAGGATCTGGAAATGAAAAACAATCTTCTTTAGTTTCTCCTTCAATTCTGGCTGATTGATCCTACCTAAATATAGTGAGCTAAAGATTAGCTCCCTTTTTTTTTCAGTAGTGCACATTGTGAAAATGGATAATGCAGGCCTGCCAACCAAGGAAATAGAGAAACCTTGAGACTCTTGTCTTGATGTCCAGAATAGATTACTGTATCTGCACAGCTTAGGTAGAGACAACAAGTGACATAGCCCCAAGCTATGCCTGGAACCGTGACAAGGCCAGCGACACACATGCACATCTTCATATGGGCATCGGTACAGCTTTTAAAACAAGTGCATCACTAAGCTATGTATATGCATGAAATTCTAGACCTACAGCAAGTGTGTACAGTCTTCTCACTTCTCCAGTAAAATAGCTATATTCTTACTTGAACAATTACACTGAAAAATTTGGAATTTTCAACTAGAGTAGGAACCATAGCACATTGATAAAAAGTACTGAAACAAGTTGGAGTAGTGCATGATATTAAATCACAGTAAAACAATAAGAAGTGTTATTATTGTAAGACCCGATCGAATAACAAATCTTCCACAACAGGTTAATCAATGTATAAATGCCAGACTCAACAATGTACAGTCATTGCAAGGTTTTATATGGTACATGATATAATGTTATGTAGTTATGTGATGATGTCATATAGTTACAATGATTGTGTCACACATGCATAAGTGTTATAAGTTAATTACATTAGTTAATTAGTTAGTTCTACATACTACATTCGCCCCTCCCAGTGTTAGCAAGTGTTTCTGTCATTAGGGATGGTAGCGGTCTGGTGGTCGTCTGGCTCGAGTAGGGTACCGTGGTCCTGACAAATCATCTTCAACAACATGATGTTCTATTGATGGGGGTGACCAAACTTCTTGTTGTGGTGGTGCAGTTAAAGTTGAGGTGTTAGAAGCTTGAAGTCTTGGCCTCAGTCTGTTGATGTGTACAGTCCTTGATCTATTTCCATCACTGATGGTATAAGTTGTAGGACTCATTACTGATTTTACACTCCACTCTCCTTCCCATCTAGCGTCCAGTTTTCCTGCCGTTGGAATCGACAACCACACAGGATCACCCTGTTTAAAGTTTCTGAGTGAAGTATGTTCATCAAAATAATGTTTTTGTTTGTTGCTTGCTTGAACATTGTGTACTTCAACAAAATCATACATCTGTGAAAGTTTATCCAATAATTGATGTTTGTATGAGGTTACACATAACCAGTTTTTGTGGTAAGAGAGGGTTTGTGTGCACATCTGCCAAACATTAGTTCGAAGGGTGAAACACCTGTGGAAGAATGTACTGCTGTGCGATATGCATAGAGTACTAACGGCAGGTACTGTTCCCAATCACCTTGATTGACAAAAGCCCGAAGCATTTGAAGAAGAGAGCGGTTAAACCGTTCCACTAAGCCATCACCTGCAGGATGATAAGCTGTGGTACGCGTCTTTGTTACACCAAAAGCATCAAGCAAAATTGTACTTTTGAAATTCCTGCCTTGATCGGAGTGAAGAATATCTGGGATGTAGTTGGTCAGTTAGCAGAGAAATTTGAGTAGTGGCAGCAGTGGTGTGATCTAGATCCTGGTAGTCCTTTCGTGACAGTGCATCAGCATTGCCATTCTCTAGCCCCTTTCTGTATGCAATAATATAGTCATATTCTTGTATCGCCAAAGCCCATCGCGCAAGCAGGCCTTCCATTTTTTGGGATGACAGCCACTGTAAAGGGGCATGATTGGTGACAACTGAAAACTTTCTACCTAATAAATAATGCCTGAATTGTTTCATCAAAGCATGCACCACAACTAAACATTCTTTCTGTATAACGCTATAGTTCTTTTCAGATCCCGACAAAGATCTACTGGTGTAAGCAACTACATGGCCACTTTGTTCTAGTATGGCACCAATACCTACAGCGCTAGCATCAGTGTACAGCTGGAAAGTTTTAGCTGTTGCGGAAAAGTCAGGATACTTAAGAATAGGGGTACACATAAGTGCGTTCTTCAATCTGGCAAATGCCAGTTCACACGACTGGTCCCATGCAAAAGGTGTATCCTTGTTTGTTAGTTGGTACAATGGTGATCAAGGCAGGAATTTCGAAAGTACAATTTTGCGACAGATTCTTGATGCTTTTGGTGTAACAAAGACGCGTACCACAGCTTATCATCCTGCGGGTGATGGCTTAGTGGAACGGTTTAACCGCTCTCTTCTTCAAATGCTTCGGGCTTTTGTCAATCAAGGTGATTGGGAACAGTACCTGCCATTAGTACTCTATGCATATCGCACAGTAGTACATTCTTCCCCAGGTGTAGCATCGTCTGGATCTTAGAGGACAGTTACGCTGTACGTGACCCGGTTGATTACAGCGAAAGCACAGGAGTCTGGCTGGCTGGCGAGAGTACCGCAAATTAATAGCTGCCACCTGTTCAGTCAGGGAGGCGACCTGCTCCATTAGGGCTTCCATTTGGCCGAGTGGTTGTTGAACAGCTGCTGACTTTTCCTCTGGCTTCCCACTTGCTTGAGCATCGATCATCATCAATAACTTTGCATGCTGAATGAGTTTTTCCAAATCATCAATTTCTCCCACCGCTCATAGTTGCTTGCTCACTACGCTAGGAAGGCCTGTCAGAAACTGGTGGATTAATAGCTGCTGGCGTGTTGGAGCGTTGGTCTTAGGCATGGCCTGCTCTACCAACTTTTTCAATTCGTGCACAAATACTGACAGTGATTCACCAGGTAGCAAGTGCCTACGATGAAAGTCATCCATCGAGACGAACTGGACGGGAGCTAATCTCTCTACCATTTTTGCTTTCACATCTGCATAGCTTGCTTGCTGTTCAGCTTTTAATTCTAGCCAAGTAGCTAACGCCTCTCCTTCTAGTAATGTTGGCAACTTTTTTGCCTTGAGTTCGTCACTCCAATCGTTTGCAGTACAACAAATTTCATAGCGTTTAAACCATTCTGTCGGGTCTCCTTCTGAAAAGAGTCTTGGTAAACTGACATGTTTTGTACCGCTTGTCGTCGTCATAGCTACTTGCAACCGTCCTCTGCTACCAATGTAAGACCCGATCGAATAACAAATCTTCCACAACAGGTTAATCAATGTATAAATGCCAGACTCAACAATGTACAGTCATTGCAAGGTTTTATATGGTACATGATATAATGTTATGTAGTTATGTGATGATGTCATATAGTTACAATGATTGTGTCACACATGCATAAGTGTTATAAGTTAATTACATTAGTTAATTAGTTAGTTCTACATACTACATTATCCTTACTGTGCATTTCTGTTATGGTATCTTGAGCACAGTAGGGATACAGTACTTCTTATTGTTTTACTGTGATTTAATATCGTGCACTACTCCAGCTTGTTTCAGTACTTTTATTGATGTGCTATGGTCCCTACTCTAGTTGAAAATTCCAAATTTTTCCGTGTACTTGTTGTTAACTATTTTTTGTTAATAATTATTATGACTGGTGAATCCACACATACCGCATCTGAAACTATACCAATTATCGTCTGAAAAGTGAAGTATCCATTGCGCTTCATTGTCAGCTATGTTCAACCCGTTACAGAGTATTTTGCATCAAGAACTGTTTAAAAAGCAACTCTGCAATCTATGCATACTGAAAGAAAGAAATGGTGTTGTGTGCCCCAGTTATATCAATTATCATCTGAAAGTATCCATTACGCTTTGTTGTCGGCTATGTTCAACCGGTTACACAGCAGTACGAATCAAGTGCTGTTCGAAAAGCACCTCTGCAATCAAAATAGCCATTGTGAAAATACGGACGATTTCTGTTACGAAGGGAAGCCATCACGTGCTACCACTAAATCGACACTTTTCACTGTCAGCAAAGATGAATGGGACACAAAGGAGGACACTGGTAAGTCCATGAAGAATGCATTGTACGTACTGCGGTATGCTTAAAGGCATCTCTCGGGCCGAAGCGACGTCGAACAGTGAAAAAATCAAGCTTGTAGCCTTAGCCGTTATCGAGTTATGCTTGTCTGAAGGCATCAGTCAATTACTCAGTCAGTCAGTTACTCAGTCAGTAGAAAATTCCATTAAATAAACTTTTTTTTAAAATTCCTAGCAACTTGTTGAAAGCGTTTTGGGTTATCTGAAGGCTTGTTTGGGCTTAGTTTTACCTAACCAATACTGCCTCATCATCTTCAGGGAAAATTGAGGCTGGTTTTTGGATGATGTTATTTTGTGGACCACGCCTACTCCTTTGTGGTCCCTACTATACAGTACCATTGTACTGTATGATGCCACAAACTATAAAGCCATTACTCCAGTGACTAATACTTCACTTCTCGACTTGAAAGCACAAGGCGCTTACAATATCACGTGATGCTATGGGGTTGAGAAGTATCAATTTCTACCTAGAGACTGAAACTACGTAAATGATATTCTCACCAAACACATGCTACATACCTAAAACATATAACGAGGCAAGCAAGTGCCCATGGTGTCACTCTAGCTTTTCAAGCAGTTTCACCTTCAGTAAAGTAGACTCACCTCTTAAGTCTAGTCACTGCATGTCTATTCCACTAGCGTTAAGTAGAAGGTTCAAGGCCAATATTTCACGACTTTGTCTCAATTCCCTCACTCAATCCCCACCGTTTTTCTACCTATAATCACATGATTGCATCTCTATTTATTGCCTAACTTTTATAGTTGTACCACAAGCGAGTTACATGGGGGCAAATCCGGGGGATATTCCCTGGAAAGAAAGGTGACATGGCAACTTTGTGTTAGATGTATATTCGTGGGTGTCGTGTATAACACTAGTAACTTCGGAGGTACTTCCTTGCAATTGGTTCATTGCACTGCTGCAGTTTAGCCGCTTAGACCCTAGCTAACTAATGGTGATGATACGTGAGAATTTAATAGAAGGCTTAACTGAAAAACTGTGAGTTTAGAGCTACTGCTAGTGAGACCTTGAGCTTGATAGTGAAATTGCGAGACGCATGGTAAATCCGTGAGGGTTGGCAGGACTGGTAATGTTATCTAATCCAAAACAGCCAAGCTGTAAAAAAAAGAATGCGGACCTAAAAAGGCTATGGTGAAAAAAGATGTAAAATCCAAGGTGGCGGTCAAGAAATGGCTGTGATGGTAGGTTAATGGTAAAAATTTTAATAACGGCAATTCAGGTGAATTTGTTACCAAAATCAAGTGGCACTAAATTCACCTGAATTGTTGTTATTAAAATTTTTACCATTAACCTATCATCACAGCCATCCACCTTGGATTTCACATCTTTTTCACCAATTAGCCTTTTTGAGGGCAGCACTCTTTTTTTTACAGCTTGGCTGTTTTGAATTAGATATCACTTCTTTTTGTATTTGCATTCCCCAAAGCCGGCCTATGGCCAGCTTTGGGGCTTTTTTAACCTATCTTTTTTTCTTTACCACAGGAAGAAGAAAAAGATATGTAGATTTTTAATACTTTACCTATTTCTGATTTTATCAGTAAATATACAAATTATTAGGGCTGGGACGAATATTAAAATTTACCTTCGAATACTTGCTAATAAAATGTTCGAACATTCGAAGCTTCGGTGTTAGCTTTCAAGTTACAGGTTTTCTTGTATTTATGCACATCCTTCTTAGGTTTTATCTTTCTAAACCTATTTAATAAGTTTGTAAGCATTTGTAAAGTGCAAAGCAGCAGTACTGAATGACACGATCGATCGATTGCAAATGGGCGTGTCCGCTATACTACAATCGTGCACAGGTATACACCGAGAAATAGCTAAAAGTGCACTTTCCATGCATTATCTATCACTTTATAAGGTGTTTTAAGGCTGCAACTATGGTAGCAAGCTGAACTGCGATGGTTTAAAAGTGGGCGTGGCACATGAAGATCAATCGCGAAGAGACGAACATTGATCACACAAGAGGAATAAGCAGCTGCAATAACGATAACCACGTTTATTTGTAATTCTTTCGTATACTATGAGTGCATTACAAAGCTTCGAAGGATACTTTTATAATTCGAAATTGACTTAACCTTCGAACCCACGAAGCATCGTCCCAGCCCTACAAATTATATATATATATATATATATATATAAAATATCAAGAGTATATTATGGGGAGGGAGAGTGTCGACTACTGAGTGAAAGAACGGTGTACTCAAGAAAAATATGGCACATCACGCAGAGGAACTCGCCATACAAAGAGAAAGACACAAGCAGCTAACCTGGAAAACAAACATCGAGGTTTCATCATGGTCGAGCGAGGTCGATATTTTGACATTTCATTATGGTAGAGATTTCATCATGGTCGCCATCCCATGCCTCGCCTCGACAGTTCTACTAGTTAAAGTGAAACATCTAGGTGTAATTTCAGCCAATGCAATTCCATACGGACCACCCGTTAAAACATTTAAGGTGTTAAATCTGAGCAATCAACAGCAGTCAGGTTTACGAGAAGAAACGACGGTATGCAGGTTATTTTACAGTCTCATTTTTCACAGCCTATAGCGCAGTTTGACACTCTCCCTCCCCATTATATACTCTTGATAATACATATATTTCAATTATTCCCTACAGGATAACTTGTTTGCAGCTGATCTCTCTACTCGGTGACTTGAAAATGTAGCTGAATTCGCTACAGGGTGATTTGCTTGTACCTGAATTCTCTACAAGATTCTCTTTACAGGGTGACTTGTTTCTAGCTGAACTCTGTACAGAGTTATCTGTTTGAAGTAGAACTTTCTACAGGGTGATTTGTTTGTAACTGAACTCGCTGCAACGTGATTTGTTTGTAGTTGAACTCTGTACAGGATGATTTGTCTGTAGCTGAAACTCTCTGCAGGGTGATTTGTTTGTAGTTGAATTCTCTACAGGGTGATCTGTTCGTAGCTTAACTCTCTACAGGGTGATTTGTTTGTAGCTGATCTCTCTATAGACCATTTTCACGTAACACGGAGAAGCCATTCAAGTGCAATTTGGTAGGTAATGGATAACTTCCGTTGTAACAAACCTATAGGTGTATGTTACTTTTAATGTAAACTAAATGATGCATGGCAGATCAACTGGATCAATCTATCCACTGTCATTTATTGAAAGGAAATGAACTGTCAGACAGTGATATAGCTGTACTAAGGGACGATTTGGTTGTGAAGATCGATGAGCTGCAGAAGATTGCGAGTAGCCTGTCCATTCGCCTTACCGGCTCCACCTGTAAGAAGGACATTGTAGACAGGATAGTTGGAATGGCACAGATAGGGGCGGTTCGTGATTCATCTGGCAAAGAGAATGGTGAAGATGTGATAGCTATTTCGTACTTGACTGAAGAAGTGAAGTCTTTTCTCAAGAGTTTGCCGTCGTTTTCAAACGTTACGCAGTGGAGCAAGAAGTTGAGTGGCATCCTTGCTGAGTTCACATTGATTAGTATAATAATTTATCTTGTGTATGGACGGGATAAAACTTTTGACATGCAAGCATTGAGAGCCCACAAGTCTCCGAAGGCATATGTAGAAACTTTGTGGCAGCATGTTATTTTTTCACATCAGCATGCACCTACAGTAGTGCAAGAAAAGTTTTTTGTTCCAGGGGTTGCACAGTGTTACGACTACCTTTGTGATATGACCGTATCAAGTGATGAAGTTGCAAAGATTGAAGAAGCAACAAGAGGGCAAGGAGAGAATGACCTTTGGATAGTACTGAGGAATGGCAGGATAACTAGTTCAAGATTGGGAGAGATACTCCATCGAAGAGAGTCTACCAATTGAAGAAGGCTAGTTTGAGATTTTATGGGATATGGTGGGCCAATGTCCATACTACCACCACAGATTAGATAGGGGAAGGGGAATGAAGACAAGGCACGGAAATGCTACATAGATAATCGACATCATGCTGGTGAGACAATGATAGTAGAGGACAGTGGGTTACATCTTACGCCAGGAAAAGCTTATCTTGGTGCATCATCTGATGGCAAAGTTACTTGCACAAGTGTGGACACATGCTGTAGTAGTTGTTTGGAAATCAAGTGTCCATACAGCATTGACAAATGCATCACTGTTGAGATGACACCAGGTGAAATTGCTGACAAATTTGAAGGGAAGTTTTTTCTGAAAAGAGGAGAAGATGGAGAGTTGCACCTTTCTCAACAGCATCATTATTTTGCACAAGTGCAGGGAGAGCTGGCTGTAATGAACAGAGAATGGTGTAACTTTGTTGTGTATAGCAATGGAGAAGTGGTTGTTAACCGTATATTGGCAGACCTGGAGTACTGGGGTACACTAGAAAAGCTGGAGGAGTTCTATGTCCGTTATATGGTTCCTGAGATCTTGTCTGGAAGGATCTTTCTAGAAGAATACCAATGTTAAGTATTCAGTCAATGATTTGGTTTGTGGTCAACAAGCTATGCATGTACAATGTACTAGTTATCTTGTCCTGTACTTGTTAACAACAATATATACTTGCTATGATGTAATTACAACATGCATACTTAATTAGTAATCAGCTATTGTATACACACTTACTATTTCTACTTCTGTAAACAGTTTTAATATTAATATGAAACAAGTGGTACATCAAAATTAGTAAGGTACATACAAACAAGGTTAACATTGCTAACTAAATCATGCATAGTGTTGGGAAATTTCTCATCACTACTCCGACTCAACTGCAAGTACAGGCTACACGAGGATGCTATCAATTCATCTCTAGCTGGTGGATGCTTACTTCTGCTACAGTAACTCCCGTGGTCGTGCTGGAATGTCTTTTTTGAATGTGCTGGTTGATGATAGCAAGTCTTTCTTCTTCCTTTCTCTTTGTTACTTCCTGTTCTCTCTCTTCCACTTCTACTATCTCTTTAGCCAAAGATCTTCATTTCGCATGCTTAAAATGAGCTATGCTCTCCATGTTCGCCGTTGTGTGAGTAGAACTTGGCTTTTTTAGAAGCTGCCTTGGGATAGACAGATGGAACAAAATCGGGATCACCAGCATCATCACACTTCTTTCATGGGCAGAACATACTCTATCATCATCTGCTGGTTCCCAGGGCGATCCATCTTCATTCATCCGTGATACAAAGCTAATCCACTTCGTCGCCTCTCTAAATCTTCTGCCGGAAAATGATAGAAACTTATACCACCTCCCATTTGGTGATGGTTGTAGCAATCAACTACAACACAGCTAGTTGGCATTCTCCACTTATTCGTGACAATTAACTAGTGACCGTTAATTATCATAATTAATTATACTGCAGTTACGCACAACTTACCACTGGAAGCATGCACGTATAATTACGTTATATTTCCGTGTTACGTGAAAAAGGTCTATAGGGTAACTTGTTCGTAGCTGAACTCTCTACAGGATGGTTTCTTTGTAGCTGAACTCTCTACAGGGTGATCTGTTACAGGGGTGATTTTTGTAGCCGGACTCTCTACGGGTGACTTGTTTCTAGCTGTTTCTCTATAGAGTGACTTGTTTCTAGCTAAATTCACTAAAGGGTGATTTGTTTGTAGCTGAACTCTGTGCAGGTGATTTGTTTGTAGCTGAGATCTCTACGGGGTGACTTGTTTGTAGTCTACAGGGTTACTTGATTCTCTATAGGGTAGCTTGTTTGTAGCTGAACACTCTACAGGGTAGTTTCCTTGTAGCTGAAGTATCTACAAGGTGACTCCTAGCTGAACTCTCTACAGGGTGACTCGTTTCTAGCTGATCTCTCTATATAGGGTAACTCGTTCGTAGCTTAACTCTCTACAGGGTGATTCGTTTGTAGCTGAGATCTCTACAGGGTGACTTGTTTCTAGCTGATCTCTGAGATCAGCTAGAAACAAGTAATCCTGTACAGAATTCAGCTACACAAATCAACCTGTAGAGATTTCAGCTACAAACAAATCACCCTGTTGAGAGTTCAGCTATAAACAGTTAGACCACGCTATACAGAGGTCAGCTACAAAGAAACCATCCTGTAGAGAGTTCAGCTACAAACCGTTGTTTGTAGCTGAACTCTCTACAGGATGGTTTCTTTGTAGCTGACCTCTCTATAGGGTGGTCTGTTACAGGGTGATATTTTTGTAGCTGGACTCTCTACAGGGTGATTTGTTTCTAGCTGATTTCTCTATAGAGTAACTTGTTTCTAGCTAAACTCACTAAAGGGTGATTTGTTTGTAGCTGAGATCTCTGCAGGGTGAATTGCTTGTAGTCTACAGGGTTATTTGTTTGTATCTGATCTCTATAGGGTAGCTTGTTTGCAGCGCAACTCTCTACAGGGTAGTTTCTTTGTAGCTGATCTCTCTATATGGTGACTTGTTTCTAGCTGAATTCTCTACAGGGTGATCTGTTCATAGCTGAACTCTCTACAGGATGATTTGCTTGCAGCTGAACCCCCTACAGGGTTTGTTTCTTTGTAGCTGAACTCTCTACAAGGTGATTTCTTCTAGCTGATCTCTCTACAGGGTGACGTCTTTCTAGTTAATCTCTCTACAGGGTGATTTGAACTCTCTACATGGTGACTTGGTTCTACCTGACCTTTCACAGGGTGACTTATTTCTAGCTGATGTCTCTACAGGGCAATTTTTCTAGTTGATCTCTCTACAGTGCGACTTGTTTGTAGCTGATCTCTATAGTGGTAGCTGAATTCTACTTGTTTCTAGCTGATCTAATGGGGTAATTGGTTAGTAGCTGAACCCTCTACAAGGTGACTTGTTTCTAACTGATCTCTCTACAGGGTGACTGCTTTCTAGCTGATCTAACAGGGTGATTTGTTTGTAGCTGAATTCTCTACAAGGTAAGTTGTTTCTACCTGATATCACTAGGGTGATTTGTTTGCAGGTGAACTCTTTACAGGGTGACTTGCTTGTAGCTGATCTCTCTACAGGGTGAGTTTTTTTTTCTAGTTGAACTCTCAACAGGATGATTTGCTTTTAGTTGATCTTTCTACAGGGTGACTTGTTTCTAGCTGAGCTCTCTACAGGGTGACGCAACTGCTTGTTGCTGAACTCTGTAAAAAGTGATTTGTTTGTGGCTGAACTCTCTACAGGGTGAATTGGTTTCAAGCTGATCTCCCTACAGGGTGACTTGTAATAGTTTGAATCACTGGAGCAATTTATTTGTAGTTGCATGGTGACCATTCTATTAGGCAGCTGAATGCTCTATTAGGGTGAATGTTCTATTAGAGTATCTCAATCTCGCTTTTGTTACACATAGTTCGCTTTCGAATCATAATTACTAAGTGGTCTGTAATCTGATTCTTCTGTACTACTGCAAGGACTTTCTATGATGATTATTCCAGCTACATACCAATTTTCAGCTCATTGCTTTAAGCGGTTTGCCTGGTATGCATGAAAACTAATAGCTTTTTATTCATAAAATTCGATCGTGTAGTTGTGACACAGGTTGGGTTTTATGTCATATCTCCATCGTCTTTATCTTGATTCCTTTCAAACCACAAAAAGGCACTCCTACAATGGTTACTCAAAAAAAGTTTCAATTATGGGTTACAGTGTGGTTTTTTACCTTCTTACCATCTCTACCAACTAGAGTGATTCCTCGCTAAAGAGCCAACCAACTTGTTTGAAACACGGAAACATCAATTAAGCGGACCTTGGAGCCACGAACTAACCGCAAAAGTTATGGTACCATGGCATAGAGAATGGTACCAGATAAGGCTAATGATATACTCAAAAGAAATTTGGTTTTGTTGTATTCTATCCCTTAGGAACATTGAGTATGTTCACGTTGAGCTGAATCCTAAAAAAACAGCTAAAAATTAAAAGTGGAGTTTTTCTCAACAGAGTTAACATTTCAGTCAACCAGATGGTTATTGGTAACAGCAAAGGTGTCAACAACAGACACGTATGGTTTGGCTCCATTACAAGTTTGGGAAAGGGCTGTAATGGACACTGTACTTATATGGCTTCCACATAGGAAATGTATTGTGAAAATTTTGATTGGCCGTAAATATTATGTCAAACATTTGAACAAAAAAATTTTGAAATATTTTTAGCGGGTCAAGCAGTACTACAAATGAGCCAAATTTCAAGATCATGTGTAATTGCATCCATGAGTTATTTAATGTTTTTGAGGATTCAGCTCAACGTGAGCATATACTATATGACAACTCTAGAGGAGAGCAATCCCGGACCCACATTGACGAAGACGCCAACCATCCACGTGGGCATGCAAATAAAAAGACACAGGCCAGCTGATGATTTGCCAGTAAAGGGGATAATAATGAACCTCTCAGGTGGTATTTGTAAGCACTGTGATAAGCGTTGTACAGAAACAGCAGAACAAGGTCAAGCTATTCAATGTGATTTTTGTGGAGTGTGGGTGGATGCTGTATGTGACGGGATGAGTAAAGACCATTACCAAGGTCTGGTATCGCTTACTTCAAACACTGAAAATTTAGCTTACCTCTGTAAGCTGAACTCTTGTCAAATCACGATTCAAGCAAACGATATTTGAGACTGGGTCATTCCATGTCAAATCAACAAAAAAAAATCCGGACCTCTTTTGATTTTCGTCAAATTTGGCATAAACATGGACCCTATCAAGAAACTTTCTCACACCAAAAATTGGCTGATTTCATAACTCTCCCTTTAAGTTATGACCACTCAAATTTTTCATTAAAATTTTCATTTTGTTTACATGTCTTTAATAAAATGCTCATAACTTTGCTTGTGATTAATGTAGATGCTTCTGGTTTAGAATTTTGAAATCCTTATTAAATTCTCTTTCAGGTGATATATAATGTTTTATAATTGCTCAAAGGAAAAGGTCAAACCACAAAAATGTAGCTTTTTCCTTTGATCTTAATTTATAAAAATAAGTATTCTTTAATTATTTTAATTTTTTGTTTACATATTGTTCTAATACCCATCATTTATCATTGTGAGTTTAAAGTTGGGACCAATAGTAGATCATGAGTTATAAGTGTTAATGTGTAGCCTTGTAATTACTATAATTATATTGATTGTGTAGTGCATAACAATTGGCAATACCAATTGTAGTAAATTTATATAATACTATGTCACAAATTCTTCTGTAAATTGTTTGTTAATGCTCACTAAATTTCCCTTCAGGGAATATATAACTCTTTCAATCAGGCTGAAACAACAAAAAAAAGCATCCTTTTCATTGATCTCATTTATACAAAAATATACTTAAATTCCTAAGATTTGCATGCCAGCAACTATATAGTTACAGAAAATGTTTCTTCCACAACTTCAGTCTGTCAGTAGTAGTTTTAGTTTCTTGTTTTGAAATAGTGTAAGTACGACCTGTAACAGTTCTTGGATCAACTTTTGTTAGAACATCTGTACTAGACTCAGTTATCGTGTTTTGCTTGCATGGGTATTTAAATGATTGGGATGGTCCTGGAGGGTAAAGTAGATTCAATGTTACTGTATTACTATCTTCATCTGTGCGAAGTACACAAGCAACCCACCAATGATCATTATGAACTACAGTTATAAATCTATTAATGTCTTCTAGTGACAGATCAGTTATTCCAGATAAATAGTGTAACTCTTTCCTCTTTCAGAGTGCTTGAGTTAGAAAATACTTTAGTTTGGAGCTTGTTTTGTGTTAAAGGGATGAAGCAATGTGGCTTCTGTGTCCCTGGGATGGTTCTAGATTGTTGAAATCGGTCAAGAAGAAAGATTTCTTGACGCCTATAATCGTCTTTAGTACAGTATGTAAAAGTCATGGCTGAGATATTCTCTGATGCCCATTCATATAGTTAGCGTGGAGTCATTATTTGTTTGTCATATGGTCGTTGAAGGCTTGCTCTAGCAGCAAGTCTCTTTATTGTACCTCCCACACCGTCACATGGTCCCTTTCCATGAGATGTTGCGAAGAAATGCATCAATTCCAAAATCCATTTTGTGGTAGCACAAGTTCAAAAAGTTTTTTCGGTTCTTATACTGTGCAGCTGTTCCATCAGAAAAAATAAAATATTTTGTGAGGTGGGGGGTTAAAATGGCTTTTAAGAAATTCTATAAGGCATTTTTGGTATAAATATACAGCAACTGTATCATGATTAAGGCAGTCAGACACAACAACGAAACTTAAGTGGTGTAACTTGCTAGATGATTCTGTGTAATAAACAACAAAGAGATGGATGGTAGCTTGTGAATTGTTCCAATGAAACCCCTGTTTTCATCCTGAAGTATAAAAGAATAGTTTTCAGAAAAGTCAGCAATCACTTGAAATACGCCAGACTTTAGACCATCCCTTACCTCCATCTGGAATGTAGACTGCTGCTTTGCAACAAATGAATGGGTCAGAAGCGTTTTCAGTTGTTCACAAAAAGACTCGACAAAGTCATCAGCTGACTTTGTGATAGTCTCCAGTGTTGATCTATCAGTAGAAATCCACTGTTTATACTGCACAGTCTCAATCATGTTGTTATCCAATAGTTTATGAAGGTGTTATTTCAAGTCTGAAATTCCAGGGCATGAGCTACAAATCCGAAAGAAACAGTCTGGCTGTGGTGGATTGCAGATAATTCTTGCAAGACAGTGGCCATATTCTTTGAGTGGAATTTCATCTTCAGCAGATTGCTCTGCAATTTTTCCACAAATCATCATTAGCTTGACATTCTGGTGAATTGTACACACACATACAGCATGTGTGCCACTTGCTCCAGCTAAAATACAGTACTGTGGAGGAAGTTCAGCAAACTTTGAGAAGCCTATTTTCTCAGTTGGGCATTTTGCCTTAAACTGTTGGTACAGCTCTTTTAAATTGCTCAAAAGTAGCCTCTTTTGGACATGAACACGTTTGTCACCCTGCCTTACAGACACAAAATCCTTCTTACCAGGCATAATACGGCTGACATCATCAAGTTCATAAAAATCCTTTACAAGGTTAACAGTTATTAATGGTAAACAACAACCATGCTTAGGGTTAGGATTTGATAAGATTACTTGATTCTTAACAAGCTCCTTTGCCTTGCGTACCATATAGTTACTCACTCCAAATTCTTCTTGGACTTTTTGCACACTCCAGCTTTTTGGAAGTATTGTAAGAATTGTCATTTGTTGACTTCTATCTATATCTGAATGAAACTTTTCTTTTAACTGCTGTATTATTTCACAACCGTCATCAATTTGAGTTGGTATTACTGAGGGTAATAACGCATTTGCAGCAGCATCTTTAATTTTACTCAACTTTTCTTTTTGATAGCCTGCATGTACTACAGTGGTGTAGCCAGGAAAAAATTTTACCGAGGCAAAGTTTATAGCTACATTGACCAAATTGAGAAGGTCTATTTCTGACTCAACTGATTCACAAATACTTTTAAGCATGGGTGGTACAGCATTTACAGGTTGGATGAAGGAACTGAATCATTTCAGAAGACTCTGGGCATTTTTCTACATCTCATAAGTAATGCTCCAACATAGTTAATGCTACAGTATAATATATATGCTTCAATTATTAGACTAGTTTAATTGCATGCAACACAACTTACTCTGGAGATATTTTGAGTAGTCGGGCCATCCATGAACTGCATCTACGAACTGTCATAGTCATGCACACTTCTTTTTATTGATCTGACGTGATGTTTAAGCCTGAGATAATTATCTCTTTCATATGCTTTCATATGATGCTCAACTGCATGTACTAAGCATGTCAAGCTAGGAAGTCTGGGGGAATGCTCCCTCAAGGAAAATTTTGGAAAAGGCATGTGGAGCAGGCTATTCTTTTTGATCATAACTGCTAATGCATGATATGCATGATATGCATGATCAATTAGCTCAATGTAATGCCATGCAGTTAACTCATTGGAACTTTTGAAAAGTAATGGAAAGACAATTTGCATAAACAAGCAGTGTAATGAGAACAGTGGCTATAATCTGTATTGAATGCTCTATTAGAGTATATTACGGTGACTGCTATTATTACGATGAATGTTCTATTAGAGTATCTCGATCTTTTACAAATTCAAACCTCACAAAATAGAATGTATGGCTGTAGTACTACGCAGGGCTGGAGCCTATGGTGACATGGTGCTGGAGCTACTGGGGTACAGTACTGCTGTCTAGTAACGTCTGAGTAGAAAATCCGGGGAGCCAAAACTCAGGCCTGCTCAGCCTGTTGTTGAGCATTTTTACCGAGGCAGCTGCCTCGGTTGCCTCAATGGTAGTGTTTTTTTTTTCATAACAGGGGTTTCCCCAATTACTTTCAGGCACTCATTAATTGATTCTAGTTGTTCATTGTGGCAAGTGTAACTATCATCTATGTCACCGTCCCAAAATTCATCCAGTGGATCTTGTACTATTGTTTGACCTAGCTGTTTCCTACAACTGTCACAGATCTTACCTCCTAGCTTAAAATCGGTCTTAGGCTCTTCTTCTTTGACAGATGACCGGGTTTATTAAATGGGTTACAACAGATATTATATGCCAATTGCATTTGCTCCATAACAGATATCAACTTGATAATTTGATTATGTCCATGTATAACAGTGAATTGCTAGATGAGACTTTTATAGTCTGTAAATCTCATTTAACATGTTTTGTCTACCTGGAAGTGAGTTCAAAGGTTCAGTAACCTTCCTTTTGTGTTACAATGATGGGATGTGTACATCCCACCACTAGAGTATAAAAGGAGGCTGGGTTTTCAACCTACCTGAAGGTAGACATAACTACACTATTCAAAGTTTAAGAATATGACATCAACAGACACCAGCTTTTGATGATGATGATGCACCTCATAGGGCCATATATAGGCAATAAACAATTAACTTTGTTAAAGAAAATTTAAAATCATTTGCATAACTACATTTGCCGTTATAAGTATATAAGTATATGTACGTATTAATGCTGGACTCTATTGTGATACTTGAACTTGTGCAATACCATATTGTGTTATAATTGTTATTGTTGTAACCAAGTTTCAATGGTAATCCCAACTTAAAATGTGAGCATTTAAAGACACTTATTAGAGCAATGAGCAAACAAAAAAATTAAGGAATTTAAAATCTATGTATTTTGTAAAAATGATTGGTCCAATTGCAAAAAGTTATATATTTCCTAAAGGGAAATTTAATGAGCATTTCATAGTAAACAGAAATGATCTGTGATTTATAAGCCTATTACAACACAACAAGATGCAGAACAACTAAATTAAGTGAATGGACTAAGTTATGGCAAATGAAAATAAATGTTGATAAATGTGCTGTACTACGGTGTACTCATTCCTTGACTCCTCTACAACATGCTTACACACTATCAGGTCATAGTTTTGATATTAAGAAACTCCATACATACCTTGGTGTAGGAATCGATAGCAACAAGTCATGGTCCTCTCATGTACAAATGATAAGTAATAAATCAATCGAAGTATTGAACTGTATAAAACAAAATCTTTACAACTGTCCACCTGATACTAAAAGAACAGCATACTTGACATTAGTTAGACCCATCATGGAGTATGTCGCCCCAGTCTGGGATCCATATTGTAAAAAAATTAAAATATTGACATGTACAAGTTGGAGAAAGTACAAAGAAGAGCTGCACGATGGATTTTATCTGAATACTCCAGAACTATCAGTGTTACATCATTATTATCCACTCTTAACATACTTACGTTACAACAGCTTTGTCAACCATCAAGGCTAACATTGTTCTACAAAATAATTAACAACTCACTACCTATCTCTATTCCTGCACATTACCAATGTACCCAATTTCACACAAGGCAACACCACCTGAATCACTTTATCCTGCCACAAACCACCCTTAACACTTATAAGTAGCTACAGTTTCTATCCTAGAACAATTAAAGATTGGAACAACTTACCAATCAATGCGATTGAATTAAGAGACATAGGCGAATTTGCTTACTTACTTAATCTTAAGTATTAGTTTAATAGAATGTATGCATGTGATTGTACCTCAGGGCAAACCAACTGAGCTAACTACCCAGTATCTAATCTTAAATCCATCTACATAGCAATTTTAAACTTATTCCTCCAAGGAGTTTACCCTGCGGGAGTGACAGAAGTTCAACCTTATTTTACACAAATAATCGGTCATAACTCTGTGAATATTCATCGGATTCCTACCAAACTTGGTACTGAAATCTGCCTTAACCCTTTAGGGACTAGCATCATACATGTACGTCCAAATATAGCCTCGCGTGAAAGCCCGACGTTGTACATGTACGTCCAAGTGAATAGGCAGTAAACAAAGAGCTATATTTTCGTAGTAACAGAAGCTACGGGCTTTAAATAAAGACTATTTTGTTTACCATTAGTAGGCAATTCTGTTGATATACAATGATAAAATGTTACGTGAAACTAAGTTGGTTAGAAACAGCCTTGTAATAAAGACAGTATTGTATTTACACAGCAACAAAACTAGCCTTGTAGAAATCGCCTTGTATCTTACTCTCTGATGAACTGATTTTAATGATTTAACTTTCATTCATAGTGCTCCTTAATTAGAGCTGAATATTTTGGTATACAAGATCACGTGATGTGGCATTTTATATAGATATGGATGAGCGATTTTAAAAGAACTGCGTTATGAAGAAGAAAGATCGTCACCATTCATGAAAGATCAACCTGTTACTCGAAAATGGTATATTCTACACACTTTTAAGTTAGATTGTGCTGTTTGTTATTGATAGGCAATTTATCCACTATAATTTTTAATAGATTTTACTACTTCCTGGAGTTTTGCTAACACTAAAAACTTGTCAAATAATAAAATGTGTAATTTTCATAAAACCTGTGGGTTTTCAGCATAGGCACTGTATAAATTTTGGTTGTCCTTAAAGGGTTAATGAGCCCTTTAAGTGTGCCAAATTTCATCCCGACTGGAACACACATTGGTGTTTTATGGCAGACTTTGTGAAATGTGCAAAATGAAGAAATTAAAACAAAATTTTGGCCACTCGTATCTCAGATATGTTTGGAGTGACTTTCTTCACATTTGGTAGGTAAACTCCCCTACCTGGCTGGCACTTCTGTAGCAAATTTGATTCCAATCGGATAAGGGATCACTGAGCTACATAGGTGTGAAAATTGCATCTTCTTTCTTCCTGTTAAGATACTCACGGTGTGGCACGCCGGCTTCTTGGGCTGCACAACACACACTACCGTGTGTCTTGATCAGCAGTGCTTAAAGGGGCAGTACGCAAACCATACAAGTGTGACAAACATATGATGTAGTTTTACATGATTGTGATTTGGTAGTGAACAACAATTTTCACTTCCATACAGCCTGCTACAATGACTTGGAATCATTTTGTTGTGGAATTACATGTCTATACAAGTTATTTAAACCAAGTAGAAGATTGTAAACATCCTAAATGCTCATAGGTAATGCCACTGCATGGAGCACTTGGAAATATAGCCACAAGAACAGTAAGGCTAGTCCATAGTAAACCATTAATTAACTCAACAGGTTTGTTTACTACAAGTTCTTGTCAGTGATACAATTGTGCTACAAGTTTGTAGCAGCTGCTACAGCCTAGCTGAAGCGGCTGTTTGGGATTTGTATGGGGCGAAATTTTACAGAGTGGTTCTTTTCCACTACCAAACAACAATGTGAACTGCAGGAGAGGCTCCTTACAAGTAAAACAGTACAAATTTATGCCATTAGCATCACTTTGCTTACGATTATCCCTTAGACGATCACTATGGTTTGCCATTTGGTGGTATGATGCAATAAAACCCAACAAGTTATTATGTCAAAAACATATTCCATGGGTGTAAAATTAGCACTTGTATACTGTCTTTTTAACAAGCTAAAATGTTTCCTTGAATGGTAAGCTGTTTGGTGGCTATTATCATAGTACTGTATATTAGGGGTCATGGAGGTTTGCAATTTCTCACAAAAATGTGGACTATAAACTAACCTTGCAATACCTCATGACACCATAGCAATTAGGTGGAATCAAGCAAAAAGGTGTATTCAGAGTGACCAAAAACTCTTCCAAAAAGTTAGTACAGAATTTAACAAGTAGACGTTTTGCTACTTCTAAAAACCAAGGGCCCATGCAAGTAACACTATCCCATTCTAACTGAATAGGCAATTAATCAACCATGTATATAATTTAGTTTATATTCAGGTTATTGTTATTATTAATTCAGCTAGATACGTAATTAGATTTGTAAATACTGTAGTTTCGTAATTTATGAATTATTTTGTAATTACGTTGCTATGCACTGCAAAGGAAGCATAACTATAAACAGTACGGTCATACCGTTTAAGTAGAGATCGTGGTGAATGTTTCGCCCATTGCCCAAAATTCCACCTTTAAAAATCATCCTACAGACATTTTATGTGGCGAAAATCACCTTTACGGAATAGTACTAGTTCATATGATACATAAAACAGCATTAAATACAACAAAACACTTATAGGTGGCCGGATATAATTTTTTTTTAAATCATCAAAAACTCCCAATTTTAGTCTCACTGCCTCACTACAGTTGCAAGCCTAGGGCCCAAACGAAGCAGCACATGGTCACCATTTTACACCACAACAACAAACTCACCGGTGGGATGTACCTTTTGGGGTTCCGACAAGTGTACGCCCTATGTGCCTTGTATTTCCTTTTATCTTCAATCAGGTTGGTTGTCTTCTTCAAGCATTGAAACCATACCAAGGTGTTAATTTTCCGTATAAAAATTTTTCTGTAGACACCAAAAAATTATTTCAGAAAGCACTTATGCTGCTGAAAGAGCGGGGCACTTATAATTTTAAGTGTTGCACGTGAAACATTAAAAGCTGCTGAGTTGTCACTTCGACTTTTGCCAGCGCCTGGACTGCAATCGACGAAGAGACTTAAAACGGACTGATACTCAACGGCTTGTTCCTCTGAACACACTGACTCAGCCACTCAGTGCCGAACAGTGAGATTGGCAGCAAGTGATTCATGTGATTGGATAGTACTCGAGTGGAAATTGTATTACTTCATCCTGTTAGTCGAGACTATAAAAAGGGCCTGTTCGTTGGAACAACTTCCAGCCAGGGTGAACCATCGTGTCATAGATCTGAGCGCCACTGCTACTACGATCAAAGGTAAGCTAAGCACGCTACTACAGGCCTATGTGCTTCAAATTTTGGCACAGCGCGTACTTTAATAAGCTGTAACTAGCTAGCTGTACTACAACAAAAAAAAACTAAACAAACTAGTATTTTTAAAAATTAAAATGAAGTAGGATCTATGTAATAAAAGTAGTGAAACAAGAGATGAATGATGGTATTACAGCATAGCTCGATGGGAAAGTCCCTACTTTAGCACATTAGCTATAATTTTGCTCAATACCAAAGTAGGGACTTTCCCACCAAGCTATGCTGTAACACCATCATTCATCTCTTGTTTCACTACTTTTTATTGGATCCCTACTTCATTTTTAAATTAACAATTTTAAAAATACTAGTAGTATGTACACGTTGAGCTGGATTCACAAAAACATTTAATAACTCATGGATGAAATTTCACACAATCTTGAAATTTGGCACTTTTGTAGCACTGCTTGACCCGCTAAAAAATTTCAAAATCATTTCATTCAAATGCCCGACATATATACAGCCAATCAAAACTTTCACCATACTTTCCTATGGAGAAGCCATAAAAATGCAATGTCCATTACAACCCTTTGCCGAACTTGTATTGGAGCCAAGCCACATGTGTCTGTTGTTGACATTTTTGCCATCACCACTAATTATCTGGTTGGCTGAAATGTTAATTTCTTGAGAAAAAATCCACCTTTTGTTTTTAGCTGTTTTCCGGATCCAGTACGTAGGTACACACAAACACACATTTTTACGAAAATAATTTCAGTAAACCAGGCATGCTCCGAAGGCTGGCTGTGGGCGCGCACCTTATTTTTTCGGCATCTCACTAGTTGGGGAATTAACACTCCAATGGATAATCCTGGGCATCATCATGTTCACCTGTTCATAAGGGAATTTAAAATTTTTGTTTCTTCTCTGTACACAGGAGGGTTTCTGATTAACAGACATTTTGTTATGTTACAGTGATGAAAGAATTTACCAACAATCTTTCTTTAGTGAATTCACCTTCCTTCTTAGACACAGAAGTTTGCCTTGGGCAAAAAAACTATACCTTGGTGGATTCACAAATTCATGGCAAACACAATGAGCTAAGAATTAACTTGGTATGCTATTGTTGAGTAAGTTATGATGATCTATGTAAAACCTGAATATTATTTTCTTGATAGCTTCCATACATATCGATTTATTTGCTCATCCAGCTGTCTAGCGCTGTATTTCCAACAGTGCTGAACTTTTGAAGCTGAAACTTAGCCAGTCCATTCCTCTGTCCTTATACACAACAAAGAACTGATAAAATGAATTTTAAAAATATGTGGTTATCGTCGGTTTTCTCAAATTAGGTCACAAATTGATATTTCAATAAGACCATCAGGTAACTCAATATGCATCATTGTGAAGGTTATGCACTTAAGTTAGAAAAATATTATGGGCAAGGTATTACACTACTGTTCATAGAGTAATCATTTATGTAAAATTTTAATCCTTACTACATCATGTTGTTAGTAAAATAATGCACCTATATCCAAATCTTAATCTTACAGTACTTAGTATGTACACCTGACATGTTAACCCATTCACGGCAACAACCGCCATATGGCGGATCACTCTAATAAAACACACACTGAATACAATTTCAACACATTTACACTGGTATTGTGCGTTTGTTAGCATGATGCGTCTATGCTGAAACACACATGTCCATAGAGGTCCTGTTTCTGGGATAATCGGATCCTTCGCACACTATTGCAAGTTTGTTGCATAACCTGGTAAAACTTTTCTTGTGAACAGAGTCGAGTTAAGTGTTTCTTCGAGTTGATACTAGTGTTTTTGAATACTCTGAATTGTTTCCGATGTGCTACAATAGCTGAAGAAGACAGCCGAGTGTTTTTCAAGAATGTGGCGTGATGTGAGGTTGTTAAGCTAAATCTCGATAAAACCAGCCAGAGAGACCATCGCTCAGTAAGCAGACGATGTAGAACTGTTTAATAGACTGTTATAGTTAGTTGTACATACTTTGTTTGTACCTGACTGTTTGTATGTGCTGTTTATATATAGTTTTTCATCTTTGTTGTGTTGTAATTACTTTGCGGTTTGTGTTATGTAAACATAAACAATATAACCAAGTTCGTAAGTCTATAGCAAATATTTCAAGGGTGGTACAGGTACTGTTATACTGGGCAATTCGGTGAGACCTATATAGTCCACCGGGAAATTTAACCGTGAATGGGTTAAATTGTTTATAGTTTACAGCAATGCACAATTATCTACTGTACAAACCGTAGAAATGTATACTAGTATTTTAAAAATTTTTAAATTTAAAAATGAAGTAGGGATCTAGCTAGCTATGCAACAAAAAGTAGTGAAACAAGAGATGAATGATGATATTACAGCATAGCTCAGTGGGAAAGTCCCTACTTTGGCATTAAGCAAAATAATACTGTTATAATTAATGTGCCAAAGTAGGGACTTTCCCACTGACCATGCTGTAATACCATCATTCATCTCTTGTTTCACTACTTTTTGTTGCATAGCTAACTAGATCCCTACTTCATTTTTAAACTTACAATTTTTAAAATACTAGTTTGTTTAGTTTTTGTTGTAGCACAGTCTAGCTAGCTGCAATGTAACTTGTGACTGTTCTATTAGAATATCACACATGACTGTTGTATTAGAGTATCGAGAGTCAACTAAGGGGTGTACAGCTAGCTAGACCAATAAGGGGTGAGGTCATCTTGTTTACTGTTAAGTAAACAGCTAGCTAGATTGTTAAGAGGTGTGGTCTCTGTACTCTATCACTATTAGTCCTTTAATTGAAGGGCGTGGCCGTGAACCTATTGCAAACGGGATCCCAATCACAAACTTGCACTATGCTTGCACATATCTAGTCTTATAGTAGCGCCAGGACTAGAGCACTTCTGAAATCCAGCTCTGAAATAATTCTGTGGCGTCCGCAGTATATATCTTGCTGAAAGAATGTGTTGCTACAGAAAATTAACACCTTGATATGGTTTTGTTGGATGAAGAAGAGAAGCAGCCTGATTGAAGATAAAAGAAAAGATAACGTGCAGGGGGCCTACATTTGTCGGAATCCCAAAAGGTACATCCCACTGGTGAGTCCATTATTGTGGCGTAAATGGTGGCTGTGTGCTGCTTCGTATGGCCTCTAGCCTTGCGACTGTGGTCAATGAGGCAGTCAGACTAAAATTCGAGTTTTGGCAATTTTAAAAAATTCTATATCCAGCCACCTGTAAGTGCTTTGTTATATTTAATACTGTTTTATATATGACAAGTTTAAGGAAAAATTAGGAATTTTAAGTTTGATTAGGGATTATAGAAAAAAAAGTAGGGAAACAAGGGAGGTCACCTACACCTGCAGATATACTAGTGAACATTTAATCCCTAATTAAACTTGTCTGTTTACTTTTTTTGTAACATTATTATGACTGGTGAACCCATGCATACTGCATCAAAAGAAAGGATGACGCCAGAATTAATGCTTTTGTCTGAATGTGCACCCCAGCTATCAAAGACCATTGCGCTTTGTTTTCAGCCCATTACACAGCGCTACGGACGAAAAACAGTAGAATTGCCTCTGCAACAATCCAGTCACTACGACAGTATCGACGATCCGCACGCCCCAGCTATCAATTACTGCCTCGAAAGTGCAGTCGCCATTATGCTTTGCTTTCAGCTATGATCAGCCTGTTACACAGCATTAAAAACAAAGAACAGTGTTAGAATCGTCTCCGCAATCAATCCAGTACCACGGAAAATACAGACAATTCCCGTTTACAAACGTACTGTAGGGAAGCCATGCATCGCGCTACAGCGAATCGACACCTTGGGCTGTCAGCAAAAAGAAATATGACACAAAGGAGGACAAAGGTAAGTCCATGATGCATGCATTGTATGTACTGCGGTATGCCAAAAGGCACATTTCGGGATGAAGCGACGTTGAACAGTGAAAAAATCAAGCCCATAGCCTTAGCCATTATCGAGTTACGCTTGCCTGAAGGTATCAAGGCAGGCAGGCAGGCAGGCAGGCAGGCAGGCAGGCAGGCAGGCAGGCAGGCAGGCAGGCAGGCAGGCAGGCAGGCAGGCAGGCAGGCAGGCAGGCAGGCAGGCAGGCAGGCAGGCAGGCAGGCAGGCAGGCAGGCAGGCAGGCAGGCAGGCAGGCAGGCAGGCAGGCAGGCAGGCAGGCAGGCAGGCAGGCAGGCAGGCAGGCAGGCAGGCAGGCAGGCAGGCAGGCAGGCAGGCAGGCAGGCAGGCAGGCAGTTAGTAGAAAATTTCATTGAATAAATATTTTTTCAAGTTTTGTAACAATTTATTGGAAGCCTTTAGGATTGCACTGAAGGCATTTTGGGCTTGGTTATACCTGATCAAGGTGCCAGAATGGAGTTGTGAAGCTGGTTTTTGGGTGAATTATTTGGCTAGGAAAACCCAAATCACCATGATCCCTAATATACAGTACTACCGTACTGTATGATATGGACTAGTACTATTCTGTAAAGGTGATTTTTGTCACATAAAATGTCTATAGGATGACGGAATTTTGGGTGGCAAGTAAAATTTTCAAGGCAATCCCTATTTAAATGGTACAACCATACCATTTGATTAGATTACAGTGTGTGGTTTTATTCAAATTAAACCTTTTTTCACATTGTGTACATATGTATTGTACCTACAGTGTAACTTCCCTTCCATGTAAAGGTCGCTATGTACATATTTAACCACTATATAAAGGACAGTTTCTGAGGTTGCTATGTACCTATAGACTTCTTCCAATACAATATTTACCACTCAAAGCAGGAAAATCCTTATCAAACAGTATGGTATAGAAGTATATAGAATTTTTTTTTAAATCACCAAAAGTCAAATTTTCATCTGCCTGCCAGCCTGACCGCATTCGCAAGGCTGGAAGCCAAATGAAGCAGCGTATGATCACCATTTTACGTCACAATAACAAACTTACCAGTGGGATGTGCTTTTTGGAGTTCCAACAAGTGTGTGCCATCTGGACCTTGTCTTTCTTTTTATCTTCAATCAGGCTGCTTGTCATCTTCTTCATGAAATGAGACCACATCCAGGTGCTAATATTTTGTATTAAAACTTTCCTTGAGCAGTATATTTAGACACCACAAAAATTATTTAAAGTGCTTACGCTACTGTAAAAGATATACACTTGCTTGACTGTGGCTTAGGTTTTGATAAACTAGTGGAAAATGCAACCTTGAACACCTTACTAGCAGTAGCAGCATCAATATCTGACATCCTAGTACTAGTATTAGTAGTAGTAGTAGTAGCAGCTGTAGTGACAGCTGTGGTCACAGAATTGTTTCTTTCATTTTGCCCATCTTTCTTGATCTTCTTCACACCATCTGTAACCATCTCTCCTTCCATTCCAACATTACCAACACTATTGTGATCAGTAACATCATCACTGTGGTAACCACTGACATTATCACCATGGTAACCAGTGACATCATTACTATCACTGACTGGCTCACCTGTGGAACATTAACAAGCACATTGTGGAAGAGTGTAATACACATTTCCATGCACATGTGCAGCCATGACAAGTGCATTAATTGAACAGATATCACATAGCTGAAAATTGTTGAAGGATGAAATCTTTACTGTATGAACAAGTATAAATTTTTTTGCATTTTTAATATGCAAAATTCCAAATGACAGCAAAATTCATCAAAAGTTTCAACCCTTAAACGTTTATGGCTTTACGATACCTGTACATCTTTTAGAATTATCACATGTACAGGAGGACAGAAACAATTAGACATGGGAAAATCAAATGTCTATGAGTGAAATTTTGACATGTGCATATGTACATAATGTATGTAGTACCATCAGTAAGAGCTACAAAATTCACTTTAACATGCTGAAGTGACACATGAATTGACCATGTGTCAACTTTTGTTCATACACATACAGTATGTAATGTATATGGCTCCATTAACACACATGAAGACAGCACTCAACTGATTGATTGATTGAATTTTAGCTCAAATATTTGGCATAGCCATTCTTCCATACAAGAGCGTACAAAGAACAAACATACAACTACAAAAAACATACAAGTACAGAAGCAATAAGTACAACACAAGCACACAGATACAGGAACTATTTGTATACAACACAACACACCACACAAAAATTACACATCATTACACAACATAAATTATACACTGAAGAAGGAAAAGGGGAGGACCAACTTAACTACTCCACTCTTAAACAATCTAAATTATGTGGTCAATAACTCTTACAACACATGTCAAGAATACCACACTACCATAATATCGTATACCAGTATGTAAGCATATAACATAATTAAGGTAAAAGGGTTATAGTCATATCATGAAACTTGCTGCTACACAATAATTTCTTCAGGTCATAACATATTATGAAGACTAACTTACATGTTACTAGTGACTCGACATTGTGCTCTAAGTATGTTGCATTGTTACGCTGCTGACTGTACATCCATTCTTTATCCTGCTGGCAAGATACTGGTGATTGCATGAAGTCTCCTTGTTGACTGTCTCCTTGAGACTCCTCTTGGGAGAAGCTTACTTCAGTTAATTGTTCAGCTTTAGCTTGTAGTGCTTCAGTTAGTGATAACTGATTAGCTGCTTGCTCTTGTAACTTGTGCAACTGATCTGCCACTTGTTGTTTGGCTTCCAAAACTTTTAACTTACCTTTGAGTGTGTCCGTCTGTGTGAGCTCCTCATGTGAAGATACCATTGGTGACTGGATGTGTTTCTGTTGTGTGTCATCTGTTGGTTGATGTGGAGGAGGAATCCTGCCATCTACATTGGGCTCTGTAGTTGTTTGATGCTCTTGTATTGTTAGTCTATGCTCCATCTGGGTTTGAACATCTTCTATATAATGTGCCTCACTTGTTGACTTATGTTGACTGGACTGCCCTGGCCTGGATGCTTGCTCTTGTGGTGGAAATTGTGATTGTGTGGTAGTTGTTGATGTGTGCTGTGCTACATATGTTGTACCCCATTGTGATGTTCCTTGCTGTGCCTCATACATTGTATCCTGCTCTCTGTCATGTGTTGTGCCTTGTTGTGCTCCATGCATGGTGATCTGATGATCATTGGGTTGAGTTAAATTCACAGGCTGGTTAGGTGCTGGTGGTAGTCTCTGGTGTGACTGGTGTACATCATTCCCTGTTGCTTGATGTGAAAATTGTTGCTCTGGTTGATCACCTACAGTTTGCCTGTTGTCAGATTGTTTTTGATGATATCCATGCTGCTGAGGTGGCTCCCCTGGCTGCTGTGTTTGTAAGTGTTGTGATTGCAAATTAGGTTTCCATTGTTGTTCTGTTTGTGGTGGTTGCTGCAGTTGTCGTCTAAATGTCAGTACTTGCTGAAGCTTTCGTGATTCTAGTTGTACTTGCTGTTGAACTTGTAGTAGCTGTTCATATTGCTGCCTCAGCAACATTTGTTGCTGCAATTGTTGCAGTTCAAGCAGTTTCTGTTGATGAATATGTATTTGTTGATCTACTTGTATCACAGATATCACTGGGAACTGTGGTGTGGTTGCCACTTGTGGTTGCTGCAGTATTTGATGAGCTGTGGTTGGTTGATACATGGATGGATGAGGCTGTTGCCTAGACTGAACATTTGCCTGTGCTTGTGATGATGGTAAACCAGGTAGAGCAGCTGTATTTAGATCCTGTGCTTGAGGGAGATTCTGCTGTCGACCATACTGGCCCTCATAAAGTTGATGCTGCTTTTGCTGTTGAGGTGGGGGAGGGCGAGGTGGTGGAGGGCGAGGTGGACCTTGTTGAGAAGACTGTACTATTTGTTGATCTTGAGGGTGTGGTCCATGCCAAGTATCATACTGTCTGAGATGTTGGGGAGGAGGTTGATGTCCTGCTCTTGTGTCACAAACTGAATACTGTTGTTGTTGATGTTTAGTTTGGGAGCCATCTAGTTCAGTAAATTTACGATAGAGGTATCTCTCCAAAGGTTGACCCTCTTGAACTGTTTCAGGTTTTGTCTCAAGTTGTGAGCAACCTGTAATTAGAATAAATAATACATTATGACTGTTGTAGACAACATTGCCATTGCACAAAAGTGTAAGTGTGATAACCTATAATAATACAAACTTTGTATAGACGATTTCAACGATATTATTTTTTGTGGAGTTTACAAGGTACACTATACGAACATGTGCATTGCAGCTACATATGTACTGTATAATACAAGGAAGACAGTTATCAGTAAGTGTACATGTAATTGCCATGTCTTGCATGATTGTGATGGTGTGCACTATATGAACTGCAAACTGCACGATTTTGAAAAGGGTATGTCAGCAATGCTTTGAAGTTCAAATAAAACCTCTAACACAACTCTCAGCAAGAAATTTGAAGGAGAGAAGAATTCTTTCCCTTTTACTTTCTCCCCATCCCTAAATGCTGAATTTTTACTAAGTAATTATAGTCTTACATACATACCTATGTCAGTGGTTCTTGTTAAATATTTGGCAATGTTATACTAAATCTGTACCATACATATATGCACTACCAAGTTTGCATACCATAGTTGTTCATCAGTCGAGTAGACTGAGGTACATCAGAAGATGTACGTCTTCTGTCTACACAAAACAACACTCTGATAAATACATAGAAAAATAACGTACTTGTGTTTCAACTGCACTTGGCATCTACATCTATGCAAATAATACTACGTACATGTCACATGCAGCATCAATATAAGATGTGTACAGTGCAAATAACCGATCCATTAAACATGTACTACATACATATATACATTGATTAATTTTTGTTCAATGAAATACACAGAGTTTTATCCCTTATATTTAGGAACTTGTTAATGAAAATGACATGAAATGAGATAATTTTTCATCATACCTAATAGCAGATCTATTGATGATTGCTGGTTATAGTTTGGCAGTGAACAGTGAACTACAATCAACAAAAACAATGAAACACATACATACTGTACTGTACGTACGTATGTAGCTATGTGTGTGTGTGTGCAAACACCAAGCATTTAGGCCAATATTTTTTCAAACATTCACACTCTTGTGCCACTATGTTATGGTCAGCCCTTATGGAGCTTTTAATATAAGTTACAGAGTGCAGATGTTCTATTCCAATTTACTGAGATGTACAAAATAAAATAAATTATATGATGGGGCATAATTTGTGCCCACATTCCATGGTATCAAATAGCCAGTCATATATACATAACTATATACATCTTGTACACATACATTAATCACTTCTTTGATACATATGTACCACAATAAACAATAATTGTATACACAAATACACACACAAAAGTGTTTGTGACTGATTTATACTTTCTCTCTTATGCAAATTCTTCAGACAGTATCTTTTGCATAGTGCAACTCTTAAAGATTGCATCCACCTCAAATTCATTGTTCCTGCTACATACCATACAAGGCCAGTAAAATTTAAATTTGATCTTAAATACTGCAGCATTGTGAGAAACAACTCCTGTAGTACAGAAGAAAGCACAAAGTCAAAGTAAGAGATCAAGATGCATACTCTAATAGAGCAGTTATGTAACATCTTAGGTGAATGTATTGTTAGGGTACAGTAAGTGAGTGTTCTATTAGAGTACAGTGTATACAACATATCTTGATCACAGTTCATGTACGATTAAGAACTTCCCTATATATATATATATTATATACATTTATAAGTAAAATTCACGAATATTAATCAATAAAATTAATATTATCATTATTTGTCTAAATGACAGGGTGGCATAGCCTGTACAAGGGTGCTTCCCTAAACACATACATTACAAAAATAACACTACAAGGACAAAGAATAACAACACAAAAGTACACTACAAAGAAAAGAAACAATAGTTACAATAAGCAAAACACACAGAGACTTAAAAAGCTACATACAAAAAAGATGATAAATGGTGCGACGAAAATACTTCACAGATTTGATAGTGAGTATATCAAATGATACAGTGTTCCACAAAAATACAGTATTCACCAAAAAAGAATAACGGTGACTGTTGATAGAAGATAGTAAAGGTACAATAGACAGTTCATGGGCTCTGGTGCAGGAAGTATTACAACGATAGTAATCATAAAAGTTAAGAGATGTTCTGTTGTTGAGGATATCATACAGTGTTGACACAGACAGATAGTTATGACGATCAGTGAGACTAGGCCAGCACAGTGAATTAAGACAATCATCAGATGACTTACTCCATTTCCTGGAAATAGGATCCCACTGGCTCCCACATGCCCACCTAGCAGCACGACGTTGTACAGACTCTAGGCCAGATATATCACGAGCAATATGTGGACTCCACACTTGACAAGCGTACTCAAGCAGTGGTCTAACTAAACACTTGTAAGCTACAGATTTTGCAACTGTGGTAGCTCCCCATAAACTGTGACGCAGATGGTTTAGTGATCTCCTGGCCTTGGCAGAAACAACTTTACAATGATGAGACCAAGATAAGCTAGATTGAATGTGAATTCCAAGATATTTAACAATAGAATTCACGAGATGGTGATGCTGTTGATGTTATACATAAAATTGATTAGTTTCCTCTTGTTTGAAATTAAAAATGCCAAACACTTAGATACGTTTAGACGTAGCTGCCACTCGATTGTCCAAGAATGAATGTTATCAAGATCTTGCTGCAGTAACAAACAGTCAGCAGGACTTTTTATTTCTCTATACAATGCAACGTCATCTGCAAATAGTTTTGAAGTGGAGTGGCTTACAACATTCTGCAAATCATCTATGTATAATATGAACAGAAGGGGGCCAAGAACAGAGCCTTGTGGCACTCCTGATGTAACAGGGAGCCAGTTGGAATAGCTACCACTGATGATCACTCGTTGGTATCGGCAAGTTAGAAAAGATTGAATCCACTGCAATAACTGGCCAGTGACACCTAAACAATGAAGTTTAAGAATAAGATGCTCATGAGGTACTGAGTCAAAAGCTTTAGCGAAGTCCAAAAAGATACAATGAGTGGTACTACGACGATCTAAACATGAACTCCAGTTATGTATAACAGACAACAGCAGGGTAACAGTAGAACGGTTAGCACGAAATTCAAATTGATTATTATTGATACGCCCTGACTTCTCTAAGCAGTTACCAATTGTCTGCTAATAACTTTCTCCATTACTTTCACTATGATGGATGTCAAGCTGATAGGTCTGTAGTTATTTACTACACAACGCTCACCTTTCTTGTATATTGGAACGATATTGGCTGTTATCCAGTCTTTGAGTAGAGTTCCTGATGACATTGACTGATTAAATAATTGACTTAGCGGGCCACTGATAAATTCTGCAGAAAGTTTCAGTAATTTTGGAGTGATATGATCAGGATCACATGCTTTACTGGTGTCAAGGTTGGTTAACTCATAGTAGACATCTTCAGACGTAAAAGTCACTGACTTGATGATATAGGATAAGAATGTTAAGGAACTCTGTAATGCCTCTAAATTGGAAGTATTCTCATCAGTAAAAACAATAAAAATATTTGTTAAACATATCAGCTTTAGCACAATCATCAGTAATAATGGTATTTTCTGAATGAAGAGGTGGTAGACTTGTACGGTGACGCTTCACTGAATTGACCCAACTCCAGAACTTCTTGATGGTAAGAGAAGACTGAGAAAGGTCAATGGCTCTCTTCTTAGTTTCACATCTTGTCATAGTACGTACCAAGTTGCTAATGGTGCGATACTTCAATTTGTTAGCAGCTGTAGGATGCTTACGCATAGCTTTATATAACTTGCTTTTTTTATGTATCAGATTTATAGTAGATGGACTAAACCAGTGTTTGAGTTTTCTGGATTTCCACTTAACTTTTGGAATAGTTGAGTCAATGGCACACAGAAAGAGATCTTTCCACATAGACCAGGACAATTCAATGTCACTATCGTGATCAATAACATTCCAAAGAATTCTAAAGAACACAGAATTAAAGTGGGTTAGATCAATATCACTGTAATTGTACAAAAACCGTGTGTTATTTGATGATGAAGAAAGCACTGCAGACACTGAAAAGGAAATAGCATTATGATCGGTATCAGGTAAACTATCACAAGGACTGATGAAGGAAACACGATCTGGATGTTTAGTTAATACTAAATCTAATATGTGATCTTTACGGGTATTAAATGAAACCAATTGGGAAAGAAAACTGTCAGATATGATCTCACAGAACATGCTTGCATCAGGTGTGCAAGGTGAAGGAGAGACAGTGGTCCAATCAATGTTTGGCAAGTTGAAATCGCCACAAAGAATGACAGGTACATTATACTTAACAGCACATAATAGTGAGGTACGAAGCTCTTCTAAATAACTCACAGATGATAGAGGAGGTCTATAGACTACTCCAAGCAATATGGTTGTCGCCTTAGTTGGTAATTCTATCCACAACAGTTCACAATTAGCTCATGCCCAAAAACTTTCTAATTATTCCTTTACTATTGTACGTACCAAAATCATTTTAGCTCAGTCAGCGTGCATTAGTACACTAGGTCTTATACATACATACACACAGACATGTACATACACTTGTAGTACATAATGACCATACAACACAAAGTGGTACAGGCACACACTCACCTTTATAAAGTGTATGTTGTGGTGTAACATTTAATCCAGGAGATATGGCTCCAGTTTGGTCTAAACATATATGTAGCACATATCACAACTAGCAAAGGAAGTATGTACAAGTACGTACACTCATGGCTTTACACTCACTACACATGTACACATTATACAGACTACATGATAAGTATGTACAGTACTTATCGTCTCATCATATGATCTTAAAAGAATTAAAACATACACCTACATCAACACTAAAAAGGTTGTTTATCCATGTCAGGCCTTACAAACCTTCTCAGTACAACACTTAGCTTTCCTAGCTATTCGGCAAGCCTTACACTTGGTGCTACGTTAAGAGCCTCAAACTTGGTGCTACGTATTTAAAAAATTAATTATTTCAAAAGGAAGTAGGGATTGGTATAATATACATGCTACAAAAAGTAAGGAAACAAGAAAGTAAGGAAACCAGATTGACGACTACCGTAAATCAGGTTATTTTCGTGTATGAAAATATTCATGAGTTAAATTTTCGTGTAAATAAATTATCATGGGTGCCTGGACCCATGAAAATATTGTGTATCGCTGATTGATAGACTGTTCACTATTTTACCGCTCTTTATTTACAGGCACAGCAAGGAACAACACCTACAGCAGCAAGCAAGCCCGCGCAATGCTAACAAGTTGATCACGTGATCAGTCACCTACATTTGAGATCAACGGTTGTGTACGTGGATATCATGTATATCATCTACTATGTACTGCTACAGTTGGTGAAAATATTACCTGCACACGAGAACCTGCAAATGAGAGTGATAGATATGCAGTAGCTAGCCATTATAAAAGACGGAAATATTGGACACATTCCTCAAAAATGTCTCATGTTTGTTTGCTGTTTCTTCGAAAAGGAAGTAGTATTACTTGTTTAATAACTGGAACACGAGTGGACTTACCACAGGGTGGGATGGTTACTAACGTGCCAGTTAAAAATAAAACTCGTGCGAAAAAAAATTCGATGTTTGTTTATATTCGTGTGTTAAATTTTTGTGGATGTAGCTAACTTTGAAAATCTATTACCGTCGAAAATAACCCAATTTACGGTACTTGCTAAAATGAGACACACTTTAATCTCTACTATTGGTTAATCTGATGGTCTCATTTCAAGATGCTAGCCAAAAGTTGGCATTAAAGTGTGTCTCATTCTAGCAAGTAGTCGTCTAATCTTGCTTCCTTACTTTTTACTGCTGCATCATTTCTCATTCAGCTGTAACATTTTTGAGCTTGTTTCCTTACTTTTGTAGCATGTATATTATACCAATCCCTACTTCCTTTAAAAATTTTAATCTTTTAAATAGCTAGTTTGTTTACTTTTTATGTCTAGCTAGCTAGCTATATTATACTCTTTGTTTTCCACATAGCATAAATATCACTTGAAGCAGCTTTTACCTCATACACAATAAGCGCCTCTAAATATAATCTAATCAAAAACAGCCAAGCTGTAAAAAAAGGTGCGGCCCCCAAAAAGGCCATGGTGAAAAAAGATGTGAAATCCAAGGTGGCGGCCAAGAAATGGCTGTGATGGTAGGTTAATGGTTAAATTTTAATAACGACAATTCAGGTGAATTTTGTGCCAAGACCAAGCGGCACCAAAATTCACCTGAATTGTTATTATTAAAATGTAACCATTAACCTACCATCACAGCCATTTCTTGGCCGCCACCTTGGATTTCACATCTTTTTTCACCATGGCCTTTTTGGGGGCCGCACCTTTTTTTACAGCTTGGCTGTTTTTGATTAGATATCACTTCTTTTTGTATTTGTATACTGCAAAGCCGGCCTATGGCTGGCTTTGGGGCTTTTTTAACCCATGTGTTTTTTTCTTTACCACAGGAAGAAGAAAAGAACTTAAAGAAGATTTGTAATACTTCAATTATTTTTCGATTTTATTAGTAATTATACAAATTATATACATATATTTATTACACGCCCATTATTCCCCACAGGATATTTTTTTGCAGCTGATCTCTCTACTGGGTGACTTGAAATGTAGCTGAACTATATACAGGATGGTTTCTTTGTAGCTGAACTCTCTACAAGGTGACCTCTTCTAGCTGGTCTCTCTACAGAGTGATTTTTTTGCAGCTAAACTCTCTACATGGTGGTTTCTTTGTAGCTGAACTCTCTACATGATGGTTTCTTTGTAGCTGAACTCTCTATAAGGTGACTTCGTCTAGCTGAACTCTCTACAGGGTGATTTTTTGTAACTGAACTCTCTACAGGGTGATTTGTTTGCAGCTGAACTCTCTACATGATGGTTTCTTTGTAGCTGAGCTCTCTACAAGGTGACTTCGTCCAGCTGATCTCTCTACGGGGTGATTTGTTTCTAGCTAAACTCTCTACAGGTGATTTGTTTGCAGCTAAACTCTCTACATGGTGGTTTCTTTGTAGCTGAACTCCCTACATTATGGTTTCTTTGTAGCTGAACTCTCAACAAGGTAACTTCTTCTCTACAGGGTGGTTTGTTGTAGCTAAACTCTCTACAGGTGGTTTGTTTGAGGCTGAACTCTCTACATGGCGGTTTCTTTGTAGCTAAACTCTCTACAGAGTGATTTGTTTGCAGCTGAACTCTCTACATGATGGTTTCTTTGTAACTGAACACTCTACAAGGTGACTTCTTCTAGCTGATCCCTCTACAAGGGGCAGCTGAACTCCCTACAGAATAACTTGTGATGTAATAAAATTCTATAATGGAGTAAATAAATTAGCCGAATGCTCTATTAGGGTGACTGTTCTATTAGAGTATCTCGATCTCGCATTTGCTACACGGAGTTGGCTTTAGAATCATAACTCAGTGGTTTGTAATCCGATTCTTCTGTACTACTGCAAGGACTTTCTATGAAGATTATTCCAGCTATACACCGATTTTCAGCTCATTGCTCTAAGCGGTTTGCCTAGTAGGCGTGAAAACTTATACTTTTTTATTCGTAAAAATCGATCGCGTAATTGTGACACAGGTTGGGTTTTGTGTCATATCTCCATGGTCTTTATCTCGATTCCTTTCAAACTACCAAAAGGCACTCCTACGATGGTTACTCCATCTACATAGCAATTTTCAACTCATTCCATGAAGCGGTTTACCCTGTAGGTGTGACAACAAATCGATCTTGTTTTACGCAAATAATCGGTCATAACTCCTGAACCATTCATCGGATTTGTACCAAATTTGATGCTAGGATTCGCCATTGGACTCCCTTTCTGTGTGCCAAATTTCATGGCGATTGGAGTACACGTTTGCTTGTTATAGCAATTTTTGCAAGTGTGCGAAAAGATGAAAAAGAAGAAAAAAAAAACAAAGAAAAAAAACGAAACTTTGGCAGCTCGTATCTCGGAAATGGCTGGAGCAATTTCCTTCAAATTTGGAATGTAGACTCCCCTGGCTGGCGGGCAACTGTGTAGCAAATTTGGTTCCAATCGGATAAGTGATCACTGAGATACAAAGGTGTGAAAATGACGTTTTCGTTCTTCCTGTCAATATACTCACGGGTGTGGCGCGCCGGCTTCTTGGGCCGCACGACACACTACCGTGTGTCTTGATTATCATTTTGTCTTTTAAAGCATAGACAATGTGTAAAGCTATTACAGCAATGTTAAAGGCTTCAGCAGCATTTCTAATGGCTAAATGTTGATAATTTAACAGTAAAACATTGCTGGAGAGTCCATCATTAAGAGTGGAATCCTCGCTTTTAGAAGTCCGGATCCCAAGTGGATCCACCCCTGAAAGGAATTATTCGCTAGCTACCACACAAAAAAAAGCTAAACTGGCACGGTAAGACTATAAAACGACTACCCAGTGTTAATAAATGCTAGAGAGAACTCCTTGGGTACTACACCTCGTCTTACGTACACATACTCAAAATCACGTGTTTGGGTTGTGGCGTGCATAGCAACTATTAAGTGCTGTAACTATTAATTATCCTTCAAGAAGTCTGAACAAAGAAGCGAATGAATGGTGAAAGCAAACAGCATGGTGCAGTGGACAGAACATAATCGGAACAACAGACTCGTGAATCCGCCGTCATTACCTTGGCTGTCTGAAATTACTGAAGCTGTACACCTAGCGCAACCAGGTCTTACAGCAGGCAGGCAGGCAGACGAAATCCAGGTGAATTTCGAAGTTTTAAAAACTCACTGTAGTTAGCTTAATTTATTGGTGAATGAGCGTGTGGTATAGATAGCAACGCAGCCTGCAGTTGTACTGCTTCCCATTCATTCAGACGAGTGCAGTGTTGTGTGTTCATTCATTCCAGAGCGATTTACTCCTTGTCAGTCCTTGATATTATTAGCCTTGCATTCTGACTTCCTGTGTTGGTCTCATGGGTGTTTAGCTTCATTTGAAGTCTTTGAACTAATTAGTGGCCAGACTGTGTGGCCAAAAGGAGGTACTTAGCCATGTTACAATTATTTGTAAACTGGCTTACAACTGATTTGTAACACTGGCAGCAGTCTTTGATCTGCCCACGCACCATACTACAAGTATTATATAATCTGATGGCCCTGGAATAAGCTTTGAGCGGCAAACAAATGTCACAATTCGGATGGTGTTAAAATACTGTTGAATGTATTCTACTTCATTTGGATGATGGCATTGGTGGACAAGCAGAGGCATGATCAGTTTCCATCACCAATGGTTGGTAAAGAGCTATTGCAATTCAACTTGCATTTTCACATACAGTGGATCAGTGGTTATATAGACATCTGTAATTATTATCTGTACAAATACAGCCAAGCTGTGAAAAAAGGGTGCGGCCTCTGGGTGAAAGATATAAAATTAAAGGTGCCAAGAAATGGCTGTGATGGTAGGTTAATGGCAAAAATTTTAATAACGACAATTCAGGCGAATTTGTGTTGCCTTCTCCAAGTTTCACTAGGATTCGGCAGCATACAAATACAAGTGACATCTATTCTAAAAAAGCCAAGCTGTAAAAAAAGAGTACAGCCCCCAAAAAAGCTATGGTGAAAAAAGATGTGAAATCCAAGAAATGACTGTGATGGTAGGTTAACAGCAAAAATTTTAATAACAACAATTCAGGTGAATTTAGTCCAAAGTCAACCTGTTGCCATCTTTAAAATTTCTTTTCTTTACTGCAGATAGGAAGAAGACATCAAGAGCTGAAATCTCTGGATATTTCTTTATAATGATGCTTTTTTTTTTTTTTACAAAAATTAATGCTGTATGAATATTATCACATGTCTCTCACTTACAGGTAGACTAGCTTATAGCAGAAATCCCTACAAGGTAACTTTTTTGTAGCTGAACTCGCTACAGAGTGACTTCCAATGTAGCTGAACTCCTTTCAGAATGACTTGTTATAGTTAAACTATCTACAAGGTGACTTGTTTATAGTGAATGCTCCACAGGGTGTTTGTTTGTAACTGAACTCTCTACAGGGGGACTTGTTTGTAGCTGAACGCTCTACTGGGAGGAAATTTTGTAGCTGAATCCTACAGGTGACTTGTTTGTAGCTAAACTCTCTACAGGGTCACTTGTTTAATACTGTACTCTCCACATGCAGGGTGATTTATTCTCTCTTCCGAGTGACTAGTTTGTAGTTGAATTCTACAGGTGACTTTTTGTAGCTGAGCTCTCCACAAAGTGATTTGTCTGTAGCTGAACTCTCTACACAGTGACTTGTTTGTAACTGAACACTCTACTGGTACTGGGTGACTTATCGTAGCTCTACACAGTGACTTTTTTTTAAATACTGAACTATCCCCAGGGTGATTTGTTTGTAGTTGAACTCTCTACAGGGTGATTTACTCTCTACTGGGAGACTTTTTGTAGCTGAATTCTACAGGTGACCTGTTTGTGGCTGAGGTTATTTGTAGCTGATCTCTCCACAGGTGATTTGTTTGTAGTTAAACTCTCTACCAGGTCAGCGTTGAAACCGGGTCACTACTGCTGACCCGGATGACCCACTGACCCGGATTTGACCCGGATGTGACCCGGATTAAATTAAGCCGAGGCGCGCGAAAGAGCTATGTTTCGGGTATTCTCGAGCGAGCGAGACTACGTTTTGAGCGTTCGATTCGTGTTGAGTAAACGAGTAGTTATGTGATAACTAAGCCGGTAAGTTTATAATTTAAAATCAGTCAGTGGGTTTGGTTCCACGTAGCTACTGTGAGTTTACAGACAGCAATTGGGTGTGGCTTCATACATACTTAGTATTGCAATTTCCGAATATATTAAAATGGGTGTGGCTCACAAAAGCACTTATCCTGCTGCAAGACTAGACCTAGACTATATACAACTCATACATTAATCGATTAGTGGGCGTGGCTCCACGTAAGCTTGCAGACAGAAACGGACAGTTTCATGCTACAGACTGCACTTACTAATAAATGGGCGTGGCTGAGCATATGTTTGTAACGCGATAAGTGGGCGTGGCTCACGAAAGAGCTATGCGACTAGCGTTTATAGGTTCCACGTCGTTAAACGACCAATTTCGTTTCTCACGTGATCCAATCCGGGTCAAACCCTAATAATTTGTAAACCGGGTCAGACCCGGATGACCCGGAGAAAATGTGACCCGGTTGACCCGGATGACCCGACCCGGTTTCAACGCTGTACCAGGTGTCTTGTTTGCGACAGAGTTCTCTACAGGGTGACTTTTTTGTAGCTGAACTCTCTACAGGGTGACTTGTTTGCAGCTTTTAAAGTTAAACTCTACAAGTGACTTGTTTGTGACTGAACTGTCCACAGGATGATTTGTCTGTACTTGATCTCTCTATAGGGTGACTTGTTTGTGGCTGAACTCTCCACAGGGTAACTTGATTTAACTGAACTCTTTAAGGGTGATTTCTTTGTAGTTGAACTCTCTACAGGGTGACTTGTTTGTGGCTGAAGACTCTGTTGGGTAGCTTTTTTTAGCTGAACTCTACAAGTGTCTACATGTACAAGTGACTTGTTTGTTACTGAACTCTACAGGATGATTTGTCTAAAGCTGAACTCTCTACAGAGTGACTTGCTCATAGTTGAACTCTCTAAATTGTGAAGTTGAACGTTCTAATAGAGTGACTTATTATGTAGCTGAACGTTCTAATAGAGTGACTTATTATGTAGCTGAATGTTCTATTAGGGTGACTGCACTATTAGAATATGTTGATTGTACATTTGTTACAGCTAGTTAACTTTTGTAGTGAAACTCAGTAATTTTTAATTTGATTCCTTGTAACTACTGAAGATCATTTCTAAGATAATTAATCTACCTCTCAGCTGATTCCACTAGCTAGTTTGTCTGGTAGGCGTGGCAAGTAACACTTTTTTATTAACAAAACTTGATCATGCACTTTTTACACGTTTTTGTGATAACTCCAAGACTGTTTGTGCAATTTCTTTCAAACCACAAAATGTGTGCCGGAGCAGGTCTGCTGGGATCTTGTGATTGACCTGTTGCAGCTGTCTGTACTCCTCGTGTTTTAGGTGGCACCATATCAAGTTGCTCCAATATTTGCTGCTGCACTACAAGTGGCTTGTTGGCTAGTAAACTGTACAAAACATTCAATTGCTCAGGATGTGGCGGTTGGTCTTGAGGTGGTCGTACATGGGATATTATACTCCCTGTTGGTTGAATGTGTGCTACTCCGGAATGATCAGAGTTCACAGAATGGCTTTGTGCTGGTGTTTGCATTGGATACTGTTGTCCCTCATGTGTTGCTGGTTTCTGAGTGGCAGGCTGAGCATGAAACTGCTGCTGCTGAGTTTGATACTGCAATGATGATTCTGTTTGCTGTGCATATTGTCCTGATGGTAGGGGTGGTTGACCTTGCAGTGGGTGTTGGGGTAAAGACATCGTTGAGTCGACATACACAGGAAATTGTCCTCGGTGATGTTGTTCTGCTTGTTGTAACTGCTGCCAATTTAGTTGCTGCTGCTGCTGCTGCTGCTGCTGCTGCTGCTGCTGCTGCTGCTGCTGCTGCTGCTGCTGCTGCTGCTGCTGCTGCTGCTGCTGCTGCTGCTGCTGCTGCTGCTGCTGCTGCTGCTGCTGCTGCTGCTGCTGCCAGTGTTCCTGTGGTCGTTGCTGCTGCAAATGTTGTTGATGTGATTGCTGTCGGTGTTGTGCTATTTGCTGCTGTTGTTGTTGCTGTTGTTGTTGTTGCTGGTGCTGCAATTGCCAGAGATTCTGTTCTTGCAACCGATTCTTCTCTTGCAGTTGCCTATCCTCTTGTTGGTGTATTTGTTGTTGCATCAGCCAATACTGCACTTTCTGCTGTTGCTGCTGCCAATCCTGATATTGCTGTTGCGTTAGCTGTTGCTGCCAGCCTTTGGGTTGCAAGTGATGTGGTGGCTGTTGCAGACTCAATGGTTGTACTTCTCCTTCCACTGGCATTGACTGAGATGGATGTGGTGGTAGAGAATGCGGTACAGAAGGATCATGACTATGTAAATACCCTGGTTGTACATCACCAGGGTGTTGTACTCCACCTCTCTTGTTACCACCATCTTGAAGTAACAGACTATTTTGGTCCACATTAGTGAATGCAGGGTTTAAGTTTTTAACCACATATTGGTTGCCAAAGCGATTTGAAAATTGCTGTCTTTTCTGAGGATTATTCAATGATTGCTGATAACCACCTGTACGATTTTGGTGATCTACAGAAGTAGATTTGAAATTATAGGGATCATTTAACAACAAGCAATGCATTACTACATGAATGGACCTTCTTAACTATGTACATATGTACACACATAATACATCTGTTTAATCTCTGGAATTAAACACCGACTATTATAAAAGTGGGGCTTGGTGATATTGTTTGTGCAGTGATCCATAAAAATGTTGCATTATAGGCTGATGTTCATCAGGTACGCTATTCACTGTTAGCCAAACTTTACATGTGTTTATTAAAAACATAAGTTTTTAGTAATGTTATGGTGGCGAGAACTGCAAGCAATCACTCTACAAAACTAGACTCGTGTATACAAATACTCTAATAGAGCAGTCATGAGTTTGCAAAAGAACAAGCTGGCTGGCTACGTATTGCATGAATGAATGCAGCTATAGGGGTGTGTAGTTTAAATGTATGGATTAATACATGTAGTATCATACCTGCCATATCAGCAGCTGGTACACCTGAAGTCGTTGGGTATCTACCTGCATAAGAAATCAAATAGAATGTAACAGGATTATCGTTTACGTTTGCATGTTATGGTACTTTGTATTTGACTCTAGTTAGGTCAATTCCATTTTCCATCAACAAGTAACCTTATCCCTACTTCATTTTAATTAACAATAAATAATACAACATCTCAAAGTAATGAGTTACATTACATCAAATGCCATGGTACAGATGTAGATTAATGCACATGACTGCACTATTAAAATACCACTTCACAGTACATACACATGTATAGAGTTACATCTCATATATACAGTAGCATGTACAATTGTCTACACTATAAGTATTTACCTCGTGGTTTAGGTGGAGGAGTTGAAAATGTAGCTGGCAATGACCTTTCAGCAACTGCAGTAATAGTAACATTCACTAGGAATTTCTATAGCACTGTACGTATAGCACATGTATGTACGTGTGAACGTATCATGTATGTACACGTACAAGAGATACACATACTCTGTCCTACTACACACTGTATGTACGTAGGTCAGACACATATGTACAAAGAACAGATGGTTACATGTGTTTTCACTGACAGACAATAGAAAAACAGAAGCACCCATCACATGCATACACATGCACAAAAGCAAAACAAAGTAAAAGCAAAGCCTCCAGCAACTATGTAAATTACTGTTATAGCAACCCAGTCAACCAGAACTGGGATACCTTTATAGGCACTGTAGATATCGGGTGATACCAAGAGTTAGTACTAGTGGTACAGCCCAATGCCCACGCTGAGGCAGTACTGTATATTCTACATAAAAGACATTGTCAGGTAATAGACTTCTCCACAACACATGTAAGCACAGCTACTTTCAACCAATTTACAAATAGCAGAAGGCACAATACACAGTATTTCTCAAACCCTGATACTATACTGTAATGTCACCATGCACACATACTGTATACACACACATACATACATGATACATAACTAACGCTGTGGACTGTAGTATGGTGAGTTGGAATCATATTGCAATCCAGGGAGTTTAGGAGGAGCTGACTGATGGTCTGTACAAACAATAATCACATGTGGATGCATAACATTCCCAAAGTACAATTCTACCCCTAACAAATCTATGTATAGAAAATACAAATGTGTGCATGTCAATACAATGCGATTCCTCTATTACAGCAAAGCTTAATTATCCAAACCTTGGGTAGTGCATGTACGTATGTGTACAGTGTTTGCCCTACATACTGTCAGTATGTATTGTGTATCATTTTAACAAACTATTCTGGCAACTAGGGACCTACATGGAGACTAATGAAAGGCTACGAAATAGTAAGTCAGGAATTTACACCTATTATGACAGGATGTTGGGCTAAAAATAAAGAAACTGACTTTCTATTTAGTACAGTGTATAGGGGGGGGGGCAGTTTTGATGGGCTAAACTTTCACGATTTCATGGTTTGTCAAAAAACTCGAAAGTTTCCCCACAAATTCTGCTGCTAGCTATGATGAGTACCTGCCCACAAGTGATTTGCTTGACAACGTGGAAAGTCCTGCAGCATCCCTGCTTCTTTTATGAGCCACGTCCACTTATTTGGATTGTGCATCACTGTCTTACATGGAGCCACACCCATTTAGTAAGGTGTGTTGCAGCAATCTGAAGGCATTCACAAAGCCGTGTACATTGATGTGTGTATGCCCAATGTAGAACCACACCCACATTAATCGATCGTCAGGTGCCAGTGTATGTTTGCATCGTAATTGTCTTGAATCACGCTCACTTATCGACAAATTAATTTGCATAGTCTATGTGCACGGCTAAGTATTCTGAGCAGGTGCCACCATACTTTCATCCACCGTGAAAGTTTAACTGCTTGTTTGCCCTCTACCGGGAAACATTCACCCACTGAAACTTTCCCCCCTATACGGTATCACTCCAACAAACACACCAAACACAGAAAATTTATTTACTATAAAGAAAATAAAGTAAGGCCACTATTTGGTGATTTTCTGTTTTTCATCAGAAAATTCCAAATGTAGAGTGCGGGCAGGCGGGCTGTTACAATTATTCATTCTTGCCACAATATATAACTCTATACTGTCAAGGGCCTGATACTCTCTGTATAGCAGGCTAACTTAGCTACGTAACTCAATATAGCTAGTCTGGCAACTATCCTCTTGGTGTTACTATAGATATAGTTGTCCTTTGTCATGCCACTCGAGGATCAACTACTTACTGTAAACTTCATCGCACCATTTCACATTCTGTTGGCTACAATGCAAGAAGTAGCTACTGTATGAGTGCAGCAACCTTAAAAACTGAACTGCATGTGCTGAATACTTGGTTAATCAAATGAAATAGTGGTTAAATTATTAATAATGGGGAAATATATGAGGCAGTAAAAATACATGTGGGTGTGTTGATAAGAAACAGAAAATCATTAAATAGTGGCCTAAACACAATCACGATCTTACAATACATAAGTTAGGCCTAATTGCCTGCATACTGTGTCGGTTTTCATGTCGCTTCTTCCTGCCATTTAAAAGTGAAAATATGGTACATTTGCAGGTACGTATGTTCAACCATGATATGTGTGTACATAGTAAGACGGTACTGTATATTAGGGATCATGAAAGTTTGGGTTTTTTCTGGTCAAAATATCACCCAAAAACCAGCTTCACAACTCCATCCTGGCACCTTGGCAGTATTGGTTAGGTTAACCAAGCCCAAAAGTGTCTTCAGTATGTAAGACCTGAAATGCTTCCAAAAACTAGCTATGGATCTTTTGGGATTTGTCTGTATTTTTTGTGGTGACTGGACTGATTGTAGAAGCGCTCCTCCTTGTTTGTAATGCTATGAAATGGGCTGAACATAGCTGAAAGTGAAGCATAATGGTCACTTCACTTTCAACGCACTAACTGATAGTTGCAGCGCATTCAGTCGAAAACATTACCTCTGGCATTATCCTTTCTTTTGATGCAGTATGAGTGGGTTCACCAGTCATAATAATGTTACAAAAAGTAAACAAACAAGTACATATAAGGAAAATTTATAGACTGAATTAGGGATTAAATGTTCACTAGTATATCTGCAGATGTAGGCAACCTCTCTTGTTTCCCTACTTTTATCTGTGAACCCTAATTGAACTAAAAATTCTTAATATTTCCTTATATATGTGTATGCAGCAGCACACATGCATGTGCTTACGTACATAGTACACAAACACTAGTACACTGCAACTTACTATTATCAGGAAAAACTTCACTGTAAGGCACACGGGGTGTACTTTGGTAATGTGTTGGCCTTTCTCCTATATAAGAGTACCAAAAAAAATATCGAAAATCAACCACAAACTAAATGTTACAAGTTAGTGTTCTATGACTTTTTGTGCACTTTTAAATAAAAGCATAAAACTTTCACATATCATAAAGGTTATTGGGAGCTACCTCAGATTTGACCTTTGGTGACTTTTACACCCAATTTAATAGTACTTTTATCTAAAGTTGTATCTCATGGTTTAAAATTTGCAAACGTGGTGTCAAATTAATGCTCTTGCTCTAAACAGTTAAATAACTAACATTTACTGGAAAGCAGGTCCATAGCTTTCACTATTCCAAAGTTATATATAGCTATTCATAAGAACAAATGTAGCCCTATTTTTACACGCCCGCACATATCATGCAACTGTAGTACTTATTATGTTTCAAATGTAGTAAACTCACTTTCGAGCACTCCTTCTTTTTCTAGACAAAGCCTAATTGCTCTGGCAATGTCTTCCAAGCCATCTATCTCACATACAGCTGTGATAAATGTTTGCCATGTTTTGGGGCTTCTTCCATTATCAGTACTAATCCAGTCCTCTAGGACAGCGATGAGACACTTTTTATGTACTTGGCCATGTTGTTGACCAAACCAATTCCTCATGGATACTGGATAATCAAGGTAGTCACACACATCAATCCAGTGTGGTGTCAGCCTATCTACAACATAACTCCTCATCAGCTTCATATTGGTAATTTGAGTAGGAGTCGATGGTTGACTGGAATATGTAGACCCTGGTGTACCTGTGAAGTGATTCACTGCTCTGTACATACATATGTACATAAAGTATTAAATATCACATTTTAATACTTAAAAAACAATAGCCATACTGTTATACCATATGTTGTGAGTATATGTGAGGGGGCATAGGAAAAGGGACCTATAGTGGTTAACATGGAATTTGAGATATACTAATCAAAGAATTCTACAAATCACCAACTATTCAAATTCCAAGTCAATACTGAATTGTTTCACATAGTTATGAAGAATTTAAATACAAGTGTGATTTCCCAATGTATGTAATTTACTATAATTACCTAACAATACACAGAAATTTACTGACTTTTACTCAAAAGTTTAAAAGTCTCTATAGGTCCCTTTTCCTATGCCCCCTCACATAAACATCATAGGGCTGGGACGAATATTGAAATTTACCTCGAATATTCGATTGTAAAATGTTCGAACATTTGAAGCTTCGGTTTTCTTGCATTTACTAACATCCTTCTTAAGTTTTATCTTTCTAGTCTTATTTAATAAGTTTGCAAGCATTTGGAAAGTGCATAGCAGCAGTACTGAATGACGCGATTGATCAATTGCAAATGGGCGTGTCCGCTATACTGCAATCGTGCATAGGTAAACACCAACTAATGGCTAAACAGATGTTTTCCTACAATATCTATCACCTTATAAGGTGTTCTGAGGCTACAACTATGGTAGCAAGTTAAACTGCGATGGTTTCAAGGTGGGTGTGGCATTCGCGAAGAGACGAACATCGATTGTGCAAGATCAATAAGCAGCTGCAATAAAGACAACAATGTTTATTTGTAATTATTTCGTAAAAAATGAGTGCATTACGAAGCTTCGAAGGATACTTTTAAAATTCAAAGTTTACTTAAACTTCAAACCACCGGAACATTCAAAGCTTCGTCCCAGCCCTAATACATCATGCTATATAGTGTGGTATATGTTACTATTTGGAACGACAGTATATTGCTGTAGATGTATGTATGTCACCCTACACTCTGAAATTATGTTTTTTGTTGTTGTTTTTTTACAGAACAAATTTACCTTCTGAAGTCCATACACCAAACTTAAGCAAACAACCCCTACTGTATGAAACATTTTGTTGCACACCTACTGTCAAGAGTTAATATTATGAACTCTTGCTGCTGTACAAGAGCCTTCCATAAAATGTCAACGCATAATCTGACTGACTGTTGACAAATTTGGCATGACCAAAGACAATTTGTCATCAAAGAGTAAGTGTTGATTGTAAAAAAAGATTCCTGTCCCACCCACAGTGAAAACTGCTGTCTGTTTAGGAGAACAAGCTGAAACATTTTTGGTTAGTTTAACAACAGCCTATTGTAGTTGTGATATAGCAAGGAGAAACCAATTAGGGAAACAACTCAGATACACTGATCATAAAGTATGATAGTACTGTAGAGAGGGATGATGAAGATTCAGATTTTCTTGTCACTTCAACATCACCCAAAGATCAGCCTCAGTTTCCTTCATGACAGTTTGGCAACATAACCAAGCCCAAAATGCTTTCAGAGCCCTTTCCAGCAAGTTTCTATGGAATTCAAAAATTCAACTGAATTTTCCTACTAGCTAACTAACTAACTAACTAACTGATGCCTTCAGCCAAGCATAAAACTTAACTGTGATTAACTATGATTTCTTCACTATTTGATACTACTTTGACCCTAGACATACCTTTTCACTAATCCCAACAACTACAGTGCATGCATCAATTGTCCTCCTTTTTGTCCCATTTCTTTCTGAAAAGTGTTGATTTGCAGTAACACACGGTGGCGTCAGTGCAAGCTTAAAAATTGTTTGTAATTTCCATAGTGTCTGGATTGAATGCAGAGACTTTTCTTACATTGTTCTTCATTTGTAACACTGTATGATAGGTAGAACATAATTATGTATCTGAAAATGAAGTGCATAGAATAACTGTTTGCTTTGATAGTTGGAGTACATGTTTAATCATGATTTACATACTGACTGGATCGATTGCAGAGGCGCTTCTTGCACTATTTGTAATGCCATATATAGCCATGACTAAAGTAAGGATTAAATGTCAACTAGTACACCTGCAGGTGTACGTAGGTAAATTCCCTTGCTTATGTCAGCAGAAAATTCCACTACATTTTTTTTTATAAATTTCATAGCAACCTACACTGTACTGGAAGTGTTTCAAGTCACAGAGAAAGTACAAACATACAATACTGCCAAGGCACCATGGGGATATTGTGAGGCTGCTTTGTGGTTAATATTTTTGTGAGAAAGTGCAAATCTCCATTATCCCATACAGCACTACCATACTGTATGGTACGCAACACTCATACCAAATAATTGACATGATTCATATTTACCGTATGATGCGAGATTGTTCACAATGAACGTAAATAAGATCGTACTCTAATACAGTAGTCACTTACTCCTTAGAAGCAGCCAGAAAAATGCACAAAATCTTGATGGATGTGATGTGTTATAGTGTACTGTTCTGTACTCCGATGGACTTGCATTGATACTTTACTTGTAAGTTAAACTCTTGTCCTTGGCTTCTTCACACAACATGCCTAAACTGATCACCTTCCAGCCAGAAAATATTTGTCTTAGTGGCTGCCTAACTATATCCTCAGTCATAGGCCACAAACCCGAGGTTTGACCTCAATACAAAGGGGTTTCAGGGACTTGTTTTTAATCATTCATGCATGCACTTAGTTACACACTATACAAACGGCATCTCACAAAGTGGCCAGCAATAGTCGTGATTGTAATTAAACTATGTAGCTGTTCTACTTCATACTTCTAGAACAAAAAGAATATGTAGTTTAATATTCACAGTTGTCTTCTGCATACATGTAGATAAGTTTGTAGTCACTCCATGGCTGTGCCTCGCCACGTGATTATGATTAAACCACATGATTTTTGTAAGTGGTGTGCTGAGGTGAAGTATTGTTTGGACTCCAAAGTTGGCAGATGACCGCTTAAACTATTCCTGTAAAAATGGGAATCAGTCAAAACCATAGTCACATGGTTGTTGCGCTGACGTTACTGGCCAACACAGGTGACCATTAAGGGAGGTGCCACTGTACTATATATGTACATATTAGCAGTAGCTTGTGGTGAGAGTTGGCTCTGTTATTACAGTATGTGTGAATATAGTCAATACAGGTACTATATCTGATTTACACCCAGTGCTGGAGTTTATATATCGTAACTTTTATGATGCTGCGGGAGCTAAGAACATGTGCATACAGACGTGTAGTGCATGTACAATAGGATAGGATAGGACAAACTGTATTGATCACTAAAACACAATGGACACTAGGACTACACAGTATTTTGAAGGCAAACTTGGACATGTGTGCACTTAGTAACCCGCCCTCAAGCAATTTTGTACATAATTAGTAACTATAACATGAAAAGCACACTGGAGTACTTGATAATACTGTAATGCTCTACTTCTCCGTGTTCTGCAAATAATTCTAGACAAATAGTAGACTAAGTGGCGTATCTACTGTAGCTCTAGCCATTACTCTGGTAAGCGGTCGGGTATCTATTTTTGTAGGCGCTGTAAGGACTTCAGGAAGAAACCGTTCCGCTGTTCTCCATTGCTCTTCCACCCCACACTCATGCTCTGGCTATACGTACTTTAAACCAGTCTAAATAAGTTGGACACCGCGACCAACGGGAACTAAGTGATTTAGTAACCCCTCTGGCCCTTAGTAGCGCCCTTGCTGTGCTCAGGACGCTACAGCCTTAGGCCATCAGGGTTGCTAAATCACTTAGTTCCCTTGGTCTTGGTGTCTAACTATTATATAGCAGATTATTTTCAAAAAGAAAAAAAATTAAGATTCGTGTTTCTTCTTCAAGATTGCTGTTAAGTTTGTGAAACTCATAAATTACTTTTCAGCACACAATTATAGGCTGTTGATAAACACCAGTATTTTGAACCTTAAACAAGTTGATGTTGTGCTACTTCTAAAAACCAGGCGCCATGCAGCTAGCTAACTCACCTGGAATAACTATAGACAGTATATACTACTATGAATTAACCAACTATGTATTACTACTTTACAATATGGTAGTTTGGGTTGTGCAATAATATTATTAGCTAATTCTCGTATTTCGTAATTCATGAAATATTCGTAATTCGTTCAAGTACGTTGCTATGCACTGCTAAGGAAGCGTTTGTTAAACAAACCGCTTTTACCAACATATTACGCACAAAACTATCTTCTAAACTGTTTTATAGTGTGACTAACGTGTTTTTTCCCACAAATTCTCTCGACAAAGCCTCAAAGCTGCTCTTCATTTTCGTTCGCGTACGTAAGGGATATGCCCCCTTTCAACTCGAAGCGATAGGCTATTCCTGGTAGTGTACGAGGCCTGCACCGTTGTTTTTCAGTTGCTAAATGCCTGAAAACTTCAAAGGGAAGGTAGTCTGAGGAAAGTCACCACACCCGTATTTCAGTCCGCCGAAAAGAAACCACCTCAGAGCAAAGTTCACCTGTGCAGAAGTTTAATACAGACTTCATTTCACTTTTACTTCTTACGTAAAAGCTGCTTTTACCATTATTAAACGATTTTGCTCACGTGGGTGCGTACGGACAAACATAGATAGGTAGATAGGTACACACACACACACTTTTACGAAAACAATTTCAGTAAACCAGGTGCACGCCCACAGCCGGCCTTCGGGCGTGCGCCTGGTTTAAAAACAGTCATTCATACAATTTTAACCACTAAAAATCATCTGATCTTGTGCTAAAACTTTCACAACATTAATACACTGTAGGCTAGGACAAAAATGCACAGTGGAACATCAGGTACGTATAACAACCACAATCGTATATGTGTTTTTTAACAAATTACAGTAGCTCTGTGTTTGCACATTGTGTTAGACACACATTCACACTTCAGTAACCTGGAGTAGAAGGGTGTGACATGGATGAATCACGTCTACGATGAGATGGATCCTGTGTGTAAACACCACCAGAAGATTGTCTTGTTGTAGTGTGTGATACAGCAGGACCTACATAATACAACAGGAACAAAATAAACCCTACAGAGTTTGATAATACTGATACACACAATGCATGTACACAACAGTGTCATTTATTTGCTCCTTTACACAGGTGTAGGTGTTAGTGTAAACCATAACATACCACATCTTTTAGTGAGTAGTAATGGAAGGACACTCCTCTCTCACTAACATCGACAGTATCAGTAAATTATGAAACTTTTGTCTCTCACACACAACACACACACATGCACACCACACACACGCACGCATGCACGCACACACGTAAGTATTTGCTAAATTATTTGTTAATGGCGAGGTTACTGGATATTGGATGATCATCCATATCAGAGCAGAAATATGATCAACTCAGCCCTAGCCTTACAGTAAGTACATACTGTATGCATGTACAATACATGTGTAAACAAAGTGGAGCCTGTCTAAAGTAGTCACATAAATTCAACAAACTATGTATAACAACTAGACAAAAAAGTTTTTTGGGTTGATCTGAAGGCACTATTGGGTTTGATTTGACCAACCAATACTACAACATCATTGTAAGGGGAGATCAAGGGGTTTTGGGTAATATTTTATCACTAGCCATCCCCAACCCCACTATACATATAGTTACGAATATTTGGCCTTTATTGAGAGGTGGCTGTCCAACTTGACATCCTCAATAAGCAGCCACATGCCACAAACTAAGGTTTGACCATTTCCTGAAACTTATGCTGTATACCAACTTTTAAAATTTTGCAATTTTCACAGATTAGTAGTCATCTGTGAAAATTTTCCCCTCAAAATTCAGCAAAATAGTATTGTTGAATGTAAATAATCTTAAGATCCTGAAGAAGGAAATTTTTTCCTAATTAAAATTTAAATTTTCATTCCCAGTATAGCCGTAAATCAGGAAAATTTCATTGTCAAAAAATTTTCGTCATTGGTTACATCAGGAAATTGATTCTATTACACTTCAGCACTATCTAGTCGTGAGGAGCTTCATATTAAAAACTTTGTTGAAAGCTTGGCAGTAGGCCAGGCTCGCTGAGCTACCTTGCTGGTACAAGGCACAATCGCTTTAAGCCAGTTGGTTGGATCCAACAGAACTGCTAGTGTCCTGAGTTAATAGCAATCATGATAGCAGGTGCCAAATGTTGCAGCTATCTCATATTTCACTAGCTATCACTACTACTGTATTTTAAATTCACCAAAATAAATTTTCATGGTTTTATAAAATAACGAAAATATGTTGCATCAAAATTTTAAACAACGGATATTTCAAAGGTTGACATTTTCCTGATTTAATAGTACATTATCTTTGGACCATAAGGACCGTAAACTGGTAACTAACAATCACAAATGGTGTGGTGAGCTGTAATTAGAATCATACATATATGGTGGCAAGCAAGACCATGGAGTGATTACAAGCTTATTCATTCTTTGTGTTATAAAAGTATGAACCAGTGCAACTAGTTAACTCACCATCATGGCTGTTGCTGGCTGCTCGTGAGAGTAGCCAAGTGGTTGTTTTATGTGTTAATTATGAAGGTGACTACTTACTGACTGGGGACCATAGTTACATGGCCATTATGTTGAGGTGATTAGCCAACTCAGGTGACCATTAAGGAAGGTTCACTGCATGCATAAATACTGTATAGTAGGTTTTATCAAGGGGAAAATTTTCACAGTTTTCCCAGATTGATAGCTATCCATAAACCCCCCCTTGAAATTTACAACTCAATCAAAGTTTAAAACTATTTTAACCTAAATTTGGGCAAAGAGTAATTCGTGAAAATTTCCCCCCTGAAATTTTGAATGGTGGCAACCCGCAAACAACTTGCTATACAGTACACAATATTACATTTACAACTATGTGGACAAACTCGTGCACTGACCAGATTGTGATGATGGTGGATGGTAGTCATAAGACTCACTACTGTGTGACTGTAGTAATTCTCTCCATTCTATTAAAAAACATGTACATAATTCCACAAGAATACCCATACAGTACTATAAACCACTACTATGCAATACCAATTTGACGAGTTAGTAGCCGCGGCTCGTATAATAGCTACCCCAGATAGTAGCCGCTCCACAGCCTAGAATTATTGTCATAAGAAATAAGAACCGTGGCTAGTATCTGAATATACTGATGCAAGTGTTGACTAGACACATTTGAACCATTAACCAGCCAAAGGAGTTGAGAAAGACAGAAATTTAAAGGAATGATCTAGTGATTAAATAATAGTTAGACACCAAGACCAAGGGAACTAAGCGATTTAGTAACCTGAGGCTGTAGCATCCCGAGCGCAGCGAGGGCACTATTAAGGGCCAGAGGGGTTACTAAATCGCTTAGTTCCCGTTAGTCGCGGTGTCTAACTTATTTAGACTATGGTTTAAAGTACATACCTTTATAGCCAGAGCATGAGTGTGGGGTGAAAGGACAATGCAGAACAGCGGAACGGTTTCTTCCTGAAATCCTTACAGCACCCACAAAAATAATTATTCGACCGGTAACCAAAGTAACGGCTAGAGCTACAGTACATACACCGGTTTAGTCTACTATTTGTCCAGAATTATCTGTGGAACACGGAGAAGAAGACTATTACAGTATTATCAAGTACTGCAGTGTGCCTTTCGTGTTATAATTATTTATCATGTACAAAATTGCTTGAGGGCGGGTTACTAAGTGAACATGTGTAGGTGACTAAGTGAGCATGTCAGGTGACTAAGTGATTTAGTAACCCTCTAAATGAGCCATACCATAGTCTAAACAAGGTTAGTCATTAGCCCATAGTAGCCGCCCTCAGATAGTAGCCGCCCTCAGATAGTAGCCAGAGGGTTTTCCTTGATGAAAGTTATAGTAGCTGTGGCTATTAATCAGTCAAATATATACAGTATTTTTGATATTTTGCAGTTTCACAAGAGCAGTGTTACCACAGTGACAATTGATACTGTACCAACATCCTGACACATAACAATACAACAAGCGATCAACTTTAAACATGATGACATTAACAGTTCAAAGGCATATATATACACACATATACACAACATTATATGATGCACATACACCAAACAAATATACTAGTCACAGACACACATTAAACACCTTTTTCCAATTTATCAGCAATGTGTTTCATTGTCCGAGTCTTTCTGAGGATCTGACAGAAGCTCTCTATGGTTCCTTGTTCACCACATGACAACTCGTCCACTATAATCCTGTTCTTTTCACTTCGTATAGTATGGAAAGAGCATACTTGTTCACGTACAGTTGGTCCCACCAGACGTGTTGAGATTAGATGATCAATGATGTCATCAGGACTTAGGAACTGAGTAAGGTAGGACCTTTTATCGATGAAGAAGTTGTACTGTAAACTCTGTACTGTCTCTGTAGCTGAAAAAGGAAATGTACTGTAAAAAATTTTCTTATGAGATGTTGTGTTCATACCACATAAGATTGGCTTACATAAACACGAGTACAATAACACCAAGTGTTAGTAGAGAAGGCCACTTAACTCTTGATAATACTTTAAAGTCACTGTGCAATATGCATATGCTTAATGTAGCCATCTGTTACTATGTAATAAGGTCACCTGTCTACACCAGTCAACTTGATAATGTGGCATTTGTGTACAAAGTGACCTGTCTAGTGAAGCCACCTGTTTAATAAGGTCACTGTGTAATATAAGGAGGTGGCCTGTAAAAAAAAAATTTATAATAACTTTCAGATGTGATTGTCCAACAACACATCACCTACCACTGTACTGGTGGGCTGTGTAGACAATCAACACAACCATATCCTCAAGAATGCCAACATACTAAACCACAAGTGGGTGGTATAGCTAAAACCTTTTAAAGATATAACATTTTAACTCCTTACCACAACATATTGAGCTTCCCATACTGCGCTGTGTACTAACAAAGAGTGACATATATTTGGAAAGCCTGTTGATGTACTCACATGAATACATTGTGAGATGATTTTAGGTTGGAAAGGCCAAAAGCTATAAGTTTGCAATTTTCACCACGAATGCAGCCAATTATAGTGCACTTTATTCCATAATAAGCTAACTATACTGTTATGACCATGATAGTGAGCAACTTGTTTCATGACAGTTAATAGTCCTTCTCAGAAATACCACCTGTCATACATGTTTATTATTAAGCACATCCATAGACCCATAGTGACCATAAACCTGTCTATATCCTGTATCACTATTAGACTCTTGGATTGAGGAAATGCATTAAATACCCATTAACACTGTACACATTGAACATTGAACTGATGGACTAAAGAAAGTTTTATACTATTGGGGCAAACAAAGTGTACTGTACATAAACCTGTCGGTGTGTATGTAGGAACACTATCAACTACAATTACAAGTTATGAAAGTGGAAAACTACATGTGTACAGTACATAATTATTACGTACCAATTTTTCGCAGAGCAAATTTTCATGAATTACCACATCCGATTCAAGGGGGAAATTTTTCACTTTTTCAACATTTATAATACTCAAACAATGCTTATCTAATTGAACTAGTGTTGCACCGATAATCGGATCGGTAATCGGAAAAACCATATATCAGCTACATATTTTGAATATCGGTATTGGATCAGCACCATCACAGAAAAAGCAGCAGATACAGATATATTCCTTTACATAGAGATGCTTGCTCAAGTGCACCAAACAATGTATAAAGTAGCATTTTCCTGCACTGCAATGTTGTTATTTCTGCTAAAAGTACCGTCAGCTATTTTTTAGCACTACTACCACTGCAAAATAACCAAGTTAGTCATTTACAATCAAATTTGTGACATCTTTCACTGATGGATAAGCACAAAGTACTATATCGGATCGGCTAAGTTTATTATATCGGCTTGGAAATGTTATTCAACATCAGTTATCGGAATATCGGCTAAATGTCATATCAGTGTAACACTAAATTGAACTGCAAATTTAGGAGTAAAATTTTCGTGAATAGCTGTCAATCCACAAAATTTATTTTAAAATTTCCCTCAAAAGAATCCCTCTATATAATATAGTATAACAGTACTGTATAGTAGGGACCGCAAAGGAGTAGGCATGGCCCATGAAAAAACAACACCCAAAAACCAGCCTCACTTTTCCCTGACGACGGTGAGGCAGTATTGGTTAGGTAAAACCAAACACAAACAAACCTTCAGGTTGACCTGAAATGTTTTCAACAAGTTGCTATGGAATTTTTTTTTTAAATAAATTAAACGAAATTTTCTACTGACTGAGTGAGTAAGTGACTGACTGGTACCTCCAGACAAGCGTAACTTGACAATGGCCACGGGCTTGATTTTTTCACTGCATGACATCACTTTGGCCCTATATATACCGCGGTACATACAATGCATTCTTCATGGACTTACCAGTGTCTTCTTTTGTGTCTCATTCATCTTTGCTGACAGCGAAGTGTCGATTTGGCAGTAGCACGTGATGGCTTCCCTTTGCAACAGAATTGTCTGTATTTTCATAGTGGCTACTTTGATTGCAGAGGTGCTTTTTGAATGGTTCTTAATTCATAATGCTTTGTAACGGTTGAACATAGCTGACAACAAAGCTAATGGATACTTCACCTTTCAGATGATAATTGGTAGCTGGGATGTGCAGCATCATTTCTTTTGTTTGATGTGGTATGCATAGGTTCACCAGTCATAATAATTTTATTTTACAAAAAACAAGTACAGAAAGTTTAGAATTTTCAACTAGAGTAGGGACCATAGCACATTGATAAAAAGTACTGAAACAAGTTGGAGTAGTCCATGATATTAAATCACAGTAGAACAATAAGAAGTGTTATGTCCCTACTGTGCTCAAGATACCATAATGGAAATGCACAGTAGGGATATAACACTTCTTATTGTTTTACTGTGATTTAATATCATGCACTACTCCAACTTGTTTCAGTACTTTTTATCGATGTGCTATGGTCCCTACTCTAGTTGAAAATTCCAAATTTTTTTGTGTACTTGTTGTAGTTGTATTATGTACATAATGTTTACAAATTAAGACATGTGTACTGACACTTGTAACACATGTACACATCATGTCTTCACAAACAGTTAATATTCATGTTAAACATTAACAATAAGAGAATACCATTACAAGCTTGTTAGTGTAAAACAATTACATACAGTATGTGGTTTGGACTATCTTGTGTAAAACAGGAATCATAAATCATTTCTACACACACACACACATCTGATTTATACTATTTCACAGAGCATTTTCAAACCATTTACAAAATAATGGTTGTGGATTGTCATCGCTGGTGAGTTATTCTTTATGCTCAAATCTTTACCACTAGCAACTAAAAGATATACCTGGAGGAGTGTGGAGGAACATGAGCTGATCAAAGTTTTTACCTTTTGTCTTTACATCTACACCTGTAGAATTTGTAGACCATGCTACAGAGGTTCACATAGAAATGTGATTTCTGTTTGTTTAATTGAATATAATTATAACACATGATATTCAAAGAAAAAGCTTGATCAGAAGTTGCATTTCAAATTATGGTTCCAGATATAAGATCACAACCCCCTCTAGTAGATCCCAGGGGCCCATACAAGGGAGTAGCACTACAATATATCCTATATCTATATCCTTGGTCAAAATTGCAAAGACAAAAGTAAAGCTGGAAATTTGCAGTCTATCAAAATGCAAGCACATTTCATAAAAACTATACCATGATTGATGCTATTAGAATACTAACATGAGCATAAAAGTATACATACTAAAATATGGTCAAGAGAAAGTGCATTAGCACAAGTCAAGGGATAAGGCTTATTTTTCAAGTCTGACCAGGAGTACCACACCCTTCGCATGCACTGTATCTATGCACTGGGCTCCCCTCCAGCATATATCAGACCTTCCAGTTTAATACTAGGCACTTCATCAGCCATTTTTCAGAACAGATTTGAAATCAGGAATGGCCAACCATTTCAAAAGTGACCACCAACACCCCACCCCTCGAAATGAAGTTCTAGCACAAAATGTGGACGCTTAACACTCATTGCTGCTACAATACACTCTTGACAACAACTACACTGACTTACACAATGATGTTCGTACTCGCTGTCTGTGCTTTTGTACGTGCTGTTGCAATTCTTGCCACAAAAATTGACAGTTCGATGTTTTCCGGAGTGCAGTGAGAAAGTTATTAAATCTGCGGTAGTTCCCGGACTGGACGTCTCTTGAAATGATATGTAGCAACGCACTGACCCGATTAAATCGAGTTGGATTGTTCTGAAATATATCGTCCTTTTCGCCATAATTGATAACGTAACAGGAGATCAAGGTCGGGTGGGCAATATCAATCGGGAATGTTCCGCAGATTTTCTCGCACATCATAGTTAAGGCATATTCCTGTTCACTCAACTCCGCTCCTCCTGAACTTGCCTCCATCTTGCGTTTCCGTTTACTTCCGTAAACTAAGTTGCTTATCACGTGATTGTTACAGTGATGGTCTACGGAGTACTGTACCCGTACCCGTACCCGTGGTCTACTCTTGCTTTGTTTACGCGTGTTTTCATCGCCTTTGGCAGACTCTTTACAAAATTAACTTGGCGAGTGAGTTAGTGTAGGTAGCCATAACCTGCCGCAAACGTGTGTCTGTGGAAAGTCATTTTCTGTGGAGCATACCGATACTTTCAGTTAGTCTCGCCGGCGAGACCAACTTATAGTGGTGGATTTCCATCTATTCGCCGCAATGAAGTTCGTGAATTAACTGCAAGTCTACTGAGTGAGGTGTGTTGTGATGATGGTGTTGCGAGTGGTGTTGAGCCTACTCTTCCTTTTAGATCATGAACCTCTCTGATACTCTACTACCAGCAGAGAAGGGGAAGCTGGACTTGAGGTTGTTGCTAGGGACTTTTGGGAAAAGGCAGCTTGCATTTTTGACGTTAGGATGTTTAATCCTTTTGCGCGCTCTTATTCTCGCTCCCCACTGCCAAGATGCTACCAAGTTCACTCCACTTCCCGAATCCATTCATCATATCATGCTCGACGTTTCTGTTTAAAACAGAAACGTCGAGCATGATATGATGAATGGATTCGGGAAGTGGAGAGAGCTTGCTTTTCCCCCGAGTTTTTGCAGCCACTGGAGGCATGGGACCTATAATTGCAGCTACCGTCTTTCGGAAACTTGCGTCTATGTTGGCTGAGAAGTGGAATGTGAATTACAGTCGTTGTTTAGTCTAGGTTCGATGTCGGTTGTGTTTTTCTTCTGCTGTGATGTGCTTACGGGGTCATCGATTATCAACTAGTCATCTGATACCATCTATGGTCAATCTGGCCTATTCCAAGGGTCTCCTTGAGTCTGGCACCAGGGGCGGATCCAGAGTTTGGAAAGAGGGGGGCACCTTTCTGAAAAACAGTTGAAGACCAAAAAAACTTGCTGAAAACCAGTTGAAGACCAAAAAAAAAAAAAAAAAAGTCACGACAATAATAGCTAGTTATCCTTACCAACTATATCACGTCTGTTATGTAAAATAAAATCCTATTTATAGCTTCATAGGTAAGCTACACTGCCTCATGAACATTGTGACTGCTTTATTAGAGTAACTGACTGCTCTATTAGAGTATCTCAATCTTGTATGCAATTTCTTGAAGGGGGGGGGGGGGGGGGGGGGGGCATTTGCCCCAAATGCCCCATCCTGGATCCGCCATTGGGCACCCTAGATTAATTGTTTCACTAGATGATACCCTCCAGCTGTCCAGCTCTTGACAACCAGTGCTGGAGGTGGTAGTGAAGGGCATGCAGTCCATCTAGCCCGGGGATAAAAAAAATAGATAGCCATAAAATATACTACCTACTTATGGGTTTAGCAAGAGTGTCTGAAATGAGATTGCTTCCACCCACAGTAAACAGATAAAAACAAACACTGTGTTTCTCAAACCAACCTGGGCCAGAACCATCTTTGCGAATTGGCCTCAGCGAGGACCTCGGTGGTGAGTCAAACCGTAAACCTGAGTTGGGTTTGTCCTGTCATATCATGTCACCTCTGATCTATGGTGAGACTCATGGTCAATTTTAATGAAAGACCACCTATCACCTACACCTAGCCACAATCATGTGGGGTATATATCCATTCACTGAACTGGGCTAGTGGACCCACATTAAGCTCAAACACCTTTTCCAACCATTATACCAGATACTCGAGGTTCTCTACAGGTCACTGGTATTATTGTCTTGCAGAGCGGTTGCACAAATAATTGCATTAAATGTGCTTAGAAAATATGTGGCAAAAATCCATTACCACAATGCAGTAAAGTAGCTAAACAATTTTGATGAAATCATTTACTTTGTGATAAAAGCACCAAATTTTCTGAGCAAGTTGGGTAAGGTGTACTAAATATGGTGCCACATCAAAATCATATAGCCTTAAAGCATGTTTGGAAACTTGAACTAGGTTATAAGCCCAGTGGCCAGTCAAAGTGTATTCCAATCTTTTTGCAGAAATCGTACTTCAAATTTACAGGTGCAGTCAAGGAATATTTTCGCCATACTTGGGGCTATGGCTTTAACCCTTAAAGGCGCATAAGTCACTATAGTGGCAATATAAAAAAATGCACGGAAAACGCATGTTGTTTAACCAACAATTGTTCCATAACAGAAAGCGTTATATACTTACACATATCAATAATAAAACAGTTAGTACTGTTTCTCCTTGTGTTTCAGTCTTCTTCGTCTGGTTTCAGTTGCAAATCTGTCCTCAATCGGCAATAATTGCCATCAGCTCACTCACACGTTTTGCTCGTGAAGTTGACAATAAGACGACTAATCTTGAGGGACTTGCTGAAAGCAACGCTGCTTGAACAGTGCCACAGTGGACCATATCAACTTGCAGATCGACAAAGACACCTTCCACACGACTAGAGTCCACAGCATTTACAAACCTCAAAGATATCTTCTTCTCTAAAACATTATGCGGATTTACAATCCTGTGTTTAAACCATCATAACTTGGTAAAGGAGCGTCAGAACCAGTAAAACTTGGGACACCATTTTATTCTTTGTAATGTCAGCATTCCGAAAATCCTCATTCCAAGTCCGTGTGACCTTCCTTATACGAGTTATCAATCGATCATTATCAATAGCCACTATAGTGGCTTATGCGGATGCGGTGCATGCGTTTTGTTAAGTTTTATGTGGCTTTAAGGGTTAAACTAGAATCCTGATGTGCTACAGTATGCAGTGGTATATGATAGATCACATGATCTTATAATGGACACTCATATCATTAAAAATGCCATCAAGTCCCAGCAAAGACGATATCAGTCTTTCAACACTTCATTTAAAAAGTATTCAAAACTATTTCATATCCCAAGTAATCATGTTATAACTGTTATATTCTACACCCCAGTAGATGAAACAATTATAGATAGCAAGATGCAGTGAAACAGCACCTGTTGAAGTTCGAAATCAGTAGAAATTCTTGATGGATCAGACATTTTAGACTCTTTAGCAGTGCCACGCTCATCTACTCGTAATCAGTGAAGGAGACAATAGTTAGTAAAGGAGACAAGAGTTCATCGTAAATCCCTTCTCTTTGCTCACAGTACTCAGGTGAATAATCGTTGGTTGATTAGGCACTTTTTATTAGAGACCTGTTCACCGTTTAGATAAGGATTTCGTGCATGGAATACTGTATGTGAAATTATACCATATATGATAAGCGTAGCCACAAAGCATGGTATATCACTTATATACCACAGTTTGCCGTGGTATGTCAGTTATACACCACAGCACGGTGCTTTTGATCTCAACCACAGGTGTAGTATATAACAGTTATACAGTGGTGCCCAGTTGATATACGTAGTAAGTACTTATGGCTGTTGTACAGTGTATGTTGAGCATGTGTTTGGCTACTTTTAGTGGTTTAGCAATGTTGAACTGCAATTGAGCATAGTAAATATGCTACAAGATTTTCTTATACATACTCCACGTGAGCATCCAGTAATCGTGTATAGAATATACAAGAAATCCCCCAACCTTTTCTTGGGAATCTTTATTAAAACCAACTGAAATTTAGTACAAACTTACATAAATCATTACACCTACTTTACAATGTTCATCTACTTTTTGAGATACATGCTAAATTTTTGAGTGTTCAACACCTTTAATCTCTCTGTGTAAGATGACTTATTACACAAGACATGCAGGGATTATTTACTAGCCAATACTACTTTTGAGTAAGGGTCATTGTAATGTAAGGATGCAAGCATGATTACCTTCATTATTGGTCACAACGAACTGAGGATTATTCACAATGTAATACTTCTTGACAACAGGAGTCCCCTCACCTATTCATGGGTACATGAATGAACAGAACATTACATATGGTCGTAGATTACTTACTAACTGGAGTTGAAGGAATGTCACACACCATTTCAACTAGTGCTGCTTTGGCTATGGAATACAGAATATACACAAGTATTAGCCACCCATCAAAGCAAAGAAGGTAGACATACAATCTTTTCTTTTGCCTAACTGAAGTGGTGGTATTTTACTGCGCTGATCTGATGAACCTGTATAGGTAATGACATGCATCCAACCACAATTAAAATCTAGTGTACACAAGCACATATGTATGTATATATGAATACCTGCATTAGATGGGCCGGCCATAGTTTTTGGTAGTTGCTTGCCTGGTAACTTATTGTCCACAACATTATCGGAATCAGTATAGTCTGAAAAAGGATCACAATGAAAACAGCTCATGTTAGTCCACAAGTCAGTAAGTTACACACACTACAGTGGAACCTCAGTTATCCGGACCCCACTTATCTGGATTCTTGGTTAACCAAACTACAAAAATGATTGGTCTATTAGAGTAGTGACTGCTCTATTAGGGTAGTTGATAGTACTGATTATTTTAAAACAATTCTTTATGGTATTTTAAGGTTATTTATACACAGTTTCAGAGATACAGACCTTTCACACTTATGGACCACCCCTGATCCCAAGGGGTTTGGTTAACTGAGGTTCCACTGTACACTAATAAATACAATCAACACCTGCGTTAGTATCAGTACTGGTAGTTGAAGGTGACTGTTCTGTGGTGATTTGAAGTTCTATAGCATTGATAATGTGAACACTGAAATTTTACATAACACTCCACTTACTACATATGTGTATTCTTATTAGAGGTGGTACCAAAAATAAGTTGTTAACAAATTATGGTTGGTTATAGGTAAGTATGTATACCCCAAGTGAAGCCATACTTCAAAGAATTTACAGTCCAGTAAGGCATATAATTATTGCCTTTGACAAAACAAGTATTTATTGCAAATAGCACAACATCAAATGTGTAACATTGGCAAAGTGTCACTACAAAACTATTAATGTATATTATATACATACACACTAAGAGTGTTGATCTTACATACTGCACGTACTTCCATGATCAGCTGTTACAGAGCTACACTGAACTGGATACTTAGGAAGTGACAGGTTGTTAGCAATATTTCGTTCCACTATATAAAGTGTGAACAGGAAATTTAACACATACATATACATGATGCAGTACAGTCTATGTTTATTAGTATGCACTAAGCTATGTAAGTGTAGTTGTAAAACCTCCTATTTAATAATCTGTAACAATAATTGCACATAATTTGTCTGTTACATACATCATACAGTATGGTAGTTCCGCATCACAGAGCTATGGGCTTGATATTTTCACTATTCAACATCACTTCAACCAGACAGGTGTCTTTTGGCATACCGCAATACATACAATACACACATCATGGACTTACCAGTGTCCTCTTCCTTTGTTTCCTTTAGCTGACAGTCCAAGGTGTCAGTTCATAGTACTTAGCGCGTGATGACTTCCCTACGTCTGTAAATGCGTATTTTCTGTGGTGACTGGGTTGATCGCAAACACGCAAACATGCTTTTCCTACTGTTCTTCATCTGAAAAACATACATGAAAACAAAGCATAAAGGCCTCATGGGCGGATCCAGGGTCCAGCAAGGGGAGGTGCACCAGGTAGCAGTAGGAGGCAGCTAAGGATTAAAAGCATTAGTACCTACATGAACACTTAAGTAGTACATACATACATACGTACGTACGTGCTAAGGTGTGGCCTTAAAACAGTGTTCAAAAGTTCTGAAATGCTACGAAGGTCATCAGTGTAAATACACTAGCTGAGTGATGAGTTGTACATCGTGATATATATCGTATCGTGATAAAAATGTTGTGTGCAATAATCGTGATAGGAAAATATTCTATATCACACACCACTAAATAATAGCCATTATTTCATGTTAATGCCATTCATTAGCATTAACAGAATCACACTGTATATTAGGGATCATGGAGATTTGCACCGGCAGATCCAGAGTTTGGAAATAGGGGGTGCGCTTGCTGAAAAGTTGAAGAGCAAAAAATACATCTAATCCAAAACAGCCAAGCTGTAAAAAAAAGTGTGGCCCTTAAAAAGGCTACGGGTGAAAAAGATGTGAAATCCAAGGTGGCGGCCAAGAAATGGCTGTGGTAGGTTAATGGTAAAAATCTTAATAACGACAATTCAGGTGAATTTGGTGCCGTTTGGTCTTGGCACAAAATTCAGCTGAATTGTCGCTATTAAAATTTTTACCATTAACCTACCATTTCTTGGCCGCCACCTTGAATTTCACATCTTTTTCACCATAGCCTTTTTAAGGGCCACACTCTTTTTTACAGCTTGGCTGTTTTGGATTAGATTTCACTTCTTTTTGTATTTGTACACCATATAGGCCGGCTTTGGGACTTTTTTAACCTATCTTTTTTTCTTTACCACAGGAAGAAGAAAAGATGAAGCAGACGTTAAATACTTTAAATTTTATCAGTAAATGTACAAATTATATATATATATATATATATATATATAATACATATATTGATCCTTCTAGCTGATCTCTCTACAGGATGACTTGTTTCCAGTTGAACCATCTGCAGGGTGATCTGTTTGTAGCTAAACTCTCTACAGGTGATTTATTTGCAGCTGAACTCTCTACATGATGGTTTCTTTGTAGCTGAACTCTCTACAAGGTAACTTCTTCTAGCTGATCTCTCTACAGGGCAATTTGTTTGTAGCTGAATTCTCTACAGGGTGATTTGTTTGCAGCTGAACTTTCTACAGGGTGAATTGTTTGTAGCTGATCTCTACTACAGGTTACTTGTTTCTAGCTGATCTCTTGAATTCTTCAGTTGACTGCTCTATTAGGATGACTGCTCTATTAGAGTATCTCGATCTCGCACTTAGGTTGGATTTCATGTTATAACTTTGTGGCTTTAAGTCTGATTCTTCTACACCATTGAAGAGCTTTTCTAAGTTGATTACTTCATCTGTACAGTGATTTTTAAAGCATTACTCCAAGCGGTTTCTCTGGTAGGCGTGGCAAGTAGTCGTTTTTTATTAGCTAATCTCGACTGGGTAATTGTTACACACCGTTGGGTTTTTGTTGTTGTATCTTCGTGGTTTTTAGCTCAATTTCTTTCAAACTACAAAAGGTTTGAGGTTCAATAGTTAACCTATTCACCCACCAATTTTCAGCTTCTTCCCGTAAGCGGTTTACTCTGTAGATGTGACAACATATTGGTGTTATTTTTCGTGAATAATCACTAATAACTCTATGCCTGTTTATCATATTTCAGCCAAACCTGGTACAGTGGAACCTGTGTTACGGTCACCTGGATTAAGCGGTCACCTCTGCATAACGGCCATGGTCACGAGGTCCCAAATATTTTCCCATACAAATGTATGCATTGTGGTCTGCATTAAGCGGTCACCTGTCTAACGTGTATAACAGCCAACCAACAATTTGCCTATGAATTACTGTATACATAACTTTCTCCTTCATATAGCGGTCGCTACCTTTTATGGTGGCTTGTTAAGCCAATTTCCTGGTACAACGGCACCGTTTCAATTAATGAGCAATTATCACACTTCCTGCCTTTCAATGAATACTATATAATCAATCAGGCTTGATTGCTTAAGCGTATTCAATAGCTATAATCAATATTCATAGACTCACCTTACCCTTTCTGTACTAAATATTCAGACTGTATTGCGGTTGGCGCGAGCCTCTTACTAATAATTACTCATTTATAACGGTCATAGCCACTATAATGCTGCTGACCACCTTATGCAGGTTTTCTCTATAACAGCCACCTGTATATAAAGGCCATATATATCTGGTCCCAAGGTGACCGTTATAGACAGGTTCCACTGTACTAAGATGTGCCTTTGTACCCCCCTTCTCTGTGCCAAATTACAAGGCAATCGGATATGGAGTTTGCGTTTTATAGCAGATTTTGTAAGGTTACAAAAAGACGAAGAAAAAGAAAAAACAACAAAAAACAAAGAAGCTAAGTCAATTTTTGAAGTCGCATATCTTGGGAATGCTTAAAGCGATTTTGCTCAAATTCGGTATGTGGAGTACTGAAGTTGGCGGGCATGTGCACAGCAAACATTGTCTTGTTTTGATAATGCAGCACAGAGCTACGGAGGTGCGAAAATCGTGTTTTCTTTCTTCCTGTCAATATACTCACGGGTGTTGTACGCAGGCTTCTTGGGCCGCACGACACACTACTGTACGTCTTGATAAATTAAAATTAAATTTAAAAAGGTCACAGCAATAATAGCTGTCCTTTACCAAGTATAAAGTTAGAGTTGAGACAGTACAACTATCACGATTTGATAGTAACTTTTATATCACGATAACGATAGTATCACGATAGTCATTAGCAGTTATTAAAGACACTCAACTTCACATAAACAACACATGAATATTCCAAATATGTACACACCGCACATCTACTTTCCAACACTATTGTTATATGTCAGTATTACAGTTGCTACATATCTTTGTTGTCCACATTCAAGCTACTAGTCTTTTACAGTTTTCTGAACTTCAATGCTATCATGTTTGCTTTTGTTATCCATATTTTTGACTAAGCACAGATAAGGATAAGTAATCGCAATAACACGATAGTATACTATCAAGATCACAATTGTTAATAGCTATCACGATAATCGATTGATCGCCACTATCGCTCAGCTATATTAAAGCATATAAAATCCTTATTTATAGCTTCATAGTTAAGCTACACTGCCTCATGAACACTGTGACTGCTTTATTAGAGTAACTGACTGCTCTATTAGAGTATCTCGATCTTATATGCAATTATTTTTAAAGGGATGAAGGAAGGGGCCCCTTGTGCCTCCCCCCTCTGGATCCACCATTGTGCCCATGAATAAAAGATTAACCAGAAGATATAGTAGTCAAGCTCCAAAGTGGTTGCAATGTGACCAGAAACACTTCTGAAAAGTTGCTACAACGTTTTTGGCGACCTCCCTTGTTTCCTTACTTTTTCTATGATCTCCTAATTAATTACGTATGTATGTATGTATGTATGTATGTATGTATGTATGTATGTGTGTGTGTGTGTGTGTGTGTGTGTGTATGTGTGTGTGTGTATGTATGTATGTATGTATGTGTGTGTGTGTGTGTGTGTGTATGTATGTATGTATGTATGTATGTATGTATGTATGTATGTATGTATGTATGTATGTATGTATGTATGTATGTATTTATGTATGTATGTATGTATGTATGTATGTATGTATGTATGTATGTATGTATGTATGTGTGTGTGTGTGTGTATGTATGTATGTATGTATGTACGTATGTATGTAATTAAGTGATCTTACAAGTATTTTAAAGCTAAACATCTAAAGGGGTAAACTTTGCTGTAGAGTGTTTATCCCGTGTTATTCAAAAAGTGGGCATGTCCATATTCAATAATGCGGTGAACCGCTTGTGAATATGCTATAGCACTAGTTCTCACCTTAAACCAACATTTCTTGACTCAGGATAGCAAGGGTGACAAATCGCTTCCGTCTGAGACCAGTGCTCAATTTAAGGTTTCTTACTTGATCTGTCAAAATGACAGACCGACATGCAACATGGTCTGCCACTGGTACACGATGTCATTTTAAATGCCAGGTCATAATGTCAGACCGTTTTTAATTTGGTCGGTCATTGTGGCTTTTGGGTCAGAAAATGACAGGTGACAGGCTGTTATTTGCTCTGCGTCTGAGTCCTGTATATAGGATGCAAAATCAAAAGCATGGTTTTTATCACGTGACCAATAATAAAGTCATAAAGTCCCACAATCGATTTTGGCTTGAGCTTTTATATAAAGAATCTGGCGGTACTGCTCCCACATCAAGGCCATGGTACATGTAAGATGTACCATAGTCAGCCATGGTTTAACTGTACCATCATCGCCAGTCAGGGTATACTAGATATATACCCTGAAATTTGCCTTTGAAGTTAGGTGGCTTCATGGTACATACATTCATACCTGCAGTGGATGCTGGGTTGGCATCATCAGTTGCTGTAGTACTGGTAGGTGATGATGGCTGATCAGTAGGATCAACATCAGGTGTAGATTGTTGAACTTCTAATATAATATCACAAAGGGACTGACACACTGATGACATACTAACACTTACCACTAACATATGTAGTAGGTACAGTGGAGGGGTCAGCAACTGGCTGCTCTGTAGATAATTTTGCTGCAAAACAAAAAAAATGTAAACACAGTCTTTAGCTGTCATGGTTACATTCTTGCAGGGTGTTTCTTTTTAGGGTAGGAGGAAACAGTTGTCCTCTTTGGAAAACTGCCTGCTCCTCTAGGCTTCAAAGTAGCTACTACAGTATTTCTCATTTTACAGTCAGCCATTTGATTTAAAGTGCCTCATACCTAGGCTATTTAAATTCTCTTTGACTATCAGGTATGCAAACCAGTGAAAGCAAGAGCCTCAGAAAAATATGCTGAATTGCTGATGAAGTAATGTGGTTTGCTTGCATGAGATTTAAAAACAAACACCTCTACAGGTAACCAAAGCACACTATAACTGAAAGCCCTACTGGAAAAGTGAAAAGACAAACTCCACTGTCAAGTGCTAAATTCTCATATACATCTCTAGCAATACATAGACAGAACATGTTAGGTACATATCAAGAGTTCATAATATATATACTGAAGAGAGTATCCTACTCTCATATACCCCTGTAGAAGGGCGTATTGTGAAGTTATGACGTAACAACAAGATGTGGTTTGTGATGTGTGAGCAGCCATAAAAATGCAAGAATTGTCAGTACCATTTCACACTCGTGGTGCTCAGGATAGCCGTATTTGCAAATGGCCTAGCAAGAAACGCCTACGAAGCAGTCTTAGCCCATGAAGGAACAATTGTAGTTCGGTGAGAAACACTTAGAGCTGGAGTTAATTTGATTGCTAGCGACATTGGTAGGCACGCGTTCAATCAATACCATGTTCAACTAATGACATCATTAATTATACAAAGAAAAACAGGTGAACTCAGAAGTGCTATGTCATAACTTCACGATACACCCTTCTACAGGGGTATATGAGAGTGGATACTCTCCTCAGTATATACAATATGAACTCTCGTACATATGTATAGCACTGTGTAAATTACACATACAGTGTACATGTACATATATTAATTCTACCTTTAAAGGTATTATACAATACTTTACATACACTATTGTTCACACCTGTAGAAACATGTTTATAAACAACATTGGCAGCACTTGCACCACGGGGTAGACTTGAGGACTTCAAAAACTCATGATGCAACAAATCCATTGCAGTTGGTCTACTTGATGCATCCCTGTAATATGTAGGTACATAAGTATTGTCAATAAATCTTTAGCTGATAGGAAATTTACTTAACACTGCTTATAAATATGTAATAAACTATTCAACATAGTACAGGTATCTGAGTCTGTACATAGTGCTCTGCGATATACCAGTAGTACCGTTTATCGTGATAAATTATCATAACCGATTATCATACCGTGACAGCCTTTGATAACCAATATATTGAAATACCGGTATATCGATGAATACCAGTATAGGATTGCTTTTAACCCAGCCTTTGGTGTTTAATTATCCAATTTGTCGATGGTTTAGCAGACACGCCCTAAACAAAAACTTGGAGGTTATCACATTACAACTGAACTATATAGTTTTGGTTTTTGGGATGCATACCGCTTCATACTAGACCCAAGAAATGATGCAATAGTTACAACTATATATTGATATACTGTGATATTTTCCTATTACTAATAACATTTCAATACCACCGAGCACTATTTGTACATATATGCGGTAAGTACCATTAATGACCATATGTAAGCAGCTTACTCAAGTAGCTTTTACACGTAGCTTTAGACAAAGTGCTTTAAATTTGTATGGCTATGCAATCAGTGCTGTTTATCGATGAGATACAGTAAACAGAAGTAAAGTAGAAATGGGTAAAATCATTGTCTTTTCACTACATGCCAAGCACATTAGCGCATGGATTACTTTAATCGCCAGTCAACATAGCATATATAAGCATGCTGTATAGAATGTAATGAACAAAACTTGTATATTATTAGGATCAATCTGCTGCCATTATTCATAATAATTGAGAAGGAGATTCAGTGAATATTAAAGGTCCATAAAATACACTTTGGTTGATAGGTTGGTGCATGTGGTTTAGTCAGATTTTGTTTTGTTTAGTAGATATAATACATTTTAGTGTATTGTGGTTAGTCAATTATATTGCATTACAATGTTTTATATACTAGCTAAAGCACCGCCGCGCATACAATATAGAAATAAAAGCACGAGGGTGTGGGCGAGAGACTAATATAGCACAAGGCGAAGCCGAGTGCTATATTAGGCTTGAGACTATTCCCGAGTGCTTTTATTTTCATATTGTACAAGCGTAGCGGTGCTTTAACTGGTTTAGAGTGCTTTCTTGTCATCTTGCTTGGAGCGTTCGTTTCGTGAATTCGAACCACGTCAGTTTTCAGCCATCAGACAATTGGTAAGTGTCTATGTAGTACAGTTGTGGTAGTAATACAAGCAAATAGTATCTTTTTGGCTACTTTTGGCGATTAGAAATGATACGCACGTGATCTTATTTACTTTCCAATCAATGCATAACTGTTCTTTATTTTCCATAACTGTACTTTATTGTGACGCAAATGGAAAATATAGCATACTGGAATGTGTTATGGAAAATAGAGCACTCTTTTCACACTGATCTCACCAACGCAAAGTACTTTAAAGACAAAGAAAGTGAGGAGCCATAAAGAAGTGACCATGTACAGCTTAGTTTCACATCATGTCTACCCTAACAACTTGAGACATGGTAAGAACTTGTACTGCAGCCAGTTGCAAAGCATAAGCGTACAGGAGATAGTTGGTGAATTTTGGCTGGTCTTGTAGTGAAGAACACTCTAGAATGCCTGTTAAAGGGACTGTAAAACTACAGTACAGTGGCCGAAGCAAGTCTAAGTTTATTCTTGGATGCTTTTGAATATGTTTAAGGGCCCGATACAGTGGATGGAGGTAGAGAAACATGAAGAAAAATATTTGTAATAGCACCACAGGCCAGATATGCAAGAGATTTTGTCCCTGCCAGGTGGAAAAGTGACTCAGGAAAGCGTAACAGTGATACCATTGTTGATTTTGTCATACAGCTAACCCAGCTTTGTAAATAACCGAACTAATTTTTAGTTCGGATAAGCATAATGAAGCTTGAGCTTCAATAGCACAAAGCAGTACAGGCCAAGCTAAGGTAACAACTCCACTATTGTTTTCCAGCAAAATGTTCCAGTAATCTTGGAACACTACGAAGTTGAAAAGGAGAGCATGGTATCACCACCTGCACATTAGACTTATACATCTTAACTTCACATCCCATTGTAAAGTGTGTAATAACAGTACTTCTGGTTCTTTGTCTTACATCATGACGTGATGTAACTAGACTTTGTGGCTTAATATCTTCAGACTTGGTATAACAACATAATTTACAAGATGCATTCATACACAATGTATTATCAGAGACGGTAATGTGAATCTCACTTTCTTAAACATGACACAAACAAGTCATGAACCATATTAGAGCAATGTGAAGGAAGGTGGATGTCCAAAAGATCATCACCCCCAACTAGCATTATGAGTTGAAAGTGTTCCAGTTCATAATAGGGAGGTTTTCCAGTTAACATCTCAAAAACTGTACATCCAACACTCCTACCAGATAATAATGTTAAATAACAGGCTGCATACTACATAGTACAAGTACATACTGTAGTTAAAGCTTTAATTAACACACAGTAGTATGTTATTCTGCCCATGGCTAAATACCTCCTTTTCAGATATGTAGTCTAGTCACTAATTACTTCAAAACCATCAAAGAAGCCATAAACTTTATCACCACAGGAAGTCTAAATACCACATGCTTGTTGGCTTATGTATTTTATAATACCGTAAATTGGGTTATTTTCATGTATGAAAATATTCACGAGTTAAATTTTCATGGGTGCCTGGACCCACAAAAATATTTTTACATGAAAGTTTTGTCACGCTGAAATTATAACAATTGTGTATTGCTGATTGATAGACTGTTCACTATTTTACCGTTCTTTATTTACAAGCACAGCAAGGAACAGCACCTACAGCAGCAAGCAAGCCCACGTAATTTACTAACAAGTTGATCACATGATCGGTCACGTACAGCTGTATGTCCAAAGCCTACATTTGAAATCAACGGTTGTGTACGTGGATATCATGTATATCATCGACTATGTACTGCTACAGTTGGTGACAATCTTACCTGCACACGAGAACCTACAAATGAGAGTAATAGATCTAGCTATTATAGCTAAAAGACAGCAGTACTGGACACGTTCCTCGAAAATGTCTCATGTTTGTTTGCTGTTTCTTAAAAGAGGAAGTAGTATTACTTGTTTAATAACTGGAACATGAGTGGATTTACCACAGGGTGGGATGGTTACTCACGTGCCAGTTAAAATTGAAATACGTGCGAAAAATTCGATGTTTGTTTATATTTGCGTGTTAAATTTTCATGGATGTAGCTAACCATGAAAATTTATTACCATCGAAAATCACCCAATTTACGGTATGCAGTATTGCATGTAAGAAGTCTGAGAGATACACATCGTACGTAGTTGTTTTGGTGGCAGAAAGTTATCCCAAAATGGCAATAAAATACTTCAAACACCATCACCAGCCAGATAGTAACAGTCTTGAATTCTTTTTATATTTGCAGGATAGACATAGACCCAAAACAATTTCAGAAAACCAAACAAGTACCCATGCACCTAGATCTGGGAGCATACCACAAAATATTGTAAACATTCTCAAAGGGTTGTATTCATGTTCTGGACACAAAGTACTACTTACCAAATATCAGATTTGGTAGTTCTTTGTTCACGTTTAAACACCTCTGGAGCCATCCAGTGATAAGTACCAGCGACAGTGCTAGCCTTTGCCTCACTCAAGTAAACGGTCTGTAATATACATACTCATTACAACAAAATATAATCACAGGAATTCTTTCCTCACTTGTACATGTTTACATGTACCAAAATCTGCAATCTTAACATTTCCTTTAGAGTCCCTTAAAACATTATCACCTGTGGTTAATCAAAATAGCACCAGATATTGAACCTGCATGATATATATGCCCGCAAATTCCCCAGAATACTCATACAGTACATCACATTTCACAGAGTGTACTTCACACACTGCATAGTTCCTACAAGTGTTCCACTCAGAAAAAAAACAACAACAGTTGATTGAAAAATCCAAGATTCTGATGTGTATATGACTATTGTATGCATAAAATAATTTGATCTATTGCACATCAAAGTAACACCAAGGATTGTAAGCAATTACGTACATATGGACTGTACAGTGTATATTCAACTATCACACAAATTACAGTATGTAGGTGTCTTCACATACTAGAATGAAAAATAAGGTGGGAAGCCACATACATACAGTAAATGACCATAAACTCAAGTTGACGATGGCCTGTGATATACTAAATATGCACTACAATAGTCATATGTACACTGTACATACGTAACATAACAATAGAACTGCAAAATTGAGCAAACATGTCAAATGGCATAACAATATTATCTAGAAAGTTTCACACAGACATGGTTTGTGTACATATCTAGCTATCAAGTAACCTTTGATATCTCTGTGCACTATGTTCCGACTATGTAGATACTCCACTCCTTCCAATAACTGTCTCGTATACTTCCTTGTCAAGTTCTCATTGAGTGGACCATGTTTTCTTAGAAAGCTGCGCAGTGACCCCTAACATTAACAAAGTATTGTTCCATTATGCATAGATGTGCAGAAATACACAAGAAGGCATGTAGTAAACAAGCATACACACCAGCTGTACATCTATGTACAGCTGTATTAACTGTCTTAGCTGTCTACATACATTGTACGTAATTTTTGTGGATCGGCAAATTTCAGGATTTTCGCAGGTATTTTCAAAGATCACTCGTCATTGCTTGAAAGCATAGCTGATAATTGTGAATTTCCGGGGATGAAAATTTCATAGATAGCCATAGCTGATAATTGTGAATTTCCGGGGATGAAAATTTCATAGATAGCCAAGCAACCATGAAATCCACGAAAATTATGTCACTCGAAAATTTGTACATATACGGTATGTGTGTACATTAATACTGGTAAGAATGAGGTGATTGTAATTTGTGGCTGACTCACTTAGCAAAAACCGGACTGGTTTGCATTTTTCTCAAACTTCTTTTAATGACCTCTTTGTTGTATAGAGGTGTTTTAAAAAACACAAGAATCATAAACGTATTGTCCAGCAAACTGGGTTTTACGCATGCCTTTTAAAACAAACCTCCATAGAAACTATTAATGCTGTCTAAAACTAAAAACACCCTTTTATCAAGTTATAGTTTGGTTTAAATAGTCCCATTCTTTGTCACGTCCTTCCAACCAGAACTTCATGCCACACTTTGACAGCACAAAAGAAAAATTTCTTTGTCTTCCCTCCGATCCTTCACATAACAATCCACACCTTTTTCCATGTTGCTCATCCCATGATGGCAATTCAGTTGATTCACATGATGAGTCAATCGGCAGAGGAGTACAGTGATGATATAGAGGTGAAAGGAAGTGATTTAATGCTTCGTAGCGAGTGAGTTACTTGTTGTATGTTAAAGGTTTACATAGCTTGCTCCTTGCCAATTACTAACATCTATATTTCTAAGATGCGTCACAAGATATCTCTGCTTGAAACCATGCATGTATTGTGCATGTTTAGTTCATTTTTAAATCAAATCCAGTTTCTGGACTATGCAGGTTTAAGGATACCATTATGATACCATGATGTTCTATTAAAGTTTATTGATATGCTCTTCAACAAACAAAAACCTGCTATGGTTAGTGCAGCAGTTGTGATAGGACTCTCTGCTCACCACCGTCTATGACTGAGTCTAATGTACTGTATAGGCATACTTGAAATTGTAAATGTACGTGCCTCCCCACATTATCTACTAACACAATAGGAAAGGTGAGTTTCCCTTCAAAGGATACTCATTCAATAGATCTTCAAATTCTACCAACTTAGCTTATGCAATAGAATGCAGTCTTGGGAAAACGGTTTACCATGTACAAACAAATAATATAAACAAGTAATCACCATAATTCTAGCTGTTACTCACCCCTGGCATGTACTCCATAAAAATATGTACGCTGGTTTCATCTCGCCTTGTTCCATGATATACCACAATCCGATCATGTTTTAAATATTTTAACATGTTGATTTCTTTCTCCAAGGACACAAGCTCCTATTAACAGTAAGTTGAATAGAAAAACAGCTTTGAACAGTATGAAGGTACCTTTCCCTCTGAGTCAGGATGAATTTCGATCACTTTAGCTGCTATTTCTTCTCCAGTATCTTCACAGTAACACTGATACACCTTACAGAGTTGAACAACAGAAAAATATGCAGTTCAATTAGTGTAATATGTACCAGTTTTAAAACCAGACATGCACCCACAGCTGGCTGTAAGTTGGCTGTGGGTGCGCACCTGGTTTACTGAAATTGTTCTTGTAAAAGTGTGTGCGTGTGTAGTGTGTGTGTGTGTGTAGTGTGTGTAGTGTGTGTGTGTGTGTGTGTAGTGTGTGTAGTGTGTGTAGTGTGTGTGTACCATCAGACAATAACCAGAGAGAGTGTAGTTCATACTGAACTCTACACAGGGTGACTTGTAACATAGCTGAACTCACTACTGAGCTTATTATTGTGTGGCTGACTGCTCTAATAGGGTGACTGTACTATTAGAGTATCTGGATTGCTTCATGTAGTTTTTTGCATTACATAATCCAATTCTTCTAAACCACTGAAAGGCCTTTCTATGGTATGGTAAGTTGTTTTTATTTTTTTACTTAGCAAAACTCAATTGCATGACTGTTACACAGTATTACTTTTCTCACCGGCTGTATCTTCACAGTCTTTAGATCAGTTTCTTCCAAACCACAAAAGGTTTTGATAGATAACCTATCCCCCCCGTATTTGGTACCCAAATTTCAAGTCAATCAAATAACACATGTGCATTTTATGGCAGCTTTCATAAGTATGCAAAAAGAAAAAGAAAAAGTTTTTGTAAAAATTAACTAATTTGTATCTTGGGAACGGATTGTGCTAAAATTCAGGATGTGGAGTACTGACGGTGGAGGACATTTCCACAGCAAAAATTGCTTGATTTCCAACATATACAGTATGTGAAAACTACAATATTGTTACTAGTGTGGTGTATTGGCAACTTGGGCTTCATAACACACCACTGTACATTTGATTAACTAAATTAGCCAATGTTTTGTGTAACCAGAGCTTCTACTATACAGTAAAGCACATATTTAATATATACTGTACCTTGCCAAAAGAACCAGTACCTAAAAGAGTACCCCACTTCAAGTTTCTTGGAGCATCATCTACACATGTACACACAAAAGATGACAATTGTGTATGAACATACATGTATGCATTCAGCATGCATGAACACAGTGGCGTAGCCAAGGGTGGGCCTGGGTGGGCACGTGCCAATCCAAATTTCCCTGTAACAGCAACGCCCGCTCGCTAATGATATTATGGACAAGAAACGAGTAATGCATATCTTGTCAGCACCATAGTTTTGTTATCCAAGACAAGTTCAATTATTACATCACGTAATCCGAGTAGCTTCGATGTTTTCTATTTAACGCATGGCATCAGGTGATCCAAATTTTAGGCGGGGGAAGAAAAGCATGAGGAAGGAGGGATTCCAGGTTGTTTTTTTTCACATCTGGAATACTGAGTTGTGAAGAGCAGCATGGATTCTGTTGTCAAGATTATAAGTGACCTGAGTGATAAACGAAAATTAAGTTCTCCTGTGTATTACTGCGTTTACATGAAACCGCGACATCCCGTTTATGGGCATGTGTAAACACCACAATAATGAAGCGTGCTAGCCTGGAAAATGGCGTAAAGTAGGGTTCTGTTAATGGGTGGTTGGGAAGAAAGTAAGTGGTGAATTAGCACGGTTATGCTATAGGGATGGTTTATGGCTTATACCAGCCGTTAATATCCCTTATTTTTATACCGTAAGTGATCAATTGTGTGCTTTTTCTGCTATGAAGTGTTGAATTGTTCCGTTCAATATAGTGTTTCTTTTATCCATTTAAGCTTTATTTTGATACAATATCTAGTGAACACATTGAATATTGAAAACCGAGCCGAACCGAATCGTGTTGGCACGGCAGTTTTATGCGTGCTGGCCCGGTTCGGTTCGATTTGGTTCGATGGATGTTTATACTGTAGCAAAAATCAAGACAAATCGTGCCTAACCAAGCCAGCGCACGATATGAGGCAAGTGTAAACGCAGTATTAGACAAGTCGGTTGGAGATAAAAAGATTCAGTGGTGACTGAATTAAGCCATACGACTATCTTAAGAGTCAGGCTGGAGTAGAATGAGTTGTGCACAAGTGCAGATGAGTTAAAAGAACAAAACAAGCAGGTAAAATAAGTTAATTTTCATTTCTAGCTTCTATATCATTCATGCAGTGGTATTAGACTAGTGAAATAAGCTGCAGGAACAGCAGTGTAGCATATTATTAGCTAGTTAGATACATTTACGCACTTTTGAAACAGTTTTTAACCAAATGTATGTAGAGTCCACTAAGGATGGATTCGCATTTTGTGCTAGTTAGCTACTTGGGATGAAATGTGTGGGTGAGTGTGCCCACCCATCCGTGAAGGGTTGGCTACCCACTGCATGAACTACAAAGAAAACAATCATTTCTCATTACAGTAGTATATGTAAGTACTGTAAATATGTACATACATAATGTCACTTACATACCTGTGTCAATTTCTTCACCTGTATACATAGTATTAGTGGCTGAAGAGGACAAACTACTGGCAGTAGTGTAAACTTGTGGAGTTGCTATGCATAAACAAATGGTCTAAAACATCAAAAATTGTAGTGCTTGATTGCATGCCTACTTGATTTCCTGTTAGTAGTAGTAGGCAATACAGAGGTGTTCGTTGTGGTTGATAGTGTTGACTTGATGGTCACTGATTGTTCTGGTTCTGGTTGGTTTAATTTATGTAATTAAACATACTGTAACATAATTCAAAGTACTTGTAACACTACAAAGAATCCTTAAAATCTTACTTAATCACATATGTATGAACTACAAACTATGTAAGTACATATCATACAAATGCATACACAAATACTGACCTCTTAATAGACCTTGACTGGTATTGTTGTTAGCTGAAGTAGAGCTACTAAGTGATTTTAGTGATGCAGTTGATGTTGAGGTTGATGACATGGTAGTAACAGGATCAGTGGCATCTTGTTGGACTGTTAATATCATTACAAACATGAGTGAAATAAATACTCAGGTACAAATAAAACCATTGTTTACCTGATTGTGTTGTAGTGTTAGGATTAGAAACACTTATTGTTGAGTGAGAGTGTGTAGCTGATCTATCACTAGTAGCAGTACCACTAATCATATTAGTACTAACAGAAGATGCAGTAGTCCTTTGGTCAGTCCCATGTACTTCTGAATCAACATGAAATGATCCACTAGCAGTGGATGATACAGAGGATGTTGAATAAGGTCTAGTGGTAGTAGTAGTAGTGACATCAGAGGTACTAACAACAGTACTAGATGTAGTACTATCAATAACTGTTCCATCACTTGTAGTAGTAGTAGGAGTGTGTGTAGTCTGTGGAGTTGTCTTAGTGGTAGTAGCTGTAGAAATAACTACAGCAGTTGACACACTAGGACCGGTTGGAACTGTTCCATCACCATCTTCATGGTTTCCTCGTTTATCAGTAGCCCCTCTTGGTGGACCATCCTTTTGTAAACTACTAACATCATAATGGTATCTAGCATCCTCACTGTCTGTAGGATGTTGACCTGTAATAAGATACACAGATGTAGCTAATGTTACGCACTAAAAACCATTACGGTACTTGCGTACATGTTGTCATAGGTGACTCGGTACTAGTATCAAACTGATTTTGTGCTACTACTATTTGTTGTTGTTGTTGTTGTTGTTGTTGTTGTTGTTGTTGCTGCCACTGGTGTTGTTCCTCCCACAGTTGCTGTTGCATCATCTCCCACTCATGTTCTTCACAGGATACTGGTGTATAGACTGACTGAAACTCAGTTAATGGCTTCTGACTCTCTTCTTGAGGATTAACGTAATCAGGTGATTGAACTTTCCCCAGTACCTCAGCCTGTGATGACGATTGTTGATACAATCTCATTGCCTGCATTTTTTGTTGGAGGAGTTCTTCTGAAGTAGCCAATTGTTGTTGTGTTAAGTCAAGCTGTCTCTGTGGTATTGCTACCTGTGGTGGCTGTGTTGTTGATGTTTGGAACTGAGCTGTGGCAGATGGCTGATGTTGTGAAGATAACTGCCTGTGCTGTTGTGCCTGTCCTCCCTGCATACTTGATCTTGTTTGCAGTTCTAATGGCTGGTGTTGAGCTGTGGTAGATGATTGTTGCTGTGGAGCAGGTCTGCTGGGATCTTGTGATTGACCTGTTGCAGCTGTCTGTACTCCTCGTGGGGAAATATATGAGGCAGTAAAAATACATGTGGGTGTGTTGATGAGAAACAGAAAATCATTAAATAGTGGCCTAAACACAATCACGATCTTACAATACATAAGTTAGGCCTAATTGCCTGCATACTGTGTCGGTTTTCATGTCGCTTCTTCCTGCCATTTAAAAGTGAAAATATGGTACATTTGCAGGTACGTATGTTCAACCATGATATGTGTGTACATAGTAAGACGGTACTGTATATTAGGGATCATGAAAGTTTGGGTTTTTTCTGGTCAAAATATCACCCAAAAACCAGCTTCACAACTCCATCCTGGCACCTTGGCAGTATTGGTTAGGTTAACCAAGCCCAAAAGTGTCTTCAGTATGTAAGACCTGAAATGCTTCCAAAAACTAGCTATGGATCTTTTGGGATTTGTCTGTATTTTTTGTGGTGACTGGACTGATTGTAGAAGCGCTCCTCCTTGTTTGTAATGCTATGAAATGGGCTGAACATAGCTGAAAGTGAAGCATAATGGTCACTTCACTTTCAACGCACTAACTGATAGTTGCAGCGCATTCAGTCGAAAACATTACCTCTGGCATTATCCTTTCTTTTGATGCAGTATGAGTGGGTTCACCAGTCATAATAATGTTACAAAAAGTAAACAAACAAGTACATATAAGGAAAATTTATAGACTGAATTAGGGATTAAATGTTCACTAGTATATCTGCAGATGTAGGCAACCTCTCTTGTTTCCCTACTTTTATCTGTGAACCCTAATTGAACTAAAAATTCTTAATATTTCCTTATATATGTGTATGCAGCAGCACACATGCATGTGCTTACGTACATAGTACACAAACACTAGTACACTGCAACTTACTATTATCAGGAAAAACTTCACTGTAAGGCACACGGGGTGTACTTTGGTAATGTGTTGGCCTTTCTCCTATATAAGAGTACCAAAAAAAATATCGAAAATCAACCACAAACTAAATGTTACAAGTTAGTGTTCTATGACTTTTTGTGCACTTTTAAATAAAAGCATAAAACTTTCACATATCATAAAGGTTATTGGGAGCTACCTCAGATTTGACCTTTGGTGACTTTTACACCCAATTTAATAGTACTTTTATCTAAAGTTGTATCTCATGGTTTAAAATTTGCAAACGTGGTGTCAAATTAATGCTCTTGCTCTAAACAGTTAAATAACTAACATTTACTGGAAAGCAGGTCCATAGCTTTCACTATTCCAAAGTTATATATAGCTATTCATAAGAACAAATGTAGCCCTATTTTTACACGCCCGCACATATCATGCAACTGTAGTACTTATTATGTTTCAAATGTAGTAAACTCACTTTCGAGCACTCCTTCTTTTTCTAGACAAAGCCTAATTGCTCTGGCAATGTCTTCCAAGCCATCTATCTCACATACAGCTGTGATAAATGTTTGCCATGTTTTGGGGCTTCTTCCATTATCAGTACTAATCCAGTCCTCTAGGACAGCGATGAGACACTTTTTATGTACTTGGCCATGTTGTTGACCAAACCAATTCCTCATGGATACTGGATAATCAAGGTAGTCACACACATCAATCCAGTGTGGTGTCAGCCTATCTACAACATAACTCCTCATCAGCTTCATATTGGTAATTTGAGTAGGAGTCGATGGTTGACTGGAATATGTAGACCCTGGTGTACCTGTGAAGTGATTCACTGCTCTGTACATACATATGTACATAAAGTATTAAATATCACATTTTAATACTTAAAAAACAATAGCCATACTGTTATACCATATGTTGTGAGTATATGTGAGGGGGCATAGGAAAAGGGACCTATAGTGGTTAACATGGAATTTGAGATATACTAATCAAAGAATTCTACAAATCACCAACTATTCAAATTCCAAGTCAATACTGAATTGTTTCACATAGTTATGAAGAATTTAAATACAAGTGTGATTTCCCAATGTATGTAATTTACTATAATTACCTAACAATACACAGAAATTTACTGACTTTTACTCAAAAGTTTAAAAGTCTCTATAGGTCCCTTTTCCTATGCCCCCTCACATAAACATCATAGGGCTGGGACGAATATTGAAATTTACCTCGAATATTCGATTGTAAAATGTTCGAACATTTGAAGCTTCGGTTTTCTTGCATTTACTAACATCCTTCTTAAGTTTTATCTTTCTAGTCTTATTTAATAAGTTTGCAAGCATTTGGAAAGTGCATAGCAGCAGTACTGAATGACGCGATTGATCAATTGCAAATGGGCGTGTCCGCTATACTGCAATCGTGCATAGGTAAACACCAACTAATGGCTAAACAGATGTTTTCCTACAATATCTATCACCTTATAAGGTGTTCTGAGGCTACAACTATGGTAGCAAGTTAAACTGCGATGGTTTCAAGGTGGGTGTGGCATTCGCGAAGAGACGAACATCGATTGTGCAAGATCAATAAGCAGCTGCAATAAAGACAACAATGTTTATTTGTAATTATTTCGTAAAAAATGAGTGCATTACGAAGCTTCGAAGGATACTTTTAAAATTCAAAGTTTACTTAAACTTCAAACCACCGGAACATTCAAAGCTTCGTCCCAGCCCTAATACATCATGCTATATAGTGTGGTATATGTTACTATTTGGAACGACAGTATATTGCTGTAGATGTATGTATGTCACCCTACACTCTGAAATTATGTTTTTTTTGTTTTTTTTTACAGAACAAATTTACCTTCTGAAGTCCATACACCAAATTTAAGCAAACAACCCCTACTGTATGAAACATTTTGTTGCACACCTACTGTCAAGAGTTAATATTATGAACTCTTGCTGCTGTACAAGAGCCTTCCATAAAATGTCAACGCATAATCTGACTGACTGTTGACAAATTTGGCATGACCAAAGACAATTTGTCATCAAAGAGTAAGTGTTGATTGTAAAAAAAGATTCCTGTCCCACCCACAGTGAAAACTGCTGTCTGTTTAGGAGAACAAGCTGAAACATTTTTGGTTAGTTTAACAACAGCCTATTGTAGTTGTGATATAGCAAGGAGAAACCAATTAGGGAAACAACTCAGATACACTGATCATAAAGTATGATAGTACTGTAGAGAGGGATGATGAAGATTCAGATTTTCTTGTCACTTCAACATCACCCAAAGATCAGCCTCAGTTTCCTTCATGACAGTTTGGCAACATAACCAAGCCCAAAATGCTTTCAGAGCCCTTTCCAGCAAGTTTCTATGGAATTCAAAAATTCAACTGAATTTTCCTACTAACTAACTAACTAACTAACTAACTGATGCCTTCAGCCAAGCATAAAACTTAACTGTGATTAACTATGATTTCTTCACTATTTGATACTACTTTGACCCTAGACATACCTTTTCACTAATCCCAACAACTACAGTGCATGCATCAATTGTCCTCCTTTTTGTCCCATTTCTTTCTGAAAAGTGTTGATTTGCAGTAACACACGGTGGCGTCAGTGCAAGCTTAAAAATTGTTTGTAATTTCCATAGTGTCTGGATTGAATGCAGAGACTTTTCTTACATTGTTCTTCATTTGTAACACTGTATGATAGGTAGAACATAATTATGTATCTGAAAATGAAGTGCATAGAATAACTGTTTGCTTTGATAGTTGGAGTACATGTTTAATCATGATTTACATACTGACTGGATCGATTGCAGAGGCGCTTCTTGCACTATTTGTAATGCCATATATAGCCATGACTAAAGTAAGGATTAAATGTCAACTAGTACACCTGCAGGTGTACGTAGGTAAATTCCCTTGCTTATGTCAGCAGAAAATTCCACTACATTTTTTTTTATAAATTTCATAGCAACCTACACTGTACTGGAAGTGTTTCAAGTCACAGAGAAAGTACAAACATACAATACTGCCAAGGCACCATGGGGATATTGTGAGGCTGCTTTGTGGTTAATATTTTTGTGAGAAAGTGCAAATCTCCATTATCCCATACAGCACTACCATACTGTATGGTACGCAACACTCATACCAAATAATTGACATGATTCATATTTACCGTATGATGCGAGATTGTTCACAATGAACGTAAATAAGATCGTACTCTAATACAGTAGTCACTTACTCCTTAGAAGCAGCCAGAAAAATGCACAAAATCTTGATGGATGTGATGTGTTATAGTGTACTGTTCTGTACTCCGATGGACTTGCATTGATACTTTACTTGTAAGTTAAACTCTTGTCCTTGGCTTCTTCACACAACATGCCTAAACTGATCACCTTCCAGCCAGAAAATATTTGTCTTAGTGGCTGCCTAACTATATCCTCAGTCATAGGCCACAAACCCGAGGTTTGACCTCAATACAAAGGGGTTTCAGGGACTTGTTTTTAATCATTCATGCATGCACTTAGTTACACACTATACAAACGGCATCTCACAAAGTGGCCAGCAATAGTCGTGATTGTAATTAAACTATGTAGCTGTTCTACTTCATACTTCTAGAACAAAAAGAATATGTAGTTTAATATTCACAGTTGTCTTCTGCATACATGTAGATAAGTTTGTAGTCACTCCATGGCTGTGCCTCGCCACGTGATTATGATTAAACCACATGATTTTTGTAAGTGGTGTGCTGAGGTGAAGTATTGTTTGGACTCCAAAGTTGGCAGATGACCGCTTAAACTATTCCTGTAAAAATGGGAATCAGTCAAAACCATAGTCACATGGTTGTTGCGCTGACGTTACTGGCCAACACAGGTGACCATTAAGGGAGGTGCCACTGTACTGTATATGTACATATTAGCAGTAGCTTGTGGTGAGAGTTGGCTCTGTTATTACAGTATGTGTGAATATAGTCAATACAGGTACTATATCTGATTTACACCCAGTGCTGGAGTTTATATATCGTAACTTTTATGATGCTGCAGGAGCTAAGAACATGTGCATACAGACGTGTAGTGCATGTACAATAGGATAGGATAGGACAAACTGTATTGATCACTAAAACACAATGGACACTAGGACTACACAGTATTTTGAAGGCAAACTTGGACATGTGTGCACTTAGTAACCCGCCCTCAAGCAATTTTGTACATAATTAGTAACTATAACATGAAAAGCACACTGGAGTACTTGATAATACTGTAATGCTCTACTTCTCCGTGTTCTGCAAATAATTCTGGACAAATAGTAGACTAAGTGGCGTATCTACTGTAGCTCTAGCCATTACTCTGGTAAGCGGTCGGGTATCTATTTTTGTAGGCGCTGTAAGGACTTCAGGAAGAAACCGTTCCGCTGTTCTCCATTGCTCTTCCACCCCACACTCATGCTCTGGCTATACGTACTTTAAACCAGTCTAAATAAGTTAGACACCGCGACCAACGGGAACTAAGTGATTTAGTAACCCCTCTGGCCCTTAGTAGCGCCCTTGCTGTGCTCAGGACGCTACAGCCTTAGGCCATCAGGGTTGCTAAATCACTTAGATCACTTAGTTCCCTTGGTCTTGGTGTCTAACTATTATATAGCAGATTATTTTCAAAAAGAAAAAAAATTAAGATTCGTGTTTCTTCTTCAAGATTGCTGTTAAGTTTGTGAAACTCATAAATTACTTTTCAGCACACAATTATAGGCTGTTGATAAACACCAGTATTTTGAACCTTAAACAAGTTGATGTTGTGCTACTTCTAAAAACCAGGCGCCATGCAGCTAGCTAACTCACCTGGAATAACTATAGACAGTATATACTACTATGAATTAACCAACTATGTATTACTACTTTACAATATGGTAGTTTGGGTTGTGCAATAATATTATTAGCTAATTCTCGTATTTCGTAATTCATGAAATATTCGTAATTCGTTCAAGTACGTTGCTATGCACTGCTAAGGAAGCGTTTGTTAAACAAACCGCTTTTACCAACATATTACGCACAAAACTATCTTCTAAACTGTTTTATAGTGTGACTAACGTGTTTTTTCCCACAAATTATCTCGACAAAGCCTCAAAGCTGCTCTTCATTTTCGTTCGCGTACGTAAGGGATATGCCCCCTTTCAACTCGAAGCGATAGGCTATTCCTGGTAGTGTACGAGGCCTGCACCGTTGTTTTTCAGTTGCTAAATGCCTGAAAACTTCAAAGGGAAGGTAGTCTGAGGAAAGTCACCACACCCGTATTTCAGTCCGCCGAAAAGAAACCACCTCAGAGCAAAGTTCACCTGTGCAGAAGTTTAATACAGACTTCATTTCACTTTTACTTCTTACGTAAAAGCTGCTTTTACCATTATTAAACGATTTTGCTCACGTGGGTGCGTACGGACAAACATAGATAGGTAGATAGGTACACACACACACACTTTTACGAAAACAATTTCAGTAAACCAGGTGCACGCCCACAGCCGGCCTTCGGGCGTGCGCCTGGTTTAAAAACAGTCATTCATACAATTTTAACCACTAAAAATCATCTGATCTTGTGCTAAAACTTTCACAACATTAATACACTGTAGGCTAGGACAAAAATGCACAGTGGAACATCAGGTACGTATAACAACCACAATCGTATATGTGTTTTTTAACAAATTACAGTAGCTCTGTGTTTGCACATTGTGTTAGACACACATTCACACTTCAGTAACCTGGAGTAGAAGGGTGTGACATGGATGAATCACGTCTACGATGAGATGGATCCTGTGTGTAAACACCACCAGAAGATTGTCTTGTTGTAGTGTGTGATACAGCAGGACCTACATAATACAACAGGAACAAAATAAACCCTACAGAGTTTGATAATACTGATACACACAATGCATGTACACAACAGTGTCATTTATTTGCTCCTTTACACAGGTGTAGGTGTTAGTGTAAACCATAACATACCACATCTTTTAGTGAGTAGTAATGGAAGGACACTCCTCTCTCACTAACATCGACAGTATCAGTAAATTATGAAACTTTTGTCTCTCACACACAACACACACACATGCACACCACACACACGCACGCATGCACGCACACACGTAAGTATTTGCTAAATTATTTGTTAATGGCGAGGTTACTGGATATTGGATGATCATCCATATCAGAGCAGAAATATGATCAACTCAGCCCTAGCCTTACAGTAAGTACATACTGTATGTATGTACAATACATGTGTAAACAAAGTGGAGCCTGTCTAAAGTAGTCACATAAATTCAACAAACTATGTATAACAACTAGACAAAAAAGTTTTTTGGGTTGATCTGAAGGCACTATTGGGTTTGATTTGACCAACCAATACTACAACATCATTGTAAGGGGAGATCAAGGGGTTTTGGGTAATATTTTATCACTAGCCATCCCCAACCCCACTATACATATAGTTACGAATATTTGGCCTTTATTGAGAGGTGGCTGTCCAACTTGACATCCTCAATAAGCAGCCACATGCCACAAACTAAGGTTTGACCATTTCCTGAAACTTATGCTGTATACCAACTTTTAAAATTTTGCAATTTTCACAGATTAGTAGCCATCTGTGAAAATTTTCCCCTCAAAATTCAGCAAAATAGTATTGTTGAATGTAAATAATCTTAAGATCCTGAAGAAGGAAATTTTTTCCTAATTAAAATTTAAATTTTCATTCCCAGTATAGCCGTAAATCAGGAAAATTTCATTGTCAAAAAATTTTCGTCATTGGTTACATCAGGAAATTGATTCTATTACACTTCAGCACTATCTAGTCGTGAGGAGCTTCATATTAAAAACTTTGTTGAAAGCTTGGCAGTAGGCCAGGCTCGCTGAGCTACCTTGCTGGTACAAGGCACAATCGCTTTAAGCCAGTTGGTTGGATCCAACAGAACTGCTAGTGTCCTGAGTTAATAGCAATCATGATAGCAGGTGCCAAATGTTGCAGCTATCTCATATTTCACTAGCTATCACTACTACTGTATTTTAAATTCACCAAAATAAATTTTCATGGTTTTATAAAATAACGAAAATATGTTGCATCAAAATTTTAAACAACGGATATTTCAAAGGTTGACATTTTCCTGATTTAATAGTACATTATCTTTGGACCATAAGGACCGTAAACTGGTAACTAACAATCACAAATGGTGTGGTGAGCTGTAATTAGAATCATACATATATGGTGGCAAGCAAGACCATGGAGTGATTACAAGCTTATTCATTCTTTGTGTTATAAAAGTATGAACCAGTGCAACTAGTTAACTCACCATCATGGCTGTTGCTGGCTGCTCGTGAGAGTAGCCAAGTGGTTGTTTTATGTGTTAATTATGAAGGTGACTACTTACTGACTGGGGACCATAGTTACATGGCCATTATGTTGAGGTGATTAGCCAACTCAGGTGACCATTAAGGAAGGTTCACTGCATGCATAAATACTGTATAGTAGGTTTTATCAAGGGGAAAATTTTCACAGTTTTCCCAGATTGATAGCTATCCATAAACCCCCCCTTGAAATTTACAACTCAATCAAAGTTTAAAACTATTTTAACCTAAATTTGGGCAAAGAGTAATTCGTGAAAATTTCCCCCCTGAAATTTTGAATGGTGGCAACCCGCAAACAACTTGCTATACAGTACACAATATTACATTTACAACTATGTGGACAAACTCGTGCACTGACCAGATTGTGATGATGGTGGATGGTAGTCATAAGACTCACTACTGTGTGACTGTAGTAATTCTCTCCATTCTATTAAAAAACATGTACATAATTCCACAAGAATACCCATACAGTACTATAAACCACTACTATGCAATACCAATTTGACGAGTTAGTAGCCGCGGCTCGTATAATAGCTACCCCAGATAGTAGCCGCTCCACAGCCTAGAATTATTGTCATAAGAAATAAGAACCGTGGCTAGTATCTGAATATACTGATGCAAGTGTTGACTAGACACATTTGAACCATTAACCAGCCAAAGGAGTTGAGAAAGACAGAAATTTAAAGGAATGATCTAGTGATTAAATAATAGTTAGACAACAAGACCAAGGGAACTAAGCGATTTAGTAACCTGAGGCTGTAGCATCCCGAGCGCAGCGAGGGCACTATTAAGGGCCAGAGGGGTTACTAAATCGCTTAGTTCCCGTTAGTCGCGGTGTCTAACTTATTTAGACTATGGTTTAAAGTACATACCTTTATAGCCAGAGCATGAGTGTGGGGTGAAAGGACAATGCAGAACAGCGGAACGGTTTCTTCCTGAAATCCTTACAGCACCCACAAAAATAATTATTCGACCGGTAACCAAAGTAACGGCTAGAGCTACAGTACATACACCGGTTTAGTCTACTATTTGTCCAGAATTATCTGTGGAACACGGAGAAGAAGACTATTACAGTATTATCAAGTACTGCAGTGTGCCTTTCGTGTTATAATTATTTATCATGTACAAAATTGCTTGAGGGCGGGTTACTAAGTGAACATGTGTAGGTGACTAAGTGAGCATGTCAGGTGACTAAGTGATTTAGTAACCCTCTAAATGAGCCATACCATAGTCTAAACAAGGTTAGTCATTAGCCCATAGTAGCCGCCCTCAGATAGTAGCCGCCCTCAGATAGTAGCCAGAGGGTTTTCCTTGATGAAAGTTATAGTAGCTGTGGCTATTAATCAGTCAAATATATACAGTATTTTTGATATTTTGCAGTTTCACAAGAGCAGTGTTACCACAGTGACAATTGATACTGTACCAACATCCTGACACATAACAATACAACAAGCGATCAACTTTAAACATGATGACATTAACAGTTCAAAGGCATATATATACACACATATACACAACATTATATGATGCACATACACCAAACAAATATACTAGTCACAGACACACATTAAACACCTTTTTCCAATTTATCAGCAATGTGTTTCATTGTCCGAGTCTTTCTGAGGATCTGACAGAAGCTCTCTATGGTTCCTTGTTCACCACATGACAACTCGTCCACTATAATCCTGTTCTTTTCACTTCGTATAGTATGGAAAGAGCATACTTGTTCACGTACAGTTGGTCCCACCAGACGTGTTGAGATTAGATGATCAATGATGTCATCAGGACTTAGGAACTGAGTAAGGTAGGACCTTTTATCGATGAAGAAGTTGTACTGTAAACTCTGTACTGTCTCTGTAGCTGAAAAAGGAAATGTACTGTAAAAAATTTTCTTATGAGATGTTGTGTTCATACCACATAAGATTGGCTTACATAAACACGAGTACAATAACACCAAGTGTTAGTAGAGAAGGCCACTTTACTCTTGATAATACTTTAAAGTCACTGTGCAATATGCATATGCTTAATGTAGCCATCTGTTACTATGTAATAAGGTCACCTGTCTACACCAGTCAACTTGATAATGTGGCATTTGTGTACAAAGTGACCTGTCTAGTGAAGCCACCTGTTTAATAAGGTCACTGTGTAATATAAGGAGGTGGCTTGTAAAAAAAAAATTTATAATAACTTTCAGATGTGATTGTCCAACAACACATCACCTACCACTGTACTGGTGGGCAGTGTAGACAATCAACACAATCAACACAACCAACACAACCAACACAACCAACACAATCAACACAACCAACACAACCATATCCTCAAGAATGCCAACAGGCTAAACCACAAGTGGGTGGTATAGCTAAAACCTTTTAAAGATATAACATTTTAACTCCTTACCACAACATATTGAGCTTCCCATACTGCGCTGTGTACTAACAAAGAGTGACATATATTTGGAAAGCCTGTTGATGTACTCACATGAATACATTGTGAGATGATTTTAGGTTGGAAAGGCCAAAAGCTATAAGTTTGCAATTTTCACCACGAATGCAGTCAATTATAGTGCACTTTATTCCATAATAAGCTAACTATACTGTTATGACCATGATAGTGAGCAACTTGTTTCATGACAGTTAATAGTCCTTCTCAGAAATACCACCTGTCATACATGTTTATTATTAAGCACATCCATAGACCCATAGTGACCATAAACCTGTCTATATCCTGTATCACTATTAGACTCTTGGATTGAGGAAATGCATTAAATACCCATTAACACTGTACACATTGAACATTGAACTGATGGACTAAAGAAAGTTTTATACTATTGGGGCAAACAAAGTGTACTGCACATAAACCTGTCGGTGTGTATGTAGGAACACTATCAACTACAATTACAAGTTATGAAAGTGGAAAACTACATGTGTACAGTACATAATTATTACGTACCAATTTTTCGCAGAGCAAATTTTCATGAATTACCACATCCGATTCAAGGGGGAAATTTTTCACTTTTTCAACATTTATAATACTCAAACAATGCTTATCTAATTGAACTAGTGTTGCACCGATAATCGGATCGGTAATCGGAAAAACCATATATCAGCTACTGTACATATTTTGAATATCGGTATTGGATCAGCACCATCATAGAAAAAGCAGCAAATACAGATATATTCCTTTACATAGAGATGCTTGCTCAAGTGCACCAAACAATGTATAAAGTAGCATTTTCCTGCATTGCAATGTTGTTATTTCTGCTAAAAGTACCGTCAGCTATTTTTTAGCACTACTACCACTGCAAAATAACCAAGTTAGTCATTTACAATCAAATTTGTGACATCTTTCACTGATGGATAAGCACAAAGTACTATATCGGATCGGCTAAGTTTATTATATCGGCTTGGAAATGTTATTCAACATCAGTTATCGGAATATCGGCTAAATGTCATATCAGTGTAACACTAAATTGAACTGCAAATTTAGGAGTAAAATTTTCGTGAATAGCTGTCAATCCACAAAATTTATTTTAAAATTTCCCTCAAAAGAATCCCTCTATATAATATAGTATAACAGTACTGTATAGTAGGGACCGCAAAGGAGTAGGCATGGCCCATGAAAAAACAACGCCCAAAAACCAGCCTCACTTTTCCCTGACGACGGTGAGGCAGTATTGGTTAGGTAAAACCAAACACAAACAAACCTTCAGGTTGACCTGAAATGTTTTCAACAAGTTGCTATGGAATTTTTTTTTTAAATAAATTAAACGAAATTTTCTACTGACTGAGTGAGTGAGTGACTGACTGGTACCTCCAGACAAGCGTAACTTGACAATGGCCACGGGCTTGATTTTTTCACTGCATGACATCACTTTGGCCCTATATATACCGCGGTACATACAATGCATTCTTCATGGACTTACCAGTGTCTTCTTTTGTGTCTCATTCATCTTTGCTGACAGCGAAGTGTCGATTTGGCAGTAGCACGTGATGGCTTCCCTTTGCAACAGAATTGTCTGTATTTTCATAGTGGCTACTTTGATTGCAGAGGTGCTTTTTGAATGGTTCTTAATTCGTAATGCTTTGTAACGGTTGAACATAGCTGACAACAAAGCTAATGGATACTTCACCTTTCAGATGATAATTGGTAGCTGGGATGTGCAGCATCATTTCTTTTGTTTGATGTGGTATGCATAGGTTCACCAGTCATAATAATTTTATTTTACAAAAAACAAGTACAGAAAGTTTAGAATTTTCAACTAGAGTAGGGACCATAGCACATCGATAAAAAGTACTGAAACAAGTTGGAGTAGTCCATGATATTAAATCACAGTAGAACAATAAGAAGTGTTATATCCCTACTGTGCTCAAGATACCATAATGGAAATGCACAGTAGGGATATAACACTTCTTATTGTTTTACTGTGATTTAATATCATGCACTACTCCAACTTGTTTCAGTACTTTTTATCGATGTGCTATGGTCCCTACTCTAGTTGAAAATTCCTATTTTTTCTGTTTACTTGTTGTAGTTGTATTATGTACATAGTGTTTACAAATTAAGACATGTGTACTGACACTTGTAACACATGTACACAACATCATGTCTTCACAAACAGTTAATATTCATGTTAAACATTAACAATAAGAGAATACCATTACAAGCTTGTTAGTGTAAAACAATTACATACAGTATGTGGTTTGGACTATCTTGTGTAAAACAGGAATCATAAATCATTTCTACACACACACACACATCTGATTTATACTATTTCACAGAGCATTTTCAAACCATTTACAAAATAATGGTTGTGGATTGTCATCGCTGGTGAGTTATTCTTTATGCTCAAATCTTTACCACTAGCAACTAAAAGATATACCTGGAGGAGTGTGGAGGAACATGAGCTGATCAAAGTTTTTACCTTTTGTCTTTACATCTACGCCTGTAGAATTTGTAGACCATGCTACAGAGGTTCACATAGAAATGTGATTTCTGTTTGTTTAATTGAATATAATTATAACACATGATATTCAAAGAAAAAGCTTGATCAGAAGTTGCATTTCAAATTATGGTTCCAGATATAAGATCACAACCCCCTCTAGTAGATCCCAGGGGCCCATACAAGGGAGTAGCACTACAATATATCCTATATCTATATCCTTGGTCAAAATTGCAAAGACAAAAGTAAAGCTGGAAATTTGCAAATGCAAGCACATTTCATAAAAACTATACCATGATTGATGCTATTATAGTATGTTCACGTTGAGCTGAATCCTGAAAAACAGCTAAAAATTAAAAGTGGATTTTTTCTCAACAGAGTTAACATTTCAGCCAACCAGATGATTATTGGTAACAGCAAAGGTGTCAACAACAAACACGTACGGTTTGGCTCCATTACAAGTTTGGGAAAGGGCTGTAATGGGCACTGTACTTATATGGCTCCCCCATAGGAAATGTATTGTGAAAATTTTGATTGACTGTAAATATTATGTCAAACATTTGAACAAAAAGATTTTGAAACATTTTTAGCGGGTCAAGCAGTACTACAAATGAGCCAAATTTCAAGATCGTGTGTAATTGCATCCATGAGTTATTAAATGTTTTTGAGGGTTCAGCTCAACGTGAACATACTATAGAATACTAACATGAGCATAAAAGTATACGTACTAGAATATGGTCAAGAGAAAGTGCATTAGCACAAGTCAAGGGATAAGGCTTATTTTTCAAGTCTGACCAGGAGTACCACACCCTTCGCATGCACTGTATCTATGCACTGGGCTCCCCTCCAGCATATATCAGACCTTCCAGTTTAATACTAGGCACTTCATCAGCCATTTTTCAGAACAGATTTGAAATCAGGAATGGCCAACCATTTCAAAAGTGACCACCAACACCCCACCCCTCGAAATGAAGTTCTAGCACAAAATGTGGACGCTTAACACTCATTGCTGCTACAATACACTCTTGACAACAACTACACTGACTTACACAATGATGTTCGTACTCGCTGTCTGTGCTTTTGTACGTGCTGTTGCAATTCTTGCCACAAAAATTGACAGTTCGATGTTTTCCGGAGTGCAGTGAGAAAGTTATTAAATCTGCGGTAGTTCCCGGACTGGACGTCTCTTGAAATGATATGTAGCAACGCACTGACCCGATTAAATCGAGTTGGATTGTTCTGAAATATATCGTCCTTTTCGCCATAATTGATAACGTAACAGGAGATCAAGGTCGGGTGGGCAATATCAATCGGGAATGTTCCGCAGATTTTCTCGCACATCATAGTTAAGGCATATTCCTGTTCACTCAACTCCGCTCCTCCTGAACTTGCCTCCATCTTGCGTTTCCGTTTACTTCCGTAAACTAAGTTGCTTATCACGTGATTGTTACAGTGATGGTCTACGGAGTACTGTACCCGTACCCGTACCCGTGGTCTACTCTTGCTTTGTTTACGCGTGTTTTCATCGCCTTTGGCAGACTCTTTACAAAATTAACTTGGCGAGTGAGTTAGTGTAGGTAGCCATAACCTGCCGCAAACGTGTGTCTGTGGAAAGTCATTTTCTGTGGAGCATACCGATACTTTCAGTTAGTCTCGCCGGCGAGACCAACTTATAGTGGTGGATTTCCATCTATTCGCCGCAATGAAGTTCGTGAATTAACTGCAAGTCTACTGAGTGAGGTGTGTTGTGATGATGGTGTTGCGAGTGGTGTTGAGCCTACTCTTCCTTTTAGATCATGAACCTCTCTGATACTCTACTACCAGCAGAGAAGGGGAAGCTGGACTTGAGGTTGTTGCTAGGGACTTTTGGGAAAAGGCAGCTTGCATTTTTGACGTTAGGATGTTTAATCCTTTTGCGCGCTCTTATTCTCGCTCCCCACTGCCAAGATGCTACCAAGTTCACTCCACTTCCCGAATCCATTCATCATATCATGCTCGACGTTTCTGTTTAAAACAGAAACGTCGAGCATGATATGATGAATGGATTCGGGAAGTGGAGAGAGCTTGCTTTTCCCCCGAGTTTTTGCAGCCACTGGAGGCATGGGACCTATAATTGCAGCTACCGTCTTTCGGAAACTTGCATCTATGTTGGCTGAGAAGTGGAATGTGAATTACAGTCGTTGTTTAGTCTAGGTTCGATGTCGGTTGTGTTTTTCTTCTGCTGTGATGTGCTTACGGGGTCATCGATTATCAACTAGTCATCTGATACCATCTATGGTCAATCTGGCCTATTCCAAGGGTCTCCTTGAGTCTGGCACCAGGGGCGGATCCAGAGTTTGGAAAGAGGGGGGCACCTTTCTGAAAAACAGTTGAAGACCAAAAAAACTTGCTGAAAACCAGTTGAAGACCAAAAAAAAAAAAAAAAAAAGTCACGACAATAATAGCTAGTTATCCTTACCAACTATATCACGTCTGTTATGTAAAATAAAATCCTATTTATAGCTTCATAGGTAAGCTACACTGCCTCATGAACATTGTGACTGCTTTATTAGAGTAACTGACTGCTCTATTAGAGTATCTCGATCTTGTATGCAATTTCTTGAAGGGGGGGGGGGGGGGGGGGCATTTGCCCCAAATGCCCCATCCTGGATCCGCCATTGGGCACCCTAGATTAATTGTTTCACTAGATGATACCCTCCAGCTGTCCAGCTCTTGACAACCAGTGCTGGAGGTGGTAGTGAAGGGCATGCAGTCCATCTAGCCCGGGGATAAAAAAAATAGATAGCCATAAAATATACTACCTACTTATGGGTTTAGCAAGAGTGTCTGAAATGAGATTGCTTCCACCCACAGTAAACAGATAAAAACAAACACTGTGTTTCTCAAACCAACCTGGGCCAGAACCATCTTTGCGAATTGGCCTCAGCGAGGACCTCGGTGGTGAGTCAAACCGTAAACCTGAGTTGGGTTTGTCCTGTCATATCATGTCACCTCTGATCTATGGTGAGACTCATGGTCAATTTTAATGAAAGACCACCTATCACCTACACCTAGCCACAATCATGTGGGGTATATATCCATTCACTGAACTGGGCTAGTGGACCCACATTAAGCTCAAACACCTTTTCCAACCATTATACCAGATACTCGAGGTTCTCTACAGGTCACTGGTATTATTGTCTTGCAGAGCGGTTGCACAAATAATTACATTAAATGTGCTTAGAAAATATGTGGCAAAAATCCATTACCACAATGCAGTAAAGTAGCTAAACAATTTTGATGAAATCATTTACTTTGTGATAAAAGCACCAAATTTTCTGAGCAAGTTGGGTAAGGTGTACTAAATATGGTGCCACATCAAAATCATATAGCCTTAAAGCATGTTTGGAAACTTGAACTAGGTTATAAGCCCAGTGGCCAGTCAAAGTGTATTCCAATCTTTTTGCAGAAATCGTACTTCAAATTTACAGGTGCAGTCAATTCACAATGCGGTAAACTAAACTTTTTAAAACATTTCTAATGGAGCCAATAGTTCAGTGTAAAAAGTACAAGCACAATCCAATAGAAAAAAAAAACATTGCACATCTATGGCTTTGTATACCTTGATCCTCCGTGCTTCTTAACATTACAAGCTAATCAACTGGATGGACACCTCCCTTGATCAGCTTTTGGATATGACCATTCCTTGCTTTGTCTGCAGATGCTAAGTTTCAGTATATTTTCTATTGAGCATTTTATGGCTTCCCTGATACACATTTTCTATAGATTTTTTTTCTCTGTCTCGACTTGGACTCCATTAAACATTCAATTTTATGCGCACATCACGTGTTTCCGCTTGAGGTGTTACAGGGACTTTCCAAAAGACTTCCCCTAAATAGATCACGTGATACTTGAATTGTCACAATGCGGTACGTGTACTTTAATAATAAGGTGTCAAGAATTGTTTGTGCGCTGCCGGCTAAAATCATGATGATCATTTGTGTGATGGTTTGACCATATGGTTTGACAGCAGTTATTGTGGGGCAAAGAATGCGAGAGGAACTGTGATAGTCAGTAGGAGTAAATCCCACCCTAGCTGTGCCTATATATAGGGGCATTAACTAGCTTTATTTTACAGCTACTGTATGTTGCTGATACATCAGGGGCACCAGAGCAAAGGTAAAAGTGGTAGCTAAGGTCCCTACTGATATAGAGGCCAGGATAGTTGCATTCACAAAGATTCCAACACTGATTGCAAGCATGGGGGGGGGGGGGGGGGGGGGCATGGTCCCCCACTTTTATGGGATACTGTTTGCCACAAGAAAAGATCGAAATACTCTAATAGAACAGTCAGGAATGGATACTCTAATAGAGCAGTCACAGCATCCAGAGAAGCAGTGTAGCAAGCTACGTATGGCGGAGAGCAGCTATTGTCAGCAGGCTGTGACCTTTTTTTTTGGTCTTCAACTTACAGTTGGCTTGGCCCCCTCACTCTTTAGCCTGCTCCACCACTCCTGTTGCAAGCTCACCTTGATGTTTATCCTTTTCTCCTCAATTCTTAAAATGTGGAACAGTTTACCAGGTACAGTTATTGAAGCAACAAATATAGATTTTAAGAAGAGAGTATTGAAACACTTCTGTATTAACCTAGCTGCTGTATAAATTTTGTGCAATTGTTTGTATCTGTGCATATAGATACTCTATTTTGGGAGGTTCACACAGTATTTGATATAAATATAAACATGCAATGATGATAAGGTGGCTTACTATTCTGCTGAATGGGCAAGGGAGTCTGCATGCATGGGGCATGTTCCCTCAGCAAAGCATAAGTACTGCACCTTTTAGTTTTAAGTTGATTGCTACATCAAGCTAGTTTGAAAGTTTGTTTAATTTCAGTGGTGATCAAGGCTGTGGTCTCATGCACTGGTTGCATATACTATACTCTGATGTCCTTTTGGGTGTGTAGTACTGTTTCCATCTCCCCAGGTCTTGATGATTGATCATGAGTCCTCCATTCCTTTCTCTGCTACTACAATCCTGAAGCTGTGACCGCAATGTTACAAATGGTTATATGAAAATAATTAATTACTTAATTATTTAAGGACTCTATAGTAAAAATAAATATTATTTTAGCTATCATTCAAGTTGTGTATCCATGCAATCTATATTATTACATTTGTTTGTTCGATATATACACCCAAGTATACTATGAGAAATGTGCATGAGGTAACTCTATAGCTAAGTTTTATTGCTGCTCATGAATTAGCTGCTGCCTTATTGCTTTACCTTCAGCCTCTACATCTTCTATAATGTGACCTAGAAAATCCACAAGCCTTCGGTAATTGTGAATCCAGCAACACAAAATAAAAGCTCCATGAACTATTTAGACACCCATAACTTGCTAATTATGCTAGCTTAGTTTTGAGCATGCATAAGGTACCTGAAGTAGGATTAATTTACTACAGATGTGAGATACTGTATTGAATGTCACAATAAAGATAAATCTACTCTAATAGAACAGTCAAAATCTAGCTGTGTAGTAACATTGAACTGTTTGATTAGACACTTGACAATTATACAAACATTTGAGCATAAGGTGTCTGAAGCATTTACCACATGCAGATATGAGATATTGTAAATACTGTAGTAAAGATAGATCTACTCTAATAGAAAAGTCAGTATAATCAAATTCATACTTCTGGTGTAATAAAACAGTCAATAGTTATCCATGTCCATGTCTTTTATAACACTGTAAAAACAGGTGCATCCCAAGATATTTTTAATTATACACTTTACTTGCTCATTTCCAAATATCAATTTGTACCAATTTGTTGTTCCCTCAGTGAGCCTATCACTGACAAAATGAGTGATATCCACCCCAAAAACACCTTTGCTGTAAAAAAAAGTGCATCCATGAAACCACAAGTACTTGTAAAACAGCTCAGTAATTGTAGAGAAAGACCTCATGAGAGTAAAAACAACTGGCAACTCAAAGAGCTGATATCTGGAGCGGCCAAGAATAAATCTTATCATACAACTAACTGCCATGCATTGGCTGTAAAATAGGTGCACCCATCAAAGTGAAAGTAACTGGCAACTGAAGCAGCAGATATCTGAAGCAGCCAAGAATGAATGTTGACATACAATCAATTGCAATTAACAAAAATTTAACATTGAACCTTTATCATTCAGCTGTGTTCTATATTCACTGTATATAGCTACATCCTAAATTAATTTCTTTTAGCTCTAATTGGCTGGTAATTTGGCCGCCTTTTTTGCTCTGTACACTATTATAAAAGGCGGCCAAATTACCAGCCAATTAGAGCTAAAAGAAATTAATTTAGGATGCAGCTATATACAGTGAATATAGAACACAGCTGAATGATAAAGGTTCAATGTTAAATTTTTGTTAATTGCAATTGATTGTATGTCAACATATATTCATTCTTGGCCACTTCAGATATCAGCTGTTTCAGTTGCCAGTTACTTTCACTTTGATGGGTGCACCTATTTTACAGCCAATGCATGGCAGTTAATTGTATGATAAGATTTATTCTTGGCCGCTCCAGATATCAGCTCTTTGAGTTGCCAGTTGTTTTTACTCTCATGAGGTCTTTCTCTACAATTACTGAGCTGTTTTACAAGTACTTGTAGTTTCATGGACGCACCTTTTTTTTTTACAGCAAAGGTGTTTTTGGGGTGGATACTATATACCAGCAACACTAAGAGCAACGGATACACCAAGGGTTATTGGAGCTAATGATAACCTTAATAAAAACACTTCTTCACCTCCTAAAGCTGCAAATAAACCTGTTCCTTTAGCAGCTCATGATCTTTCTATGTGATGCTTTATGCATAATGCTAGTTCTTTTAGGTTATCTTGAAGTTTCTCATCCATGAATCTGGAAACCTAAAGTACCACTTTCTCCACATTCCAAGCACTGTGCAAAATCTAAAGGAATTGCCAGAAAACCCTACCAGATATGCTCCTGATAATGCCTTTCTGTCACTGGTAGTGTGTGCTCTCTGATCTGTCACTGTTAGTGTGGGCTGTCTGATAGGCTTGAGCTTGATTTTTGCATCTATGTTGCTTCAGCCCAACAGTGACACTTTGCATACTGCAGTATGTGCGATACATGTATTATGGACTTTAACACTGGTAACCCAAAGTGTGACCAGTGGTGACTTTTAGGCCTGTGTCAAATATGCCAGCACAACAAAAAGCATAATAGGCTGGAGTGCATAATGCTAGCTTATTAGGTGGATATTTCAAACTATGTAGCTTAATTCCATGAAAATAGATTGATAAACCCTAATAGAGCAGTCAGTGGAATTGCAATAGAGCATTGTACATACTCTCCTTGCCCCATTTAGGCCTGAGCCTATTATGCTTTTGAAATTGCCTATTATGCTTTTGAGCATCGCTCCAGAATTTCCCCTATTATGCTCCAATTATGCCCAGTTGTGTCCCATTATGCTCCAAATATGCTCATATAAAATTGTGTCTTGACTGCTCTATTAGAGTACCAAATGCATCTGTGAACGTTCTATTAGAATATTTCATTATGCGGTGACTGTTCTATTAGAGTATATCGATCTTTACCTAATCTTTTTTTCACAACGTACAGTAGCTGTAAATCTGATTTTTACCATGTTTGCACACTATCCCATTCTGCATCATGCAAAATAGGCAGGGTTTCAGCTTCTCACATAATCAATGCACAAAAAGTTTGCCTATTATGCTGGCATTATGCTGATGCTTTTGGTTACCTATTATGCCCCAAATTATGCTGGCATAATCGGCGCAGGCCTACCTAATGGCTTCCCTGCAGGTTGCCTATATGGCAGCTGATATACTTCAGTCTATTATGATCCCTAATCAAACTTAAAATTCCTAATTACATGTACAGGAAGTTATAGAAGTAATAGCTACGCCCAACTCACTAACAATGATTATATGATCTGCAGAGTGAAAACCCGACTAGACTTTATGACTTCTTTGTTATCTGGAGGGAAAATTAATAGGCTTTTAATTTGACTGATAAAGTTTCAGCTTTAGCTATTGTAATTATAGTGATAGACAGTGGGATCAGCAAGTTACTTGATTTGTCAGTACAGTGATTATCATACAGTACGGTAGTAATGTATAATATGGATTATAAAAGTTTGGGGTTTTCTAGCCAAAGTGTCATGCCTCATATTTCCTTTCTAACAGCTTGGCAGTATTGGTCAAGAATAATCAAATCCAAAAATACCTTACATAGTAACCTCAAACCCTTCCAAAAATTTAACAGAATTTTAAAACTTTCCAATTAAATTTTAATTTACTGCAAACTGACTGGCTGGTGTACTAACTAACATGTTCCAAACTAAATAAGGAACCAAAACTTACAGTTTTGGCAATGCAAGTTTTTCTCAAAACACAGCAAAATTTCTGTGATGTATGAAAATTTACCCTTGTGTAAGAAGCATGGTTCCTACACGTGTAGGGCAATATTGTAGGAAATATTCCCACACTGTTGAATTTTGTAAGAAAGATTCCTGCACATGACATAATGTGTAGGAATAATTCCTACAAGTGTAGGAATTATTCCTATATTTGTAAGAAGATGTCTTACACTTTGTGCCATGTGTAGGAATCTTTCTTACAAAGTGTGGGAATATTTCCTACAAAATTCTCAATAAAGCACTACATGTATAGGGAACCATGCTTCCTACACAAGTGTAAAAGTTTCTTCCAGCACTTTACCTCAAAATTATAATTTATGTAAATTGGAATATGTTAACTAACTGGATTTTTTCATCTTTCAATGTTGCTATAGCCTGAAGCAAGCCTTTTAGCCAATGGTAGCAGATACTGTGCATGTGTCATGGACTTCCCTTTGTCCTCCTTTGTGTTCCAGGCTATACACTGCACATGACTGAAGTAGGTATACAGTGCTCACTATAGTATAGCTGCATTTGTACTGAAAATAGATTATAGACTATTCTGTACAAACGTACCTGCCTAATGTAGCCACCTGCTTAGTAAGGTCACCGTCTAAACTAGAAAATTTTGATTACAGAATTCAGCTTGTAATAAAAATAAATACTTTCAATTTGACCTTCAGTGCTGGTCACTGTAAAGTGTTAATAATAAGAACAAGGTCCAACAACACATCACCCACCACAGTACCACAATACTGGTGGGCAGTGTGGATAATCAACACAACCATATCCTCAAGAATGCCAACACAATAAACCACAAGTGGGTGGTATAAGATAGATAAAACCTTTTAAAGATGTAACACATGTTGAGCTTCCCATACTGCACTGCATGTATACTAACCAACAGTACATATATTTGGGAAACCCATCGTCGCGACATATTTAGACAATTTATTTATTAGACAACTATCCCTCTAGGGACCTTTTCTCTATGAATGCAGCCAACTACAGTGTGTAACCCACTTTAGTCCTTAGCTAGCTAGTTATACTGTTACAACCATGATCAGGAGCACTTTGTTCATAACAGTAACACAAGCACACTACTATCGATGGTGGTAGGTGGACGGACAATTAGTATATCAACAGAAAATAGAGCTGAGCAGGTCATATGGAGTCCAGCCTAAATACCAGCAGTGCCACTCAAAGTAAAAGAAATACACATAGAATACATCTGGACAACTGTTTGACTCATGTTCCAACTGTCCAGAGGTATTTCAAAGTGTCAGAGAATTCCCAGGGCCAGGCACAGTTCTCTAAAAATCTACACATGAAAATAGCCCAAGCAAATCAGTAGCATAGCTGTAGAGTGAATGAGTAATGTGAAAAGTCAATGCAAAGGTCAACAATTTTTACTAACATTTGGTCACATAGTTATACAGATAAGGAAGGAACAGTATGTAATAAAGTATTCCACAAGGAATGGTGAAACCTCTTATTCTATTTCACTCTATAGCAACATTGAAACATTTAAGCGTAAAGTTTATTTCAACATTGTGAATGGCAAAGTTATCGTACTAGGCTCAAGGCTAACAAAACACACAAGAAATACAATGAAATTGTTCAAGCATAACCTGTACCTCATGCTACAGCAAATTAACAGTCTTTCTCAGAAATACCACCTATCATATATGTTTATTATTTAGACCATCCATATAGACCATCCCTACATCTCTATTACTGACTCTTGAGGAAATGCATTAAACACTCATTAACACTGTATGAGCCTTCCAGTACATATTGAACTGATGGACTAAAGAAAGTTTCACAATCTTATTACTATTGGGACAAACAAAGTGTACCTCAACCTTTCAGTGTTTATGTAGGAACAATCAACTATCAGTCCACAAGTAATGAAAGTGAAAAAAACTACATGTGTATATGGTTATTAATTACGTATACCATGTAGCAGGAGTTTTCAAGGGAAACTTTAAATCAAAATGGCATTGTTTGAATATTATGAACACATAAAAGGCAAAACATTTTCCCCTCAAATTTTGGATGGTGTCAATTCGTAGATGGAAACTTTCATGGATAGTTGCCAATCCACGAAAATCACCCCTTCAAAAAATCATATGTGGTAGTAGTTGTACTAGACAGATGATCAGATGATTATGAGGTGAGCCTGAGATATGAAAATAATGTCATTGAGCATTAATTTTAGTAAATGCAAAATTAATGCACATAGAGCTTTAATTGCTATAAAGTTAGAAAGTTGATTAATGGCTACAACTGATAACTGAGTTAGTTCAACTTAAGGACAGCTGGCTGGATTGTTGCTAACAGATTTTTCTCTATAGCTCATTATTTACCCTTTTATCATACAGTATGGTAGTACTGTATAGTAGGGATCATGCAGAACTGGGCTTTTCTAGCCAAACATTATCACTCCAAAACCAGCCTCAATTTCCCTTCATGACAACTTGGCAGTATTGGTTAGGTACAGCCAGGCCCAAAAATGTCCTTCAGACCAACCCCAAACCCTTCCAAAAGTTTCTATGACATTTTAAAATTTTTCTATTCAACAAAACTTTTATGCTGACTAACTAACTAACTAACTGATGCCTCATAACTCAACATTGGATAAGGTTATGGGCTTGATTTGCTCACTGTTTCATTGTTGCTTCATCCCAGATGTACCATTTCTCCAATTGTAATACATACAATACACAGTGGCGGATCCAGGATGGGGCATTTGGGGCCAATTCCCCCCCCCCTTCAAGAAATTGCATACAAGATCGATATACTCTAATAGAGCAGTCAATTACTCTAATAAAGCAGTCACAATGTTCATGAGGCAGTGTAGCTTACCTATGAAGCTACAAATAGGATTTTATTTTACATAACAGATGTGATATAGTAGGTAAGGATAACTAGCTATTATTGTTGTGACCTTTTTTTTTTTTTTTTTTTTTTTTTTTTGGTCTTCAACTGGTTTTCAGCAAGTTTTTTTGGTCTTCAACTGTTTTTCAGAAAGGTGCCCCCCCTCTTTCGAAACTCTGGATCCGCCCCTGATACACGTATCATTTTGTTCTCCATGTGGTCCAGTTCTTTTTCACAAGATGTTGATTTGCAATCAGTGCAGCTTCCCTGTGGTTGTGTTGGCTATTATGCTTATCCACCCCTATTTTCCGTAACAACTGGATTGATTGCAGAGATGTTTCTTGTACTGTTCTTCATTTTAGTTACTAGACTGCTCTATTACAATATTTCAATGCACTTGGAGGTGAAAACTAAAGTGTTGCTGAGGTATAACGCAACAACAAAGTTAGTTAATTATACTGGGAGGTTTTGTTGAATGTATGGAAAACCCATATAGATCCACCACTGCAGAGTAAGAAAGTTGTGAAATCAAGGTGGTGAAGGCTTGAGCTTGATTGTTTCACTATTATTTATCTGCGTTGCTTCAGCCCAACAGGTAACATTTTGCATACTGCAGTATGTAAGATACATGCATCATGGACTTACCTTTATCTCTATACTGTATTTTTCACTGACAACCCAAAGTGTGACCCGCGGTGGCTTCTAGGCCTGTGTCAAATATGCCAGCACAATAAATAGCATAATAGGCTGGAATGCATAATGCTAGAATATTAGGTGGATATTTCAAACTATGGAACTTAATTCCATGAAAATAGATCGATACACCCTAACAGAGCAGTCAGTGGAAATTGTAATAGAGCACTCAAATGTTTTATACATACTGTAAATACTCTCCTTGCCCCATTATTATTTCTGTGTTACATAAATGACCTCCCAGACAAAGTAAAATCAAAAGTGAGACTGTATGGCAGATGATGTTCTACCGTACACTACAATCAATTCTTATGTTGACTGCTACAACGGGATTTAGACCATGGGCTGAAGATTGGCAGATAAAATTTAACTATGCTAAGTGTGAATTTCTAAGAATATCAAAAGAGAAACACCCTATCTTGGCTGCCTATACTATAGGTAAATGCTTCATACAAGAATTACCCTACATTAAGCATCTATAGTTATCATAGATTCTCAACTGACTTGGAATAACCATATTAAAGCAATCACTAGCAAGGCTAATACTGTTTAGAGCTTTTCACATAGAAGTCTCTCCTCCTGTCCAACCATGCATGGTTTAACTTAATTGTTGCAGAAGTTTAATAAGACCGATCTTGGAATACACATCAATAGTCATAAGCGGTATCACAACTTAAAAGAAAGTGCAAAGGTATGCGGCAAGATTCATCTGTAATGAGATAATCCAGTGTGACCAATAATATTATGTTACAGTCATTATCATTAATTACCTACACTATACCAGCGGAGAGATACAGCAAAGGTTGTCTTCTTGTATAAAACACTGCATCATGCTGTTAAAGTTCTAGTACCCAATAGTTATTTAATCCCAGTGATAAGGAGCACTCGTGGTCACCCATTCAACTAGAGACAAACATTGATTTCTACAAAATTATACTCTTTTTACCCTTCAGCAATTAGACTCTGGAATGCCCTTCCAATTCACGTGATTGATATTTAACTCCATAGATGACTTTCAAAGACACTTGTTAAGTTACACATGTAATTTTGTTTTTAGTTCAAATTGTACACTCTGTACAGAGGCCTGCACAGTAATTAATAGTAATAGTAGTAATAACATACTCCTTAGACCGATACTCTCTAATACAACAGTGAATTTGTAGTGAAATACTCTAATAGAGCATTCACTGATAATTGTAAGAAATGTTGCTAACCTAGGAGCATAATTATAATGCAAGCATAATGGGAACACTGAAGAGTATAATAGGTGGAGTTTGGTCTGAAAGCATTTTGGGCAAAATTTTGAGCATATTTGACTCAGGCCTAATAGCTTCCCTGCAGGTTACCTATACGGAAGCTGATATACTTCAGTCTTTGCTATCTATGATCCCTAAAATTCCTAATTACATGTACAGGGAGTTATACAAGTAATAGCTCCACTCAACTCTTATCAGTACTAACAATATAATGATTATATGATCTGCTGAGTGAGAACCCAACTAGATTTTTATGACCTCTTTGTTATCTAGAGGGAAAATTAATAGGCTGCTAATTTGACTGCTAAAGTTTCAGCTTTAGCTGTTGTAGTTATAGTGATAGACAGTGGAATCATCAAGTTACTTGATTTGTACAGATATCATTATACAGTACAATAGTACTGTATAATAGAGATCATGAAGGTTTGGGTTTTTCTAGCCAAAATGTCCTACCTCATATTTCCTTTTTAAGGTTACGGGATACTGTAAACCCCACATGTACACTATCAATCATTTTTCATGATTAGGGCTTTGATTTTTTTAATGCTTTGTTATCAAATATTTATGCATTCTTGACTTCTCATTAATCGACATGGAATTCAAATGTTGTTATGGAAACATGAGTTGTCCCTATGCCAATTAGTGAAAACTATGAACCAAAAATCAGACCAATGAAGAAACATGAGAACTTACTAACAATTCTAAGACTTGAAGAACATCACTTGTGAGGGACTGACAAGAGGATTTGTGAATAATGTGTATAGTTGCTGAAATATGACTACAATATGGCTTAAAGCAAGACACTGTGGTCACAAAATTAATTTTTAAATTGATATCACAAGCACTAGAAACATTATTTCTAACAAATGGCTCCGTCAGGACCTAGACAAGAAGCCAAACTAGTAGTCTGAAATGTTAACAACTTGTTTGACAGTCCTGATTTTTGGTTCGGGAAAATATCGCCATTAGTCAGCAAAACTACGCATGCGCTTACAGGTGCGCCAGTTGCTAAGTGTGTTGTTTCTATGTTATCTTGTACTATTACGTGTGTTTCCTTGTACCTTGTACCTGTCCAAACCCTTCCAAAAATTTAATGGAATTTTAAAACTTTCTAATTAAATTTTTACTGCAAACTGACTACTAACTAGCTAACTAACTGAATTTCTTCATCTTTCAATGTTGTTATAGCCTGAGACAAGCCTTTTGGCCAATGGTAGCAGATACAGTACATGTGTCATGGACTTCCCTTTGTCCTCCTTTGTGTTCCAGGCTATACACTACACATGACTGAAGTAGGTATACAATGCTCACTAGTATACCTGCATGTTTGCTTGCATTTGTACTGAAAATAAACTACAAGTATACTTATGTATTTAATTGATCATAACTCACAAGTGTAACAAGCTATGGTATGTTCATTGCATTCACAACAAACTGACTACATAACCAAGGTATAGCTCCACTCAAGCTTACATACAAACTAGAAGGTTATTCAATGTTGACAAGAAAGTTACAGTTTATTGTAACATGTACCACTTTCACCTCAGATCAAAGGAAAGCCAGTGCATATATATCACATATCACACTAACTCAAAATGTTAATGAGATATACGCACTGCTACCAGTGCATATATCTTGTTAAGACAGAGCATATATCTTGTTAAGGCAGTGCGTATATCTTGTTAAGGCAGTGCGTATATCTTGTTAAGGCAGTGCGTATATCTTGTTAAGGCAGTGCGTATATCTTGTTAAGGCAGTGCGTATATCTTGTTAAGGCAGTGCGTATATCTTGTTAAGGCAGTGCGTATATCTTGTTAAGGCAGTGCGTATATCTTGTTAAGGCAGTGCGTATATCTTGTTAAGGCAGTGCGTATATCTTGTTAAGGCAGTGCGTATATCTTGTTAAGGCAGTGCGTATATCTTGTTAAGGCAGTGCGTATATCTTGTTAAGGCAGTGCGTATATCTTGTTAAGGCAGAGCGTATATCTTGTTAAGGCAGTGCGTATATCTTGTTAAGGCAGTGCGTATATCTTGTTAAGGCAGTGCGTATATCTTGTTAAGGCAGTGCGTATATCTTGTTAAGGCAGTGCGTATATCTTGTTAAGGCAGTGTATATATCTTGTTAAGGCAGTGCGTATATCTCATTACACACTGCCTTGACGAGATATACGCACTGCATATCACCAGTGCGTATATCTCATTAACTTGAGACATTGTACATCTAATAGGAGTGCACACTATATCCAGAAATCATCAGATTTCTTTGATGTTATACTGTTATCCTCTTCTCTTATATAGGGAATCAAGCAAGCTGTGATTGTGGGATTGAATTCTGACAAACAACCTGTGATTGTGGGATTCAATTTTAATACATTAGCAGTAGTTTGTTTTTTACTTTTGTAAATGTAGCAATTAAAGTAACATAATTAACACTAGTCTCTTAAAATTGCTATATTAGCAATAATAAAATCAAACTACTGTTTGATGTATTAAAATTGAATCCCACAATCACAGTTTATTTGGCAAACTTCAATCACAGCTTACTTGGTTCCTTATATAAGAGAAAGGTATAGCAACTAAAGATTTTGCCAATTAGGTGAGTCTACATGCTAAAGTAGGACATATTAGTTATACCATGGGCACTCATGCTTTGCCTGTATATACGCACTCGCACTCGGGCCTGTGTCCCTCGTACTTGTGCATATATATATCAGGCAAAGCACTCATGCCCGTGGTATAGCTATTACATACATACGTATATAAACAAACACCTAATCTCAGGTTTGCTTAGTGGCAAAAATGTAACAAAAATAGTATTACTTTTCATGAGGCAAATATAGTGGCATTGTAAGTTGAGTCTTGTTTCATTATTTATTAATATATACATAAAATTATTACAGCATTTTATCCTACATATTTTAATGTGCATTATTGCAAAGCAGAATAAAAAAGGAAACTAATTGAGTTCTTTCTCAGTGGGTCACATATTATATATCATCTTACCACTCCAAGTTGACAGTTACCATCTTCCACTTTGTCTACATCAATTTTCACCATTTTACATGATAAAGATCATGATGTTTCTTATTCCTTTTTGCTGCTGTGATTATCTGTCCAACAACTTTTTTAGGTATATACCAAATAAAATGTGAGTATGTGGACAAGAACAAGAAAACGGATGAGCAGCATATTTTTCAATATTTAAAGATGTGCATAAAACATGTTTTAACTGTAAGTATTCTTCTACAGTAAGAGATGTATAGGATTTACCCAAAACAACATGTAATGGAATACAATTGGGTGACATCTATAGCTCTGCTGAAAATGAACTGCTAATAATATGTGCTCTAGCTATTTTACTGGTAAAGCCTTCAAACTCTATCTTCACTTTGTCCAATGCCACTTTTTCAATAGTTGCTACTAAGAGTGAATGTTCTTCCCAGTTCCAAAAGTAGGGAACAATTCAACTAATAGTGAGGAAAATGTTTTGCTTTCTTTAAACCCTTTAGTATCACTGTGATCTTTAGTATCACTATGTGATAGTATATTTGACACACAATTCATAGATCTGGTTTCTACAGTTGCTCAACTGCCTAATACTCCTACAATCAAGAATTTCAGCAAGCCTTTGTGGTAGTTGATTCAAAAATACTGGCTTGCTCTAATAACAATGTGCTGTGCTCAAGTTGTTCACGACATTGTTGTGGTGAGTGGCTAACATCATCTGGTGAATAAATAAGATTGCAATGATTATGAAACACTTTAAGTAGCACAGTTCTTATGAAATCATTAACATCAAAGTATGTAACACAGAAATAAACAGAGCATACAGATTCATGCAGCATTGTAAAAGAAAATTTTATTATAACATTTCAATCATTCATAAAATCCATGTTTGTGTCTACAGTCGCTTGCATGTGCGTGTTAAACATCTATCTGTGTCTGAATGAGCAAAGGTGTTTTAAACAGTTTCGTCAAAGACTGTGCCAACACATTAATTCAACATCCAGTTTGCTGTTCTAAAGTTAGCACAAACTAAAATTGGCTTAGCCCTTGGTTTCCCAAATGTTACAAATTCCGTTAACCAAACAATTATGCTCCTTGCTTTATAACCTTAAATAACTCTTGTATAGTTGCAGGCATCATCACCAGCAGCACTTCTCTACATAATTATGCACTTTCTAGTGGTGTAAATGGCATGTTGATTAAATAATCTAATTAGAAGTATGATGTAATTAAAATTGCAAAATGGATGAATAAATGTGTAAGATTTTATTACAATAGAATCACTCAATTATTTACAACTTTTAGAAGTTCACTGGGTAGCTAGCTACACCATTTAGGCACAAGGAGAAAAATTTCAGGGAAAAAGATTATTGTATGATGGTTTTACAATGAAAATACTGTCATGATGTAGATGCAGGAATATATAAGAATATATGTATTAGATCCATTAAAAATGTATGTTATTATTAAAGCTGTTTTCACTGATCTAAAATAAATGTTATCACAAAGTCAAAAAATGTATGGTAAAAACTATTGGTGCGAAACTAAGCACAGGAAACATTAGAAGAATCATGCAAGCTAGTAGGATCATTGCAACAAATTAGTAGTAATAGTAGTAGTAGTAGCAGTAGCAATAGTAGTAGTAATGCTAGTTTCAAATATTATTAAACATTTAGCTGTGTATGCTTTTTTCCTAGGTTCTTCAAACCAAAATTGATAATTCCAAATCAAACGGCAATTGCAAAGTATAGGGGTAGGTCACTAGAGTGGCACTTTTGTAATGTTTTGCTTTTGTTTTAAATTTATAACTTTCCTATTTTGTTTTTTATACTAGTACTTTATCTGAAGCTTAATAATATTGTCCAGAAATATAGCTAGATATGAAACATTTATTATTTATTTTAATTAGCAAAATCCTTAGAGGTGTCGTGCTACAGTTTCTATAGTGATGTGTTTGCTATGAATTTGTAAATCCACCAAGCTATAGCTTTTCCCCAATATCTGCTTCTGTGCTTAATGATTGAGGAAAGATTCTTCATTGAAGAAAAATCATGGGTACGTATTTTGTACTTTGGGTGAAAATATCAAAGTAGAAAGCTTCTATTGTATACCTGGCTGCACACTTCAGTACTGCAAGTATGTTCTATTGTTTAAACAGTGCTGCATTTGTCAAACTGTGCTGTGTTTACCTTTGTGCAGTAACCAAAGCATAACCAAAGCATAACCAAAGCCAGAAGTCAGTATATAGAATGCTAGGAAAATGGGAACAAGACAGGAATGAAAAGTGGGAATAGGAACAGTCAATGGAAAATGCCTGATAAAGGTCATCATGTGTACAGGTTGAATATTACAGCATAATGTTTGTTTTCAGCATTGTGTTGGATCCTTCCACTAAAACAGTCAAAATACTTCAATAGAGCATTCACCTGTATTAAAATAATATTCTGATAATAGATTATTTGCATTTAAATGTCCATGCATTGCCAATGTTACAAGTACACAATTGCCCTGTTTCATATTGCCTCAGAGTGGGGTCTCTGTAGGATATGACCATGGCACTATGTGCTACTATTATAATAGTACCACTAATTATACAGGAATTATACACCACTAATTACACAGTTATTACCCAAGCCATTAAATTTGTTAATTTGTAGTATGACAGTTTACATAAGTCACTACCACATGTATAATTACTATTCCAAGAACATTACATTTCAGTATGAGCAATACATTATAAACAGATGATAAGAGCTTACATAGAAACTGATAGAACTGTGTAGTTTCTATTGTAGCCAGACAACTATGAAAGTGTTGAAGTACTGCACTGGTGCTTGTAGCTGTGTGTTTGAGGTAGAGATAATCAATTGAGGCTAATGAGGTAGAGTTAAGATGATGAGACTATCTTGCTAGAGGCATAGAGGCTTGTGCTAGACACATGAATATTACTGCTTGTAGCTTTGTACATGTAAAAATATTTTTCTAAAATGTTGCTCATCATTTTGTACAAAATGTATGGCCTCATGTGGAATGTTGTGTGCTCAACATTGGTGGCCAAACATGCTTACTGGAGATATTAAAATTTGGGAAAAGTGCAGATACAAGTAACAAAACTATAGTTGTTGAGACATGCTAACTACTTTGGTCAGTGAGATACGCTAATGGCTTAATGCAGATTAGGAAATCTCAGAATCTACTCTCTGAAGTTGTCATCAGCAAGGCTTGTCCAAGCAATGACTGTATTAACCTACATAGTTGTATGTTCAACATATTCCTGCTAAAAGGTTTACCATACACCTACGGTTATTACAGTCATCATTATCTCAAATCTCATTAGTGAATGACAGAAGATTGGCATTAAAATATTCATTAGTACAGTGGACAGTGTTCATTAGGTTTTCCAAGATCCAGTCACATGCAGGCACACACATATAATATCCCAAATACACAACACATGATTATAATAGAAGGTTAACTATTATTCCTCTATATAGTAGTTCTCCTATAGTATCACTCCCTTGCTGTACCATACATACTGCATAGCTGCCAATCCTGGCCTAAAGCCTGATGTATAGCAAGAGGTCAAGCCTGGTAAGGATGCTTATAACATGACACGATGACTTTAAACTGTGTCAAGAACCTAAAACAGATAGCTGATTAAATAAGTTTGCTATACCATTTGAAATATCTCTAAGCAGTATATCTACCTAGGTATCTACAAAGCCAGCTGGTGTTCATGTCTCACTCCAGCCCTTTGTATATATGAGGTCACATTTCTAAGTTGAACCACCTCTAGTGTCTGATCAGTCTTGGCTACTAACTGCAACACCAATCTAGCTACACGTGTGATCGACAGTTGCACTTTTAAGATTTGACTGAAATGTTACTGGTCAAGGTCATTTTCATGGAAACACAAGGCTACGGACCACCATGTGGGTGGCATTGAAGGTGCATGTGTGTGAGATATTATGACTGAACAGTAAATTTCCATGTGAGTACGTACTCACCAGGAATAGAATCCATGTTGAATGAAGAGACAATCATATAGTACTGCTTCTAGCTCACATGTACCCTTGTCAAGTGCCACCACCTCTAGTACTCTTGTGTCAAGACATAAAGAAGGAAAGCTATGTAAAAATGGTTGCAGCCATGTACACAATAAGTCTCTGGGATTCCTAAAGCCTCTATTGAAAATACTTTGAGGTGAAAACAAGCATATTTGCACCATTTTATTACACTGATAATGACACCTCGCTGGTGGGCGAAATAAGCCGCCAATGGATATATCCTGGGCATCATCGTGTTTGCCTGTCCATAGGGAGTACAAAAATCTTTGTTTCATTTCCATACACGAAAAGATTCCAAAGTTACAGACGTTTGTTTACGTTGCGGTGACGAAAGAATTTACCGACGATCATTTTTCAGTGAATTTTCCTTCCTTCTCGAACAAAGAAGCATGCCTGGGGAGGTTGTGTTTGTTTAATTTTGTGGAAGGTGCCACAAGGTGCCTTCAATGCCACCATGTGGGTGGCATTGAAGGTGCATGTGTGTGAGATATTATGAACAGTAAATTTCCATTTGAGTACATCCGCACAGATGCATAGTAATAAACTACAAAAAAGAAGAAATGCTGATAGCAAATAGCCTGTACAGTAAATGTTAAAGTATTGCACTACCCTATAGTTAGTATGTGTTCACCTGAAATAAGCAATATCAAAGAGGTAAACATGTGTTCACTCCCAATAGTTTTATACTGGAACAGGCATGTTTTCATGTTGTAAACATGTTTGCACGCCTGAATCATTTATACTAAAATTTAATGTATGGGGTGTTTTAAAAGCCTCATAACTCACTTGTTCTTGCCTGTATCAAAGCACTTTTTGATAAACAGTTCTGGCATTTAAAGGGCTTCACAGCGCCACTAAATTGGTGCATGTAACAAGAGTTATTAACAAGAAACGAGGGTTCAATGGTGTACACAAACATACTATAACTGTGTGCTCATTGAGACACAATCACTTGTAATTATATACTAGATCACTTTGCTATGAAAAGTAAAATCATTCCTATGAAATGTGCCACGAAAATCATTTCATGGGGTTGTTCTGTGAGTCATGAAATGTTTCATGTGTATATACAATTATTATTCATGTAGCTATACATATACAGTATAATTTGAATCTTCATGTGTCTATAGTAGCAAGGTAGCTAGTCTCATCACCCAAACCCTACTCAAGTGTGCTCAAGCAATTTTAAATAATCTAGGAATTTTTGATAATGCTAACTGATCATCACTTTGCATTGTGCAGCTAGTGTAGGCAGAGATCTCCTGCAAGTGACCATTCAAACCATTTACTTGACAAAGAAGCTATGGGCAAATTTTCTATGTCAACAGATTTGCATTAATTGTTTCAAGCATGTTGAGTTTGAACTTAGATGTTCCTGGAATAGTAATTGTGGTAGCTAATCATACAAGCCTTCTGTCCTGTTAATAAGATGCATATAATTATGATACTGTACTATTTTGTAGCAGGACAGTAGACTAGCTTGTATATTATGATCATAGCTATCACAAATACTATTTTATTAGTTTAGTATGTGCAGTAGACAAGATAAAAATGTAAAAATACCTGCTTTAACTATGTAGTAGCATACTGTTATGTTTGTTTAACCATCACATGTGCATGTACTAGAAGTTAGTGTACTGGCATGCTGTTGTTGCTAAATACCCACTCACACCTGTGATGATGCAACAAAAACACCCTTGTGTGTTTTACATTGGTGTAATTCGATTTTGAACACTTCTTTGTGTTTGTCAATACCCTTCAGTATTTAAGTATGCCTACGTGGTTTATTTAACATTAATTTAATTTGGTCACACCATCAAGTTTGTAAATCAATATAATAACAATATAGTAATAATGTTTTGAGTATTATACACATAAATCAATAAATGTGACCAGACCTGTAACTACACCCCGCCACACTATCACTCATATCTCAGTATTGAAATACAATACTTGTATCTATAACTTGTATCTTATACCTAATTAAATATTTAAAAGAACTGAAAATAGCATGGTCATAGCAAGTTGCCATTAAAAGTTGTGATCCATGAAAAATTGAAAAAGTAAGCAAATTTTATGTCCCCACATGCCCTATTTTTGCAGGCCCTAGCTCGGTCACAAATCATGCAATGCAGAAGGCAAAACAATTCATGGAAATTGGCATGCGACTGTACAGCTGATGTATCTCAAACATACATACACATGTAAAAGATGTATAGTACAAGTTGTGTGTAGGTATAGTGAGATGCCATTAACCTGGAACATGTTACACTGCTGCAGTAATTCTTCATTTCATAGTTTTTTATTGAAACCCACAATCAAAATGATGCTTACTGGTTAGGACATTGTAACCTCAAACTCACAAACTAAGATTTGCAAGTAGAATTAGGAGATTTGCCAATAGAGTTAGAATATGCCCAAAAGTTGCCATTTTTGGTAATTTGTGATTTACATCATTGGCAATTTCTAGGCTATTGCCAGAATTAGCAGAAGTGATCTCTTCAGTTTGGCAATGTAGGAAATAGCTGACAATAAATATGTAGAACAGTATTACGTAGCTAATTAGACTAAGTATATCTAGGCCATTGATGTATGAATGTTGTAGTACATCATTCAATTCAGAGAGATACGTTAATTACCAAACCAGTTATCACATGGCGATGCAAGTAGCCAAGAAACCTGCCAAAGACACTGCTACTTATGTCAGATCCTGTTTGTAACCATAGTCTTGGTTCACTTCGCTGGTGCCGGTTAGTGGCACCTGTGCAAGTACCTGTATAACAATAAATTACACCTTGTTTCCAGCATTGTTTTTCCCCTGGGTGTAGCCAGTGTAGGAGGACCCAATGTCATTGCTGTCTCCTGCCAAACCAGTTATCACAAGCAACCCTGGCTACTTCAATTGTTGAAACATTTTAGCAACTCTATCTCTCATTAGTAGCAGAATGTGGCATCCTTCACACCTTGCAAATTTTGGGAACATTCACCTATATAGTGTGCCATAGAACTTTCAATCACGGGTTAAAAGTTTTATTGTTGGCAATAATTCATACAAAGAGGTGCTTTTAATTTTATCTGATTCGACAGGTCATTACACCTAACCTAAACCCTACCCTTGACATATTGCATATAATATTGTGTTTTTAACAGCATAAGCCACTTCAATTAGAACTTATCTGCAACTCCAATACATAAGCCTTGTGCTTAAAAATTTTCATAATGCTACGATCTATAGTGTTAGGATACACAATAATTATTATGCTCAATTTAAGTTTTATGGATTAGTATCATATGTTTGTAACAACACTATATAATATCTTGATAGATATATCGGTAATAGACTTTGATTCAAGTAATGAAATCATGACAAGCCACAGAAACGTTAGCTACATCTCTTGATAAAGCTAATTATCCACCCTTCCCTTTGCTGTACCATCATGCTCTGTACTCACTTCACTACTACAACAATTATGAAGTGCTGAGACCTCTGTTCATCTACTGAACAAGGAGTTATTGATATATATAATAACATTTAACTAGGTCTACAAGGGCTGACTGCTCTATTAAAGCATATGGCTGTCCTCTAATTATCAATCCTATACATACAAAAGCCTTTGTTAGAGTACTACTGTCCTCTAACAAAGGTTAGCTAGACCCACTGTTGGTACTAGACTCCCTGTTGACCCACTTGACCCACTGTTGGTACTAGACCCCCTGTTAGCTAGACCCCCTGTTGGTACTAGCTAGACCCACTTTAGATGTAACAAAAAGATCCATAATGCTTCACTGTTGTTATCTGAAGCTGAAGGTATCATTGTTATAATTATACAAGTTTTGGAATGGATGGATCAGTGCATAGAATATCAACAATGACATTTGGCACAATGGCATGAATGCTGGGTACTAGCAAGTAGGGACCCGCCGATTATGCTGGCATAATTATGAGCATAATAGGTACCTGAAAGCATTGAGCATAATGCTAGCACAATAGGTAGAATATTTTGTAACAGTACGAATTCTTGCTTATAAAAATAGCTATCACAAAAAGATCGATATACTCTAATAGAACAGTCAGTAACTCTAATAGAACAATCACATAGCTGACTGTTCTATTAGAGTATATCGATCTTTTCTGTGATATGCATTTTGACAAGTAAGTTTGTGCTTCAGCCACTTATTATTTATGAAATTATTAGCAGAGCATGAGAACTGAGGCATAAATAATTGGGCATAATTTAAGCATAATAGGTAAATTTTTGAGCAGTGCAGCATAGCATAATAGGTAAAATTATGAGCATAATTGGCGGGTCCCTACTAGCAAGTTTTATGATTACAGTTCTTTTGTTTTCTATCAAAGTACTTAAGAGTACTTAGATTCTCCTCTTAAGATTTATGTGTATCTTATTGATTCCATGAAAACTTATCCTCTTTCCATCCTTTCATTAACACCTCGTATAGGTATAGCTGGCACATGGTGAAAATCTCTGTGGGATGCTTTAGCATACCAAGAAACCCTTAAATATTAAATCTGCTCCTGGCAAAGTACTGGAGTATTACAGATACAGTTTACCATAGTACCATGTACATATCACTTGACAGTAGAAATGGGATGCTATACTAGTGCATTATTGCCCCAAATAATTTGTGATATAGTATTATGATAATGATGGAGATTGATGATACAGAGTGGTGTGTATGTCACATGTACTTGTAGGGTAGGCATACTTCTTCTTGCTCTTATTAAGCAGTTAACTGGCCTTCACAGAAAAGTAATCTTGTAGCAAATGCAGTGTAACTATGTACATGCACCATTTTGTGGTAGGTACAATGTATTGGTTTGAGTGTGGTTGGTATCAAAACTATATACAGCAATACAATGGAGAGTCAATTATCTGAACTGATATAGGGAGAGTGTGTTAAGCATCCATTTGTTCAATTACTCTAATAGAACATACACCTGTTGACAAAATACTCTATTAAAAAACTATCAGTTTGACTTTCAGATAGTCGCCTTTTCATTGTACTATATAGCAGGCTAGGGATGTACTGAAGTAATAATGAAACAAGTATCTACTTATAGATGTGGTGCTATAGGGATAGACTATCAAATTTGTGCATCAGCAAAAACTAATCTGTAGTTGACATCTATACGCACCTTTTTCACTGTACCTTTTCAGTTTACCCAATCTAATTGTACAGTGTGTTACATTTAAACAAGTGCAGGTTGACAAAATGTCGCCGGTTATATATGCTTATTCATTTGCACATGTCAGTCTCACTCTGTGAATATAATCATTGGTGTATTACTGCACAATGTCTCCTAGGGTTTTGTACACAAAGAATCATCATATTTCCACAATTATCTCAAATGTGGGGTGTATTTATTCACTGGACTGGACTACTGGACTGGACTACTGGACTGGACTACTGGACTGGACTACTGGACTGGACTACTGGACTGGACTACTGGACTGGACTACTGGACTCAGATTTTTTTTTGTTTTCTTATGTTTTATCACTAAACATAACTAAAAAGTGTTTTAGAAACTGACACCATTCACCGCAAGACATAAAACTTGTACATTAATCACAAAGATTGCACTAAAACCTTAGTGCAGTTTGTTATCAAAAAATAAAATTTCCTACTGCTACTAATATTTCAAGCACTATGCACTGTTAACACTACTAATGCATCTGTCTGTCTTCTCTAGCATTCTTTTGTAAAATAGCACACCATATATACATTTTACACCATGCAATTACATTATGTTACTGTAACATAAAAATCACCTATGGCCTGTGCATTCACTTCAGCTTTGCTTGCTCTTTCTTTGGTTTATAATGTTTGTAAATAGCAACAAGTGTGCAGTGGTACATATTAAGCTTCCTAATGTGCGTGCACTTTCAAACAAGAAGGTAAGGTTGCACATATTTGCAAAAAAATGCAGTGAGTGTAACAAGAGTAAAACCAAAGTCGTACCATTACATAGACTACCAAAACCACAGCACTTTTTCAAACATACTTAATTAAAGCCTTAATTAAAAAGAATAGACTGTATGTGCATGCCTCTTTGTTTTTTGTTCTTTTAATATGACAATGAGAGCCTCAGTAGCCCCATGAGTACTCTATGTAATCACTTTTAGTGGTTGAAAAAGGTGTTTGAGCAAATTTTATGTGTCCAGTAATCCAGTCCAGTAGTCCAGTCCAGTAATCCAGTCCAGTAATCCAGTCCAGTAGTCCAGTCCAGTAATCCAGTCCAGTAGTCCAGTCCAGTAATCCAGTCCAGTAGTCCAGTCCAGTAATCCAGTCCAGTAGTCCAGTCCAGTAATCCAGTCCAATGAATGGATACATCCTCAAATGTGTGATCTTCCATTTTTAAAAAATACAAAGGAATTTGTCATGGACACAAATAAGAATATGCCAGTCAAGAAATAACAATCAGCTAGAAACAGATTTCCCTATAACAAGGAGGAAAATCTCTCTCTACAGACTACCAGTAAATACCTGCAAAACTGAGTCATATACTTCAATAAAGCAGTCAGATGATCTGAAGCTATGCAAGCATATCAGAATTCATGAGAAAGCAGAGAGTACATATGTAGTTCAGGGGTAGGTCTGCGTCAAATATGCCAGCATAATAAAAAGCCACCATATAAACTATACAGCTTGAATCCATGAAAATAGATCAATACTCCCTATTAAGAATAGTCTGTGGAAACTGCACACTGTAAAAGAACACTCAAAATGCATTGTACACAACTCATTAGATTGATACTCTCTAATAAAACAGTCACCACTTTATAGTGAAATACTCTAAGAGTACTCACTGATTAAAATGTTCCAATATAATTGTATGAAATGTTGCTAACCTACAAGCATAATGGGAACACCTGAAGAGCATAATATGTAGGTGAAAAATTAGGCAAATTTCTCAAAGCATTTTGGGCAATAACCTGAGCATATTTGACTCGGGCCTATTCAGGGGTGGATCTATAGAGGGGTAGAGGTGCTAGCTAATAAAATTTAGAGCTAAAATTTTTTTTTTTATAATAGTGTGCCAAGTAGACTCAACATGCAAAGCATTTTATTAAGGGGGTCAGGGAGGAGGATGGCCCTTCCACAAGAAAGTTAAGTAAACATACTGTGAGTCACTGCATTTTGAATTAATCTCAAAGCCTATTTTATTTTAACAAGAGGTGGTGCCGTTATGCTGTGAATTGTTATGTTATACATACAGAAATGAGAAATTGTTCTTATAGTTATACACAACTATTCAATGCAATGTATTACTAGGTCTAGTATGAGTACACACCATATGTGACCCAATTTTGGAAAACCATTCTTTTCTGCACATTGGTCATTTTTATCTTTTAAAGCTAAAATGAAGCACTGGGTGTTTATCTATCTTGTGTTAAAATTTTAGTTTGATATATATCTTGAAGCATTCAGCCAATTTACTGTCTAGTACATTACAAACTAACTTTTTACAGTAATGCATTGAGTTCTGTGAGTGATTAAGTGTGACAAATGGTGACAAATCACTTTGTTGACAAATATTTCCATTCCCACCATCTAAAATATACGAAAAAATATTTCTGATAGTTGAATGAAGTGTTATTGGATCTTTTCTTCAATTAAATAACTTGTATCATTCCTCAACTCTTAGTTTTATCCATTCCATAATGTGAACAAATCACCCAATTTGTAAGTTAATTGCTGTCCAAAGCATGTAAAAAGTGCTACATGGCTTAATGTAATCATTCATATCTCCTAGGAAAAAGAAGCTTTGACTATGAAACTTTGCAGCAAGAAGGTTTAATAGTTACTTTATCCAAATGTGCAAAAAAATGATTTTTTTTTAAAAATGCTGAAACTTTCTAATGAGTTTTCCTGCAACTTTTGCATGTGCAGAAAAGGATGGTTTTCAAAAATTGGGTCACATATTAACACAATGATGATCAACTCTAACGTATACACTGTCATGAGTGATTAGTCATTAGTCAACAGTGACTTGTAAAACTCAGTCAACCCGACCAGGTACTGTTTTGGTAAGATATATTCCTCTCTCTTGTAAAAATATTTCTGAGCTTGCATGTGTTTGACATCGCTCAGTTGGCTGAGTAGTTCTAGATCTATTGTAAATGTTCCTCTTAATGGCCAGTGACCTGATTGTTGTAGCTAGGTTGTCATCATATGGACCCTTCATGAGATACAAGACACAGATAGTTTAATTTATTCTTACTGCAAATGATCTTCAGTGACATTTTATATTCTCCCTTGAAAGTAAAGAAGAGTTCACTGTACCATGTTTCTTTGTTCTTTACCTTCTCAGACAAATTACTCATCTTCACAATTACTGGTGCTACACCTGATTATCACATGATGATAACTGGTGAAGTTCTTGGGACCATGACATATCCAAATCAAGAGACCCTGTAGTATTGTAATACACCTCGTCAGACCTATGTAATAATTGTGATTGGTCAGAATTTACCTCAACCGTCTCTGATAGGTGTTCAGTAATATTACTATCTCTGGTAATATTAAGTGTTTCAATTAAGTCTAATCTTTCGAGCACTTCTTCAATTTGATGTGACATCTCTTCAACATCTTGTTGACATTGCTCATTTAATAAGGGAACACTAAGTATTACTTTACTCTCTATCAATTTGAGAATTTCATCTGTTAACCTTCGCAGTCTTTTAGCCTGTGACAGTTCCAGTGATGGATACAGTGGGGTTGCAATAGTTTCAGCTGAGGCACCCTCTGAAAATAGCATGTGCCCTTAATTTATTTATGATTCATGTGGGTGATAACATTACCAAGAATTATACATAGTGTATTATATTAGGACTTTTGCTACAGGCCAAACTTCACCGTCATACTTTTGCCTTTGAAATCATGCACCATTACAGTGTTCAGCATGTAGTTACCTTCATCTTTTTTTTTTTTTGGTCTTCAACTTAAAACTAGGCTGAAGTTGCAATTCCAGAGTGGAACTCTTTTAAAAAGTCTGGATCCGCCCCTGACAGTTATTGAAAACTTCCTTAACCTGAAACCCCCTCTAGATCCGCCACTAGTTCTTTATCTTTCACCTTATCTGTCAGTAGCTCAAATCGACATTTTATATTTGGGTACGTCACACACTGACGATACGACTACCTTTACTTTAGCTTGTAATGACTTGATCAACTTGTCCATCTTGACACTGACTTGTCAATGTCTTGACATGTTGATATATAGTGTCTGCTGAATGGTGTTAATCTGATCTCATGTTGTTGCTGCATCCTTTGATATTTGTTGGTCTGACAAGATCAGTCAGTATGGAGATCAAATCAGATCATTTTATACTCATGTAAGTTACCATTGTCAGTACTAATTATAACGTTAATCAGTAATCACTATTACACCACTGTTCTATTATTCTAAGTCAACCTTTTTCTGTGGCATGCATTTTATGACAATTATTTTGCCTATTATGCTTGATGCTTTCAGGCACCTATTATGCTCATAATTATGCCAGCATAATAGGCTGGTGCCTAATACAGACACACCTTCTTGTGATCTGCCTTAACTTTTCTTGACAACATGCTGGACAAGAAATATAATGCAAATGATGACCTCCCAATGTACAATCTGGTTATGATTCTGATGTGATCTTAATAAAATATAAAAATATTAAAAAAATAAACAAATAAATAAACAAAAGTAATGAAATGAAAAAAAGAGAGAAATAGTATTATAACATTGTCTGATGTTGCTAGTATTACGTGATGACACGTTAGTATCACGTGATGACACGTTAGTATCACATGATAACACGTGAACGTCGACCTCCCTCAGAGTACCAGTCCATGGACACCCACCTGACTGATTAGGACATTTTAACCTCAGGTCATTTATTGTGCGGTTTACCATGATGGGGAACAGTAATTACTCGCCTACGCCTACACGTCGGGCACGCATGACTCGAGCTAGTTCTTTTCCATTCCTCTAGACAACTCTTGCAGCAGGAGTGACCGCAACATTGGGTGAGCTGAGGGTCATGCGACACACGAAGTGACATACCACACACTGCAATCTGTCCTCTGGATGATCCACGAACTGGTACGTGTAACCACCCAGCATTCCTCTAGATCTACGTCGCACGCTGACTCAGTACCTGCATGACCTGCAGTAGCTCAGGGTTCATAGGAAAAAGATCAATTCTTACGTGATTGCGCGGATGTGGGCGTTAAATAGAATTCATCATATTAAACCATAGAGCAAGCCATGGTAAGTGGACTATTATGTTATCCTTCATGTTTTCATCTTCCAAAGGGTAAAAAGAAGAAGAAGCCCTGATAAGAACACTCACAGAGACCTCAACCTAACAGGCCTGCCAACCTAGGAAACAGAAAAATCTTGAGACTCAGTCTTGACATCCAGAATGGACTGCTGTATCTGCACATTATTATAGGCAGACACAGCAGCCCCCATACCCATACAATGGGCAGGTAGGCCACCTTTACCATGCAACACATACACATACACATCTTCATATGGGCATCAATAGCTATAGGATTTAAACATGTTGTGCGTCACTAATCTATGCATGGAATAGCTAGATTAGTGACGATTACTGACGCTACAATTAGCTAGATTACAATTAGCTAGATTACTGACGCTAGACCTGCAGCAAATGTGTACACGAGTCTTATTTCACCAGCTAAATGTACTTACTCGGAAGTCACTGTGTTGAAACAGTTACTCTTTTATTGATGTGAACTCAGTGACACGTGACCGCGGACTATGGAACGTTCTTGATATAAGCCACTAGGTGCTTATAATATTACGTAATGATGTGACAATTTCATCCTAGAGGCTGAAAGCAAATAAAATACTCCAAACACATAGAACATACCATTTGTGTAGGCTACAAACCCAGGAAAGCAGGTGCTCTTGTGTGACGTGTAAACCAAGTGCTTCAGAGTTGGTATTCTGATCAGAGTTCTGACCGCTTAAAATCAACTCCAGATCTTGCATGGTATTAAATATAAGGCCGAAGGCAAATCCACGCCACAATGCCCGCCTTTGTAATTACGTGATCTTGCTTAGTTGTACCACAGTTACGTAAGTTACCTGGGGAAATCCCCTGAGAACTTGAAAAGGGCATTCTGAGAGCTTTGACTCTGGCCTGAGCTTGCCGAAAGTGAAAGAAATCGTGAGTTTTACGGTGATGATCCGTGAGAATTGGTAGGCTGAACTAAAAATCCGTGAGTTTAGGGCTACTGCTTGTGAGACCTTGAGCTTGGTAGTGAAATTGTGAGTCTCACGGTAAATCCGTGAGGGTTGGCAGGCCTGACCTAGAAAAAGTGCACTTGGAGTGAGACCTGAGGTTTCAACCTTTGCTTACTTATGCGTAAGGTCTCGTCATAGTAGAAAAAATCCTGTAAAAATTTGCAACTTTCTTTGGCTATTTTCAGCTATATCTCTCCATTTTTAGCCAATAGAGCACTGTTTATTGCTTTGCCAAGGGGTGTAAAATTAACTTACTTGTGCATGAGAGCTTAATTTTCCAGGAATTGCAATGAAAACCATGCATGAGACAACAATCCGATGTGTGACTCAGCGTGAGAGTTAAGGAGTCTGCACTCACTCTTACAAACTAGTCCACCATGATCCATTAGTGGTTGATGAGGAGGTACCATAGTTTTTGTTGAAACCTCTTGACAAGTAAGTGTGTAGTGTATCAAAAATTTTTGTGTTAATATCGCTCAGTGCACATATGCCTCATACTGGATTGGAAACTCTTAAGTTCCATCTAATCCCTTGTCACTCATGGGACTAGTATTATGTAACCACACTATGTGCGGGTTACTGACGATGTGACATAAAACATAGGTTAACACTCTTATTAAAGCGCTTTTACTGATTTGGTGGACAGTTGGACACGAGTTGGACAGTTGTTTCTTTGGTGAGATGGAACGAAAGAACCATGCAACATTAATATGCCTTGATAAAACCACATGCCTACTGCACAAGTCAATGGTGAATGCATACAGCAGTAAATTTAGTAGCTACCTTCTGTAAATTACATTTCTAAGGAAGCACAACTCAAAATCACCATAAACCATAAACAGTGCATATCTTCTCAACCGTTTTTATAACCATTAGTTACTATATTTTGTACAAGATTAAAACTATTTGTGGGTTTCATAGTGTCTAATCACATAGAAACTTGATGGGAGGACACAGACATGCACACATATCTACCCAGTGCCCACCCACCCACAAACACACACAAAGTTTCTCAAAACAATTATATTAACCAGCCTACAACTGGTCTTTGGTTGGCAGCAGTGATAAACTTTTGAGCTAAACATTTATTGTCTGACTTCTTTCTTTACATACAGTAGTTATTTTTGTGTCGTTATTCTGAAAGTATCTGTCGTGTTAACACTTTGCAAACAATGCTTGTCCTTTGACCAACTGCAGATTTCTTGACTGTGTTGACCTTCATTTGATGATTGGAGTACAGGATATGTTGGAGTGTGACCCACATGGCTGCTATTGGCTGTTACCTACTTACTCTGGCACTGTTCTTACATAATGTCTGGTTGTTGCATGCTAGCTGCCACTGTTGACATGGTGACCAACATACACAGCAAGCCAGGCAAAATTGACTCCTTATTGCTAATCACCAGCCCACATCACTTTCCACCATACTGCCTCAAAATTCATTATAATCATATGTGCAAGTTTAATGTCGAGATGTACCAACTATCATTTACATCTATGAAAATGTTTCTTGTTGCTTTAAAAAAGTGGTATTACCGTAATGTGTGAGCATAGGTGTTTAGAGTGTCTTTCACAATCATTTCAGTGACAAATAACTTGTTACGATTTTGGTTACTTGATTCCTGAATAATGAATAGTTATATACCACATGCATTAAAACTGAATAAGTAGCCAATGAGGAGCAAGTATCTTTACCAGGGCCAGGTTGGTACTAACCATTTGGCTGTGTTACAAATGCATGCACATATTTTCTCTTTCATGACTCATATGTTTTGATAATACATCATGGTGGTGGTGTCCTCATTGCTGTATTGGATACCTTTCCCTCTGTTGCCTGTCCAGAATACAGCACGGCTGATATTGAACTGTTATGGATTGATATAGTGATTAGTGACAACATAATGTTTAGAGTGTTTTATTTACCACTTAATTCCCATGACTCTCACCTGCTTGAACTTCACTATTCTCTTTCTTCACTCCCTTCCACAGCTCCAGTTGTTCCTTTTAACATACCTGGAGTAGAGTGGGGAACACCATCTGTTAACTGTTTATACAAAAATTCAACTTTATTCAGGGAAACATTTAGGGAGGGCCAGTGCCCCCCTTCACAAATTTTATAGCAGGGCCGGAGGAGGGAAAATTGAGTTGGTCTGGCCATTGACTATAATGTTGAAATTGCTACTATATACATGCCAATGAGAGAGGAGCCGTTGCACAGTGTGCGAAGTGCACTCTGCGAAGTGCGAAGCACGAGCATTCTAGGGGGGTCTGGGGGTATGCCCACACAGGAAATTTTTGAAAATTAGACACTCAGATATGCAATTTTAGTGATATTTCACTGCTAGCTAGCTATATAAATATGCTCAAGCCTATCTGTTGTTCTTCAGACTCTCTATACTACGTATAATTGTAGACCTGACATACAGGGGACACAGCATGAAACTTGCTGTATGGTTCATTTAGTTATAGCTAGTAATTAGAAGTTCAAGGGGGATCTGGGGGTGCAACCCCCAGAAGCTGCAGAATTTTTGCAATTTAAAGGCTTGAAAATGCCTTAAAATTTAAAATTGATGCTAAATTTTAAAGTAAAACTAGCTAACAACTTGCAATTTTCCCCCCAAATTTCACAGGGAACCCATGTAGCATGGCCCCCTTTAGCTAGGATATAATTGAAGGGGTCAGCGGCAAAAGGGGATAAGTGCCATTTGAAAAATAAGGTGACCATGTGGTGGGCATTAAATAGCATTTTGGGCCATAATTGAATTGTTGTAATATTTCAAAGAAATAAATAAATTTGAGACTGCCTTGAACTTTTAAATTCTGTTGTTTACTTAGTAGCAACATTATTCACAAGTCTTAAATGATCCGTTTCATTTTTAAGAGATGAAAAAATCTAAACTAATGGCACATGTCCCCTTTTTCTGCTGACCCCTTCAATTACTAGGCAGTGAATTCACACAGCTACAATAAAAAGCTACACAGCTATAAAAATACAGTATACTACTATACTGGTTTGTATGAAGTGAACGGATCATCACGTAAATAATATACTGGTGGACAGTCACGAGACCAATCAGTATTCGAAAATGGCGCGATGTGGGTGAGACTGAGAGTTTGCTCAGTATCTCGACAGGACGAGTGGGTAGTTGAAGAGGAGTGATTTCTACTCAACATCTCATCCAGATGGCAACCATGTAATGTATGGGTGTACAGCTTCTTGCCGCGGAATGAGTCATCTGGTTTGTCACTGCCAGCCCTTCGCCCAGTAAAAGAAGCCAAGAGAGACAAGCCAAGGAATGTTAATGATTATTTTATGAAGATTGGATTTGTGATATAAGTGTGCTGGTTTAGAATCAAAGAAGGCACCTGCCTTACACGTGATAAATGCCAACTGTCAGCACACGTGATACTGTACGTAGAACCCACAATCATTTCTGTACAAAACAATACGAACCATGCTATGCTGTACTGTAAGGTATTTGGAGGTACTATACGTGTAGTTCTGTACTTTAGTTAGGCTGAGAAACTAGGTAACTACTCGTGTCATGCATTTTCAATAACATCTGTAAAATGTACGTAGCTACAAGTAGATGTGATCGTCCAAAGATTGCATGAGAGTAATGTAGTTCGAGATGGTCAGCTAGTTGGTTCAACTCTAGATTATTGGTCCGGCTCAGGCCTGACCAACCGGACCGTCTCCTCCGGCCTTGTATAGTGTTGCTCATTGAACATGTAGATAGGTACCTTAGACATAATTCGATCATTTTTGATGCAGTTTATGACTGTATAATATAATAAATCTGTCTAGGATAGCACAAGGTTCCCCTCTACATTTAAAGATCTAATATTATTGACTCTATCCACACCCTAGTGAATAGAAATTCTCTGGAGATGAAGAAGCATGCACCTGCCAGGAATATCTATTCTTAAATATTTTGAGATGCTTGTGCAGGTGACCTTATGCTAATTCTGCTTTGTAGCTTGGTATTATATATATATATATATATTATTTGGAAAAAAATTAGCTTAAATTGCCACCAAACTCATTCTCAAAAGGTAAATTTCCTTGTGGTCACTACCAGCTCAGTATCATTCATGCTTTCAGCATTGAATCTTCATAAACATTTACAAATTTTAGTCAAAATTGCCTAGAAATAAAAAAGGAGGTCATCTCTACACCTGCAGCTAACTATAGTGAGCATAGTCATGTGCAGAGTATAGCTTGGAACACAAAGGAGGACAAAGGGAGTCCATGATACATGCAAAAAGGCTTGTTAAAGCGACATTGAAATCTAACTTAGCTTGGCTGGTGGCATCAGTTAGTTTGCAGTAAAATTGGAAAGTTTTAAAATTCCAATAAATTTTTTGGAAGGGCATGAGGTTGCTATGAAGACATTTTTGGGCTTGATTGTACTAACCAATACTGCCAAACCGTTACAAAGGGAATATGAGGAATGATATTTTTGGCTATATAGAAAAGCCCGAACTTCATGATCCATATTATACAGTACTACTGTACTGTATGATAATTGCTGTACAGATCAAGTGATTTGCTGCTTATCACTATAACTGCAACAGCTTAGCTCTTCAGTGCTCCTATCATGCTTACATTATGCTCCTAGGTTAACAACATTTTTTACAATTATCTTGTAACATTTAATCACTGAATGCTCTATTAGAGTATTTCACTGCAAAATTACTGTTCTATTAGAGAGTATCGATCTAAGAGCTATGTACAATATTACAGACACACCCTACATACACTTTGTCAATGAAAAATAGAACACAAAGGAGGATAAAGGTAAGTCCAAGATGCATGTATTGTACATGCTGTGGTATACAAAATGTCACCTGTTGGGCTGAAGCAACGTTTATAAAAAATCAAGCTTATAGTCTTGGGTGTTATTTGGGACATATCCAGAAGGATTTCAGGAAACTCCTGTAGATTTTACACAGTACTTGGAACATGGAGAAAGTGTTACTTTAGGTTTCCAGAATTTTGTATTCATCATGAAACAGAACACTTTACAAATCTTTTAACTCATTTAAGTAATGGTATCTCACACAATATCAATACCAGGTCCCCTGGGTAGACTGATTTCCCACTTATTACCACCTGGTTCCCACAACTGGCATGGGTAGTCTTGGGAATGTTAAGCTCAAGCTACCAGCTGGCATAACATACCAAGCACCAAATCGGTAACGATGTGATAACCAGGCCTTACGTGAACACAGGGAAGCAGTGCTAGTATTGGTGGTATTCATAAAGTGCATTATCATTTTTATATCGAGTGGAGACATGTGGTGTGCCAGGAAGGGAGGCTGTAGTGTTGGGAGAAGTAGTCAACTAGTTTTATATAGGACTATTTTATATGATCTAGTTTGACGATTTATGCATGATCTGTGTATACGTATTTGGTCCACTTCGACTGTTCATTCTATGCAAATATAATATGGCTATCCTACTTGCTTATTTGTGACCGGATTAGTGAAAAAGGGGTATTCCAATTCTATGAACTTGGGAGACCATAACTTATAGTGTTCAGCTAGCATATAAACCTGAAATTTTCTCCATCTATTAAGTTATGTTGGTACTCAGTACTGACCAAATTTCAAGTCAATAGCTTTTTCCAATTGTAAGCATCAAAGTTGGTAAATTGGATATATGTGTGTGGAAGACCCCTTTTTACAAATCTGGTCACATGTGATTCCTGTCTAGTCTATACACAGTGTACTGAATTTGGTGGAAAATTTTTTTGCTGTTAGCTATAGTGCTATCAATACAAGTTTCAGTAATCAAAACAATACTAGGAGTTAGTGTAGATAACTTGGTAAATAAATCCAGTCTACTCTGAGCTACAAGTAGAACTCATGTTTGTCAAACTAGCAGTTGGAGTCTCAGAACATGAGCTAAAACAGGTTTCAATTTGTTCTCTTAGGTGTAAAAGTTGTGGTAGCTATTATAGTACAATCAAACTGAAACAAACAATTTTTCAAAATAAGCAAACTAAGTAAGTCAATTAAGAGAGTAAGTGATGAGGATTATAATTGAGATATGCATAACCACAACATGTATAATGATGCCTTTAGGGGTTTATGGGACTAATTAATTATTCAGTTTTTTTCTAACATGTATTGTAATACTTCAGATTTGCTGAAACTTAAACCAGAAGAAATTGGCATGCATGGTATGCAGCTAATTAAACTTTGGTTGCTATGGCGAAATGCCTAATGCTGACACAAGTAGGGATGCGGCGATTATGCTGGCATAATTTCGGGCATAACAGGTATGTGTGGGAATCAGGAATTATGCTAGCATTTTGAGGTGATTATAAAGCTTTAACAGTAGGAAAATCTGCAGATTGCACAATTCCGTTAAAAAAATCGAGATACTCTAATAGAGCAGTCAGAAACTCTAATAGAACAGTCATTGAATATTATTTACTCTAATAAAGCAGTCATATTGAAAGGAAATTCTCTAATACAGTAACCAGCTAAAGAATTCAAGACTATTTGAAGCCTAAACATCAATGAAAATAGTCTGATACAGCAATGAACTGGCATTATTAGCCAATTATGGTGGCAAAATTTTGGGAATAATGGGCAATTCTCAAAAGCATAATAGGTGATTTTTTGAGCACTGCTCAAAAGCATAATGCTCAATTTTTGGAGCATAATAGCCTCATGCCTAGACACAAGTGGAATATTGTTTTAGGTGTTCAGGACAATCCAAAGCTGCATTAAAATGTTATAGATGATTTTGCAAACTGCTACAGAAGACTTGCTCCAACTCACAAGTTAATCAATATAATATAGTACAACACACAAATACTTGATGAATATGAAGAGACAAACACGCTCTAAATAGAATATGGCTACAAGCAATTGCAAGTTCTTGAATACAATAAGCTAATGAATTAGAAAACCAACAAACTAAAAATAGATACACAGTGGCTAATTAAAGTGTTTGTGTGATGATATAAATTATTTGTGCAGAAAGAGTTCGCAGTCTGATGGTTTCAGTGTAGTTATTATGCTGCTACAGTGCTGTACTGGAATGAATTAAACAAATAGAGTTCAACTGGCAGTACCAAACAACATTACTAGTAAATCAGCCAAAGTATTATCTAGTGTACCCCAGGAATCTAGGCCTTTTTGGTTATATCGTACTTAATTGTCTTGTTTCATCCTTATGTTGATGACACCTTAGTATTTTTGAGTTATCGATACAGTTGAAGATGCATAATCAAGGATCTTGACATTCTAACACAATGGGCTCAAGCAATTTTAATGCATCTAGCTAAATGTGTACATCAACATCCCTATACCCACGATTCTGATTCAACAAAGTAATGGTGGTAAATATCTAGCTTGTTCTGATCACATCATAAACAACATCACAAACAAGGTCAACCACTTTTACACAGATATAATGTCAACTAATTATATAACATAATCCGTCCTGTTCCTCTACTATTACCTCAGATATTAACAGGCTTGAAATGTTATCATTTAGCCAGGTTTGCACTAATGTCGAGACAACTTGAATTGGCCATCTCCTGAAACTAAAAAAGACATCACACAAAGCTACTTATGGTATATAAAATTGTCAACAGTATAATACTGTCAACAGTCACAACCATCTAATCAGATCAGGGGAATTTCCAAGGGGATACACCAGGGTTGTAGGTATGTGGAGCAGGGGGTCTGGGGAGTGCTGCCTCCTAGAAGCCGAAGGTACTTCATTTGTTTTAGGACTGGATTTTTTTGTTTTATGTACAATTTTTTAAATCATGTGTAGTAAAAAACTATGTATTCTAAGTGGTCTGCATTGATCAAGAGTTGTAGGATCAGTGACAGTTCAGTTATGAGCGTATTGGCATACACAAATGTGCATCCTATCTGCACTGGAGGATCCTTAATAGTTTCACATGGAGTGACTGTTCTATTAGAGCATTTGACTGACTGTTCTATAACAGTATCTCCTGGAGTGTGTGTGTGTGTGTGTGTGTGTGTGTGTGTGTGTGTGTGTGTGTGTGTGTGTGTGTGTGTGTGTGTGTGTGTGTGTGTCTGTGTGTGTGTGTGTCTGTGTCTGTGTGTCTGTGTGTGTGTGTGTCTGTGTGTCTGTGTGTGTGTCTGTGTGTCTGTGTGTGGGAGAGAGGGAGGGAGGGAGAGCATGTGCCCCTGTGTCATCTCTCCTCCCCCCCCCATCCTGCATAACCGATTAACCGATATTTTAGATATTCACTCTATGTTTTGGGTACTTTTCTCATGCTTTAAATTGATATCACACTTATAGCTCAGATGTAATCATTTGGTGCCTATTACTTTGGCCATGCAAAGGAAGGACAATCTTACAAACTGTACAGCAAATTTTAAGGGCACGTAGTTTACATGCTAGGTGCAGCATAAAAATTGCAGGAAATGTCTTATTTAATAGTTATATAATTATACCATGGCCACAGGGAAATGGCTTGGGCATATATATCAGGTAAATCCATGGTGTATACCACTCAGGTAACAGTTGAAGGAAGACAAACCTGCATTCATCACATTACTTTTATACAGAGGTTTGTAAACATCAATTGTGGGTTTAAATTGTGGGCGCAAAAAGAAACAATTATATGGGTTTTGCTGATTGTAGTGATACAATTTCTAACCAAGTAACCACTTTGTGGATGCCTAAAGTATATGGTGCTAAAATAGGTACTTAGGTACATAGGTTGAGAATGTCTGAGCCATCTTGTCATGTGGTTGAAATGTGCTGTGTAGAAAAGCAATCCCACATTGTGAAAACATAATTTTAGTGATTTTAGTGACTGAACTATGCAATGCTGACTCACTCAATAATTTTTCCTTCAAGAGAATGCTTAACCTAACTAAACCAATGTATTAGAGTCTATACTAAACTCAAACCCGGCCACAATGCAAAACTTTAAGTAACTGCCTCAGCATCAGGGCTATATCATGAATAGCTTTGTGGTTTCCTTTGATCTGAGGTGTCAAAGTGGTATATAAATTATTTAATTGGATGACTGACTGTTATGATCTGCCTAATAACCAGTTATGGCGTTTGTTTCCACATTGTTAACAATATCCTTATATGCTGAGCATATAAGGATATTGTTAACAATGTGGAAACAAACATTATAACAGCTGCTATAGTTCATAATGATACACAAAAGGTTGTTATAGTGTGGTTTGCTTTTCTCATACAATGGGGCAATAGTGTCATGATGCAACAATAGTGTCACATCTTGCTTTGTTAGCTAGTTGGGAGCAAGCAACAAAATGAGCTCTATATACAATGAAAGTAGCCGTACTATATTTAGAGCTCTGCTGTATTTTGCATGATATGAAAAGCCTGTATGAGAAAGCTACCACTCTGGAAGCTGGCAACAACACCAGGGGTGGATCCAGGAGCTGGCAAGGGGAGGGGCACTAAGTTGTAGGTGGTTGGGGAGAGCAGATTGTCTTGCTAGTTGCTATAGTTTATAATTAGCAATGATCACTCTCTAGTAGGTTGATTTTTCTCATTGTGGCCTTTGCAGATGCTTGTGAAGTCTTAGCTATATAAAAATCTAAACATTAGCAACACAATAATTATTTTGAGAGGCGCTTTAAACATATGAAGGTGCTGGATGACAGTTTGACATCTGTTTTCACTTTGGTTTCAGGTGAGTTTGAAAAAGTTGGTAATATGCTGAGTCATTTTGGTCTGACAAGGTGTATAGTATTTCTATCAAAAGAAGTGTGACTCTTCCATAGAGGTTGGGGGAAGGAAGGGGGGTATTTGCCCCAAATTCCCTATCCTGGATCCGCCATTGAACACATACAGGGTATGTTTAAATTTTTGGGCTGATATGTATGAGATAGCTTGTGGGTACGCTGTAGTGGACCTGGCATCTGATGTACGAACATATCGTGACTCATATTAATGTAATTGTACCAACCTGAACATATATAAATAGTAAATATAGTTTAGTATGGGCTTTTTGAGTACTTACTCACACCACCATGAAACATGATACACTGTACAACACTCACACACACTACACACAAATGTGCTAAGCTGCATGTGTCTACCAAGTATAAGGTAGCCATCCAATCTTTCTAGCCGTCCTATTATTCAATAGCCACAATATCATGTAACTATGCATTGATATTCACAATCATAGTTGTATAGTTGTAACTACATAGGTAGTTGGTTTTAATTCAGTATAAAGGACATGTATATAGTTATAATGCCCTAGCACATGCCACTGCATTTGTGTAATGTGTAACTTCTTGTGCGAGCAAGGAGTGCATAAAGTATAAACAATAACTGAAAAACAGTCTTTAGTAGCTCAGTTCTTACACCAGTTATGGTGCCAGCACTATTCATCCATGAAATGAAGCCTTGAACCAGAAAGTACTAGTGTATATATATATATATATATATATATTAATTTAAAAATGAAGTAGCCTAAGGGATCCAAACAATAAAAGGTAAAGCAAGAGATGAATAATAGCACTGATTACAGCATAACTTGGTGAGAAAATTCCTACATTGGAACAATTATTTTGTTCTATGGATTTTTCTCACTGAGCTATGCTGCTGTAGTACCATCATTTATCTCTTGTTTCACTAGCTACCTTTTATCGCCTGGATCCCTTATGAACCACTACCATGATTCATGATAAGATGATCAAATAAAATGGCACATTTGAAGTTAGTTTAAAAAGTGCTTATATTGGGGTCCTTTTGACTTCATATTTTCCAGTAGACCTAAATTCTTCCAAATTAACTTATAAGGCTTCTTTGGGGTTGGGGGAGCTTCCTAAGGTGGTGTTTAAGTGTGTGTTTTATTTAGATTTTGGAAAAAACATAGATGAACTCTATTAAGAACCACAGAAGTGGTTCATGATAACGAGGGCAATATTTTGTTTGAAGTTCATAGCCCATTTCGTTCCAAAGTTATAATCAATTTTATGAATCATGAAAACACAAATTCACCTGTCCACACACCATAGATTGTAAGGGTGCGAATATTATGCACACACATAATTGGATGTGTTGTAAACACTTTTTTTAGCACTAACAGTGCACAGTTAAATCATAGCAATGGGCATGTGATTCATACTAGGAGGATAATTGTGGACCCTTTGGTGGTATCTGTTACCATGGAACCATGGATACAAGGGATTAATGCTCGCTTGCATGTGAAACAATTAGCTATACTGCTGATTGCATGACCCTTTATTAATTGCATGATGAATGTGCAGTTCTACAACAGAAGCTTTTAAATTTTTTCTTTCATAGAACTATCCTTATAGAGGCTGGAAGTACCCATGGTAACATTCAGGGCACTAATATCCCTTACTACTCCAGCTGGTTCCATTGAAGAATGTATTTAACACCATGTGTACATATTAAAGCAACGCATGCATTACACAATTTTAAAATGGTCTTGCTACCAGTGATATAAAGCAAAAGCTTGTTCCTTACAACAATATCTACCAAGTAGGTGTTTAGATGAGAGACAGAAAATCACTATTACACAGATTAGCTGTAAATGATCACCAGATAATTTCTCCTACCACTGAAAAGTTTCAATTTTCTACTTACTCTAACTCCATACTATGCACTTTCTACAAGGTGCAGTTAAAAATGATTATAGAAGGATTTTCAGCTGTATATATTATGTACATCACCATATAGGCTGTTTTATCTAACTCATTTTAAGTGGCTTACTCTCTGCATTGTCTCTCGCATGGGTAAGAGCAGAGTTAATCAAGATATAACTGGTATTCTTCTTATACATGTAGCTATTTGTGTAATTTGAAAGCTATACAATTAGATTTAGCAAATTACCTGCTGTCAATAGAGACAGGCACTGAAAACAAGGAACTGGCTCAGGAAGTTGATCCGTAGGATAAATATATAAAGAAAACACTGCAACTGTGAGTCATGTCACTGGACAATGATGTACATAAATTTTGCTGCCACAGAATTTTTAAATCTCTTTAATGGAATCACTTTGGACAACCTGCATCCATAGAATTCTATAAGGTACATGCGTATTCATAATAGCTACAGGGATGTAGCCAGACGTGGTGATGCCAGGGCCTAGCTACATGAGGCTCAAGAGCAAAAAAGATAACTACTTGCTCACAATGACAGCCCTCCATTAACTTACTGATGTAGTGCATATTTGTGACCTGGCCTGTGAAAACAGGGCATGTGGGAACAAACTACTATATATATATACCCCATCACACTAATGGTCTTATCTCAGTACTTGAACAGAATATTTGCATACTGTAACTTGCATTATAAAACCAATCAAATGCTTAGTAAGAGCACAAAATTGCATTGCCATAGCAAAAAGTTATGAGTGATGGAAGTGTGAAAAGTAGGAAAAATCATGTGCCTACATGCCCTATTTTGCAGGTCCTGTCACATTTATAACTTCATAGTTTGCTACAATGCTTCTCTGAATAATGTGACTGCTTTATTAGAGTAATTGACTGGTCTATTAGATTATCTCATCTTGATATTTAAATTATTGATGCCCAGACCTGGGCCCAGGTGGCTGGCTATGCCTCTGGATAATTACATACATACTAGTGGTTTACATGGTAACAGACACCACCACAATCCCCCTAATATGAATCATGTTCATTGCTGTGATTAAACTGTGCACTGTTTCAATGTTACAGTGTTAAAACAAAGCTTTCACAACAAATCCAATTATGTGTGTTGGTACAGTAGGTGAGTGTTTTGTGATTCATAAAAATTAATTAACCAAATTGGCTATGAACTTCAAACAAAAAATAACCTTATTATTAAGTACGGTAGTACTTAGTAAGTAGGGATCACTCAGAAATCATACGGCTTCGTAATTTTTTGTGCTTTAAAAAACAGCCTTGCCATACATTTTCCCACCTAGAATGCATTAGTGCAGCTGTAATGATGCTGTAGCTACCTTGGTTAGATGTAGTGAAAAGTCGACTGTTTCAATGTACAGTGAATTTTAAAAATTTCGAATTTCATCTGCCTGCCTGTCTGCCTGCCTGCCTGCCTGCCTGCCTGCCTGCCTGCCTGCCTGCCTGCCTGCCTGCCTGCCTGCCTGCCTGCCTGCCTGCCTGCCTGCCTGCCTGCCTGCCTGCCTGCCTGCCTGCCTGCCTGCCTGCCTGCCTGCCTGCCTGCCTGCCTGCCTGCCTGCCTGCCTGCCTGCCTGCCTGCCTGCCTGCCTGCCTGCCTGCCTGCCTGCCTGCCTGCCTGCCTGCCTGCCTGCCTGCCTGCCTGCCTGCCTGCCTGCCTACCTGCTTGACCACAGTCGCAAAACTGGAGACCTAACAAAGCAGCGCACGACCACCATAATGGCATTTTGCACATTTCAATAGCAAACTTACCAGTGGCATGTACTTTTGGGGTTCTGACAAGTGTGTGCCCCCTTGTTTTTCCTTTTATCTTTAATCAGGCTGGTCATCATCTTAGCCCAGTCATTTGGAACCATTAGCTTTTAACTAAAAGTAGCTACATAAAAGTAGCTACTGTAAACAGTTTCTAGCGCAAAAAAAAATGTGCTCTATAGCATATCAAAAGTCTCAGGGTAACCTCATGGGGGGAAGTGACCTATTTGCGACCTCTTTTGATCAAAAATTGAAATTTCAACCTCTCTCATCTACTTTTCAACCAAATAGCTAAGTCAAACTTTGTGTCAAATGAATGGCCTCACTATGAGGAACTAGCTATTAAAAATTAAAATCCAAAAGGAAGTAGGGACCAATATAATGCACATGCTATAAAAAGTAAGGAAACAAGCTCAAAAATGTTACAGTTCAAAATTTTACAGCTGAAATGAGAATGATTCACACAACAAAAAGTAAGGAAACAAGTCAAACAAGATTAGATGGCTACTTGCTAAAATGAGACACATTTTAATGCCTACTTTTGGCTAATTTGACATAGCTAATCCCATTTCAAGATGTTAGCCAAAAGATGAAAACGTGTCTAATAGTTGTAGTGTTGTTTCTTTTCTCCTGTCAGAGGCATGCTTATAGCTGCCTCGCAAAAAAGCTAAACTGGTAAGACCATAATATTATATAGCTAATTAAAATGACTACACAAACCCATATACTACAGCTGATGTGTTAGTGTGCAAAACTCACATGTGCAGATATGCCCGCCACAACTATCAATAATTATCTTTCAGGAAGAAGGAGAAGGCCAATGAATGATGGCATGGTGTAGTGGACAAAACATAATAGAAACAACAGATTCGTGAATCTGCCATCATTACCTCGGCAGACTGAAATTTCTGGAGCCGTACACCTAGTGCTACCAGGTCTTACAGCAGGCAGGTAGGCAGGCAGGCAGGCAGGCAGGCAGGCAGGCAGGCAGGCAGGCAGGCAGGCAGGCAGGCAGGCAGGCAGGCAGGCAGGCAGGCAGGCAGGCAGGCAGGCAGGCAGGCAGGCAGGCAGGCAGGCAGGCAGGCAGGCAGGCAGGCAGGCAGGCAGGCAGGCAGGCAGGCAGGCAGGCAGGCAGGCAGGCTTCGGTGATTTTTTGAAAACTATATTCAGCCACTTGTAAGTATTTGCTTGTAAATGGACTAATATTAAAGAGAGAGAGAGCTTACCTCAGCTTAGTGCATCCAAAACTTGAATATGCAACTACAGTTTGGAACCATACGGCTCAGTATAACAACAGATAAAATCATTTTAGAGAGGATCCAGAGGCATGCTGCAAGATACATATACACTTATGCCAGTGTAACACAGATGCTCAGGTGGGAGTCGTCAGAGTCTTGAAGAGAACAATTTTTCATAATCATAGTGTACATACATTCAGACTGTTAGAATCATTTTGTTTTGTAACACTGATATCTACAAGTATTCATACCTTCTACAAGACAACAGAACTTAGACTACTATATGCCTTGTCACATTTTTGAATCACAGACACTTGACCAGTTCAAATTCACACTACGTAACATAGCTAAACTTTAGTATTAGTATTAGGTGTACAGGTAAGGTGTTAACTGTATATAACCTTCTATGAAGTTTCACAGTAGCTATGTTGATAAATAAAGTAATGTTACAGTAGCTATTCCGTAAAAGTGATTTTCTTCGAGTAAGATGATTATAATAAAGGAGACATTTTAGGTGGCTCGCCTCATTTTAGAGGCGATCCCTACTGATAATAGCTAATAATAGCTTCAAGCTCGCGTGCATATGTCACGTGAGAGGTCATAGTTCAATTGCTACATAATTTTTTTCTCGAGGTACCACAGGAGAGATCGCTTGTTTCTAGACTCTGGATTAGTTGGTGTGACAATAAGTTATAAAGGCAATGGAGGAATATAGAAACCTCAACAACGGTGTCGTTGCGAAATCTCTCTTATGCCAACTGCGGAAAGACTTTCCTACCCCTACCCAGCCGACACCACAACCCGCCATCCCACAACCGGGTAAGCAGGTATCTTAAGAATCAGTATATGGAAGGTAAAAAATGATCCAAACCCAACATCTTTCCGGCATTGTAACCAGCTACCGTTTTATATGCGACCATTTTCACGTAAGGAATGTAGTGGTTATAGCTAAATTAATAATAGCTAGCTAATTGACTCACTTGTCCATTTTATTCTCAAACTGACCTTACTGCTGCACGTCAGGGTAAAGAAGGACTCCCTGAGTGCCACCAACAAATAGTTGCTGAGCTAGCTTGATCGCTTGGGCTTCGTGAGCCAGTACTACTTGGCTGCCCTGACCAATGACCATTGCCTTTAAGGCCACTCCTAGTGATTCATTGTTTCCTATTTCCTCTCCGCATGCAGATTCTCTTCCCGCATGGTCATTCATTATTGCTGTCAACTAAACGTTTTATTCATTATTTATCCTGTGATTGTATAGTTTAGCATTCAGAAAGCCCATTTAGCTAGCTTTTCACTGTTCAGGTTGTTAGTTTAAATGTTTCTACTGTATTCTTACCTGTAAGTTGGATATGAATTTTGAAAATTAGTGGAAATATCTATACTAAATAATGGATAATGAACCGCCCACATGTATTTTTTAGGTCAATGAAATGGGAAACAAAGAATTTTCTTGGAGTGGCCTAATAGTGAGACCATTACGGCAATGAAAAACATTCCAAATCAAAGTTCCTTCCACTCCAAAACAACCTTGATTTTGTATAGCAGCAGCAATTGCTATCACCGCAGAATATTCTTTGTTTGCAGCAACCCGACTTAGACTGATTAACTTAATCGTTTTTTGTTTGTTTGCTTGTTTTGTATCCATCCTTCACCTTGCCATGGCTACTTTGACTTTGGTCTTTGTGGTCGAGGAATCGTATGTATTATTTAACACTTCATCTCATTTGATGGTTTCAACAACAACAAAAAACAATGATTGCATTACAATCGGCGTAATGAAGCTTAGAGAGTGACTTAAGAAACTTTCACAGAATCCTCAACTGTTTATTCTTATTATTATGCAAACCTCAATTGTAGAGAAGTTCTCTGTAACGGATACTTTGAGACCACCCAGAACATTTAGGTTGGCTTCCTTTTGATTCATTCGTAAGGCATTGCTCCCTCTTAACATTGTTTCGTGATTATTAGATCAGTGGGAGTGTTCCACTCGACCCTGTTTTTTAGTTTTGCCATGCACATCTTTATGAAACCAGATGTCCTGCCCATCATATCACTACAATTCGTCCAAACAAAACATTCAGTCAAAGGCACTTTCAAAATCGGACATCTGAATGGTGGAATTCTCTTCCTACAAACTTGTTTCAGGATTTCCGTGAGTTTTGTGGCAGCCTCTTCACTCATTTATTATAAGAGTCTGTTACCTGATTTGATTAAATTTCTGCAGTTCTTATTGTTTTGTGTTGTTAGGTTACTTGTTTCTTTTGTTGTGTTGTTGGTTTTTGTGTATGTTGTATAGCTAGCTACAGTTCTCTGTTGTATTGTTTTGTGTATACTCCGGTATGGAGGAATGGCCAATGGCCAAGTATTTGGAGTATAAACAGATCGATCAATCAAACAATCAGAAATTTAGGCCTATATTAAGATAGAAAAAAAGTTTCCCTCTTTCGTACGTGGGGTATTGTCCTTATTATGGTGCCCTTAATTCGAGAAGTTTGTTAAGAGAGGTTCCACTGTTCTGTCATTTTGTTCTTATGGTCAAAAGGGAAACCTAAAGAAAGTCACTAATTGTTATGATCTAATCTTTTTTGGTGTATTAAAATGATGGAAACAATTTGACAGCTATATATGTGCACGTGTATACACAAGGAACCATGTAGCTCATAAGCAGTGCTTTAGTGATTTTTCAGCTGATTAACTGTTAGTCATATCTTCTGTGCATTTCAGGACTTAGTCACTTGACTCACTTTGAATGCACACTGATCATAAAGGAGAATTGAGGCTGGTTTCAAGTCAACTGTTTCTACCATAAACCTTCATGTACTGTACTATACAAGCGACCCAAAACTTTTAGACAAGTTTCTACAAATTTTCTAATAACCCATGCCTTCAGCCAAGCACAACTTAATGCTACGGGCCTGATTTCATCACTGTTTGTTAGCCTAAATCTCTGATATGTGCCTTTTTGCCTACTGCCGAATCTATAGCATGCCATGAATGGTGGACTGACCTTTTTCTCTCCACTAGTAAGTGGTGATTCATGAGCATGCATGTCACTCACTTAGTGTGACCTGTACTGACATACTTTATTCCACGGACTGGACTGGACTGGACTGGACTGGACTGGACTGGACTGGACTGGACTTGTGAACTGAGCTGGAAACAGCTTTTAAACAATAATCCAGGAATTATCCATCTCTTGCAACATTGGAGACGCCACTATCGAGCTACAACTGCTGCTGCTGGCTCTTCCTTCCAAATCAAGACACTAGCGCATGCACTAATTAATTAGAATACACTTACAATACATGCCGTACTAGCAGTGATACAGCGTGATAAAGGCTATTCTTGTGGCGTAGATGTTTTCCTTTGTTATTTTAGCACTAGTGTTACAGCTGTAGAGATGAGCCAGTAATTATTCTTAGCAGGTAGTGAGGTGGCACCACAGGGCAAGGTGCTGGGGCTATGCAATTAATCTGGCTCATCACTACAACCCTAACGCTAGTGTTAAGTACTGAAGCAACAAAGGAAAACATGTACGCTACAAAAATAGCCTCTCATGCTTTATCACTGTGAGTACACGTGTATCGTAAGTGTATTCTAATTGATTAGTGCATGCGCTAGTGTCATCTGACTTGTAAGGAAGAGCAGTGCCAGCAGTTATAGCTTGATAGTAGTGTCTCCAGTGTTGTAAGAGATGGATAATGCCTGGATTATTGTTTAAAGCTGTTTCCAGCTCAGTCCACGAGTCCAGTCCAGTCCAGGCCGTGGAATAAAGTAGGCCACCTGTACTTGTGCATTTTACTCACACCCAGATCTGTGTACTGTACAGATGTTAAGTGTAAAAACTATCATTATCAACCTTATATTGATTATTTGACTTGAATAGTGGATGTGGCTTATCATGAAAACGCTTCTTACTGGTCAGCAGCCACAAGTACTGACCGACCAATTTTCTTTAGAACACAGATATTGTAAAACAGTTGAGAAGATGCTTTTTGTGCCGTATATTAAATAATTTTGTGTTTAACAGTGTACTGTGAATTGCATAATTAATTGATTAACAATTAGTATACAAGTTCCTGCTGCTGGTTTCCAAGATGTAGCACAATCTAGGCTTGTTTTTACTTAACCATTTGGTTATTCATATTTAGAAATTGACCCAGTTGCTGCAAAGAAGAAACTATCTTCACAATATGATTCCTTTGTCGCTCTACAAATTGATCCAATGTTGAGTGCACTCTTTACTAAGGAAGTTATCACTTTCAAGGAGAAACAGAGTATTGAACATGCTCAGAAACAGAACATGGAAGGAATGAAGTGGTTTCTTGACAATGTTATAATAGCCAGCCTAGAGCAGGGGATGAGTGAAAAGTTCAAGGGGTTTATTGAGGTGATGGAGAACCACGATGATCTAATGTTAAAAAGAATGGCCGAAAGGCTTAGTAAGTAAAGCAATAGTGTGCTGTTTTGTCTATCACATCTTGCACAATGTCAATAATATTAATATGTAATACAGTACACAGCATATTCTTGATAATCTGAACCCCAATGGGCTAGGGCAACGATAAAAGTGTTCTGATAAGTGATAGCAAGCAGATTTAAATGTGTGAGTACCACATTTACGTGCTTAAATTCCTCACCTCAAATAGTTGCTGCTTTTGAATAGTGGCCACACTCGCATAACACACACACACACACACACACACACACACACACACACACACACACACACACACACATACACACACACACACACACACAATACACACACACACACACACACAATACCCACACACATACACATCAGGCTCCTGATAATTTTTTGAGTGTACTGTCAAACTGCCGGTACAACACAGAATTTGTCCTGACAAAACATAAGAGTTTTTCAGTGCTCAAAATGTAGTCTTGCCAATAGTAGTGTAGCAATGTTATAATATACACATTGTTTCTAGTCAAGTATAGCAGGAAAACAGGTGCTATAAGCTATTAAAATGCATCCCACGAGTCAAAGGTAATACTGGATATCATGGTTTATTATTAGCGCTTTACAGTGTGGCCAGCACTGAAGATTAAATACATTTTGTACTCTCACAGCTGACCAAACCTAGTTGACTTTAGGTAAAGCTAACTGTCAACAAGTACAAGTACCGTATAGCCGGAAAGTTTGCATTGGCGAATCTGCTATGATAGGATTTTAGTTAGAAAAATGTTTGGCGAATGTAGTAGAGCTAATACAGATTTGTATTGGACAAATGATTTGGTGGATTTTAGTTTGGCAAAATGCCACTCACTCACCAAACTTTCCTCCTGCCAAACTTTAACTCCGGCTATGCAGTAGGCTGGTCTACAAAATTCAAAGTTGGCTTCAGGTAAAGCTTGTGGCCATAAACCGTCAATAAACTACTTAATTACTGCCTTTGTAAGGCTGCTCTCCTAGTTATCCAGACACAATCTCCAGACAATAATACGTATAAGTTATTGCACAAATCCAGGTATCTGTAGAGATTAAGGAATGGTATTTGCTCTTGGTGATTATTATTATTATTGGGGATTATTATTATTATTGGGGATTATTATTATCAGTGATTATTATTGGGGATTATTATTATCAGTGATTATTATTCTAGATAGTGCAGATACCCTTTTGTGTGAAATGACTATGGCTCATACTGTTCTGGTCACTGCCAGCATAAGCTTATAAGCACCAAAGGTACAAGGGATACTAGTGGTTTCAGCATTTTACTAATTACAGGTATAGGGCATTTTACCTCAAGTCCATGTAGGGCATTCATCCTATATTCACTGCTGCTCAGTGGTTTATTGCATCATCACCTTCAAACTGTTTATGATACTGGTTTTTTAAAGGAAGCCATGATGAGTCTAAGTACTTGTGTGCTATTTGTAAACTAAAAGAACCCTTACAATGTTGTAAGCTCTCTGTGCTTTAACTACCCTACCAGTATTACTGACACTCTATGGCTGCATATTAACTGCTAGTACCTGTTAACATAACCAGGCATAGCCCAGGCAATCACTGTTCTCTCTATAAGGGCATGTGGCTGCAAAGGCATTTCACAAAAGATACCATATAGCCAGAAATTTTCGAGGGACGAAGCTTTTGCGAAACTGTGTAAAATATGACTTGTTATTTAATTCAGGAAAGTCCTAGAAAACATTCCGCTTAGGTAATAGCTATGTGTATCCTCAAACATTTTGTGATTATGTTTTCACAAAGCTGTCATTGGTCGTGAAATTGCAAAATTTACGTCCCTTGAAAGCATTCCGACTATACGGTAAGCTGTGTTTGAACTGCACTTTGAATCTGGGAATTTGATACGTTTCAAATCAATATTCACAGTTTACATGCACCACTACACAATGAGGTAGATTGGATTATAGTGAAACCCACAATCATTCTTTAGTAGTTTCAGTTTGAGTGACAGACACCATCACATATGCAACAACTGTACTATGAGTTTATGTTGACGAGAAGAAGCTTTAACGATTGCAACAGATCACTCCAGATAAGGCGACGTCATAATACCAGACAGAAGGCTACTTCCATGATGACTCAATCCGCTGTTTACTTACTGTTTGGAAGGTATAACAGGAGTGTATGGATGTTTCTGAGATTATCAACGTGGTGGTACGGTGTGGAGGCAGTGGAGCTGAATAGCTTTGATTCTCATGACTTGAGAGATAATTTTTGTGTTTGATTACCTATGACACAAGTTGCAGCCACTGAGGCTAGGCAAACTTTTCTCGTTCCCACCCACATCCCTTTTACCTACTGCCTCTAATTTCATTATTACTGTTATCAATCACATGCACACATATTTTTGATGTTAAGAAGGTTTATAACACAGCAAATGTCACTTGCATCTCAGACATGGTGGTAAAACTTAAGTACTAGTTGAAGGCAAGTGCGTTTATATAGGCAGAGCACGAGTGCACGTTGTATAACTGTTATGTACCACTCACCTAATAGGTGGGGAGAGTCTCACAAGACAGCTGTACTACTTATAAAGGCCAGGTTTCTAACATCGATTGTGGGTAACCAAGCCAGACGTTGCGATGACGTTCCCCCTGCAGTACTGCAGCCACCTGAGATATTGAAAGCTAGTACGCTATGGGTTATATCACTAACCTGCATTCGCTGTTCGACTCTCATCATGTAGTGCTCAGCATGCCAGTGTGCCATATAGACTAAGCACCCAGACTAATCACCAGTGATTCTCTCGAGCGAAAAAAAGCAGCTAAATAGACGGTTTAAGTAAACAAAACCTAACTACTAAACGATACTAGTCTAATTCTTACTATTCACACTGGCTAAACTCGAATCTGGTGGCATGACAAAACTGGTTGCCACAATCGAACTTAAAGGTTAGTATTATTTAGATTTGTTTTATTGAGTCATTGTCGAAGTGGACTACAGTTTAATCTGGGCTAAGATGGCACCAGACTAGTAAGGTGTATAAGTACGTTTATATATATGTAGACTAGAGTTGTGGCCACCCGCGTTGGCTTTTTCGATCGCCATTGGCTGCTTGTAAACATTATACGTATTGGTGACGTTATGGCCCACAATCGACCTTTACATGTCAGGCTATAAAAGAATTCGAGTGATCTGTGAAGTGTCTTTCCACCTATTAGGTGAGGTGTCGTAGTGGTCTTCACCACCGGCACTTGTGTTATGCTGCACAAAACCGCAGCCAGTGCAATATCTGTATATTGCACTGCGGTCGGTGCATTATAACTTATAATGCACTCGTTGTGGTCTACAAAACCGCAACCAGTGCGTTATAAGTTATAATGCACTCGCTGCGGTCTGCAGCAGTGCAATATACAAATTATGGCACTGGCAGTGCCTTTGAACTGCCCACGCAGAGTGGTACATAACACAGCAAATGTCACTTGCATCTCAGACATGGTGGTAAAACTTAAGTACTAGTTCTTAAAAGCTTTAGCTAACCTATAGTAACAGACAGGAGTATTTTCTTTAATAATGAATAATGAAAAGCGACCTCCCACCCGTAGATGAGAAACAAGTATTCAAGTTTGCCTGGCCTAATCTAGAAGCAGAATACAAATATGAGGAGGCCATTATCTGTTGAAAGACGTGTAGCAATTTCATTGTGGATACTAGCTACACCATCAGAGTACCATATGCAGTAGCTCATCTGTTTGGTTTAGCTTGATGCACAATGTGTGTGTGTGTCATTGTGCATGAAACTTATAGAGCTATTGTATGAAGTTTACAGTCAGTGTACATCACCTTTCCAACTGGCGAGAGTTTGAAAACTGTAGTAGAGAGGTTTCAAGAGATATTTGTCAGTGTGCAGGTTCGGAACACACATACCAATAACACCACCTGTAATGAATCACACAGACTATTACAACCATAAAGATTGGTATTCAATTGTCACACAAGCTGCAGCTGTTGTTGACCATAACAGACTGTTAAAGAGATCTCTGCATTGGGTGGTCAGGAAGTGTCCATGATGCACGTGTGTTTTCCAACTCTGCCCAGGCTTGCGTCAATTATGCCGGCATAATTTCGAGCATAATAGGCTAGCAAAAGCATCAAGCATTATGCCAGCATAATAGGACCATTTTCAAGATTTTTAATTAAATGCACAATGCGTGTGCCAAAAATACAGCAAAACATTAACACACTACACCTTCCTTAATACTGCATTTCATATCAAGAAAATGTGCAATGTTATTATTTTTGTTGTTTCTTGGCTGATTATTTACACTTCACGGAAAAAATCGAGATACTCTAATAGAGCAGTCACTTACTCTAATACAACAGTCAGGAAAGGTTGATATACTCTATTAAAACAGCCTACTCTAGAGCATAGTCTTGATTTTTGAAAGCATAATTTTGAGAATAATAGGCTGAATTTTTGAGCACTGCTCAAAAGCATAATAGGCTATTTTCAAAGCATAATTGGCTCAAGCCTAACTGTAAAACAAAATAAATAGTGGTGAATTACTTCAAAGTGATGTATTACGTGTTAGGGGAGGAACTATTCTAATGTATCTAATGGGAGATTCTGCAAATCCCTTATTATCCTGGCTTATAAAGCCTTTTCCACATTGTTCACCATTGTCATGACAGCAGAAGAATTATAGTTATCGAATTTCGAGAGGACGGGTTGTAGTTGAGATGGCCTTTGGAATTTGAAGACTAGATGGAGAATTGTGGTACGGTGGAAATTTACTAGTTAATTACTTTGAAAACCATTAACTTTTAATTACATCATCTTTTAAAGTTCACACATGTCAATAGTCATTTTGGGACCTGGTGGACTATGGTACATGGCCAACAGATGGAGGTGATGAACCGTACACATAACCATATTGTGTGACTGGATTTTGGAAAAATGGTCCAAATCGCACATAAGAAGTTTCGAGATAAATGGTTTTAAAGAATTCCAGTCAGCATAACTTGCCAAAGATAGCAAGCACGCGTATGAAATGTACACAAAAGATACATCAATCTATTACCTTTCAGACCACTTCCAGTACTTGTAGTTGCTCGTAGAGTTTCCCGCCAAATAAGATAGAAAATCTGAGCAGTTGGACGAGCGAAGTAGTATCACAAGTGCTCTCAAAGGGGTGGGAGGTGGCATGGTGGGAGACTTCAAAATCGAGGCAGACCATGATTGGAGTCCAGACACGAGATTACAGGGCTGTGCTGGCTCCTTAGTGGCTGATATATAGCAAAATCAACAGAGAACGTCAGGCCAACATTATCAGGCTGTCCACCAGTAAACCACTGATTCTTGCCAAGCAGGTCCTTCACAAGGCTGGAAACCAGTATTCAAGCTCTACACACCAGCCAGAAAAGACGTCTGTAGAAACCAGCCTCACGTAGTTTGGAGGTCAAAACTAGTACGATAGTGTAGCTGTCCACTGGAGGTGTTAGTTTGATTTTGCCTGATGTGTGATTTGGATCGGTTTTGTAAAATCTGGTCACATATTGAGGGTAAAAACTATTTCCTCCCATTCCACCTCGTAACATTTGTACCATGCATAGCTGGGATTCGTGTTCTTCCCTTCTCTGCTACTCTTCAAACTTTAGCCTTTTCTCCTGAAGTTCAGTAAACATTCTGTCACTGTCTCTCAACCCATCTGTCATCACTTTTGTCATAACATCTTCTATCACTTTACCCTTGCTTCTTTTCCTTTTATACCTGCCCTGTCCTTTTTACAATATCTTCTGTGTCATCCACTACTATGGTGTGAAGGTGGTGTGCCACTTACAGAAGCAGTACTGCTTCCACTCGGGTTATCAGAGCCATCATCTTCTATGTCATCAGATTGGTCGTGCAGGTCCACTACACTGCTGTCATTATCATCTTGCCTATCTATGTCTGTTACAGCTGATTATCAGAAACACTTCTTTATCCATCCAATTTACCACCATATCATTAGCGCACGTTTGTCCGCCTATGCAATTAGTGCTCACATGATCACAAATTTGATTCAACAGTACCCTGTTTCTGTTTACACAGGTATGTGAATCGCTTTGGATCGAAGTGGACAACATATGGTTGGTATCCCAATTCAAAGTTGTATGGTGCAGTTCAATGTGCGTTTACAATAACAACGTGATCAATCTGATTCAATGCACACCAAGTGTAAACACACTTTGTGTCTTGCGGTGCTTATGAGCTCCTGCTGCCAGTAATGGCAGCTTCCTGATTGAATCAGTGCTAATATAACTCATTGGTAGGCTTCCTAGATGAATACGATTATCTTTATGCAGCAACACTTTCTAACAACACTAGCAATGATTTCTGATAGTCATTGTGACTGGAATATAATAGTAAAGTATGTGACACATGTGACAAAATGTTTTCTCAACCTACCAACGGATATCTATTGGATTTTAAATACCTCCAAAGCATACTCTGCATGACATAGTCTAAAGTTAATCAGTCAAACATTGTTTCGAGCCACCTGGACACACACACACACAATACGCACACGCAATGCATATTATTACAAACATCATTGTTTTCTTGAAGAAAATTGGCAAGACTGTATGTCAATTGCTTTGTCAATGAAATTTATCAAAATTACGTTGTTTATAAACATGCATGCTGCAAACAATACGGACTGGGAAATACAATACAAGGTAGTATAGTATTGTATGAGCATGACATATGTAATATAAAAGTATAAAATCTTTTGTAGAACATATCTATACCAAAACAGCCAAGCTGTGAAAAAAAAGTACAGGCCTTAAAAAGGCCAGGGTGAAAAAGTTGTGAAATATAAGTGGCAGCTGATGCAATGATGTCAATGCCAATCATCTTAATGGTGATTAGCATCATTGCAGCCATTCCTTGGCCGCCACCTTTCATTTCACAACTTTTCTAACCTGGCCTTTTTGGAAGGCCACACCCTTTCACAGCTTGGCTGTTAGGCATAGATATCACTTCTTTTTGCAATTGCAAGCCCCAAAGCTGGCCTATAGGGCTTTGAGAGTATGTTAGATACCTACTGTAGGTTTTTAGTAGGTTGAAAATCCCAGGGCGTGGTTTGGTCACTGAGGCGTAGCATTAATTAGTAACCGAGGCACAGCCCAGGTCACTTATTAATTCCCGCCAAAGTGCTAAACCAAGCATGAGGAGTTTTAAGACTACAACTGGTATCTAACATAATTATTTAGAAAGCAGCTTGTTACCTCCACAGGAAGTAGAAAGTGTATTGCTAGAGTAAGTTCCTTCATGACGTGTTTGCTTGTGTGCTAACTAAATTGGTGGCTTGTTTTTGCTCACTTGTTTTGTCTCAGAAATGTGGACTTGTATTTAGTGGCTGCAAAGTGAGGAAAGTTTCTGAAATCCATGCATGTTACATGAGGTACACATATATGTTAACAAATATAACATGTACTTTCCTGTGTGTTGCATGTACGTAACATGCATGCACAATATTTTGAGATGGGAATTAGCAAATTAGTTTGAAAAAATTTCATCACTAGCTGGTGCTTTAAACCTGAGTAGTATCTGTGCTAAAATTGGTAGTTATGGCAAACATGCTTGTACATATTCACTATGTCCCTTCTTCAGTACTATGTGAGTTATTAAGTGAATCAGCTTAACCTGAATGTACTATAATTGACAAGCTATGTACATGAAATGAAATAGTAACAGTTACTGTATAGTCAGGGTGTATGTGTAGTTGACAATAGTGATGGTCCATCCCATTAATTCTTCTCTTTGTTGCCATACGTACATACAGTCCAATAACCTTTTGTATAGTATCACAACAGTACTTTGAAGGCTATCATACGGTACGGTAGTACTGTATATTAGGGATCGTGGAGGTTTACAACTTCTCACAGAAAAATTATTGACCAGAAACTAGCCTCATAATACATTCATGGTGTCTTGGCAGTATTGGTTAACAGGCCCAAAAGTGCCTTTAGTATGACCCAAAATGCAAGTTGCTACAAAATTTAATTTTTTTTTTGTTCAGTGGAATTTTCTACTGACTAACTATCTGTCTGATCAAGTGTGGCTAAGGCTACGGACTTGATTTTTTCACTACTAGACGTTGCTTCAGCTCAATAGGTGCCTTTTAGTATACCACAGTATGTATACTGCACGCATCATGGACTTACCTTTTTCCTCTTTCATGGCCCATCTATCTTTGCTGACAGTACAAGGTGTTGATTTATGGTAGTGCGTGCTGATGGCTTCCCTATGTTTGTAGCAGGAATTGTCCATATTTTATGTGACTGGAGTGAGAGGCACTTCTTGTACTGTTCTTTATTTGTATTGCTGTGTAACTTGAAAATATGTAGCTGAACACAAATTAAAGCATAATGGCCACTCTCCACTTTTCAATAATTGATAGTTGTGGGTGCACGTTCAGACAAAACTGTTAATTCGATGCCATTCTTTCTTTTGATGCAGTATTGCAGGTTTACCATGAAAATTCCAATTTTTTGTGTGCTTGTTTGTTAACTTTTAAAAATAATAATTATTATGACTGGTGAACCCATGCATACCACATCAAAACAAAGAAATGGTGTTACGCACCCCAGCTATATCAATTATTGTCTGAAAAGTGTATCCATTATGCTTCTTTGTCAGCTATGTTCAACCCGTTACACAACATTACAAATTAAGAACTGTTTGGGTGATGTTTTTCATGGGTCACGCCCACACCTTTGTGGTGATCCCTATATTTGAACTAAAAATTTCCTAATACTTGTAAGAATAAGTTCTTAGTTGTGGGAATATTAACAAGAAAGTATTAAAATCTTACGACATGCAATAGCAGCAGCACAGATGGCTCCATACTGTCTCTACCAAGATTATCCAAGTGGAGATTCCCCAGGGTCCTTATCTAGAAGAGATGGTTATGTAAAATAAAGTTGGCCCCAGCCTTTCTGTGTCAGCCTGACCTTCCTTGTAGTGGTAAAAGTGTTGTTAACGTGATGATGATACACGTGTTTACACAGGTATACAGCCATCGAGGAACCCTCACCAACGTCCTACTCCTTCAACCACAGGTATGTATACTTATAAACAATGGTAACATATGTATTTAATTGCATACTCTAACAAACTCACACTAAATTTAATGCTTGCTACTTTGAAGAGTACACTTCTATAGTATGTACAAGTTGCTGAATCCTGAAAAACAGCTAAAAATGTTAAGTGGATTTTTTCTCAACAGAGTCAACCAGATGATTAGTGGTAACAGCAAAGGTGTCAACAACAGACACGTACAGTTTGGCTCCATTACAAGATCAGGAAAGGGCTATAATGGACACTGTGCTTATATGGCTTCCCCATTGGAAATGTTTTGTGAAAATTTTGAATATTATGTCAAACATTTGAACAAAAAGATTTTGAAATATTTTTAGTGGGTCAAGCAGTACTACAAATGAGCCAAATTTCAAGATCATGTGTAATTGCATCCATGAGTTATTAAATGTTTTTGAGGATTCAGCTCAACGCGTACATATTATAGTACGTGTACTATATATTTCAACACTTTCTGCTATGCAGCATTATAAAGGCTTAACTTGAAATTAATATATGAATACAGTACATACTGATACATATACAAGAGAGAATTAAGTTGACTAGATTGTTTAGCGACAGTGAAGCTAGGGCTGAGCGCTACTGCCATTTTAGTATCACGATCAATACTAAAGCCACTATTCACGATACTGAATAGTTCACGATACTTACAAATAAGTCAATCATAGCTGGTGCTACATAGCATATTGCTCAGCATTCCTGCAGGAAGTCCTTATAGGTGATAGCAAACTAGCCACTATCATCCTTGTTTACAGTAACAGTTATTGTAACACATGCTTTGAGGTTGTTATGGTGTTCACACCTCTCTGCAGGGGAAACCAGATGGGTGGACTTTATCATTTACTAGGATTCTTAGCCTAGTACTGCATGACAATTTTTAATGACAGTAATGTACAGGCATGGTATCACGATAGTTAATAACAAAATATCGCGATATCGATACTTTCAAAATATCACGATATATTGCTAAAACGGTAGTATCACTCAGCCCTAAGTGAAGCAGCCTAAATGTTGTTGGATTTGTGGACATGTCTAATCTCTTGTCCCTTATACATTCACAGACCCATCATTCATGCACTGGTGATTGCTGTTTTGTTGATAACAATGTTATATAGCTTCACTCTGCGGTCAACTGATAATTCTAGCATGCACAAATACGTAACATACTTATCATTTTTATTTTTATACAAGATGCATGCATATCTTTGTCATTATGTAATCAGTTGTGTAAGGGTGTATATGCAGCAAGGTAAAGATTAGTAGTGATCTAGCAGGATCATAGACACAGAAGTACGTATGGACAGATTAGATGACAGTGTGGAGTTGTCTATAATTGTAATTGGTGGTTAATAAAGTTTGTGTACTACATATATGCATGTATGGGAAAGTGCAAAATAAATTATTACAAAAGGCAGGTACTGGTATACGTAGTATTGTAAATTAATGACACTATCCTTTGTAGTAGATCTAAGAACAGTGGAGGGTGCAGTAGTAATTGATCAAATTAAAAATAGTGAGTGACTTGTATTGTATATTATTACCATTACCAGTATCATGTGTGACCTATAGAGGATGATACTCCAACATTGAAAGACCTCAACAGATTTGTTACTAGGAAATATGCAGCTAATTGGCATAACATAGCAATAGAGTTGGGACTAGAACTTGATGTACTTGATATTATCAAGAAAGATTATCAGCAATATGTTGATTGTTTTATGAGAGCACTAGACAAGTGGTTGAAGTTAACTTCCAATGCTACTTGGCGTATACTGGAGTTTGCTCTTACCAACGTGAGAAGACAACAGCTCGGTCTTGATCCAGTTGACAGTGAGGGTTTAATTAACTTTTACAATTGATGCAAATAAATTAGAGCTGAAACTTCCCCAAGATCATGGATAAGTATACGTGACCCGCTGAGCAAAAACCCGACTAGTTTGCATATAATTCTGTGTTTGAGAAAAATCGCATTAAAATACATTGGGTAAAAATGCATACTACAGAAATAATTTTACGAGCACTTTAATTGCTTCAGTAAACAGTGAAACAAAGCTCCAATTGAGATAACTAACTGACCAACGGATTCACCAGTTCATGGTAAGTAAGAATATCTTGGTTTAGTTTCACGTGCCATGAAGCAAATGTGAATTATGGTCATTTGTTTTTGAAATATTACATAAACGTCACCGTTTCTAAGTTTAAACATCCTTTTGCTTAATATTTAGGGCAAAAATCATACCTTGCTGAATGTCCCAATTCTTTGTGAAGACAAAGGGCCAAGTCCTATCTCCATGGCTTGTTTCCTTTGTGAGTTATGATCAATTAAATGAGCACCTATATTTTTTTCCGTATAGTCACTGTACAAATTGATTGTTTTGCACTTCTTGCTGTCTATCGCTATAACTCCACAGCTATTCACCAGATAAGGCTAAGCCCATTGGTTTTTCCCTCTGGATAACAAAGAAGTTATAAAAAGAAGTTTGATAAAAATGCAAACTAGCCGGGTTTTCGCTCTGCGGGTCACATACATGTATATGTTGCACATGGATTGGAAACATACATATAAAATGTATTACGACTGGTACTTGTAATACAATGTCGCAACGTTTTATGGACTTGGTAGGTAGTGGAAATTAGCATAGAATAACATGATTCTCTCACAGTTGCCGAACATTTTATGAAGTTTAACCAATTAAGGTTACGGGATACTGTAAACCCCACATGTACACTATCGATCATTTTTCATGATTAGGGGTTTGATTTTTCTTAATGCATTGTTATCAAATATGTATGCATTCTTAACTTCTCATAAATCGACATGGAATTCAAATGTTGTTATGGAAACATGAGTTGTCTCCATGCCAAACAGTGAAAACTGTGAACCAAAAATCAGACCAATGAAGAACCATGAGAACTTACTAACAATTCTAAGGTTTGAAGAACATCACTTGTGAGGGACTGACAAGAGGATTTGTGAATAATGTGTATAGTTGCTGAAATATGACTACAATATGGCGTAAAGCAAGACACTGTGGTCACAAAATTAATTTTTAAATTGATATCACAAGCACTAGAAACATTATTTCTAACAAATGGCTCCGTCAGGACCTAGACAAGAAGCCAGACTAGTAGTCTGTTTATACAAAATGTTAACAACTAGTTTGACAGTCCTGATTTTTGGTTCAGGAAAATATCGCCATTAGTCAGCAAAACTACGCATGCGCTTACAGGTGCGCCAGTTGCTAAGTGTGTTGTATCTATGTTATCTTGTACTGTTACGTGTGTTTTCTTGTACCTTGTAACTGTCCAGTCAGCACGCTATTATTCTCCCAACAATTTAAGCCTGTTACCAGCTGATACAAAACACAACAACACCAAGCCCGCCTTAATTACGTAATAAAATTTTTGTTTGACAGTCGCTCACTATCCCGTAACCTTAAACTAAGTTAATTTAGCGACGGTATACAATGGGGATTTCTTTGATGGTGCGATACTGACCTGATGGTAGTGGGCTGGGTGTGACACACTTCCAGTCTAGCAGACACAGCTGGTATCACCAACATTCGTGATCAAGGATGGAAAGGGGTGGCAATAATAAATGGGGTGATCATTAACTGGAGAATAATTGTTGTGCATGCGTCGGACAAAAGGTGCGTAGAAAAGTGTAAAAAGGCATGGCAAGGCTATTTGTTGCGAGTTGAGAGTCACTGCCAGCCTATGATGCTCCCGTAACGTGAGAGAAGTGAAAACGTGCTGGGAGTTCATGACCTTCCCAGCGATGCCAGCACTCAGCAAAAGGTAGAAACGAGGAGGCAGTTTTACAACAACGACACGACGGCAATAGCAGATGGTAATTGATAGATCATGTTGCAGCAGTAACACCAAGCAAGATCCACGTCATTCCCATGCTGATCAGACTGAGATCACCAGGTAAGGTAGCACAGGGGTCCGTACCACACTGATTCCAGGTATGTTTACACAATGAAATTGTTCTTTGATGTGTTTTAGGCAACTTAGACATCTCCTTTAGGTACCTAAGGGACCAGTAATCATCTACACTCCTTGGTCTGTGGGCCACTAGTTCCATGAGTGGCACTGTGATGGTCCACCACGGGACATATGCACCTTCGTAGTGCCTTGTTAGTATTAGCATTTGGTATACTGGAGAGTATTGCTAGTGGTATTTGCATTTAATGGTTGGTGAATACAGTGTGTGATGGATAGACAATAAAGGTGGCAATGAGTTTGGTTCATTGCGCAAATTGAATCCCCCCTCCCACCCCCTCTACCCATTTATAGTAAGACCTGGGTTAACTCATTAAGTAGTAGGGATAATTCATCATAATATTATGTAGTTAGAGTTCCTGTTACCATTAATAGACTCTTTCCAAAAATTCATCATCTTTCCAAAAATTCATCATCTTTCCAAAAATACATTCATTACTATAGCAACGCCTTTCTGACATTTTGATTGGGGCCAACCCATAATTAGTGCTATTGGTGCAGGTAGCGTTCGTGATGCCTGATAATTGCCGTGTCCCGTTATGCTGCAAAAAAGGATACAGAACAGTTTTAGTAGACAGAAAAGAAGCGAAAGTATCGTTCCACACCTTTCCAGGTGGTTCTAAAAGCGAACTAAGAAAGCGTTGGTTAATAGTTATTCGCCATGATATTAGTAAGTGGCTAGCTAGCTAGCCGCTATATATAGCTATGAGCTGCTACTCGGCAAGCCTTGTGTGTGTAGTTGTGTATGGTCTTTTAGGTACTGTTTTTTTTTCCAATAGATGAGGATTTTCAACCTGGACAAAATACCAAGATATGCTCATAACATTTTGAGCCAAAAGATTTTTATAATTTTTTGGGTAGCTATAGATACCTTAGGGAAGATGCTGTTCCATCCATTTTCCCTTTTAAGCCATCCGTATCAAAAGGTAGAACGACATGAGTTTCTAGTTGTGAGGTAGAAAGATGGTCAAATGAGTTAGAAGCTGCAGCCAGCCTTCCTCAAGCTACCCAAAGTGATGATGACACTGAGACTGATACAACATCAGACAGATGCCAATGTGATTGCCAGTATGTGTGCAACAAACTTCAGAAGGACTTAAATGAAGCCACACAAGAGGTATCAAGATTGAAAAAAAAAACTACTTGAAGAAAGCCAACATAAAGAGCAAAAGTTACAACAACAATTAAATTAAATGAACTCAGAGTGCAGTAGACAGCAGAAACTAGCTGAGAAATGAAGATTTTGTTTTTCCAACTTTGAGACCTCTGAAAAAGATGTCCAATTTTACACAGGGTTACCTTCAGCTGATGTGTTTTACCAACTGCTAGTCTATTTAAGCTCAGGAAGAAAGTGGTCAAATGTTGTTTACTGGGCCACTGCTCAACGGTGGACAAACTGTCAACAAAAACAGAGTTCATACCCAAGCCAAGCTTCTTGGAGAAAGAGTGATGAAGCACAAGGATGTCCTGCTACTTTAAGCCAGGTAGATGAACTGTTTTTTATGTTGGTTCGCCTAAGGCTCAACTTGAAGGAGCAAGATCTTGCCAACCATTTTGAAATTTCAACTTCATCTGTATCTAGAATATTCACCACCTGGATAAATTTTTGCTTCCATCGTCTGGGCTCATTACCTTGTTGGCCTGATCGCACTACCATTTTAAACATTATGCCTGCTGCTTTTAAAGAGCTTTATCCTGGTACAACAGCCATAATCGATGCCACTGAAATTAAGGTAAACATACCATCTTCACTATTGCTGCAGTCTTAAACATATAGCAACTACAAATCCACAAACACTTTCAACGCTTTGATTGCTATCAGCCAAGCTGGTCATGTGATATTTGTTTAATCTTTATATACTGGATGCATATCAGACACACAACTTGTTGAATGATGTGGGTTTCTAAGCTTGTTACAAAGGGGTGATGAAATAATGGCTGACCGTGGGTTTACTATTAGAATTTGCTTTTACCACTAGGTGTAAGACTGAATATTCCACTGTTTTTAGGCGAGTGAGAACAGTTGGAAGGAAGGGAAGTGGTGGGGACACAGCAAATTGCATCATTATGTATACACATTGAGTGAGCAATTCGTTGTGTGAAAGAATTTGACATTTTATCTGGTATAATGCATGCTTCAATGGCAGCTTCTGTGAATCAGATCTGTGTGTTGCCTGTTAACTAATTTTCAAAACCCATTAATATCCTGTTAAGTTGTATTCTAGTAAACAATGTACTTGTAACTACACAAAATGATAATTGTAAACCATGTGAACTACAAATGACATTATTCCGTATAATTTACAGAGTCGTTTCCAATCCATGTGCAACACATATACATGTTATCCATGCCCAAGAAGTTCATTACAAAATTTTATAGTGATTTGGGTTAGTTGCACTCTTACTATTGGAGCAGTAAAAATTAAATCGCTATGTGAATATGCCAGAATATTATTATTTTAACTACCATATTTGCATAACACAACAGTGTATATTAATGTCAGTATAAAATGGTTTGTTTTGTAGTATCTGTGATGGAGAAGACTCAGATGAGTGGAGATATGCTCGAAGGTTAGTCAGTAAATAGTGTCTTTTACCATTGGATATACGTGTTGGGATTGTTATAGTATTCATATTTATTAGTTGTTATGACCGCCATAAAGTGACTTATTAAAATCAGAAAATATCAAAGTACAGTAATACTGTTTAGTAGGGTTTACTCCTAAAATGACCAGCACCCGTAAAAATGCTACCACATTAAAAGTATGAATTGTCGTACACAACAAAAATCAACTTTATGGACTAATTAGTCTTTAAAAACAAGGAAACACAGACAGCCAGATTGTGCATTTAAAAATTGCCGAAACCTGATTTTTGTTCTACCTGACTGACTGACTGACTGACTGACTGACTGACTGACTGACTGACTGACTGACTGACTGACTGACTGACTGACTGACTGACTGACTGACTGACTGACTGACTGACTGACTGACTGACTGACTGACTGACTGACTGACTGACTGACTGACTGACTGACTGACTGACTGACTGACTGACTGACTGACTGACTGACTGACTGACTGACTGACTGACTGACTGACTGACTGACTGACTGACTGACTGACTGACTGACTGACTGACTGACTGACTGACTGACTGACTGACTGACTGACCGACTGACTGACCTACCGGCCAACCAACCAACTGACTAACTTATAATGCCTTCAGGTAATAGTAACTTAATAATAGCTAACTAATGCTATATTTGCTTCAGCCCAACAGATGGCTTTTAGCATTCCAAATTTCCCAGTTCATTTTCCCGGTTCATGGTGAACACAATAAGACAAATCTCAGCTCCACAGCCTGTTGCACTCATGATTTATGATTGGGCTCCTATAGTCACTGTACAAATTGATTGTTTTGCTTTTCCTACTATCTATCTCTATGATTACAAAATTCCAGACAAGGCTAAAACTTTAACGGCTCTCTTGAAGTCTTAAAATTAATGAAGTTCTGTGTAGTTAGATTTTTGCTCAGTGGGTTGCATACACTGTATGTTATAGGAACACTATGACGACTGATATGACTTTGTCAACTAACAGCTGTGCCACTGTATGTGTAGTTTGATCCTTCACTGCGATGATATTTGGCCAAGTAATCAACTGCATATTTGTTCCCATGTACTTAGGGAAGAGCTGCCACAATACTAAAGGGAACATCATTACACTCCTTGGGCTTACCAGGAATGGGACACCTTGACAAAGCATCTGCACTGACATTGTGCTTCTCCTATCTCCAAATCTAGCTCTTGAATTGCTATGCCCCATCTAGCCAGCTTCCCTGATGCATGTGGTATGTTCAAAAGAGCCTTCAATGCTTCAACATCAGTAAATACTTGACAATGATGCCCATATTTGTGCATGACTGTCTCAGCAAAACCCTGACTAGTTTGCACAAGCATGTGTTTTGAGAAAAAGAAAGTTTAATCATAAAAATATGTATGTTACAAAGAAAGAAAAAAAAACAGAAAGTTTTTAAACCAGGCACACGCCCAGTTTCCTGAAATTGGTTTGGCCAAAACCATGTGTCTGCAGTCTGTCCAACACTCACATGAGCAAACAGGCGTTGGACTACAAAAAATAAACCTTCATGCTAAACTAATGGCACAAAAGTCTCACCATCTTTCTGTGGCAGTAGCTGCTATGTGACCAGTTGCTGGTGCCTACACTTTTGTACCTAATAGTTAATGTCATACATTCATTACATACAAACTAAACCACTTATGTATGTGTCTATAAATTGTGTGGCTGATAGATTTTATTTCTGTCATTTTTAGCATTTGATAATTTTGCTAAAAAATTGCGTCGTGACTATGAAGATGTTCTAGAAGTACTTCCAGATGATAAATGGCCACCAGACCAGCCTTCATTACTTGTTAATGTTACTCTGAAAAAATATGATGGAAATTTACCAACATATCAAAATTTGACTATTGCATTGCAATGGTTAAAGCACGAACCTGCCACTGTCACAGATGAAGTAGAATCAGATTCTGAAGGTCTCAACAAAATATTCAGAGCTGAACCCAGCATAACAACTGCCATCAGTGAACCGCCTAAGCGTATTTTAATAGTAGGTGCTCCTGGAATTGGGAAGACTGTATTAGCTAATCAGATTGTGTTTTTGTGGGCTAAAAAGAAACTTCTGATTGAATGTAAGTTAGTGTTTTTAGTGTATCTTAGAGATCCAGATGTAAATAAAGTGACGGAAGTTGAGGGTTTACTGCGTCTGTTGAAGGTACCCTGCACAATGCATAAATTTATTGTTGAAGAGTCTGAAGGGAGAGGTATAGCTTTTGTTTTTGATGGTTTTGACGAGTATTCTGCTGCACAACTAAAAAACTCACTAATCCTAGACATTATTAAAAGGAAGTATTTCCAACAGTCGATAGTAGTGGTCACATCACGACCCACAACCACAGCACTTTTGCACCGCACATTTAAAAGTCGAGTTGAAATATTAGGATTTTCAAAAATAGAACGAGACAGATACATTAATAACGTTATTGATTCTCTTGAAAATTTTACTGTTGAGGAAAAAAAAGAGCTAAGTTCACACCTTACACAACATCCTATCATAAGTGGTCACTGCTATGTTCCACTTCACTTAGCAATCCTTATGTACCTTGTTCGGATTGGCAAGAAACCTGAAACGTTAACTGATATAAATAAGATGTTTGTGCTTCACACTGTCTTACGACACTCAAAAGTGTACCAGGAAACACAATCCAATGTACATGAAGTAAGGGAACTAGAAAATTTGTCTCAATATCCAATTATTAAGAAACTGTCAAACTTAGCTTATTGGGGATTGCAGAATCAAATTTTGGTATTTGCACATGAGGAAGTTGAAAAATTGTGTCCTGAAATTATTGATAAACAAAACAACAACATTAATGGATTTGGCTTACTAAGAACTATGCAACATTATCATGAATTTGGAATAACAAATTCGTTTAACTTCCTTCATTTCACAATACAAGAATACCTTGCTGCTCACTATGTATCTAAATTATCTAAAGACCATCAGCTACAATTAATGAAAGAGACGTTTTGGAATGGTCATTATTACTTTATGTGGATGATGTATGCAGGAATTGTTGGCATACAGTCTGATGTGTTTGGTGCTTTTGTTTCTGAAAATGAGACTTTGTGTTCTAATAAAGTAGAAAATAATAGGATTTGTGATTCAGGTAGCCTCACTTTTTCTCAAGATATTCAAATGGACAAAACAAAATGTTTACATTTGTTTCAGTACTATGTTGAGGCAGGGAATATAGAAATACCAAATACAATTTCTTCAGTATTTAAAGATGGCAATATCACTCTCAGTGGTATAAAGTTGTATCCACATCATATTTCATCACTTATGTATTTTGTTTACAATTCTGGTGCTAAACACAATTCTGGTGTTAAACAATGGAAAACTATACAACTAAACAGCTGTAGTATTGGAAGTATTGAAATGGATAAATTGGAGTATTTTAAAAATTTAGTATCACTGGAATATGTTGACCTCAGTGGAAATGACTCATCCCCATGGGGTGTATATTGTTCTATCATTAGACATTGCTGCGTTAATAGTTTAACACTTTGTGGTGATGATGGAATGGAACAACATGTTAAGGAGATAATAGAAAGTCTAGAAGCAAATAAATTTCTTAAGTTGTTGACATTGTGTAGTATTGGAAAAGCTGGGTTAGAATCAATTAAACAAGTTCTAGATAGCAACACAACTTTACGAGAAGTAAACTTATCTTGGAAAAAAGTTGGGAGAATTGCTCAGAACAATATTCTGCATACAAGTTGTCCAATTCACACATTAGCACCATCGAATAGTCATAATCGAGACATAGATATCAATATACTTGATAATGATTCTTATATATCTTTACCTAATGAAATTGATTTGTCCAATAAGAATGTTAATGATGGTGCACTTCTATTAATAGAATTTGTTTCAAATCACACCGCACCATTTACCAAACTGTGTTTGTCAAACAACGCTATCTCGGATGATGGAGCGATAGTGATTGCCAATATAGTAATGAAAAGTAACTTACTAAAAGAACTTGATGTCTCACAAAATAGAATTTCTACTAGTGGGATGTGTCACTTGTTAAACTGTTTTGAGAATACATCAAATCTAGAATATATTGATCTTAGTGAAAACTACTCTACACCTTGGGAGGTGTATTGTGTAATCATTAAAAGTTGCTGTACTGGCAGGTTAACAATTTGTGGAGATCGAGAAATGGAAAGACATGTTGAAAATATAATGGGTAGTCTAGAAGCAAATAAGGGGCTCAAATTCTTAACACTGTGTTGTATTGGAAGAAGTGGAGTAGATTCAATTGATAAGGTGTTGCACACAAATACAACCGTAAGTGAAGTGAACTTGTCATGGAAAAAAATTAATACTGAAAGGATTAATAAGAACAAGGAAAACATTTTGCTTAGCACACAGTATCCGTTTAACAGAAATGTGAAAATTAATATATTGGTAGATAATGAACATTCTGAATCTATACCCAAAATAATAAATCTGTGCAATAAGAGTATTGATGATGATGCAGCAGCAGTAATAGCATTTGGCTTGCGTAATAACATGACTGTGCGTAGACTTGATGTTTCAAAAAACCAAATATCTGATGACGGCATGGTAGCCATTATTAACTCTCTTTCAACCAATATCACCATAGAGGAACTTAAATTTTCATTAAATAGATTAACGTCCAGTGGAATGAATCTTTTACTGAAACCTTTCGAGCTTGTAACGTCACCACTAAAGTACGTTGATCTCAGTGGAAATTCTTCATCCCCGTGGGGTGTGTATTGTATCATCATTAGACACTGCTGTGTTAGTAGTTTAACACTGTGTGGAGATGATGGAATGAAAGAACACGTGAGGGAGTTAACAGACAGTCTAGAAGCAAATAGAAAGCTTGAATCACTAACATTGTATAGTATCGGAAGAGTTGGATTACAGTCAATTAAAACAGTTTTGGTTAACAACACAACTTTACATAAAGTAGGCTTGTCATGGAAGAATGTAAGGAATAAAGAAGTGGACAGAGTAAAACATATTTTATTGCATACCAGACTTCCTCTATATAGTCAAAGAACAGTTGACATCCACATTTTACACAATACTTATTGTGGGCCTCGTAATAAAATTGATTTATCATTTGAGGCTTTCAACGATGATATTATTGCATTAGTAGCATTTGGATTGCAAAACAACACTGAATTACTTGAGCTTGATATTTCATCTCAATGTTTGTCTGTAAATGGAGTAACTACCATCTGTGATTGTTTGAAAAGGAATTGTGATTTAGTAAAGCTCACAGTCCGATTACCAAAGGTTGCAGAAGATGTGAAGTCCTTTGTCATAAATATAACAACAGATGGTGACATGTGTGGTGTATCTAAAATGGATATTGGTAACACAGGGGCACAGTTTGTATGTGCTTTGTTACACAGCAACTGCAAGGTCAAGACACTTGACATATCACACAACAACATTACTGATGATGGAATACAGGCAATCTGTGATTATCTCAAGGAAAAGTGCATATTGAAAGAACTCAACATGTCACATAACAAAATTACTAGAGAAGGAGCTAGGAGAATTGCTGAAGCTATTCGAATTAACAAAACACTGCAAAAGCTTGACATTTCCTATTGTGATATTCCTGATGATGGAGCAACAGATATCAGCAACTCTTCCAAAAGTAACAAAATACTAACAGATTTCAAAATGTCGTGGAAAAATGATCAAGTCATTGTGAGCACAGTAGATAGAATTTGTGACTTATCTAGAAACAATTTATGTTGTATTGGGGCAGTGATATTATCCAATGTTTTGTGCAACAATATGGTAGTTAAAGAACTTGACATCTCACATAGTAATATATCTGATGATGGAATACAAGCAATCAGTCATTATCTCAAGGGAAGTTGTAGTCTCCAAGAACTCAACCTTTCATACAATTTGGTATCCACTGAGGGAGCTAAAGAAATCGCTGGAGTCATACAAGTTAACACAACACTACGAAAACTTGATATAACAAACTGTGGTATTCCTGATGATGGGGCAATAGTTATCAGTGAGTCTTATAAAAACAGCGAAACTCTACGGGAACTTATAATATCATGGGGAAATGATCAAGTTGCTTTTAATACATCAGTTCCATTTTGTGACTTTTCTAGAAAATACTGTGAATCTGGAACAATCATAGTAACTAATTTTTTATACAACAACATGTCAATAAAGGAAGTTAAAGTTCAGCACAATTGTACAATTGGAACAATACCAATCAGTAACTGCCTCAAAAACAATCATGTTATACAAGAACTTGATATGTCATATAATCATATCACTGATGAGGGAGCTGAAATAATTGCTGAAGTTATTAAAGTTAACAAAACACTACGAAAACTAGATATTTCTTATTGTGGGATTTCTAATATTGCAGTATTAGGCATCAGTGATTCTTACATAAGCAATGAAACTTTGCAAGAATTTGTAATATCATGGGAAAAAGATCAAATTACTGTCAATACAGCGGAACCATTTTGGGATGTATCTAATAAGAACATGCGTAGCATTGGAGCATTAATAGTATCTAAGCTTTTATATGGTAATGTCAAAGTATTGACGGTTAACATCTCCTATAACAACATAACTGATGTTGGTGCAGTATCCATTAGTAACCTTTTAAAGAAGAATAGTACACTGGAGCTGCTTGACATATCATGCAATGGAATCACCAGAGAGGGAACAAAAGTGATTTCTAATGCTGCTCGGTTTAATGCCAACCTCAAAATTATATATAATTACAATAATATAATGATAGATCTATTACGATTCATTCTCCTTTGTTTAGTTGGTTTTAGTTTTTTGTATTTTTTGGTCAATTAACTGCTAGTCATCTATAGTATTTTACAACATTAATTGTAAATTCTATGCTACAGCTATTTATAAAAGAAAATAATAATTTTATTGCAATGCAAAGAATATAATGCATCTGTGACAGTGAATCTGACCCAGTAGTAATGGTCCTGTAGAAAAAGCACACAATGTTCTAAGGTCAATAAGAACATACGTGTAGCAACTGCTGTTGATGTTACAATGTCACCATCATCAAATGCCTGACTTGATGATTTGAATTGGTTACTGTAAAATTCAGCTACAATTGCTATTCATAAACATGCAAAACTCTCTTGGCACCATTATATTTCCTTTTGTATATACGTCATGTTTCTTACTCAAAACTTTTAGTCAGCACTTGTCATGTACATCAGTATAGCTAGATGTATAAGCATCAGAGAAACATATTAGTCTGAAAATACTCCTATTTTCTAGCATTAAATATTTACTTCACACCTGATAACTATTAGTGATCATGAGATTTTTGGGGAGTATGTACTACAGAAGGCTATATATATGCTAAATTAAAAATTGTGACCAAATTTTGGAAAGTCGATCAACCATATGGGCGCATTTGACACCTTGATAATCAAATAACAAGCTTTTTACTACAAATCTACTTGATGATTGTAAACCATGATCAATACCTTGAATTATTGAAATATTTTTAAAGCTAGTACTGTACCCTCTTAATAGCAACTCACTAAACATTTATTTCCCATATGGCCAAAATTTGGTCACAATTGTGTCCATTAATATTGTCCCAAAATCGCTACCAGTACCACACATTTAGTAAGTGCTAATAATTGGGTGGCCATTGAATGTAGCACAAAGAGTTATGCATCATGAAAGGTAGGTGAATTTAATGTGCCCACATTCTCTATTTTCACAGGTAACACAAAAGGTTATCATAATCATGACTGATTGAATCCGACTGAATCTTTGTTGAGCAACAGAACTAAAATGATGTTTAAGTGTACTGCTGTTGGTTATAAACACAAAAGAACCCCACATGCTTGCACATTTAATTTTTTGAGTTCCACAGCATATCTATATCTGCATAGCCAAAAGAATTACTAAGTGTCAGCTCTAGAAGCCAAGAGCTTTAGAATCAAAGTTGCAGCTCTACAAAATTGTAGCAACACAAAATTGATTTGTGCAGTGAAAATAAACTATAATAACTGTATGAAGGAAATTTGACAGAAGATGCATGCACTTCATCAGCTTTCACAAATTAAAAAGTTGATGAAGATCACGTCCAAACAATCTTGTACTTTAAAATCACTCATTTTCATGTATGTTTTTAATGACAGGTGGAACACAGAAGGAGTAATGTACAGATAAAGCCAACCAATTGATATACCACATGTACACCTATTATTATACACTACACAATCATGTCACCTCTGTGACCTTTATGAGCTAGAAATGGCAACTGGAGTATCGAAATCTCTCCTCATATGGCTTGTCTCAGCAAATGTGTAGCCCTACGTTGGACTTCTTCTATATTTCTTTGATCGAGAACAGAGAAAGACCCCCATGCTGCGTTGCAGTATTCAAGCATAGGGTGTACCAAAGCTTAATCCAACCAGCCTAGCTATATATGGCTGACTTTTAGGTATGTTTTCATTTTCTATCAACATCTTCCTGTGGTGGTAGGCAAATACTTAACATGTGAATTGATCAATACAACATCAGATAATATGACATGCTTCCACAAATCTTTGAAATATATATGTGAGGACCAATCCAGCCTGCTATCAAAAGTTATTCGCAAGAGAACTGTAGAATGGTTGAATGGTTTACAACCTATAGGCGACATGAGTCCGACATCTGCTACAACAATTTTTATATTAGTTACCTTGTGGTGATACAGTGGCGGATCTAAGCAGGGGCACATGCCCCCCCCCCTACAAATAAAATAACACAAGATACAAAGTGAAGATAGAGATATACTCTAATAGAACAGTCAGTAAAATAGTCTAATAGAACAGTCACAGGACAGCATTACTATATCATTTTAACAGGGAAGGATCCAGGGTTAGGCAAGAGAGGGGGCATGTACCAGAGTAGTACACAGGAATAACGCACCTTGATTGCGGACAACGTACCAAGGGGATTAGACACCGCATAGTGGGAGCAGACGGTTGAGATGCGGTTATCCGCGTAGGCGTACGCGGACTACTGTTAGTACCCCGTTTGGGACCACTTGTACGCGGATGTACGCGTCTCACCCGCGAAGAAATCCGTACGGTGCCATCAATAAACCGCCTAGTTCTCCGTAAGCACCTATCCGGTGTCCGCCAATGAGCCTAAAGGGTCACGCAGGATCCTACGCGCGGGCCGCTGTGTCCGATAATGAATTCAGTTTTTGTCACGTGAGAGCATAATTTAAAATGCATAAATTCCACAATAAAAATAAAAATGTCTTGTTCATTCTTTTACACAACATTCTTAGCTCCATGCACTCCAACGTTCCAGTTCTGTCAATAACAAAAGTAAGATGATGCAGCTACACACTACACATGTACCTTGAATAACTGTTCGAAGCAAAGCAAGTTCAACCTGAAGAAAAACATACATTACAGTGTATCACAAACTGCACATTACTATACACTAACCTAGCACATGCCAAAGTACCAGATGTGAACACTACTTGTGTGAATAGTTCTTTGTTGCAAACACGACAACACCTGGAAAAAGCCTATACATAATGGAAAGAAAATAGTTACACACTATCAGCACGTACCATAGTCACGTGTCCATCAGCTACCACTGTTTACAAGTTGACTTTGACGTTAGCAGAAAGTGGAATATCCATTAGAAGTTTCTGGGTAAGGTAAAGAGTTTGTTTTGTGGTTGATGTCTGCCATCACGTGCCAGAGGGGTCATCATACTGCTACGATCAGCTTGCAACAATCTGGCTTCCAAAGACTGGCTTAATGCCATAGGATTCTGTTAACAGTCTCTGGTGTTTCAGTTATTGAGTACTTGACAGCTTATTGCAAGTAGTGGCAAGGAAATTCCATTGAGATGCTAATGCTGTAAAATATCTTGTAGGAAATCCTAAAAGATAAAGGCAAAATCATTTGATAGCACTGAACTACTGTTGGAAAACTGGCTAGACAACTGGTACACAGAGAAACACATTAAATTATATCAAGCTACACTAAAACAAGTCTTACCATGAATTTGAATAGTAGGTAACTAAAATCCTTACGACAGCCAAACAAGCCCATGGTACGATTGCATCCCAGCAACATAGCAGATATTGGGCTGAAATCATCCACTAAGGGCACGGTGCAATAAACTGCGACTACACTACAAAACAGCCATGGCTTACCAACCAAAACACAACTATACTTACCAAAGAGTACATACCATCACACAGCTTAGTGTTCTAACAGAAGAAAGCAGACTAGGACGGTAGTTCTCTCTACCCGGAATGTCTGTTATAAGACATAAAACAGTTATTAAAAACAATACGTATTTCACCGTATCGATTGGCGAAAACAATCTGAGGTGTTTGACACGATGGTATCCTTCACATCTAGATCTGCTCAGTCAAGCGCCATTACGTCTCAGCTGCCAAGCACCCGAAAACCCCCCAAATTCCATGAAAGTATCGTCGCAATCATTGGTATTGAGTAGCGCCAATGTTGCGCCATGTTTAACCCTAGTTTTCTTCAACAATCCGGCTGCGTTAGACTGCTTAGCGTCAGTATCCAATCACTTCCGTCAAAAAGAAACCGCACGTGATTTTGATGATCAAAGATGGTTTGTTGTGCGCACGCCTCCACCAGTTAAAAGGTGCGCATCTGTTAAAATAATTCCAGAACAATCTTTAGACCTCGTGTGGTACCTATCATTCTGCTACTGTATTGTGTTCAAGTATTGGACGATAAACGGAAGAAACAACCGTCTCTTCGTTACCGACGTACTGAGCTAGCGGCTAACATGTAGCTATCCTCAGAGTGACTGACACATCCGACGAGATATCCTGTTAGATAGTATACTCTCCGTACCCTCACTAGAACAAAAAAATGGTGAGCCGACCTGTATTTAAGTCTTTGGTGAACTCAAGAGGTGTAAACCTAACCCACATCGTAATTCCATATATTTATCTGTAAAGCAATGAAGAAAATAGGCCACTTCAAAGACGTTCTATGTTTGATAATATACAAATTAACTTTGTACTCATGGTTTTTAGCTTTCAAGATATCTCATTTTATGTTATTACAATGCTCACAGTTTTATAAACTGCAAGCTTTAGCTCTGTACTCATGATTTTCAGCCATCAAGATGTCCCATCTTTTGTTGGCAAGTCCTGTCAAGATGTCCCATCTTTAGTCAGGAAAAATCAGTGGGTACATAGCTGTTTATCAATATCAGTGTTATTACGGTGTTCGCAGTTTCAAAGCCGTACAAGCTTTAGCTCTGTACTCATGATTTTCAGCCATCAAGATGTCCCATCTTTTGTTGGCAAGTCCTGTCAAGATGTCCCATCTTTAGGCAGGAAAAATCAGTGAGCACGTAGCTGTTTATCAATATCAGTGTTATTACGGTGTTTTCAGTTTCAAAGCCGTACAAGCTTTGGCTGTGTACTCATGATTTTCAGCCATCAAGATGTCCCATCTTTTGTTGGCAAGTCTTGTCAAGATGTCCCATCTTTAGGCAGGAAAAATCAGTGAGCACGTAGCTGTTTATCAATATCAGTGTTATTACGGTGTTTTCAGTTTCAAAGCTGTACAAGCTTTGGCTGTGTACTCATGATTTTCAGCCATCAAGATGTCCCATCTTTTGTTGGCAAGTATTGTCAAGATGTCCCATCTTTAGGCAGGTAAAATCAGTGGGTACATAGCTGTTTATCAATATCAGTGTTATTACGGTGTTCGCAGTTTCAAAGCCGTACAAGCTTTAGCTCTGTACTCATGATTTTCAGCCATCAAGATGTCCCATCTTTTGTTGGCAAGTCTTGTCAAGATGTCCCATCTTTAGGCAGGAAAAATCAGTGGGTACGTAGCTGTTTATCGATGTCAATGTTATTACAATGTTCGCAGTTGCAAAACGGTACAAGCTATAGCTCTGTACTCATGATTTCAGCCATCAAGATGTCCCATCTTTTGTTGGAAAGTCCTGTCAAGATGTCCCATCTTTAGTCAGGAAAAATCAGTGAGCACGTAGCTGTTTATCAATATGTTATTACGGTGTTCGCAGTTTCAAAGCCGTACAAGCTTTAGCTCTGTACTCATGATTTTCAGCCATCAAGATGTCCCATCTTTTGTTGGCAAGTCCTGTCAAGATGTCCCATCTTTAGGCAGGAAAAATCAGTGGGTACGTAACTGTTTATCAATATCAATGTTATTACGATGTTCGCAGTTGCAAAACGGTACAAGCTTTAGCTCTGTACTCATGATTTTCAGCCATCAAGATGTCCCATCTTTTGTTGGCATGTTCTGTCAAGATGTCCCATCTTTAGACAGGAAAAATCAGTGGGTACGCAGCTCACTGTTTGCAGCTTTGAAAACATGAAAGTTTTCAGAAATCTCAGCTATCAAGATTTCTCATAACTATTTTGTTGGTGTTTCCTGCCATATTCCTGGTGTGTGGGTGTGCGTCTGTGTGTGTGTGTGTGTAAGTACTTAGTTGATTTACCAAACTGGATTAACATAAGTGTGTATGAGATAGGGTGATTGATCTTTACTACCCTAAACCGGAGGAGCTCATGGTTCGCCGTGTGTCATAGCTCTACGACATTGCCTGCAGAACCAAACGGGGCACTGAAAATATCATCGTCCATATGGAGTCCTTTGACACTTTTAAGTGGGTATGCATAATGTTCGTAGCATTTGTTTATTAGTTACGAAAGCCAAACAAGTGTTGAGTAGGGTTCTGGGAACCATAATCTATGGTTCCCAGAGTCCTTTTAAAATAATTAAATTCAATAATTTTTAGCATCACAGTTGAATGGTTTGAACAATTTTGGAGACCATAAGATGTTTGATGTAGCATGACCAGCCTCCTCTGCAAGATGTTAATTATATATCCACTAATATTGAAAATGAACAATTTCCTCTTTACTGTGCATTAATCAGATCAAATGCTTATAAGTATTCTTTAATGTTGTGACTGTGTAGCAAGATTTAAACTGCCCACTTGTCTGGCATGTGGAACTCCAAGCTTGTATTAGTGGCATAGTTAAAACTGTGAAATGGAGCTGAATTGTGGGATGGTATGCAGGGGTGGTGGGACAAGCCCACAGTAACTATATAATATGCTAACTATTATTCATATGTACTACCTGCTGAAAGTAAAGCAATTGTATAACAATGATTGTATTGTAAAGCCGTGTCCGCCACATCATTCCTTCCAGCATGTGATTTGTCCATTATGTGTTTGTCAGGTTCGATAATTAATGAATTGTACATATACAACACTTATACAGGTCCAGCAGTGGTGCTTTGTGATATGCCGAGGATTTTGCTGAGTTGGACACATACGAGGATTTTGCTGAGTTGGACACATACGAGGATTTTGCTGAGTTGGACACATACGAGGATTTTGCTGAGTTGGACACATACGAGGATTTTGCTGAGTTGGACACATACGGCTATTGAAACTACTACATATTGAGTTGTTTGTTTCTGTTTGCAGGCTAAATGAACTGTCACAGTGAAGTTATCGTCATAATAATTATATATGTCACCTGTCTATGCACATACTGGACGTGGTAAAGGTATGCAACTGGGCTAACAACTTTGCCATATGATTGAAGCTAGCCTATAACCATGAGCTGCTGTCAAGTTGGACAGTACATACCATAAACGGGAAACACGAATGAAAGAAGTATTATAATTGATTAATGCATGACAAACAATGTTCTGAGTGTCTTATTGAAGAAGGGGGGATGTAGTATACTGTTACGAAGTTAGTTTAGTTACTTGGTCCATGAAGCCACACTTCCCATGATGTCATAGCTCCAATTCAAGTATTTGTTAATATGACAGCTTTTATGGTGAGTTCTACCAAACTTCAATGTACTATTCATGTCCCACTCCAGGTAGGGTGGGGAATACAGCAGATTTGAGAAGGTCGTGTCAAATTTCCCAGTACCGAAGCTAAAACCCCACTATATTCCCACCTCAAAAGGGGGTTTCTGAGGGGAATTAATTTATCAAAATGATTTTTGACCGCCACCATCAAAAGCTCCAGGATGTGGATGGTCAAATCCCCAGTAGGTGTATCGGGATTCCGGGGGTGGGGCTAGCTTAAAAGGTTGATGTAGGTATATTGTGCCATAATATGCCACAGAACTGCAGGTCTGGCACTCTTGCAGCTAATGGTAACCGCACCCGCGGTACTTGCCACTAAACACGAGTGCTGGGGTATCATGCTAGCTGATGCATCATGTGCAAAGTGTTTCCAGCACCGAGACACAGTGGTCGCCTGCTTTCAAGTGCCCAGGCGCCAGTTTCACCATTAATACCTAAACTCCGGCATCGATACTCCCGATTTTTCTTATCAGTCGTTCATTGGCATCTATGTGTCCAGGCTCGTGATAAGCATTTCGTACAGGTTTTGCATCCAATGTTCACCTTCCAGTACCTGACTGGTAAAGTGGACAGTAGTGAGTGCAGGCCTCAAGCTATAACGCGCATGGGCTATAATTCTGAATCTGTGGTTTTAGCCCTATAGATACATCATTGTGGGAGCCTGTAGCTACTATAATTATCTACCCGTTACTTCCGTCTTGTCCGCGTTGTAGAATAAGTTGCTTTGCGGGTATAGGCGTTGTATCCGCGTAATGGAGGAAGCCATTAGGCGGGCACCGCACGGGTTTACACCCGTATACAGTCCGCCTCGGTCCGCCAAGTGAAATGATTCGCGGACAGCGTCCATTCCGTATACAGTGCTAGTATCTCCTGTGGTAGCTGGGGGGCAGGCCCCAGAAGATAAAGTCATGTCATATGACTTAGGACTGACTGAAAATTTGATGTGGAGTGGCTTTATGCACAAAATAATGTCTAAAATATTATTTCTAAGCTAACTACATTTTTGGTCAATTAATAGTTGAATAGGGATAGGTGATAGTATAAGCACTTCGGCTAGCTATATATGAGCCATTGAGCCTAAAGAATGGCAAACACAAGACCATATAATTATGTTATATAGCTAGGCTAAGTGTGCCTGCATGGGATTGTGCCTGCAGATACTAGTTTTCAACTATGAAGGATTATCAATATTACTCTTTGTAAGATGCATGATTTTGGAGATTTTTAGTTAAAAATAATAATACTCTGATAATATAGTTGCAATAGCTCTAGAATAATGTGTGTTGTGTATAGTTTTGTATACATGGTGTTGCAATGTATGTGTTGTGTACTCCAGTACGGCTTTGCAGCTAGAGTACTGTGAATTTAAATAAATAATCAATCTTGTCAGCAGTTGAAAAAGGGAATATGGTGTGACCAGACCCAAATTTCTCACAGGCAAGGGGATTCTTGTTCAAACCTGCATCAGCAGCCACTTCAGCCTGAAAGCAACAGAGTAATAAGGTCAAAATCAGGACAAGCCTATACTATAGGGTAGTAATGGACAACAATGCATAATGATTAGCAGTTTATTATGCTTTGTTTCCAGGGCCAGGTTCTTGCAGCACCCTTCCAACATCATCGCTCGAGGCTTCTATATATAACACCAGCATTATAGGCAATAAAAAGAATAAAGCATAAGGCCATAAGCTACATAATGGGCAAATTTCCACCACATAAGAATATACGTCTAATAAATTTACTACAGCAATCTCAAAGTCAAGGGCTGACCTGTTTTGAAATACTTTAAAGGTCAACTGAAATGGAAAACTCATGTATGATTTTATTGTATGAATGTATTGTTTGTATCAAGCAATGCACAAGAACACCATTTTAATAATTCAATTATGCTGACCTGACCATTTCAGTTGACCTTTAAGTTCATGCGCAGTCTTAGTTAAAAAGATTTTGGAATGTTTCTCTCTTCTAGGTCCGTGTTGCATGCAATGACTGTTTTATTAGAGTATCTCCAGAAGCATATTCTGTTATAGTACTAAAATATGATTGTTACATGGTACTAAATAGTTCGTTATAATTACATGCTTTCTGATCATGAGTGTACTCTATTATAGAGATTGGTACAGAAAGGACAACAATTTGAGTCTGTATTGATAGTCTTTACCCCTTATATGGGAGATGAACATACAGCAACCTTCACATGAATCCATTACAGCTATTCTCATAATTATGGTGGGGGGCTTACCCCACGAACCTTCATGCAGAATGAGGTGTCAGCTATGACTTGTGGTCTGTCTAAGACATTAGGTGGTATGTATATAACAATATTGAGCCAACAAGTCATTGTGAGCATCCATCTTAAGGTACGTAGTTATAGACTTGTCTTATTATTAAAGTTACATCAAGATCTAAGCGGCCATCTATGACCAGTTTAAACTAGTGTAGAAAAGTTCAACATCAACAACATAATAATATCCTGAGTAAAGTAGAAGAATTAACATGCATATGGGGTCTCTGAGCCCAAAGAGCTATTTGCTATAACGAAAAAAAACTGATTGTAGCTACATAGAACCTGTTATATGTGATAGTTCAGTATTGAGGAAAGCAAAATTATTAGTACCAGAACTCAGCCTGAGATGGTCTGTATACAGGCTACAGTATGATATCTGCATTACATCAACTTTAAAATTATTATGTAGCTGTTTAAGCTTGCTATAATTATATTTAAGAACTTCAAAAGGGCTGATGTCACCTCTGTAGATCCTTCCTTGTAGATTGTTGCACCAAAGCTATTACTTAGTGATGCCAAAACTGGCACCTGCTGTAACTAAGAATTCTAAATATCAAGGCATATCCTGAACCTTTGAAACACCCCCACACATACACAAAGGTAATCAGATGGACTACCAACGGCCTATTGTACACCCACAAATACACAAGATTATGATTACAAAAAATGAAAGTCTATATATGGCCATGCCAAACTAATTGTGTGTATCTATTGAAAGTCAATACTACATTGTACACGATGTAATTAGTTACTGAATACTGAACTAATAAATGTTTCAAATAAATACTGTTAGTTTTCTGTTACTCTGAGCTGCAACTGATATTAATGATTTTCCCTTGCTGGTTAGATCATTATGTGACACATCAAGTTCAATTAGTGTGTAATTATACTTCAAACATTGTGCGAGTGGTATTACTCCATCATCAGATATGCTGTTGTGGGAAACATTTAGCTTTTGCATCTTTACATTTTTGTACAAAACATACGACAAAATTAGTGACCCGGTATTGCCAATGTTCTTACTAGACAAGTCACATAATGGATGTGCAGTGTTGACAGTAACTTGGTCCATATTCCATGATATTACGAGTTCTTGTAGTGTTCTGTTTTTTTTATAAGACTCACTGATGACTACTGCTCCATCATCAGGAATATTACAATGGGAAATAACAAGTTTCTGAAGAGTTGTGTTAAGGCGAATAAGTCTAGCAATCCCCTTAGCTCCATCAATAGCAATACTATTGTAAGACAATATTAGTTCTTGCAAATTCTCATTGCTCTGAAGACAACTGCTGATGGCTACTATCCCGTCATCCTGTATCTTACTGCGGGAAATTTTTAATTTCTTTAGTGTTGAATTTACCTGAAGAACATTAGAAAGCAATTCGGCTCCCTTGCTGGTAATACTATTACCCGAAATATCCAGATCTTTTAGTGTAGTGTTACATTTGAGACATTCACTGATGGCAAACACCCCATCACTAGTAATGGAATTATTTGAAACGCTTAGTTTGAACAATGTTGTATTATTGTACAATCCAAATGCTATCAGTGACAATACATCATCATTAACGTTCTTGTTAGACATGTTAGATATAGGTCGATAGTACTCATCACCGAGTATGTTGACTGCTACACAGTTTCCATTGGTTATAGAATATTTCATCGTGTTGAAACAATACTTTGTGTTGACTAAAACATATTTCGTGTCCTTTGTCCATCCGCTACTAATTTTCTTCCATGAAAAATTTACTTCATCTAAGGTAGTGTTGTTGACTAAAACTTCTTTAATTGACTTGACTCCAATTCTTCCAACTCTACACAATGTTAGTGATTCAAGTGTTCTATTTCCTTCTAGACTATATGTTAACTCCTTAACATGTTCTTCCATTCCATCATCTCCACAAAGTGTTAAACTATTAACACAACAATGTCTAATGATAGCACAATACACACCCCATGGGGATGCATGATTTCCACTGAGGTCAACATATTCCAGTGTTGAGATGTTCTCTTTGTTCTGAATGATATGTTCCAGTAAAATATTCATACCAATTTCTTTAAGATTACAATTTCCTAACTCTAAAATTCTCCACCTTTGCTGGGCAGAGGCAGAAATAAAGAAAATCATATGATGAGGAAGCAATGTTAAACCACTGAAATCAATACTCCCACCACTGAACATTGAAATAATTGGTTTTGGCACTATATCACTCTTTGCCTCCCTGTAACACTGGTATAAGAGTAAACGTTTCAGTTTGTCAGTTTGAATGTCATTGGAGAGTGATATTTCACCTAGATGATGAACACTGTGCACATGCTGAGGAACAGATAGAAAAGAAATTAAAGTGTTTGAGTGTAGTCCAGTGATACCTACATACATCATCCACATATGGTTATACTGGCTGTCCCAAAATGTCATATTGTTCATCAGATGTAACTGTTCCTCATCGGGAAGAGTAGACATGTGGAGGGCAGCAAGGTATTCTTGCATCGTGAAGTGAAGAAAGTTAAAGGACATTGTTCTGCCAGCACCTTTCTGTGTATAATGCTGTACGGCTTGTAATAAACCAAAACCATTAGTGGCACCTGGAATGTACTCAACCTCACGACACACCTTTCTGATTTCATTATATGAAAACACTAATTGATTCCTCCCTAATGCTTTAAAGGCTAGCTCAGCCAGTTTTAGCACAAATCTATATATAACTTCAGGTAACTCTGTCAGTTTCTTTACCATATGTTTATCAGATGCGGCAGTACTCAATAAGTAGCGATACAATGTGTGAATAATGAAAAACTCGTTCATTTCAGTTAATGTTTCAGGTAATTTACCTATCTTGAAAAGGAATACAAGCATTGACAAATAAAGTGGAATAAAACAAAAACCATTGATAATTGGATGATGTTTTAAATACTCGTGTATTTGTATTTCAGCAGGCAAACCATTGAGCGAGTGTGAAATATATTCGTCACGTTGTTCTTTAGCAAACCCAAGAATTTCAATTCTTCTGTCAACTAGATGATGTAAGAACAATGTAGCTGTTGGTCGTGAAGTGACAACTAGTGTGAAATGTCGCAATAATTTTCCAGTAATAATATCAGTGATGAACGAGTTATGCTGTAGGGAAGCAGGGTATTCATCAAAGCCATCAAACACAAACACTATTTTTTCTCCCCTAGCATCCATAAAATACATTTCTAGATCAGAAGTTACTCTTTCAAACATAAAAAGTTGCAGTAAATCCGTAAATGATGTCACTTCATGCACTCTTGGATCTCTTAGAGGAACCAAAAAAACAAATTCACATCCTTGTAATAGCGTACCAGTAGCCCAGGAATATGCAATTTCTTTAGCTAGTACAGTCTTCCCAATTCCTGGAGTCCCTTCTATTAGAATACGTTTCGGTGGCCTACTGGTGCTGGAAGTAATTACTGTTTGGTCAGTAGGATTTGCTGCAAATATTAGGTTGATGTCTTTAGTGACCCTGGAATGTGATGATAGATAGTCAGTTTCTCGGAATTGCTTTGATATCTCAATGAACTCTCGTTGTGTTCGTCTGTTACGATAATGTATTAGTGCAACACTAACAACTGATGTAGGCTGATTTGGTGGCCATTCTTCTGCTGGGGATTTCTGTTTAGCTTTATAGTCAGCACGTAGATCATGAAGTAATCTATTCAATGTTGAAAGTACTGTAGGAAATAAAACACATACAGCAGTCTTATCATACTCTACTCTTTACAATATCACATAACCTTGGATAGGTGAATTGTTAGGAGGTAAATGCTGGTATATTACAACAAAGATTCATAGACACTCAGTTCTATGAATCACAACAGTGGGTTCATAATAGGGATCACCCATGTTTTTTTTCTTCAAAAATCTCAATAGAATACACACTAAAAACCACCCAACAACCCTCTGGTGGTTCTTTGCAATGAGTATAGGTTAACTGGTAAGTAAGTATATTTTAGACAAACCAGAAATTTTTATTGTTATATTGTATAGCAATGTTTACGAGGAAAATCCTGGAATTAAAAAAAAAGGTAACAAGGCAGACCATTTTGCATGTCCATGATTGATTTTTCAAACGAAAACAGCCCAAACCGACTTGTCAAAACACCATTTTGTACGCACAGCTATAGCTTAGAGTTGAATTTGCTAGTGCATGCTGCTTGTTGTTAACACATTTAAATTCAGTATGGGCCAAGAAGCTTAATCTATGCTTAACCCTTAAAGCCGCATAGGCTGTTATATAATTTTTTAAAGCACGTAAAATGCACAAATATTATAAGTAATGAATGCTTAAAGAATGGCTTCTAAAAAGCCAGCACAGATGAGCTTGTCTAATGATATTAAGGGTGCTAGCATGTTTTTGAAGCCGCACAAATGCTGTTCTTTTTACCTTTGATACAGGCAAAAAGGAAGCTACAGGACTCTAAGCTACTGCTTCGAAGATTGACCTAACTTTCTACTATACAGAGACCAAAGTATAAGATTGTACCTTGTTTCATTCACGCACTATAGTTTCTCAAAGTTAACCCATACATTTTTCTTATTCTGAGATACTGGCGGCTTGCACAGGCGTCAAATTTGCTGTGAAGATTCTTCAATAAACTTGTGGAAACTTAGCGCATGGATTTGCCTTTGCACTTCTTCTTTCTTAAGTTATAAAACAAAGAGTGAGTGCCTGCGAGCGAACTTTGACTTCCGGGCCTTGTAACTTCGTGCTGGATCACAACAATTATAATTCCATGCGCTAAAAGTTTACAAATTTATCACTGATGATCCACCAAAGTTTGGTAGAGAACCGACTATCGTGTATTCCAGAATATCACCTTTTGCAATGCAGTGTAGAACTTGCGCATGACAACCAGTTATTACAACAAAATCCAATAAACCACAAATGCCAACTTTATCAAATAACAAGTTAAAAATGAAGTTCTGAACGAAAGAAAAGCTCTTGTCCTATTACACAATGTTGTAGATCGGTATGCAGTGGCAGATACGAAGGATTCAGGAGAAACTGTGTGACACCAGCTAAGAAAAATATCAAGATTATGTAGTACGCTTATAGTACAAGGTGGTGATATAACTTGTGTAGTAACGGGAAATAGAAGGTATTCCTCAGACTTAGTTCAAGAAGGTGTGAATTAGGAGCTAGTTAGCATCTCAGAAAACTAATATTCATTTTCATTGTACTGGAACAATGAAACTGTATGCAGTTTTAAACAGTGTACATTCATTACACTATTTAGAACTGTTGTTTTACTGTGCTATATCTATACTCTATTACCTACTGGTATTAGCCTACTTGAAGAGTGAGCTGGTGCATGCTACTGTGCAAAACTGGGTGTACAGGTATAATGCTTTTGGTTAGCACACAATAGATACAGGTAAACATGTTGTTGAAATGGTAGTTAGCCAAAGCAATAACTTCTCAAGTAGGTATAAGTCTCATACTCTAGACCCATTCCTCTGGGGTTGTGCTAAATGTCTGGAAATAGATATGATTATTACAGGCATCATAATTTTATAACTAAATTCTACAACAGTGTGAATTAGTAGATATGATAAGTTTTAACAATCTGAACAGTCACCATAATAATAATTATGGTATCCAGCAGTAGCTATGTAGTGTCAGTAACAGGAGTCAGTGTCAGTAACATCCTCATCTGGACTTAAAATAATCAGATACCACTTTTGATACATCTAGCAGTTTGACCAGTACCCACAGAATCTTCCACTTCCGATTGAGAATCACTCTAAACTGTAAACATCTGACACCAACAATCGATGTTTCTCATTTCTCAATAGTGTATCAACGTCAGTGTCTGATCATTGTAATCATCATCATCATATGTGGGATATTCCAGAAGATCATCATCTTCATCTATCAGATTAAGAACATCATAAATCCCTTCATGACGGAAACCATGTACTATTGTGGATTGTCCTCCAAGTGCTCATACAATTACACAATCCACTTGCCACTCACAGACTTCATGTGACAGTTAACAAATCTACTGGTTCATCATCATCTTCAATGAATAGTTCAGTCAATTCGTCAGAGTACCATTCCGAAAATTTTGACCTTAGGAAAGATTTTACTACCTGATACCCAGCTACGTTGATTCTCTTTTTACCTTTCTTGTCTAATGTCCACAAAGGTGTTGGAACAAAATTTATGCCTGTCTGATCCCAGTTAAAAAAGAGTTCAGATGGTATGTCATTTAGTGCAGCTGTATCTAGCGCTTCTGCAGGTGTGAATGTTTTTCCTTATCAAGCTCATGAGCTGGGTGATTGTACATAGTAGACACTCTCCTCTTGGTGAAGTTGGCCCATGAGGCGGTCAGTGTTGCAGACCCACCAGTTTCAGCTAGCCTATAGTTCGGTCCATCGCTAACCCTTAGCAGCAACAACTACCAGGTATGTATCAACTGGACAGCCACACTCCCTCAGTTTTAAGACATAAGTCTTCTACAGCGATATCAAGTTTCCTACCCAGCACTAACTTTCTACCTCTCTTCTTAGGGTGTAGCTTGGTAACAGTAAGGTCTTCTTCTCTCTTTGTGTTCATCTACATACGCTTTCTTAAAACTACGCACTGTACTTTCATTGATTATAATTCCAGTTTTTCTTTTGTAGTATTTAGCTGCTGCCGTCGGCCCAAAAATGTATCCAAGTTTACCGATTTGGGTGTGTTCTCTGGGAGAATAAACAGTGTATTTTATTCCTTTCCTTTCTGGGAGATGGCATTTTCCACCGCTGCATTGGCTGATGCTATCGCTGAAGAAGGCATTACTTTTGCCAAAGGTCCTTTAGGATGGGATAGCTGTTCTTTTTTTCATTTTAAATATTCTAACAAAGACATCTCTCTCAGTGAGTTCAACAAGTGAACGCGTGTATTTTATCACATGATAATCACTATAAATAGATGTACACAATAGTGGCGGCATTTTTATTGTAGTGATTATTTTTTTTTTGGCGAATTCGTACTTGATGCAAAAAATAATTCCTTGCGACAAAACCAGCTATACGGTAGTACAACCATTGATTATAAACAATCCTTAATTAACCCATTGCCAGCTGAATTCCTGGCGACTACTAGCCGAATCGCCGAATTGCATCATATTACCCTTGTAAACCATACACAGAACTACTTAGTAACCATACATCTAAATCCTCGCTATGAAATAAGGAACTCAATTGTGTTGTTTACATAATACTAACCACAATGAAGTTATTACTACGCAAAGTCTAAACATTGGTAAAAACCAGTCCAAACAAACAATCGAATCTCAACTAACTATCTACAAAGGTGCCTTACACTCCAAAGAACTATTCTATACAGTTTACTTACAGTGTGATCCATTCCACAGCTGGTTTCTTCGTGATTTGTCCCATTTTTGCTGTTGTGCATGCATATCTGCACTCGTGACCACCATGACATGTCTGGAATAAAGCAGCCGACTGTTGACTTTACCTGTCTCCATTGATGTATAACATTTTCTTTGTTATCAACAACTTGTTGTCAACTCAATGAACGATTTAATTTGCCTATTATGAAAGATTACACTTTACGCTATTACATAACAAACGCGCACTAGTCCGGGAAGGACCCGGTTATCCCAGAAACGGGACCCCTATGGGCGTGTCCACTTTAGCACTAGCGCATCTCACTATTACACGCACTAAACAGTTTATAGCGAAACTAGATTTTACTTACTGCGTGATTTAAAATGCCATGCCGCCATATGGTAGCCGTTAATGGGTTAACCCATAAGCCTGTAGCAACTGGCCAGAAGCCATCAGCAGACATCATGCAGCCATGCTACAAGTGACAATAGACTATTAATTGCAAACACCTTTTCATACCATATGTTAGCAACATCTGTTCATAGTCTCATGTTAAGCCTTATGAAGTGAAGCCATAATATTACCACAAGAATTTACTTTATTAGGTCACGTGATTACACTTAACATGGCTACACTGCATGTTAAAGCCGTGGCTTTCAGTGTTGTAAGAAGAAATTCGTTGTTGTTTAATCAAGAGTACATAATAAAAAATAGAGAGTGTCCAACTCTTACCAAACACACTGATCAGTAAACTTTACTTGTTTTATTTTAACACTTATAGTCAAGTGAAAGGCTTGTTGATTGGTGTCAATGGGACTGCACATTAGTGACTTCTACTGAGATATACTGTATCTCTTGAGTTGTGCCCTTCATGTTGTAGATCAAAGCATTTAACATGTTGGATGAATATACAGCTTGTTGCATCATCACTTGACTCAGTGTGTTTTGGGAGTCTATTCCAGTAGGACACTCTCTCTATTCTTTACTATTTTGTACTCTTGGTTTAATGTGTAGTAGTAAAGAAGACATTCACAAAAGTAAGTAGAGTAGTATAGAAACTTAGTTTAAGGTGATTCGTATCCTTTGTGTGAAATTTTGGTGGCAAGGGTAATTTGTGGTAATGGTATCTCAAATAGTGAGAACAGATTTCTGCATCAGTTTTCTCTAGTATACTAGTGAGGTAGACCTCTGTATTTGTACTAGCTTGTGTAATATATGTATGCGTAGTGACCAGTAGTGTAAAGAAACGGCTTCTATTGCTGTAGTGAGTAATATTTGTAATGTTTTCACAACTTTGCGATGCCACAAAAATCATAATGGTTAATAACTCTTGTGTGCTGAAAGCTACCTAGTCTTCTCTCTTACTGGGCACTAGCTAGTAGCTTATACAAGTGTACAATGTTGTGATACAGATCTGTAGGTGCTCCCTCTGTTGAAATTTGACGTCGAGTGGTTATTTCGAAGGCACATTTTACCCGTGGTGTAAGCCGGCAAGTAAAGATCCCACTTCTCTGAACTTGTAGCTAGGAGTAGAGGGTACATTACTTATTCAATTGCAATATGACTTGTGTGTGTAACCTGTAAGGTCTGTGTGCTAGAACTAAATTTAGGAAAGTTTGTGTATTTTTGGAATTTTAATGGCTTCCAGTATACCATCACCTTAACGACGTCAGGAGCTCATAAGTGACCCAACGCGCTTAAGCTCCTGATCACGTTAAACTGCTAATCACCTGGACTTCTGGTTGGAAGTGTGTATTTTCATAACTCCACTGCGAGCTCATCTAATCTATGTACAAGAACTCAACACCAGGCAATACATTGATTCTTACACTATTCCTATGCTAATTTTCATGGCAGTAGCTTGTTGAGAGTTAAAAAATTATGAGGTCAATTGTAGCAGTATGTAAAATTTCTTTCGGCATCACTTTACGTGAAACTCTTGGTGTATTAAAGGCAAACTCTACCACAAATCTACTCTCCAATAGCATGTACAGGGCGCAGTGAGCACCATTTAGCGCTGTTCCAAGTAGAAAAAATGCAAACAGATTTCAAAACTTTCAAAAGGAGCCAAAAGCCGCTATAACACAGGCAGTACAAAAAATCTTCTTTCTCGACATGCTGCCTTGCAGCCCCAGCTAACATCAGTAGCTAGTACTGCATGCAAGTAACCATGCAGTACAACTTCATCGTCGTGCTTTGTGCCACGGAAGTTGATGCTATTGTTCACAGAGCTGTTCACTGGGAGGTGCTTTTTAAAGACATGAGCCTTATTCCATCCTGCAAGTGTACATTGAGCTATGCTCTTAGCACAGGACAACACAAGGATAGGGATATGTTTATAGCCTGGAATGGTCATTGTCTATTGATGTCCTGAGAGCTAAACTTTTCAACGTTGTTTCTTGATGAAGATAACCTTTGCAGTTTTCGTGTTGTATGTCCCTGTTGCAGATTTAGTCTGTTGCCAGTTGATCTCATGTACTCCTGATCACTGTTAGCCAATTTGCCATTTAATGGCAAGTAAGGCTGCATAAAGCTCACGTCTAATTGAAGATAGTAGACGAAGTGTGGAAGTGGCGTTGTGATAATGTGGTTGCTTGTTATTTAGCTTTCCCCTAGTAGCCCAATGAATAAACTGTTCATGTATGGTTCAAGTTACCTTGCCGTAAGCATTGAATCATTTTGTTTCCTTTCACGTCTGTGTAGCCAGTATTCTTGTCGGCCATTTTGTAAATCATGTGATATCTGTATATCAACTAACATCGCCATCAAGTGATGAGTAAGATGATGCCCAGAGAAAGTTTATACAATGAAGTATGGTGGCCAAGTTATGGTCTTTTCTGTATCAATATGCGAAGGAAGTGTATTTGTACATGTATGTTGTTGATGCAGCAAAACTATTAATAGATAAAGAAAATAGATTAACAGTGTTGCCTCATGGTGATTCTGATAGGGTTGATTCCAGGTGCTTGTTGTTTCCTAATCCCGGTCATTCCATTACACTAGTTCTCACACTCATACCAATAACAAAAATATTCCACTCCTACTGTGATACATCTATAACTTATCTCACCTGTCAAGCTCAAAAGTAATGCCATATTACTTGGATAATCATGAATTTGCTTTTCAACTTCTATGCCTACATGACTATAAAGTTTCAAGCCAATAACGTGGCCAATGAACAACCTAGCACTATGTTCCAACCATTTCTCAACTTGTAGAACAATTCTACACTTTCCTTTTTACTGCTAACAACATGGTAAGTAGTGAAAATGCACAATTGTGGATTCCATCAAGCCTGAATCGTGAAAATTTGAAGCATACTATTGTAGAGTAACGCTTACCTGATGCCTATACCAAATTTTGATAGTCTGTGGTGCATAATTTTGAAAGTTATTTAGCAAGAAAGGAGACCATGTAGCTAGTCAGGGCATTCTCCAAATGACAGTAATCACATGATGGCAACTATTGTGGCGCCAACGAATTAACCAGAGTTGGAACAAACTAATAGTTTTTCAGCGTGAATAATATTAGTACAACAGTAGCTCGGCAGTCTGACAGAGCCTGTTCTGCTAGTCTACGAGACACCTCACTGTTATCTATGGATGTTTTTGTTCATGCATTACAACAAACATGCTGTCCAATTAACTTTATACAGCTGGTTCATCGCCACCTTAAGAACACCAGGATTGTCTTGTGAAAGGGCATTATAACAAGAGTGTCATGATAACAATAATTTTCAATAGCAAAACAAATATTGTGGCATACAGCTGCTTTTGAACAGTCTGCCAAACAAACGAAATGGAAAATTCATGTATGATTTTATTGTATGAATGTATTGCTGTGCATCATGCAATGCACAAAAGCACCATTAAAATAATTCAATTACACTGATATTGCAAGATACTAACACACAAATCCTTATTAACCCACAAATAGGATGTGCAATATATATGTATATATGTGACTGAATTTGACAAAACAAGGCTTCGACGCACAAAGCTTTGTTAGGAGATATGGCGATTTTAAGGAATCATTGTGTAATAACTTCCCAGTGCCTACAGCTGTGCAAACAAAACTTGCACCAATTGTTCATCTGTTCACTAGCTATCACTGAGTGGGTGTATACATTTCTGATACCCAAAATTTGCCTGTTTCGAGCAGCTTTTTTCAAGCGGGTAATAATATCACAGGTGGTAGTAATAGGGTGGGAGGGTGGGGGTGGACGGTGGTCTTAATATACGGGTACAAAACGAAGTAAGAAGACGATTGGAATCCAGAGGCCAAGTTTGGGCTCTCCATGGCCCTCCATGGCCCTCAAATTACTCTAAATTGACTGAGAACACTATTGGCGAGCTCTCTGTGAAGTCCCAGCTCACTACACACCATTATCACAAAGCCATGGCCATTTAATGGTGCCAATCTCACACTCGTGGCTTTGACAGGGTCGGAAGAAAGCTGCTACAGAAACCAGACTTGCCAGTGCTGAAGGAAGTACAGTGTGAAATATGATAGTGTATTAGACCAGCAATCCATTTCTGGTAAAATCGTAAGTTTGATTTTGTGTGTGTGGAAGCCTTGTTATATGAAATCCGGTCACATATATCGATATAGTGATATATCAATACACAATTTACTATCATGATTCAATATTAAAAATTTCATATCGTGATAGTTGTACTTGTCAGATTACATAGCATAATTTTTAACATTTTAATGCAAAATAGCTGATTAAAATAATTTTAACCCTTAAACCTGCATAATCCAGAAAACCGGATTTGATAAAAAACGAATTGAAAACGCACAATACTTTTGCCAATTTACATAGGCAGTTACAAACAAGCATATCTCCTCAAGTGTTCATCTGTTCGCTTTGAAAAACAGATTTTAGTAAGCTATCTGCCAGTATATAAACTTTCAACATACAAACAAGGAACTCACCCACTACGACATGCTGAATCATTTTGCGTCCTTCCACATTCGTATCATCATTGTGCTCGTCCGACAGTGACGTTATCACGTGATACCTATATATCAACCGAATCACCATCACGTGAGGAGTAACATGACACCAAGTAAATCGATACGACGAAGTACGGCTGAGTTATGGCCTTTTGTACATCATTATGTGAAGAAGGAAGATGGAGGGATAGTTCTTCAACTCTTTCAAAGTGAAGCGAGTATCTCTGGGCTGGATGGACACAACGGAGTATGGGACTAGTCAAACCAAAATTTAATGGTGAGTAAGATGGTGTTTGTCATTTTTAGATAGCTTTAACAGTGTTTGTGTTACAGAGTTTAGTTTTACAAGGCATGCATGAGATCCAGTTTACTGGATTATGCGTTTTCAGTGTTTGCATTATACAAAACAGCTGCGGGTTTAAGGGTTAAACAGTTGTGCAGCTACAAAACTGCAAGTGCACATGTAAAGTCAAGAAGTATTTTGTGGTTATGTATAAAACTGTTTATACATACTAATTCTGTATATACTTATTTATTTATAAAAATAAACAATTTTTACCTAATACAATAATTTATCATAATATATATCGTATCATGATATCTTTTTCAAGTTAATGTTTTCTTGGTGATTCACACTCCTACCCACAAATCCTTATTAGGTCATGTATGAAGTGTGTTAGAGAATGGCAGTAAGCTGGAGGGACTCTTTGGTTGATGGTAGTGATTCTAACAATTCCCAACTGACAACATCTTTGTCTTCGTAGAACTGTTGCTGACTGGACCATCACAAGTGCTGCCGTATCACTTTGAACTGGTGTACAAGAGTGTCAAAGCATTCATGCTTCGAGCAAATTAAGGAAGCAGTTGTTGGTCCTTTCCAATCTTTATGCTGTTGATGCACAGCCCTTACCAACTTTGAGCGAACAGCTGCATCACTAGGAAATCTGCGCGTAAGCTGTAGCCCATACCTCCTTCAGTGTGACAACCAGCAACTACACAATGTCTTGGCATAGCATCTTCGCTTTTATGAGGATCTCATATTATCAAACAGTAAAGTGAACCTGACTAGAAACTGGATTTTGATAGTTACAACTATGCGTTTTATGTATTACGCATACTAGAACTCTTCTAGTGATGTTTTATGATGTCGATTTCGTCATCAAAATTACCTAACTTTATGGGTGAATATCTTGTAATGTCAGCATAATTGAATTATTAAAATGGTGTTCTTGTGCATTGCTTGATACAGACAATACATTCATACAATAAAATCATACATGAATTTTCCATTTCAGTTGACCTCTAAATGAGTATTTTCTGTGACGTAATTATGTCCAATGTAAATGTAGTTATGGATGCATAATAGCGTAGACAATTTGTAATTATGCACCAAAAAGCTACTACACTTTACTTTGACATGTACTGTAGGTAGCTATGTGGGAAATTCTGACTTTGGCACTAAATTAATTGTAATAACATGCCAATGTAAAGATTTTATCACATTACCATGTTGAAATAACTATACATCTTGTTTGGATAACTTCTTATTGTTTATATCTCTAACACACAAGTGACTACTTTGACTAACCTTTCCTGTCTGATTGGTTGCAACTCTGGACAATACCAGTGTCCTCCACTGTACAATATAGAAAATACGAGTAAGATTAAACATACAAAAAAACCCCACCATGTTTACACATTCCTCGGAATTGTTCTTCTGTTATCTATAGAAACAAAGTAGTGAACTACCAAAGATTCAGCCTTGTATGTTGAATAGTCTGTTATAGCAACAGACAGTTGGAACAGTAGCAAATTTGATTTGCATAGAACCCTATATATGACATTTAAGCTTTAAAAAGCTATGACAACTGGACTTGGCTCATTACTAGGAACAAGGTGTAGTGGTTCCCTTATATCCCCTTATGCACACAAAGAAGAAGGCCAAAATGGACAACGATAAACTTTATTTCTACCGCATTGTAAACTAGCACTTGTAAATCACATTACTGAAACAAAACAATCGTTACTCTCCATGAACAGGTGAATGATGGTAGCAGGTTTATTTATTTGATTACTATGTTCTGAAGTGATTAAAACATGCACAAAATTTTATGTAACGCACATATTTTATTTCAATACGTTATTGCAATAAAGTTGAACGTTGCCAACATGGTGGGTTTCTCTTACGTCACATACATGCATGATCAACAATATGACAATCACATTACAATCACATGTAAGCTACACTTCATGAAACTGCGAGTTGGCTAAGGAGATGCGTTACTTCTAAATACCAGCAGATACTACCCCTTACTAAAAAGGGAATAAATCAACCAACTATTTATTATTTTGTTTGTGTGTTGTATTAATATACCATATATAGTACTTTGTGTGGGAAAATCAAAGTGTTGCCACTTACTGCATTTTCCATACAGTGCCAATCAGCTACATAATTGTACTGAACAAGTCATCATGCACATAGTTGAGCAAATACAGTAGTACAATTGTGTAGAACAGTTATGTGGATATCAATGGTATGGCTAACGTGCACACCAAAGCTGACCTTTGGGCAAATTGTAAATTCATAGTTTAATGGTGTTCAATAGTACTCAAAAACCTTTGTAACCATGGATACACTGGTGAATTTCCTTGAAGATGGAGATATTTATGGCCTTTCAGACCATTTGGAGTACAAGAAGTAACCTCTACAATTTCCCACCATTTTAGAAAGACATTTTTTCATGAGTGCTGCTGGATTTCAAGTCCTCACACAAAGGAGTGAGGAGGTGGTGGGGTGGGCAACACCTAGCGTACAAAATGGACGGGCAAGCTCCAGACCAAGTTACATTCCCTTGGAAACTCCAGACGGACTACAACAGTAGAGAAGTTTCACAATTTTGAAACTTCACCAGATACTCCAAGCAAATAACATAGTCTTAAGTCACTCCAGTGTTTTCCAGGCCTATAAAGCAATGAACACTACCTATAGAAGTCCATTTTCAGAAAGCAGACCTGGCAAGATCTTTAGTGTGAAAATTTTTAACCAGATAGAGAGAGTAGCTGTGTTTTTAAATCTTGCCCAAAGGTAGGTTTTCTAAAATCAAGTCACAAATATGCATTCCTTAATGGTACATGCCTATCACTTGCAGTTTTGGCAATGCTTAGCTTTATGTACATAGGGCAGTAGGCAAATCATGTATGTGCCACCAGAAAACTGACACCTTTCTGATAGATGCAAAAAGAAACTTAAAGGACAGCAAATCTCCAGCAGCAGGTGCATAGCTAGAATGTCTGGGCACAAGGTTTAACTGTCCCCATGCAAACTCATTTGCAAGAAACGCTAGCCCATCTCAGTGGAGTTTTGATTGAAAAACTGTTTTAAAATGCATAAATCTACCTATACTGTGGTATGCCATAAGGCACGTCTCAGGACAAACTGATGTCACACAGTCAAAAAAATTAAGCCCAATAGCCTTGACTGTTCTTGAGTTACACAGGCAGGCAAGTAGTTGGTCAGTAGAAAATTCCATAGAATTTTTTTTTTTTTTAAATTCGTAACAATCTATTGGAAGAATTTAGGGTCTAACTGAAAGTACTTTTGAACTTGGTTATACTTAACCAATACTGCCAAGGCACCAGGATGATATTATGAAGCTGGTTTTTAGGTGATATTTTTGGCCAGAAAAACCCAAACCTCCATGATCCCTAATATTCAATATGGTACAGTATGATTATTTAGTATTCGGTACTGTTGCCAGTAGTTTCATCAAATTATTGACTTGATCGCTCAAATATTAAAAATGTGATCATAAGATGCTGGGCATTATATGGAAGTCTATAAATAGACAGAAGAATCTTTGTAAAATCATTAATACATGACATTATTTATAGCAACTGTTCACCCTACTGTGCATTTCCATTATGGTATCTTGAGCACAGTAAGGATATAACACTTCTTATTGTTTTACTGTGATTTAATATCGTGCACTACTCCAGCTTGTTTCAGTGCTTTTTATCGATGTGTTATGGTCCCTACTCTAGTTGAAAATTCCAAATTTTTCTGTGTACTTGTTTGTTAACTTTTCTTGTAAATAAATTATTATGAGTGGTGAACCCACGCATACCGCATCTGAAATGGCACTGTGAGCCCCAATTATTAAGTGAAGTATCCATTACGCTTCATTGTCAGCTATGTTCAACCCGTTACACAGCATTTCGAATCAAGAACTATTCGAAAAGCACTTTTGCAATCCATGCATACCAAAAGAAAGAAATGGTGCTGCACGCCCCAGTTATATCAATTATCGTCTGTAAAGTGAAGTAGTCATTACGCTTCATTGTCAGCTATTTTTAACCCGTTACACAGTAGTACGAATCAAGAACTGTTTGAAAAGTACCTCTGCTATCGAAATAGCCACTATGCCAAATATGGACAATTTCTGTTACGAAGGGAAGCCATCACGTGCTATCGCCAAATCGACAGTTGTCACTGTCAACAAAGATGAATGGGACACAAAGGAGGACACTGGTAAGTCCATGAAGAATGCATTGTACGTACTGCGGTATGCCAAAAGGCACCTCTTGGGCTGAAGTGAAGTTGAATAGTGAAAAAATCAAGCCCATAGCCTTAGCCATTATTGAGTTACGCTTGTCTGGAGGCATCAGTCAGTCAGTCAGTCAGTCAGTCAGTAGAAAATTCCATTAAATAAAGTATTTTTAAAATTCAGTAGCAACTTCTTGAAAGCGTTTCGGGTTGATCTGAAAGCTTGTTTGGGCTTAGTTTTACCTAACCAATACTGCCTCATCGTCGTCAGGGAAACTTGAAGCTGGTTTCTAGGTGATGTTATTTCGTGGACCACACCTATTCCTTTGTGTTCCCTACTATACACTACTATCATAGTGTATGATAACATATATACAACCCTCACCTCATAAGAACTCTGTAATCATGATGACAGACAACACTCAGCTGATCTTCAGGGTAATCTTTAAATGGAATGCTCTCTAAACTAACCACTCTAGGACAACCCAAACTTAGTTAAACTACTTTCTAATATAGTTTATTACACAACGCTACAAAAACTATAAGTTCTTTCTGCTACACTTGCTTGCACCAGCTGCCTGTCACAACACCAGTAACTGCCAGGCATGGGGCAAAGTACATCGAAAAGTATTAAAGTAAAGTACAAGTTCTTTTGAGATTTACTTAAGTATAAGTACAAGTACTCAAGAAGGTGTACTTAAGTGCATTTAAGTACGAGTACCAATGTACTTCACCCCAAGCCTGGTAACTGCCTGAATTTATTAAAGTTGTGCTGTATAAAGTGATTGGAGCCAAAAAAACAGCACTTAAGTATTGAAGTGATGTTAAACTTGTTTGACACTGGATGACTAACACAGGTTAGCTAAAGTAATTAGGTTTCTGTGGGGTGGGTGTTTGTCACTAGTAATTTTGGGCAGTACTCGTGTGTGACAGCTGGTATAAGAAGGTGTAGAAGCTAGAAAGAACTTATAGTTCTATAGTGATTGTGTAACAAACTGAAAGTTATTTAGCTATGCTAGGTTGCCCTAGAGTGGTTAGTTTAGGGAACATTTTATTTAAAGATCGCCCTGAGGACCGACCGAGTGTTGTCTGTCATCGTGATTGCAGAGTTCCTATGAGGTGAGGGTTGTATGAATGTTATAGAGTGTATATGTGTAACGGCCCGAGAGCGTGGGTGTACATATCAGGCAAATCACGAGGGCACGTGATACAACTGATATGTACCATGCCAATGCAGGCTAAGAGCTTGCGGGCGACTGATCACCCAAACCAATACGAGGCCAACCACCAAATTCATTATATAGACCAACTTGTGAAATTTGATTATGGGACAGCAACAACTAACATTGTGACTATGTTTGTTAACATAAACGGGCAAATCCTATGGATATCATGGAAACACTCAATTTAGCAATTTTACGAGTGTTTCAAAGTTGCTACATCACTTAAACACTGTTTACACAGTTATCTAAACATCCAGAGGGGTAAGCTTCACTGTAGAGTGGTTGCCTCGTGATATACGAAAAGTGGGCGTGGTACATAATCAAACACGCGGACAAACGCTTGTAAATTACCCATGACACTAGTTCTCACCTTGAACTTTTGTTTGTCAACTCATAGGGCGGTGAGGGAGTCGAATCGCCTCCGTCTGAATGCTGTAGGATGGAAAATCGGCCTCATGGTTTTCATCACGTGAGCAATAATAAACTCCTACAATCGAATGCTGCTAGGATTCTTATAAAAACAAACTAACGTTACCTCACCAGATATCAAGACCATGGTTTATTTTAGTTAAACCATGGTCTTGATATCTGGTGAGGTAACGTTAGTTTGTTTTTATAAGAATCCTAGCAGCATTCGATTGTAGGAGTTTATTATTGCTCACGTGATGAAAACCATGAGGCCGATTTTCCATCCTACAGCATTCAGACGGAGGCGATTCGACTCCCTCACCGCCCTATGAGTTGCCATGGTTTAACTTAAATAAACCATGGCAAGCCAGGGTTTATGAGATATGTACCCTGAAATTTTCCTTTGAAGTTAGGTGGTTTCATGGTACATAAATAGTAGTAAAACTGCTTAGGATGTAATTTTTACTTATTCCATTCCACCTTTTCTAGCCTCCCTATCAATGCCAACTACGTAGAAAAGCTCAAAGAACCTACACATGTACATAAACTTACAACCGAGACACATAAACGTATAAATTCTTACTATACACATCATCAACTGGATCAAGACCAAGTTTCTGTCTTCTCACATTAGTAAAGGCAACCTCCAGTGCTTTCCATGTAGCAGTAGGAGTTACAGGTGACTTTAACCACTCATACAGCATCTTCCGTAAACAAGCATTGTTCTGTTTTAGGCCACTGCTCTGTTGGGGGCCAGTGCCTTTCAAATCATCAAGCACATCAAGTTCTAATCCCAACTCTATGCCAATGTCAAACCAGTCAGCAGCATATTCCAACGGAACATATTTTCTGATGCCTCTCTTAGTTGGAGTATCATCCTCTACAGGTCACACATGATACTGGTAATTGATAACAACACACAATACAAGTCACTTACTATTTTGAATCTGATCAATCACTACTGCACCCAGCACTAGCGTTACATCTGTCACAACAGATAACCTAAATCACTACACATACACCACCTGTGTACTACTAATACACCAGTGCAGTGTTAACACACTGTATATTGTTAATTGTCCACATAGTTAACAGTGTTGGGCAAGTTACTTTTTAAAAGTAACTAGTTACATTATTACATATTACTTGCAACTGAACTATTTAGTTACAGTTACATATTACCCATAAAATAAAGTAACTATAATAATATTACATATTATATTACTTTGTGTCCACAGCCTTAAACTGTCACATGTGAAACTACCACCTTATCATGTGACATGATTGCGTTGTTGGACAATGTGCAAATCTTGGTTATAAGTAAGAAGCTTGTGAATAAGCTTCATTCAGTAGGCTTCATTACTTCGTTGTGGCTAGGCGTTACTCAGTGAATTACTAACGAGATTAGTAACTTTGTTACTTGTAGTAATAATATTACGTAATATTAGATTCGTTACAGTAACTATATTACTTAAGTAACGCGTTACATTTATAAGTAAAGTAACTTGGGTTATATTACCTGCGTTTATAGCGTATTTCGTTATATTACTTAGGTACCACAAAAAGAATATTACGTAACGCGTTACATAAGTAACGCGTTATTCCAAACACTGATAGTTAATACACCACATGACACGTGATTGGACCCTTTACAGCTCATTGTAATTGACTGTATGTGCAAAAATTTGAGTACTATAAGTGTATGTACGTTTTGTCATCTACACTATAATCAATTTACTAAAACTGGACTCAGTGTCAAATAAATATCCACAAAGATCAAGTTAGAGGTTGAGAAATTCTGCAGAGTATTCCATACCAAAATTACGACCATTTATCAAGACTCACAGTAGCAATGTATGTATGTACGTATGTATTAACTCAATATTATAGACAACCACTTTTATATCCATACTAGCAGTGGTACCATACAAACATAAGGAAATATTAGATTGGAGTAGAAATCATAGAATAAAAGTAGTAAAACAAGACAGGTTGCCTACACCTGCAGATATGCTATTGGACAATTACTTTATGTATAACCAATAGCTAGTACATGTCTGAACCAGGTCCTTAATTGTGCTGCAGTACAGTGGAACCAATATCAGCATTCTCAGTTAACCAAAATACAGAAATGACTGCTATATTAGAGTAGTGACTGTTCTATTAGGGTAGTTGATAGTACTGATATCATACACAGTTTCAGAGATACTGACTTATGCTGGTCCCAAGGGGTTCAGATAACTGCGGTTCCACTGTACTACATAAATAACAGTACCTGCATTGTAGTGTTGTCCATGTAACAGTAAGGTTGTGCCTTTGCACACATTTTAATTTCCTAAAGCAAGACTTGACACCCTTTAACTGGACCCTGGTACGTACTCAACACAATGGTATGTATGTACTGTACATTCCATATTGGTCATGTCACATTCTACTAGAGCACATCCCTGATTAAATATTACACTGTGATATTACTTGGAGGTTACTGCCCCTCATGATCAGCAAAACAAAAAAAAGTGTCACTGTCATTTACCATACGTATATAGTATCAAGTAAATATAACAGTGCAAAGTTAGGAATAATACTATCACTAACTTGGCATGAGAGTGGACTCCAGTGAAGGAGTAATTCCAGTGCTCTCTTGACTATAATAACTACCTCTTGCCATTTGTTGTGAGCTCTGTTGTTGATGGGGTTGCTTAACGTTAACAGGTGATAAAGATGGTGGCATCGGTCCCTGTAATGTCACTACAGAATATATAGATGAGTATAAAGCAAGTGTCAACAGAAACACTCATTAAATGATACCAAGAGTATATAATAGAAACCAAGAGTGTCAAACGGTGTATTAGCCCTTGATTAATGATTGCATAAAGTAACATGGATATTTCAATAATTGTTTGTTTACGTGAAATGGTAATTTGAAATGCGTACGTGGCAACGGGTCTTTGTTCGCCAGTTTTCCGTGTTATTCAACAAAGTATTCAACAGTTATTGTACAAGGAAAGTGTAGTAAGGACCCAAGGTAATCCCAGCTCACTAAAACAACGGTTGGCCAAACAAGCGCGTTGCCACACCTTCAGGGATCCGCTTGGCAGTGCCAGAACTTTAACATTAGCTAATTCCCTTTAATGCTATCATGTTTTTGCTTGGTTTAGTGGCTGAATTGGACTAAACACAGCAACCCTTAATGGCAATGAAAACGAACAACTACTGAAATATCCGTGTTACTTTACGGAATGATTAATCACGGAGTAATGCACCGTTCGATACTCTTGGTTTCTATTATATACTCTTGATGATACTAAGCAAGTACTTACAATGTACAAAGTACACACATCTGTAATATATGATCAAGCAGATATGCACACACGTATGTGCACACATGCACACAGCACACACACTACATACACCACACCACACCACACCACACCACACCACACACATAGATACACACAACACACCAAGACGTTCAGTCAATTCTTTTGCCAAAGCAAGTTTCCTAACAGAAATAAGCACATCAATAATATTCTGCCAAGTAGCATCACGATACTGCAGCCATTCTGAAAACATCTCAAGACAACACTCCTCAATCAACTGAAACTTCCTTCTAATTGCGTTCCCAATAGTCTGGCCCTCGTCACCCATTAACAGCACACAGATCATCTCCCATTTGTCTGCTGCCATAGGTACTACCCAGTTTACTAGATCAGCTAGTTCAGGCTTTGTTTGTAAGATGGCCGAGATAGAAGGGGAATGACTTGCCACTACAAGAAAACACAATAATATATCATAACAGATCACACATTGTCTTACTTATATGCACACCCTTCATCAAAAGCAATATATGTCACACAGTGTACATGCAAGTTTGGTTTCAGTGTGAGAGAAATAACCAAGGTCAGGTCATCCAGGTCATGTATTCTCTAATTTATCGATCACCTGGTTCTGATCCAGATTGTGACTTTGATCAAGTGCAGTATGTAGTCTTGTTTGACAGTGATGATGGAAGTATATATGCTCAGAAATTTATTACTATTTTTTAGTGATCACTTATTGGGGGAAATGTTACCATGACATAAAAATGCTACAAGTCATCCGGTTGCAGCCACGCCTACTTTCCGAATATAAGAGTACCTGCTTTTCTGAGTTACTAAATCTACCACACATTCATCTTTAGTTCTTGACAACAACTGTGTAAGCGAAAATATTGGCAGTTCAAAATTGGCACTTTGGGACAAAACAACACTTTTAATTTGGCAAATCCTTAAAGCAGTGCACGCATACTTCACAAGGTTATGTAGAAGGCTCTGTGGTGTGTCGGTATTAGTAATATTAAAGTGTTAATAAGGTTTTAAGTATCGTAGACTCCCCTTCCTGGCGGGCACTTCTGTAGCAAATTTGGATCCAATCGGATAAGAGATTACAGAACTACATATGTGTGAAAATCACGTTTTCTTTCTTCCTGTCAATACACCCAAGGTGTTGCGTGCCGGCTTCTTGGGATGCATAACACACCACTGTGTGTCTTGATGTTAATACTGGGACTTTTTTTATTGTGTACTAAGATAAAGTGACCAGTCTGTTAGGTTTTATTGTGGTTAATTGTTTAGTAAGATAAAGTGACCAGTCTGTTAGGTTTTATTGTGGTTAATTGTTTAGTAAGATAAAGTGACCAGTCTGTTAGGTTTTATTGTGGTTAATTGTTTAGTAAGATAAAGTGACCAGTCTGTTAGGTTTTATTGTGGTTAATTGTTTAGTAAGATAAAGTGACCAGTCTGTTAGGTTTTATTGTGGTTAATTGTTTAAGGTGATTGGACACTAATTTGTTAGTGCCAGAAAACCCAATCAGGGCTTATCTGTATTCTACAATAAATTGACCAGGCTAATTTTACACTAGGATAATGACTGCTGGGAGTCAATTACATGTAGCATGCAAGTTGTTGGGGTAGGTATAAGAGAGTGGCAGCTTGGAGTCTGCTAATACACTGGTTGGTAGCCATGCAGGACCAGTATAGCAAGCTGCTGTTCTGAATGGCACTGATAAGTAGACACAACTTGATTCACAGATGAGTTGGTATCACACGTATGCAGTGTGCAAAATAACTCTTCAGACATGTCCTGTCGTACTGTCAGGGCATTGCAAAACTTGAGTGGACATCAAGCAATTTGACCGGACATTTTAACTTTTATTGTTTCTCCTTTCCTGTGTTTCTACCACTTGTATGTTTGTTTCAAACATTGGGGCCACCAATGTACTGTAGAGCTGATTACTTATCAACCACTCACTGATAGTACAGCATTTTAAAGGGTAGCTACTGGCCACATGAAAGGGCTTCTATGCAATCAATTGGGCCTTTGTAGGAAAGGAGTCATAAGGACTTCAGTCAAGGCTTGCCTTGGAATGATATAGCTATATGGTCAAACTTTGCTTATGCTGGCAGCTGCCATGGCTTAGAATATATAGTGGCTCTATCCCTAATATAAATAGATGCACTGATGTCTTGTTCATTCTAGCTTAAAAACTGGTTATACAGGTGATCATGAATACCACAAGTAAAAGCTACTAATTGTAATCAGGTTATAAATACATTTTACTACAGCAGTTCAGGTGAATGATACAAGTAGGCTGGCACAACATAGTAAACTGTTAACCTCAGAGTACATCTTGAGCATACCCTTGTGGTCAGTACAAACCAAAAAAAACAAATAACTTAAGGGTGGCGGCTATTTGAAGCCATACAACATGCAATTTTTGTATTGTTGCTTATACTCACATAATGTATAAAATGAATCCATATGCTACTTACGTTGGAAGTGCTTCTCTTTCTCTTCAACACAAACCAAACAGAATTCTTCTAGCCTATACCATTTTATAACTATGCGTAGTTCTTTATGAAGCGCTTAAATCGAAACTAGTTCTCCATTTTTCACAGTAGCGCACTGGAAACCACGTTGAACAAACTTCAGCTTATAACTCACAACTCTATGTTTAGTATTAGTACACAGCGTACATAGAACTTAAGTTAGTACTAAAGGTGTGCTACACCATTCAAAACCTCATGTTCTCGGTGCCGTAACTCATGAAGCCATAACGCTACGAACAAAATCTAAACATAGACCTCTGGAGAATTTATCAGCGAATCTCCCTACAAAATTTGAAGCCTTCACGGCTATCACTCAAAAACTAGTTTTATTTTTAGTAAACATGTGCAAAGATTGCGTGCGCCCAACATTATTGATACAACAACCACACAAATTCCTATTGACCGCAATCACCAATTTTTCAAAATAACATGTCATAAACGCTGTTCTAAACACAAAAAGCTCTGTTTTCTCTTCTTCACACACAGGAACAGCTTCTTGCTCCGCCTGGAGTCTCCAAGTCGCTCTTGGATAGGTTACGCTAGGCACGCCATCATCAGCACAGCTTGTAACGCCTTGTGATTCCAGCTGGTAACATTGTCCCCTACATAAGCAGCTTACAATTACAATACTAACTACCAGAATACCCTGTCACTCGAGAAAACAAGGCACGAACGCATGTTGCCTACAAGTGAAAAGTGCGTTCACACTTGTTTCCTTAAATAACACTTACTTTTAGATTAATTCATGTTAGTGTAACTGTTGATCCATCAGACAATCATTTGCTAACACTTCAGTGACGATTCTGAAGCGAAAAAACATGCTAGTGTTCTCTGGCGCAAAACATGTCCGCTTAACATGGATATATATATATTACTACAAGTATGGGTATGTGTAGTAATGCCAATTATGATGCAATAGCCGCATGTGGTTTCTGGGCTGGCACTTAAATGGCTTCAAATATCAGCGAGCACCCTTAATTCCATGTCAATACCATCATGTCTGGCCTCCCTCCTAGCCCAATGCTAACACTATAAACTTTGAAAGGACATTATTTCCAGACAAATTCAATGATGGCCTGACACCTAGTGTAATTGACCGGAAATTGTCCGGACGTTATTTTGCACACTGCACGTATGTAGCTTGTACTCAGTTTTTTTTTCTTTTTGTAGATGTGACTGCGACCACTTTTCAGATCCTGAGTTTTACCTTTGCGATATAAAGCTACTTCAACAACTAAGAAATATGCTGGTGTCTGTAGACATTGGAGAGAATGGGCTTCAAAAAATAAGTTACCAATTTTCCCTGTTGACGGGGGGCATGTACTTGCAGAACTGGCAGAAATCAAGTGCTTGAAATCAGCAGTGGAAGCGCTCATATGCTGGCATGGGTGCAACTAACAGCAGGAGTTTCATCCCCTACAGATTCTCCTTTAGTCCGTGCAACCCTATGGGGCTTTAAGAGAGAGTTGGCTAAGCCGGTGATGAAGAAGTCACCATTCACAGCACAGAAGATGGAAGCCATACCACAAGATGCTAAAAAGACATAAGGTTTGGTGCAGCTTGTCTCCTGTCCTTTGTAAATTTCATCAGATTTGATGAGCTAGCCAATGTCAATGTTTGTGACATGGTTGGGGGCAAGCTCTTAACCTTGAGAATCCCACAAAGCAAGACAGAAAAGTTGAGACAGGGCAACAAGGTGCTAATAGCAAGGTCCGGTTTAGATACTTACCTTGTGGCCATACTGTAGGTATATGTGGAGGGATTCGAGGGAAGACATCCGTTCTAACAGCAGCAAGTAGTGTCAAAGTGGTAAAGCTTCGACTACTGGGGTGGGTTGTCCTTGTCCCAAACCAGAGTAGAATAGTTTCTCTACAGAAGAGTATAGCCTCAACAGCCTGACAGTAGGAGAGCCACAACAGCAATAAGGCAGGAGTGCCAGATAGACTATTCAAGAAGCTTGTGTTGTGGAAGTCCGAAAATGCAAAAGATGACTATATTACGGACTCCTTGGAACGGTGGCTATCGGTGACAAGGAATCTATGAATTTAACTGTATCTTACAACTGTACAAGTTGAATTGTGTTGGCTGTATAGATAGATGTATATGCTGGCAGGGGATTTGGTATGTGGGTAATCTATATGGTATGGTATTCATGATTTATGCGTATTGTACCTTGTCCAATCCACCATCTTTGACATCTAGAGTATGCTAATTGGCCGTAAATATGAGTAGCCTGATTCCACCTTCACAGCTACAGTCCTACGTATGTATAAGGAATAGTGTGATATGGGTTGGGGCAAAGGTTCAAGAAGTATCTTCTCAACTGTTTTATAGTGTGTCCATTGTGTTTTCTCAATCAACTTGTGTAGAGAAAGCCTTGAGGCTGTGCTTCATTTTCGTTCGCGTAAGTATGGGTAACGTCCCCTTTTCAACTCAAAGGATTCGCTACCTCTGGTAGCCTCAAGAGGTAACCTCAGGACTTCCAACGTTGTTTCAAAGATATTAAACGTCTATAAAACAGAAAGGGAAGATAGTTCACGAAGTATATGAAGAGTCGCCATACCCGTATTTCAGACCTCCAAGAAGAAACCACCGCAGAGCAAAGTTTATGTGTGTGGTAAGCTTAATTTAGTTTTCTATTCTTACATCCTGGCTGCTTTTTATCATGTAATGATTTTGCTCACGTGGGTGCGTACGGTCAAACATAGATAGGTACACCCACACACACACTTTTACGAATACAATTTCAGTAAGCCAGGCACGCATCTGGTTTAACAAAGTGTAATGGCCACCACCTCACTATTTCAGTAATTGATAGTTGGGGTATGTATTGACATAGCTGGGACGTGCGGCACCATTTCAGATGCGGTATGCGTGGGTTCACCAGGCATAATAATTATTTACAAAAAAAAGTTAACAAACAAGTATACAAAAAAATGGAATTTTCAACTAGACTAGGGACCATACACTGTAGCACATCAATAAAAAGTACTGAAACAAACTAGAGTAGTGCACGATATTAAATCACAGTATAACAACAAGAAGTGTTATATCCCTACTGTGCTCAAGGTACCATAAGAAGGGCACCATAGGGATATAACACTTCTTAAATACCAGTGCATGGGAGTGTCAAAGTGCCACGCTGGGTTATAACTACCATACAGCTAGACAGAGCGGCACAGCTACTGTACGATATGATAACTAACTTATCACCCTATTGCGGAGCCATTCAGTCTTGCTCGTGACATCATAATAACCGCGAATGCTATTGTTTACCGATGGAACAAAGAGCCAAATAAGGAAATATTGATACAAAACACACCAGTACAGCACTTAAACCTGCCGTTAATCCTTTATACAGTAACACTACAAATTACCATTACGATAGTTTAACAAATGTCAAGAACAGTCTGTGCCGATTTTCGCTCCAGCAATCAGTCCCAACAGTCACTATGGTGAAGAACTAACTTCTTTCGATAACCTCTAGCTTCATCGTTCTATCTCGGACTACGGTCTTTTTTCCCCTTGCACGCCACGCGACAATGCCATACTAACTTCTGACGAAGGCGAATCATACCTGGAACTGCTCCTTCGTAACACGCCCTTCGCTACAGTTTGTAGGCAGTATGCAGAGTCTCCCTTGTAGCTACGAAGTTGAATCTCCACACAATCCGGACGAAATCTTGAGCACAGTGACAGGAACTCAAACCAGAACTTAATTTACTATCCGTAAACTTCCGTGCACTGGGATATAAAACAGTTATATCCCATATACTCGGATGATATCATTGTTATTACACTCGTCCTCAGCTCCGCCTCGGACTCATGTAATAACAATGATATCACCCTCGTAACGGAATATAACTATAACTTGTTGTTTTACTGTGATTTAATATCGTGCACTACTCCAGCTTATTTCAGTACTTTTTATCGATGTGCTATGGTCCCTACTCTAGTTGAAAATTTTTGCTTACTTGTTATGTAAATCACAGCAAGAGTACATCATACACTACGATAGTAGTGTATAGTAGGGACCACAAAGGAGTAGGCGTGGCCCATGGGATAAGATCACCCAAAAACCAGCCTCAATTTTCTCTGACGACGATGAGGCAGTATTGGTTAGGTAAAACTAAGCCCAAACAAGTTTTCAGATCGACCCGAAACATTTTCATCTAGTTGCTATGGAATTTTTTATTTAATTATTTAACGGAATTTTCTACTGACTGAGTAACTGACTGATGCCTTCAGACAAACGTAACTCAATAACAGCTAAGGCTACGGGCTTGATTTTTTCACTGTTCGACGTCGCTTTGGCCCGACAGGTGCCTTTAGGCATACCATAGTACGTACATTGCATTCTTCATGGACTTACCACAGTGTCCTCCTTTGTGTCCCATTCATCTTTGCTGACAGCGAAAAGTGTCAATTTGGCATTAGCACGTGATGGCTTTCCTTCGTAACAGAAACAAGAATGGAAATCGTCCGTATTTGTCATAGTGGCTATTTTGAAAGCAGAGGTACTTTTCAAACAGTTCTTGATTCGTACTGCTGTGTAACGGGTTGAACATAGCCGACAACGAAGCGTAATGGATACTTCACTTTTCAGACGATAATTGATATAACTGGGGCGTGCGTGGCACCATTTCTTTTGGTATGCGTGGATTTCAGAGGTACTTTTCGAACAGTTCTTGATTCGAAATGTTGTGTAATGGGTTGAACAAAGCTGACAATGAAGCGTAATGAATACTTCACTATTCAGATAATAATTGGGGCACGCGGTGCCATTTCAGATGCGGAACGCATGGGTTCACCACTCATAATAATTATTTACAAGAAAAGTTAACAAACAAGTACACAGAAAAATTTGGAATTTTCAACTAGAGTAGGGACCATAGCACATCGATAAAAAGTACTGAAACAAGCTGGAGTAGTGCACGATATTAAATTACAGTAAAACAATAAGAAGTGTTATATCCCTACTGTGCTCAAGATACCATAATGGAAATGCACAGTAGGGATATAACACTTCTTATTGTTTTACTGTAATTTAATATCATGCACTACTACAGCTTGTTTCAGTACTTTTTATCAATGTGCTATGGTCCCTACTCTAGTTGAAAATTCCAAAATTTTCTGTGTACTTGTAATAATAGAATAGGGGGGAGAGTGTCTAACTTCAGTAGATTCGCCAAACATACTTCACTCAGACCTTATGTAATCAACCATAGCCACAAATGTGACAAATGGCCTGCTTTTCAAGGAGGTTGTAATACTTCTCCTGCTTCAATTAGCAAATATCAACAGTCTTCTGGTCATTAAAAAGGTATTAATTTATTACAATATATTTTATGGATTGAAATTGGAGGGTTTGAGGGCAATGTGTTTGTACAAATTACATTGAGAGTTAGATACTCTCCTCTCTCCTCTATTATCATGTATACTCTTGATCGTCACAGTGAGTACATTGCATAGCAATTCAGTAGTGGTGTTTAAAAGGTATACTAACCTGGATTAGTAACAGGAGAATTTTTGTATCTTCGAGTGTCCATACAATAAATGCCAACTGGAACAGTTTTAGCTTGCACTGGTTCTGTATACAATACAAAAAGATTTTAATATTATACATGTAACAGTAATGGAAGATGGAAGTATAGTTAGCAGGCAATCGGCATAATTATATGTACGCACACTGTATCATACAGTACAGTACTGTATATTAGGGATCATGGAGGTCTGGGTATTTCTTGCCAAAATATTACCCAAGAACCATCTTCATAATACCATCCTGGTGCCTTGGCAGTATTGGTTAGGTAAAACCAAGCCCAAATGTGCCTTCAGTACGACTCTAAATGCTTCCAATGGATTGCTACAATTAAAAATATATATTCAGTGGAATTTTCTACTGCCTGCCTGAGGCTATATATGGGCTTGATTTTGTCACTGTTCGACATTGCTTCAGCCTGACAGGTACCTTTTGGCATACCGTAGTACGTACAATGCATGCATCATGGACTTACAGTACCTTTATCCTCCTTTATGTTTCCTTTTGCTGACAGCCCAAGGCGTTGATTTGCAGTAGCACTATGGCTTCCCTACATTTGGAAGTGTCCGTATTTTCCGTGACTCGCCACAGAGGAATATTGCTGGGATCAGAAGTAGAAACAGATAGCAGATACTTGAAAAAAAAAGGCATGACGTGGTCTGTAGGCACTGTCAACACCAGAAGAGGGTGGACACGATATAAGCGCTACTGAAAATTATTACCGTTAATTGAATATTTCTAATACCAAGACTAAAATGGAGTGATTAAAACTGTTTAACAACAGCCACACTAATTTATCTTGTGCTTCTTGTGACAAACGTAAGAAAATGAGTACGAAGGTGTCTTATTTCCTGCTTGATTCTCCATGAGGACACGCTAGCGGCGTCCGCTTTCCTTTCTTTAATTCCATGGGAGCGAGCATATAGGAGGCTTATTGTATATCATAATACCTTCTTTAACGATTGTTGGGCTTGAATAGAAGCTTATAAGGTGTCTCTAGAGTGCAATGCATCGATCCCACCGACAAACTTATTGTACACGTGATCTTCTATAAATTCAAGAGTGATTTATGTGTCGGGAATAGCGGGGAAGAGTGGGACAGACCGGCTAAATATACTAAACATGAAGCACACTTTCAAATGGTGCTTATTTAAACTTCGCTGTAGGCTTGGTTATACTTTTAATACAAATGTATGCGCTCATGTGTGCATGTCCACCCTCCTCTGTGTCAACACATAGCTAAATGGAATAAATGTGCACTTTATGTATATGTTAAAAGCATTGCCGCGAGCGCTATATGAAAAATAAAGCATGAGGCGCATGGCCGAGATGCTAATAAAGCACGAGGCGAATGCTTAAAATGATTTATGGAACTTTCTAGTTGTGTAGCTTCACCATACACTAGGACTCGTAATTAACACGCGTTGCACGAATTATTAGCAGCCTGAATGCACACAAACTAGTTTAACAAAGTAACTCATGCATAGTTCACCCTAGTTTGGCATAGTATACGTTCATCACGTATTTTGGCAGGTTTTGGTCAAAACCCACAATCGATTCTATTGTGACACATGGTGTAGTATTTCCATGATATCTCCAGGACTTGTCTGTTTACATTAACAAACGTAATAGCAATGTTATATTCTCCCACCCATCATCGAAGTATTTAGGTATGTCTATAAAAGCAATCCAGTGATAGAACTCGTATTGGCTGGGGTTATTGACCACTCAGCGTGGCGAGGCTATCAGCCTTCACCGGCTTGGGTGATTAGTTGTACTGGCGTGAGCACGGCGGGTTATTTATTAGCCTGCACTAAGGCATGTGGGCAACTGTGCTTTAATATATCAAGAGTTTATAATTACTACTTTATACTATGAACTCTTGATTGTATGAATAAAGCACTGTTTACCCTAAAGTGTACTTTATAAAATTTAAAGTACACTTTTTCCTTTGATCTCACCCACGCAAAGTTCTATAAATTAATACAAATTTAAGGAAGGTGCATTGATAACCGCTGCTGTCACCTGTAAACAGCTACCAGTGTATGTAGTTAACTTTGTCATGTAAAGTGAAAACTTACCACCTCTTGCTGTTTCTTTTACACTTAGCATAACAAGATACAATATGCATGCATTGTACACTATCGACTATCAAACTGTAGGGGGCTCATAGTATTAGTTTACAATAAATCTGATCATTCAAAATAAGCATTACAGATGCCCACACATGCAAATACATACATACATACATACATACATACATACATACATACATACATACATACATACATACATACATACATACATACATACATACATACATACATACATACATACATACATACATACATACATACATACATACATACATACATACATACATACATACATATATACATACGTACGTACGTACGTACGTACCCATCAATAACATTGATTCAATCTTGTTAGCTAATTCAAACATTTCAATGCCTGGAACTCTCAAGGCTTCAATCAACTGATTCCAAGTTGCCTTATAAGATTTCTGAAGCCACAGCTGAAACATACTGGAACAGCACTTCTCAGCATCCTTGGGGTAATCTTCTTGCAAAATGTGTAGTTCATTAACACTGTCATCTATCAGCACTACTCCTAAACCAAACCAATTCTTTGAAATCTCCTTTTTGAACCGGTGCAGAAGTCTGAGAGTGGGGCAATCACTACCTGTCAAATGTTGAAAATGATAATGTATAGTGTACTTCTGTTTATCTGTACCACTTTAATAAATTGATCAATTGGGAATAGGTGTATGTTCTATTAGAATTATGAAAGATAGCATTAATCATACAGTACAATAGTACTGTATCATTGGGCTAGCCAAAAATATCCCCCTAAACCCAGCCTCACAATACCTTCATGGTGTCTTGGCAGTAGGTTATGTACAACAAAGCCCAAAAGTGTCTTCAGTACAGCCTGAAACACTTCCAAAAAGTTGCTACGAAATTTTACTCTTTTTTTTTTGTTTAGTGGAATTTTCTACTGACTGCATGACTGGTTCCTTCAGACTGCATGACTGGTTCCTTCAGACTGCATGACTGGTTCCTTCAGACTGCAGAGCTTATGATAACGTCCGGACACCGGACAAAATCCGGTCAAATTGCATAGATGTCTGACCATAATGCAATTTGTCCGGACACAGTGTCCCATCAAAGCATAAAGAAGGAGCCTAAGGGCTGAGCTGGCATGCTATCAACAATAACATTCACTTGGTTGCCAGGAGATAGTATACATTCTTACAACCCAAGGGAGTGACCATAAATGTACCATTGCCAACCCACTGGTGTACTTTAACCACATAACAGCTGCAGTAAGGCATGTGATGTCTTACCACTATAATGTTTATTTGCTATGCTACAGTAGACATGTTGGGCATTCATCTCATGTCCAGTCAATTTTGGCAATTGTCCGGCCGATTTTGGTTTGTCAGGACATTGTGGCAGGACAACAGAGAATTCTTATCATAAGCTCTGAGACTGCATGACTGGTTCCTTCAGACAAGCATAACTCAATAACGGCAAAGGCTATGGGCTTGATTTTTCCACTGTTCAACATTGACAGGTGCCTTCTGGCATACCGCAGTATATACAATGCACGCACCGTGGACTTATCTTTGTCCTCCTTTGTGTCCCATTTCTTTTTGTCGACAGCCCAAGGTGTCAATTTGCGGTCACTCGATGGCTTCCGGCCTACATTTGTAAACGGGAATCGTCTGTATTTTTCATGGTGACTGGATTGATTGCAGAGGCACTTCTCCTACTGTTCTTCATTTGTAATGCTGTGAAATGGGCTGAACATAGCTGAAAGCGAAGTGTTGATGTTTCAACCCAGCAATTCATAGTTGGGGTATGCGTTCAGTCGAAAACATTACCTCTGGCACCATCCTTTCTTTTGATGTGGTACGCATGGGTTCACCAGTCATAACAAAAAAGTAAACAAACAAGTATAAGGAAAATTTAAGAATCTTAAAATCATAGAAACAAAAAGTAGGGAAACAAGGGAGGTCGCCTACACCTACAGATATACTAGAGGACATTTAATCCCTAATTCAATCGACTGAATTAGGGATTAAATGTCCACTAGTGTATCTTCAGGTGTAGGAGACCTCCCTTGTTTCAATACTTTTTTCTGTGATCCCTAATCGAATTTTAAATTCCTTATACTTGTTTGACATGTGTTAATATGAATACGTAAGTCAGTACATTAAAAGGCTCCATTTATTCACTTATACAAACACATGAGTCGTTGACTATGAATATTGAGATTCAATTAACCAAGGGAATTGGTTTAGTCACAGTTACAAATATATATATATATGTGCATGTTTCCATGTAGCCGATCCTGAAATATGTGACTGGATCTGCAAAAACCCGACACAATCGCACATTTTTCAAATTCCTATTTATTAAATATTTATAATCGACTTAGCCAAATGCATGTTCTGGCAAAGTTTCAGCTTCATATGGCAATAATTATCTCTTACAGCCCTACAAAGTAGCAACAACAGAATAATCAATTTGTACAACAAGTAAAATAATCAATCAACGATTTGTACAGCAGCTATCAAAGCATGATCTAATTACCTGTTTAGTTATACTACATACATCTTACTCAACACAAACACACACTCAACACATACTTTTTCCAAGCATTTCAGTTTCACCTATTACAGAAAATATTCACATTAACATTAAATAAATACATAAGTATGTACGTATGTATTATAGGTCTATGGTCATAATAATACATTACTATCAAACAGTACAGTCATACTGTTTAGTAAGGCTCCCCCTAAAGTGACGTGTGCCGCTAAAAAAACCGCGTCTAAAAAAAGTCGTGTCTTAAAAAGTTGCGTCTAAAAACCATCATGGCAATACGTATCATTTGTGGAGAAAATCACCTTTTACGGAATAGTCTTATTCTATTCAGCATCAATTATAACATTAAAAACAAGAAAACAGTTACAGGCGTCTGGATGTTGAATCCAAAAAAAAAAGCCATGCCTTGAAATTTCGTCTGCTTGCCTGCTTGCCAGCCTGACCATAGTCACAAGGCTTACTGATAATCCACGAGTTGCCAAGTCTGCTGGATTATGACCTGATGCAATAAAGCGAAACTTGAATTCTCTATTTAATTTGATTTCTTTTAGTCGGTTCTCGACAAAGACTGACAGTGGTTTTGTTGTTTTTAACCAATGCAGTACACACTGGGAGTCAGTCCATATTATCGTCTCTGATATGGTCATTCTTAATTCAGTGGCAAAAAAGTTCGCAGCTCTAGTACCAATCAAGACAGCCAATAACTCAAGACGAGGTATAGTGAGTTTTTTCACCTGCTTAGACTTTCCCTTTCCTGTTGGAACAAGTCGTACCCTGGAGAATATAAGGTTAGTTTGAATATCAATACCATTAACAATCCTCAAATAAACTGTTGTAGCATAACAAACCATAGACGCATCACAAAACACTAATAACTGACATACTCCCCCATTCTGATTACCCACAAACCGGGGAATAATTAAATGAGCAATAGAGGTAAGTATATTGATAACTTGATTCCAGTCTTTGACAAGGTTTCAGGTAAGGGCTCATCCCATGACATGTCTACCTTCCACAACCTTTGTAAAAATACTCTACCATAGTAAGTAACTGGGCTGACAAGTCCAAGTGGATCAAAGATGCTTGCAACAATATGTAATACATCTCTCTTTGTCACAATAATGTTACCAGGTACCTTACCAACTCCAGAAATGTGCAGTACATCACTCATTCTGTTCCACTTCAAACCAAATTCTACCTATTTCTCATTTAATTATTCCCCGGTTTGTGGGTAATCAGAATGGGGGAATATATCAGTTATTTAGTGTTTTGTGATGCGTCTATGGTTTGTTATGCTACAACAGTTTATTTGAGGACTGTTAACGGTATTGATATTCAAACTAACCTTATATTCTCCAGGGTACGACTTGTTCCCACAGGAAAGGGAAAGTCTAAGCAGGTGAAAATCTCACTATACCTCGTCTTGAGTCATTGGCTGTCTTGATTGGTACTAGAGCTGCGAACTTTGTTGCCACTGAATTAAGAATGACCATATCAGAGACAATAACATGGACTGGACACACACACACACGCACCGCCCACCCACACACACACACCCACACACTCCCACCCACCCACACACACGTACCAAACATACACACCACCCACCCACACACTCCCACACACACGTACCAAACATACACACCACCCACCCACACCCACACACTCCCACCCACACCCACACACGCAAGCACACACACTTATAGTGTGTTACGTAGTTTCTGTATCATGTCGATGATGTCACTTGTAACTGTTGTGGATATTTGAATTTACAAATTAACGTTCAGTTAACCAGCAATCAACTTGCCAGTAGACAATATCCTTCGAGATATTCTTAGAGCAAGCTTGAGGAGCAAGCTTGAGGAGCAAGCTTGAGGAACAAGCTAGCATCGCTGTCAGATTTCCGTTTCAATGCAGGGGCTCATTAATTAAAGATTATAAGGGCCTGTGCTGAAAAATCTCTAATTGGTAAGCCCCCGCACTGAACTAGAGGTCTGGCCATGTGAGACTAGCTTGCTCCTAAAGCTTGCTCTAAGGATATCTCAGAGGATATTGTCTACTGGCAAGTTGATCTATTGCTGTCATATTCCCTGCACTGCCTGCAGCATTACTACACACCAGGGTAAGGAAAGTATAGTGGCTAAACGAACAGTAATAATTTCACATTAAGAGACAGTTTTTACATATTCCACTATTCGTATTCAGCGCTTAGAAGTGGGCTGCAGGTGCCCTAAGGGTGTTTACTAGTAAGACTCCATAAGTTCAATCATAGAAATATGCAAAAACCAAAAATATGTCAGTCCAGTGTTCCAGTCCAGTCCACTGAATAGTAACTCCCGCCATCCGTCCTATTGAAAATTAACCTGACAACCATAGCAACTGTTACTAAGCATCAGAAATTCAAAAAATAACCATTGTAAAAGACCAATCGATCTCTATGACCTATTGACACCTTTATCTGTGACATATATCTGACGATTAAAAACTATGGCGAACCTATAACAGTCTAGTATGTACAGTGTAAGTACAAACCACTTTATGTACTCTTGGAACTATAAGTAAACTACAACTAGGATAGACTGACCAGATTGTGATGGATGATAGTCATCAGACTCACTACTGTGTGACTGTAGTAGTTCTCTCCATTCTGTATAGTACAAAATGAACTTATTGATCTACTTATCAATATAAGCATATACATACACATATGAACTGGGCAATAGGCAGGGTGTGTATATTTTATAAGCAATGCATGCTTTACCTCATGATTGCAAAATGGCCATCTGATACATGAAAATTGCCAACAAGAAGGCAACATCCACGTTCATTGCTTGTAATCACAAGTACTGTTTTTGTGTAGAATAAAATATTCGAATTTAATAATTGTTCTTTGTTTGACAAATGACTAGTATTTTTTCTTATAACACAAAAGTTATACATTCTGGTCCTTGAGAGGTTTCATACTTAGCAGAGAATATGTATTAACACATAAATAATATTTAGGAATTTTAAGTTCAATTATAGGGATCATGTAGAAATAAAACTGTTGTGAAATAAGGGAAGTCACCTATACCTGAAGATATAATAGTGGATATTTAATCCTTACTTAATCAAGCATAATTTCCTTATACTTGTTTGTTTACATTTTTGGAACATTGTTATCACTGGTGAACCCATGCATACTGCATTAGTAGAAAGTATGGTGCCAAGCTTGTTATTTTTGTCTGAACATCAGTCCCACCTATAGCAAAGTGGCCATTACATTTTGTCTTCAGCTATTTTCAGTAGTGCATAAACAAATGCTAGAATTGAGCATTCAAATGTTTGAATGAAAAACTGTGGATTATTTGAATGTTTCTCATACTTAAAACCCGCAATCAAAAATTTTAATGTATTGAATCTAAGGAGTAAGACCTATTGTTGTAAGGATTCTATGCACTTACTTGTTGAAATACTCTTTGACGGTAAAGTGAGTATAAACAGCAGCAAAGTAGTACAGTGGAACCTGTGTTACGGTCACCTGGATTAAGCGGTCACCTCTGCATAACGGCCATGGACACGAGGTCCCAAATATTTTCCCATACAAATGTATGTATTGTTGTCTGCATTAAGCGGTCACCTGTCTAACGCATATAACGGCCAACCAAGAATTCGCTTATGAATCACTGTATACATAACTTTCTCCTTCATATAGCGGTCGCTACCTTTTATGGTGGCTTGTTAAGCCAACTGTCTGGCACCATGACACTGTTTCAAATAATGCACAATTATCACACTTCCTGCCTTTCAATGAATACTATATAATCTATCAGGCTTCATTGCTTAAACGTATTCAATAGCTATAGTACGTTCACGTTGAGCTGAATCCTGAAAAACAGCTAAAAATTAAAAGTGGATTTTTCTCAACAGAGTTAACATTTCAGCCAACTAGATGATTATTGGTAACAGCAAAGGTGTCAACAACAGACACATATGGTTTGGCTCCATTACAAGTTCAGGAAAGGGCTGTAATGGACACTGTACTTATATGGCTTCCCCATAGGAAATGTATTGTGAAAATTTTGATTAGTCGTAAATATTGTGTCAAACATTTGAACAAAAAGATTTTGAAATATTTTTAGCGGATCAAGCAGTACTACAAATGAGCCAAATTTCAAGATCATGGGTAATTGCATCCATGAGTTATTAAAGGTTTTTGAGGATTCAGCTCAACGTGAACATACTATATAACCAACATTCATAACAAGCTCACCTTGTCCTTTCTGTACTAAAATATTACTGCATTGCAGTTGGAGCGAGCCTCTTAATAATAATCACTCATTTATAACGGCCATAGCCACTAAAATGCTGCTGACCACCTTATACAGGTTTTCTCTATAACAGCCACCTGTATATAAAGGCCAGATATATCTGTATATAAAGGCCAGATATATCTGGTCCGAAGGTGACCATTATAGACAGGTTCCACTGTAGTTTATCACTGTAGCATTTTTGGCTTCACATGCCCCTGACTGTCTTGTAAACAATAGCGAAGTACATGTTAACAACTTGATACTTGGCGTGCTTCATGTCCTGTACTATTTTCAGCTGCACATGACCTAATTATATACATTGGGCACTTGTGTACAGGATTTGAATGTTATGAATTCATATTCAAATGTTCTCGAACGAACGAACATTCAAATTTCAGAACATTTATTAATTTTATGTACTAATTTTCAGTGTGTTACACAGAGTTACAAATGAAGAATACTACAAGAAGGATCTCTGCAATCAATCTAGTCACAACAGAAAACTTGGACAATTCCTGTTACAAATGTAGAGAAGCCAGTGCACAGTGCTACTGCGAATCGATACCTTGCACTGTCAGCTAAGATAAATGGAACACAACGGAGGAGTTTAGTCCATCATTGTACGTACATACTGCAGTAGCTATGCCAAAAGGCACCTGTCTGGCTGAAGCAATGTCAAACAGTGGTTCATAGCCATAGCCATTATCGAGTTGCACTTGGCATAAGTTAGTCAGTAAAAAAAATCCACTATGTATTTTTATTTTATTTTGTAACAACCTATTGGAAGCATTTCAGTTCGTACTGAAGGCACTTTTGGGCTTGGTTATACTACCATACAAGGAGCCATGTGAGGCTAGTTTTAGGGCAATATTTTTGGCTAGAAAAGCCCAAACCTTTGTGATCCCTAGTATACAGTATGCAGTTATAAATGATTACTCTGCTAAGGTTTTCTCCTAAAGCCATGCAATGAACATATTTATGCGTAAATTATGCTTTACTACAGTATAATGCTTACAAGTACACGAAAAAATTTGGAATTTTCAACTAGAGTAGGGACCATAGCACATTGATAAAAAGTATTGAAACAAGTAGGAGTAGTCCATGATATTAAATCACAGTAAAACAATAAGAAGTGTTATATCCCTACTGTGCTCAAGATACCATAACGGAAATGCACAGTAGGGATATAACACTTCTTATTGTTTTACTGTGATTTAACATCATGGACTACTCCAACTTGTTTCAGTACTTTTTATCGATGTGCTATGGTCCTTACTCTAGTTGAAAATTCCAAATTTTTTTGTGTACTTGTTTGTTAACTTTTTTTTGTAAATAATTTTATTATGACCGGTGAACCCAAGCATACCGCATCTAAAATGGCACCGTGCGCCCTAGCTATATCAATTATTGTCTGAAAAGTGAAGTATCCATTGCGGTTTGTTGTCAGCTATGTTCAACCCGTTACACAGCATTTCAAATCAAGAACTTTCCCGGAAGCACCTCTACAATCTACGCATACCAAAAGAAATGGTGCCGCGCCCCAATTTTATTAATTATTGTCTGAAAAGTGAAGTATCCATTATGCTTCGCGGTCGGCTATGTTCAACCCGTTACACAGCAATATGAATCAGAACTGTTTGAAAAGCACCTCTGCAATCAAAATAGCCACTGCGAAGGATGCGGACGATTTCCATTTCGAAGGGAAGCCATCACGTGCTCACGCCAAATCGACACCTTTCCCTGTCAGCAAAGATGAATGGGACACAAAGGAGGACACTGGTAAGTCCTTGAAGAATGCATTGTATGTACTGCAGTATGCCAAAAGGCACCTGTCGGGCCGAAGCGACTGAAAAATCAAGCCCGTAGCCTTAGCCGCTATCGAGTTACGCTTGTCTGAAGGTATCAGTCAGTCAGTCAGTTACTTACTTACTCAGTCAGTCAGTAGAAAATTCCGTCGAATAACAATTTTTTTTAAATTCTGTAGCAACTTGTTGAAAGCATTTAGGGTCAATCTGAAAGCTTGTTTGGGCTTAGGTTTACCCCACCAATACTGCCTCATCGCTGTAAGGGAAATTTTTTGGGAGATATTATTTCGTGGGCCATGCCAACTCCTTTGTGGTCCCTACTATACAGTTACTATCGTACTTTATGATACTGTTTGTCATCACTTTAACTTTTTTTACCACAGAAAAGAAAGTTAATGCGGCAATGGTAAATTTTATGCTGGAAGCTTGTAGAAATGGTCACTGCATGAAAGTAAGATTTGGACAAGTTGTATTTAGTGGAGCATCTGGTGCTGGAAAAACAAATTTCTGCAACTTGTTACTTAAAAAGGCATTTAGTCCAGACCATGTTAGTACAGGATTACAGGAGTCTGAAAGAGTATCTACAATGAAAATAAAGATGCAGCATTCTGATAATCAGATAACGTTTAATGTATTGGATATAGAAAAAGAAATTGATGAGTTACAATCACGTTTACACACTCTCACTAAGCAACCACAACTCTCTGAACAGCCAGAACCGAAATCCACTGAAGACTTACCATCTTTTGTGCAGTCAGAGTTGAAATCCACTGAGCAAGAACATATGCATGATATCAAGGAATCTAGTTCTATCCATGGCTACGAAGATAATGATGAAGTTCAAGAAGTTGATCCAAGCAATACCAGTGTGCCTAATGTAGTACTCCAGATAGCAGAGGAATCAACCAGTATTACAAATCATGCTTCTGACAAAGAAGACACCTGGAACATTTTAACATTTCTAGACACAGGTGGACAGCCACAATTTATTAACATGTTACCAGCAGTTAACAGTTGTGCAATGGTCACCTTTATTGTGCATAATATGACTAACACCCTTGATAGTCCTGTTAAAGTTGCTCATGGTAACAAAGATGGTAAACAATCTTTTGCTTCTTATACCATTGGATGTACCAATCTTGAGCTAATAAAAAGTTTGATCTCTTTTACTAGTAGTAAAATATCAGAGAGAAAGGTAAAAGAAATGTTTAATGAAGTAAGTATTATTGAAGGGAAAAGCACATCATATGTATCTTTTATTGGAACTCACTCAGATAAATTTCTTGGAAAGGATTTAAGTACCGTTAAGACAATAGATACAGAATTGATAAAAATTGTTTCTGATTTCCAGTCACCACCAGTGTTGATGAACATGCATACAAGTTACAAATATTTGATCCCAGTAAATAACACAACAGCACTCACAGGTGATGAAGATCAAAGTGCTGGTGTAATACGTAACAAGTTATATGATGTTCTTTGTGAACGGAATACTTATCATGTCCCAATTGTGTGGATTATTCTAGAACTTGAAATTCGTCAAATTTGTAAAGAAAGACAAAACCATGCTATATCATATGCTGAAGTTGTTGAGTTATGCAGACAAAAGAATTTACTTGACAAAGAGGATGACATTAAAAGTGGACTAAAGTTTCATCATCTCTTTGGTACTCTATTGTACTTTGAGGAAGTAGAGGAAATGAGTGATATTATCTTTACTGATCTACAGTGGTTGTTTGATAAAATGACTGATTTAGTAGGACTTTCATATCATCTTTCAGATAATGAAGGCTTTGAAGAATTTGAACACAAAGGTATATTCAATCCTACACTGTTGGATAAAATTGATTTTACCATTGGATGCATAAACAAAAATTTCAAAACATCATTTTTAAAGCTTCTATAGTATGTTCACGTTGAGCTGAATCCTGAAAAACGGCTAAAAATTAAAAGTGGATTTTTTCTCAACAGAGTTAACATTTCAGCCAACCAGATGATTATTGGTAACAGCAAAGGTGTCACGTACGGTTTGGCTCCATTACAAAAAAAAAGAAAAGTTCGGGAAAGGGCTGTATTGGACGTTGTACTTATATGGCTTCCCCTTAGGAAATGTATTGTGAAAATTTTGATTGACCATAAATATTATGTCTAACATTTGAACAACAAGATTTTGAAACATTTTTAGCGGGTCAAGCAGTACTACAAATGAGCCAAATTTCAAGATCATGTGTAATCCCATCCATGAGTTATTAAATGTTTTTGAGGGTTCAGCTCAACGTGAACATACTATAGAACACTTAAGGATTATTGCCCCCATCCACAGATTAAATAATTCTAAAGAAATATATTTTATGCCATGTCTCCTTAGCAACTGTAGTACTGATTGTTGCAAAGGCCTAAACACTTTTCTTGAAAATTATGGAAGTCAGAAAACTAATGGAAAAATTGAAGTGAGTCCATTACTAATTCAAATCATTTCATCTTCAATATCCAGTCAAAAATCTAATGCAGTTCCTCGAGGAGTATTTTGCTGTCTGGTAGTGGAGCTTCTTCAAGAAGTGTCACAGTGGGAACTTGTGTGGTCAGTATCCAAAGCAGAAGTGTTTGATAACTTAGTAACACTAACTCATCTAGAGACTAGTCATAAGGTGACCTTGATAGACAGGTTGTTATTTTTAGAAGTTCAAATACGCCAGGAAGATACTTCTTTGCCATCCATCCATTTTCAAGTCAAACAAACTATAGAAAAGGCTTTAGTAGAAGTTTGCAATAGGCTCAACTTTTGTGACTTTGAAATATCTTTTGGATTTTTGTGTACTAAGTGTAAAGGTGGAGTGACACACATGGCAAAATTCACACACTGGAATAAAGTTTTAAAGTGTCGTTTTAGCAAAACCATTGCTCTCAGTGATTCACACATGGTTTGGTTTGAAGAGGTATGCACATGTACATGCAAGATGCATTTACTGCATGCATGCATGCTAAACAATTTGTTTGTAAAATTTTCTCAAATTTGAGTTGGCACGGTATAGGACAAAATGTAGAAGGTTTTGTACAACTAGGTAAACAAGAGAGAAAGAGAGAGAAATTTGCCACATCAGCTCTTAAGGGCTGGGCCCAACAAATATATGTTGATGTCAATTATTTGTGAACCCACACAGAGATATGTCCACACAAGCAGCAGTGTTGATACTGGTTATGGATACATGCATGCGTATTGTACAGATGGTTTGTTTCGGTAAATTGTTGATTAAAATTGTTATCAAGACTCAGAGTGGTGAAGCAAGTACATAGTTTTTTATGATGTAAACAGCATTTTAAACCTTAAACAACTTTAGGAGTAAAAATATACAATTAACTAAAGTGAAACATCCTCTAAATGTATAACATTTTTGTATATCATTTATGTTGCAGGTGCAGCTATCAAGCCAAATGAAACAATACGGTATGTACATAAATGTTTGCAGTGATTTACTGTATAGTACTGTACAAGAGGTACATAGCTAATCAACTTTAAAATTGAGTTGTGTAGAATTTTGAATATAAATCTGAAAAGACATGTGACCATCTGACTCTGTGGCATTTTTCTCACTGACTGATGCATTGAAATGGTTTTATTTATTTTTGCACCAAACAAAATGTTCATCGTCTAAGAATACGGTAGTTTTAAAATGAAGCTTTATTCCAACTGCTGTTGTTTGTTGTTTTACAGCATGTTGAATTCAAGGTTGTAGAGCTAAATTTTGCTGGAAGTCCTTCGCAAGTAAACATCTCAGCTAATATTATCAGTTTTGATATATCCAACATTACGCAGTGTATAGCATGCTGTGGTCAGCAATGTGTATTTGGGTATGGCGCATGTGTAGCTCTGTGATCACAATATGTCAAGTAATTACGCAGTGGTAGCAACAACATTACCACTCTGGTATGAACATTAATACCATATTTGACTGGTTAATAGTTGCCCCTGGATAGTAGCCGCTCCATCGCCTAGAATTACTGTCATAAGAGCTGCCTCGGATAACAGCTACATCTTGCATCAGATATACTGATGTAAGTGTTGTTCAGACACATTTGAAGCAGAAACCAGACAAAGGAGTTGTTTTAAGTTATGGTAACTGCAGATATTAACTGGTCAAATACGGTGTACTGTGGAAATACAGGTAATGATATATGTAGGATCTCCAAATGAACACGTCCACTTGAATAGATTATATACCGATTAACACATATGTATTAACACATACGTATTAACACACAGGGATTTCCTTGTGCAGGGATAAGGTTTTACTCTTTTTAGATCAATGGCAAAGTAAACTTACAAGAAGCAAATTTGCTTGAGAATGGATGTCATCATCATTTTAAAAAAGGGGTCATGGACATGACGAAAGACATGGGAAGGAAGGCTACGCAGTTTTTTCCCAAGAGTGAACAGATTTTGTTGCAGGAAAAAAATAATCATGAGCCACAGTAGTGGTTCATAGTAGTAGAGACTGCCTAGATTTCCTTCCTATGTCATTCCCTGGATCCGCCCCTGAGACCTTACCCGTTCTATCAGGACCACTAGTAGTACCGATTGGAGGACGAGGACCTACCAATAGGATAATACATAGCATATACATTGTGGCTATAACATGCCATCAACCATTACACATACAGTACACACATTTGTATAGTTACATAAATTATTAACTACACTACATTCTAACTTTCAGAGGTTTCTCTCCCTACCATTCTGCGGAGAGTTTCTGGCTATATGGACTGCACACATACAAGTCATACTACCCCTTGGTCCAGTATTTTGCATCCCTCCAGTTCCAGGATAGATATTACCAGGTGGCCACCATTTTCCCACCAGGTCCCAAGGCCCAGCCCATGGGGCCTGGTGGGAAGGTGGCCACCAGGTGAGGTAACACTGAAGGCCACCAGGTGAGGTAACACTGAAGGCCACCAGGTGAGGTAACACTGAAGGCCACCAGGTGAGGTAACACTGAAGGCCACCAGGTGAGGTAACACTGAAGGCCACCAGGTAAGGTAACACTGAAGGCCACCAGGTGAGGTAACACTGAAGGCCACCAGGTAAGGTAACACCGAAGGTTACCTGGTGAGGTAACACTGAAGGCCACCAGGTAAGGTAACACTGAAGGTTACCTGGTGGCCACCAGGCCCCAATTTCCAGCCACATGGTGACCACCATACATTTGTGATCCTCCAGTGTTTGGTGGTGGAAATTGGGGTTGAAATACTGGGTTGGTACCTCTGGTAACATGAGCTCCTCTGTGCACTCCTGCGTTAGCATTGTGGCCGTCTTGGATAGAAAACTCAGTACCTCCATTTCTACCACTTGGATTCGGAAACTGAGTATTTTGGCCAGCTTGATATTATTCCAAGCGGTTTATCTTGTAGACGTGGCAAGTAGTAATTTTTTATTAGCTAATCTCGATTGCATAATTGTCACACACTGTTGGTTTTTTCGTTGTATCTTCGTGGTCTTTACATCGATTTCTTTCAAACCACAAAAGGTTTGAGGTTCAATAATTAACCTATTCACCCACCAATTTTCAGCTTCTTCCTAGCGGTTTACCCTGTAGGCGTGACAACATATTGGTGTTATTTTTCGTGAATAATGGGAAAAACACAAAATACAGCTACAATGCAAACTACTCTACAACTAAACTACAAAAACTACAAACACAATAACAACAATTTCGTGAATAATCACTAATAACTCCTTCACTGATTATCGTATTTCAGCCAAACTTGATACCAAAATGTGCCTTTATACCCCCTTTCTGTATGCCAAATTTCAAGGCAATCGGATATGGCGTTTGCGTTTTATGGAAGTTTTGTAAGTGTGCAAAAAGAGGAAGAATAACAAAGAAACTAAGCCAATTTTTGAAGTTGCATATCTCGGGAATGCTTGAAGTGATTTCACTCAAATTTAGTATGTGGAGTACTGACGTTGGTGGGCGTGTCCACAGCAAAAATCGTCTTGTTTCATAAAGGCAGCACAGAGCTACGGAGATGCAAAAATCGTGTTTTCTTTCTTCCTGTCAATATACTCACGGTGTTGCGCGCTGGCTTCTTGGCTGTACAACACACTACCATGTGTCTTGATACTATAAAAGCTACCATTACTTTTAGACATGAACAATAACTATAATACCAGCTAGAGGTATTCAATTACAGAAGCTACCAATGTTATGGTCAGCTTTTGAGCATTTTGTTGTGTATAAATATTGTTAATACCCGATAAATTGGTTGCACTTCATACACTTTAGCTAGAGAAAGAGTGTATTGGCTTTATCAAAGTGGCAAAGGCAAACACTATTATCACCAGAGAGTCAAGAGACACTTAATTCTAAAATAATGATTTAGCACGAGAAGCATTCAACAGGAAAAGATCAGAATTAAAGTACTTTAAGAACTCCCTACCAGAAAATTGTAGTACTAAAGATAGAATTTGAGTTTTAGACTTAAGGAAGTTGACATGTACGTAGATTATCAAATAAAAGTGCAAACAACTAGTACTTGCTAGTAGCCACAAGTAGGAGTAAGATGGCACAAAGCACTTACTATACAATGAATATATGTGACCCAGTCTGACAAAACCGGGCTTATCGCCTATTTAAAAGTATCGAGAAGTGCCGGTTTTAAGTATTTAGTGTGTTGTAGCTCGCCAATGGTTGAAGCTATGCGTACCAAATTTTCACACGTTTTATACCAATTCCTTACCTTCCAGAACATCCACTGTGCAAGTAGCCAATAACTAAGTTTCCCACCATTTTAGATAGCTTTTAAACCAAGGTTGACTGTATCAGGCGAGCTGCAAATTGGGTGGGAGGCGGGGGCCCTGGAAAGCGGGCAAGATGGTGTTCAAAAATTGAACAGGAAGGCCAAGGGATGAATTAGGCCAAGTTTTGAGCTATTGAGGTCTTAAAACTGGCTAAAATGAAAGGAAACTCACAGCAGAGGTACTTATTCAACACCACAGAGCTGTACAGCCACAGTCATTCCCAGGCTGACCAGAACTCCATTAAGGCCCAACACCACACGTATGGATTGCCTCTTGGCTTGGGAAAAGCAGCCAGCAAAACCAGACCACTCAAGTTTAGCTGATTTTAAACGTGGAATTAGATAGTTTATTCATATAGCTGTGTGTACTGGGTGAAAAATCAAATCTGCTGACATGGGCAATAAGTCTGGTTTTCTCAGACTGGGTCACATATAGTGATTATGTGTACTTATTATTAATTGCCTGGTGCCCAGGTTCTTGACATCTGTCCACTATCATCTAGCTAATCTAGCTTATTTCCAAGAATTTTGTGTATAACTGCAGGAACAGAGTAATTGCTGGACTTCCCTTAACTAATGAGCCATTCAATTGCACTACTTAAGAAAAAGTACGGTGAAACTCATAACTCACAGGTGCACACACAGAGGCACTGGTAGAGTTAAACAGTCCAAGTAACACCCTCCCATCACTTCAGTTGTTTTACGATTCTGTCGAGAGTCACGTCCAAAGTCTACAGTCATTGGGAACCCCACAAGAGATGTATGGATCCATGCTCGCTTGCATCATCTTAAGGAAACTACCGGCAGAAGTGTGCAGGAATCTCACCAGATCTCATGGAACTGAGAAATGGACATTGACTGAATTGCAGAGTTATATCTTACAAGAGCTGTGAATCCTTGAAATGAGAGCAGAGTACTCCAGCACTCTTCACACACCATCTGCTGTATTTCTAGCCAACCTAGACCAACGACAGTTACCAAAGCAGCACAATTCTCCATCCAATATGAAGTTGTATACATTTTGCAAATCACTATACCATTCAACAACCTGGTGTGATGTACTAACAATACACAGAAATGGATTGAGGTGGTCCAGAGGGAGAACTTATGTTTTAATAGCCTAGGCCACCATAAGGTATCACAGTAACAGCCCAAAGTCATGTAAAAGGAAACACCATACAAGCCTTTGTGATGCCAAGACAACACCTTGACAAGACTCATCATCAAATAAACCATCACAATTAGCCAATACTGTAGTGCTGGACATCATAAGTTTCCAAAACTTGTATTGAGTTTGCAATGCCATAACATTATGTGGGTTTAGTCTAGGTCATTGGAGTTTCTGTCGAAACTACTGAAACCCTTCTAGATCCGCCACTGAGCTACAGGGAGAAAAGTTGAAACATATAAGTCACATTGGTATGGCTTCAGTTTCTGGTTGTGTAACCACAATGGTTACATGTACCACCTTTCACTTTTAAAGGTGATGCTAAACCATTCTTCTGTTGTAAATAGCTCTTTATCAAACAGTAACATTTAACTTACAGAATGTCTTCTTTTCATATCTGAGGCCAACTAGATCAAATGTCACAGCAGCTTATCAGCTCACTCGATAATTATTTTTTCACGAACTTCTTTCTACACGGGTTCAAAATGAGAAAACCAAAGAGAAGAGACCCTGATGAGAACTTAAAGCAAATCCATTACCATAAAGAGCAAGCAGAGGTGTAGTCAGAACCCTCAATTATTCAATATTATTATATTAACTGCTACTAAGATCAAGATACTCTAGTAGAGCAGTCAAGATCAACATACTCTAATAGAGCAGTCACAGTATTCAGAAAAACAGTGTAGCAAGTTATGAGATCAGGGTAGCTATTGTCAGAAGGTAGTTACCTTTTTTAATTTGTTTTTGGTCTTGTTATAAGGCTTCACAGGTTCTCAGCCTTATTAGAAGATCCTTTAAGATTAATTCTGTTGATATCTTGTTGTTTTTTTGAGGGATCGCCAATGCCCATGCAAATTTCTAAATTGTGTACGAGAGTCCCAATATTTAAGTATTTCAAAACGTATATCTATATTACCTATATTATTTCAATAAACATTTCATGAATTTATAATTGGATTTCTCAGATAGTGTACGAGACTCCAAAGATGTTAGCTACCCCTCTATTTTTTTATATAAGATGTACGTTCGGCCACATCAGCAATACTGTGTTCAAGCTTGGAATCCCTACTTAACCAGGGATATTGACATTCTTGAAAAAGTACAGAGACGTGCAACAAAATGTGTACAAGGACTTGCCCATCTTCCATACAAAAGTCATCTTGAAAAACTTAATCTCTATTCTCTATTTTGTAGACGCCAAAGAGGAGATATGATTGAAACATATAAAATACTTAATCGATACTATGACATAGAGCCATCCACTTTCTTCAGCTTAAACATCCAATCTTCCACCAGAGGCCACTCCCTTAAGTTATTCAAGGAAAGATCAAGATTACTTACAGCATTAGACACAACTTTTTTTCAAACAGGATTGGAACTCTCTACCTGACACTATAATTTCATACCTACAGTAGCAACATTCAAAGAGCGATTTGATGATTATTGGAAGAAATCAAGATATGGGCACACACAAAGGCCTGCAGCCTAGCCTAGCAATATTCATTGCCTAAGCATCTCAGCCCATTACATAATAATCAAGACACACGGTAGTGTGTCGTGCGGCCCAAGAAGCCGGCGCGCAACACCCGTGAGTATATTGACAGGAAGAAAGAAAACACAATTTTCACACCTCCATAGCTCTGTGCTGCCTTGATGAAACAAGACGATTTTTGCTGTGGACACTCCCTCCACCTTCAGCACTCCACATTCCAAATTTGAGCGAAATCGCTTAAAGCATTCCCGAGATATGCGACTTCAAAAATTGACTTAGTTTCTTTGTTTTTTTTTTTCTTCTTATTTTTCTTCCTCTTTTCGCACACTTACAAAAACTGCTATAAAACGCGAACGCCATATCCGATCGCCTTGAAATTTGGCACACAGAAGGGGGGTATAAAGGCGCATCTCTGTACCAACTTTGGCTGGAATACGATAAACAGGCAAAGAGTTATGAGCGATTATTCACGAAAAATAACACCAATATGTTGTCACGCCTACAGGGTAAACCGCGTATTGGAAGAAGCTGAAAATCGGTGGGTGAATAGGTTAACTATTGAACCTCAAACCTTTTATGGTATGAAAGAAATCGAGCTAAAAACCAGGAAGATACAACGAAAAAACCAACAGTGTGTAACAATTACGCAATCGAGATTAGCTAATAAAAAACGACTGCTTGCCACACCTACCAGGTAAACCGCTTGGGGTAATGCTTTGAAAATCGCTGTACAGATGGAGTTATCATCTTAGAAAGGCTCTTCAATGGTGTAGAAGAATCAGACTTAAAGCCACAGAGTTATAACACGAAATCCAACTTGGTGTAGCAAGTGCGAGATCGAGATACTCTAATAGAGCAGTCATCCTAATAGAGCAGTCATCCTAATAGAGCAGTCATCCTAATAGAGCAGTCACCCGAAGAGAATTCAAGAGATCAGTTAGAAACAAGTAACCTGTATAGAGATCAGCTACAAACAAGTCACCCTGTAGAGAGATCAGTCACAAACAATTCACCCTGTAGAGAGATCAGCTAGAAGAAGTTACCTTGTAGGGAATTCATGCAACTATAGAAAGAGATAATTCAGCTAGAAGAAATCACGTTGTAGAGTTCAGCTACAAAGAAACCACAATGTAGAGAGTTCAGCTACAAACAAATCGCCGTGTAGAGAGATCAGCTAGAAGAAGTTACCTTGTAGAGAGTTTAACTACAAAGAAACCATCATGTAGAGAGTTCAGCTGCAAACAAATCACCTGTAGAGAGTTCAGCTACAAACAAATCTCCCTGTAGAGAAATAAGCTAGGAGAACTTTCCTTGTAGAGAGTTCAGTTACTAAGAAACTACCATGTAGAGAATTCATTTACAAACTAGTGACCCTGTGGAGACATCAGCTAGAAGTTACCTTGTAAAGAGTTCAGCTACATAGAAACCATTCTGTAAAGAGCTCAGCTGCAAACAAATCACCTGTACAGAATTCAGCTACAAACAAATCACCCTGTAGAGAGATCAGCTAGAAGAAGTTGCCTTGTTGATAGTTCAGCTACAAAGAAATCACCCTGTACAGAGATCAGCTAGAAGAAGTTGCATTGAAGAGTGTTCAGTTACACAGAAACCACCATGGACAGTTCTGTAATAAATATATGTATTATATATATAATTTGTACATTTACTGATAAAATCAGAAATACTCAAGGTACATCTGCTTCATCTTTTCTTCTTCCTGTGGTAAAGAAAAAAATATAGGTTAAAAAAGTCCTAAAGCAGGCCATAGGCCGGCTTTGGGGTATACAAATACAAAAAGAAGTGAAATCTAATCCAAAACAGCCAAGCTGTAAAAAAAGTGTGCGGCCCTCAAAAAGGCTATGGTGAAAAAAGATGTGAAATCCAAGGTGGCGGCCAAGAAACGGCTGTGATGGTAGGTTAATGGTAAAAATTTTAATAACGACAATTCAGGTGAATTTTGTGCCAATTGACCAAGTGGCACCAAAATTCACCTGAATTGTTGTTATTAAAAATTTTACCATTAACCTACCATCACAGCCATTTCTTGGCCGCCACCTTGGATTTCACATCTTTTTTCACCATAGCCTTTTTGAGGGCCGCACACTTTTTTTACAGCTTGGCTGTTTTGGATTAGATAATAATATACAGCTAGGCCCTGGCATCACCAAAAGTCTGGCTACACCCAAGTAAGAATGTCTAAATGGTAGCTCAATAGTGTAGCTATACTAATATTATACTAATGCTATGGCTTTATGGAAAAATATTGTACACCTCCCAGAAACCCCGTTTCAAAAATCCTAGATCCGCCACTGTAGCTGTAAGCCACAAAGCTAAATCTTGGTGGGATAGGAGAACAGTTATAGCTCCAACTTTTTGTAAGACAGATTTCTCGAACTTTTCAAACACACCTTAAGTAGTTAAAGTCTAAGTAGCTAAAGTCTTTGAGCAGGCTGTAGGATCAGGTGTCCTACAGACCTTCAGCACTTGTGCTGTAAAGCATTAATAAATAAATAAATAAATTTTTGATATCTTCATTTATTTTGATGCTATTGAGAATTGAAGCATAACACAAAGGTCAACTTTTCTCAGTGAAACAGCCAACAATACTCATGAAATTTGGTACACATATACAATGCAGCATTTGCAAAAATAATTGTACAACAGATTTTAAAAAAATGAAATTGTTCAGGAGTTGTAGCTTTTAAAACACAGAGGAACCAGCCTTAACCTTTAAAACCACACAAAAATGTTTGATGAATGCATGTTTATTCAAACGTGCTTAAGTATATGGCCAGGTATCTTGGCCAGTCTAACTCCATTAGCCTAATACCAGATATCAAAAGAAAGCTTATTTATTCATTGGGCTACTAAGGGAAGGCTAAATACACACTGTAACAACAGAGGCTTACTTGTTATAGAGCGATAAAGAACGGTGACTGGTTTTATCGCAATGCTACATTCTACACTTCGTCTGCCATGTTGATTAACATTTTAGTCACATGAGCTGTATATGGCCTTACTCGCCATTGGATGGCGAATCAACAAACAGTGAGTTGGGGTGAATAGGATCAACTGGCAATGAGTTATGGATGATTTTGTAAAGGTGTGTAGAGGATTTGCGTGCTTATAAACTGAAATATATTTTCACAACGTGTTTTGGTCTTCATACTTTCATTGTAGGGTAAATCCCTAGGTATCATTGTAATCCTTATTACATAACGAGTAAAATAATGTTGATTGCGTAGTAATAGGACAAACACTATGAAACTTACATTGCTTTGTTTATAACCATGTGTAGTGGTCAACCAAATTATATAGCACGTTATGTTTTTGGAAAGTTATGATGTCCAGCACTATACTACTACTGAGACAAACACAGCAGCATCACTTCTAGTTCCTGTCACATCTTAAGACAGCATACCCACTCACACAGAGTCTAACATCACCAAGTGCTAATAAAGGCCATTTCACACTACAGTTGAATGCACATCAAAGCCAGATCAGACCATATCACACCTGAGCTGGATTGATTACAATGCACATTCAATCCAGCTTCATGTCAATCCACCTCAAGTGATGAATTGGCCGGACTTAATGCACATTAGCTCAATTAGCAAGGAGGCACCGTACAATCTTGAGATATCTTGCACAAACCATAGCTATTGTGCCAAGACTAAGCGACAACATATACTCGGCTTGTGGAAGTGATACAGTGACCATCAGTGAGTGTTGAAGAAATAGCGTACCATTCTGAATTATTGTGCCCAGTACAGGTTTCCTCATAAGAAATAACCAGCTTCTTGGCACCCAACATTTTGTAAGTGTACTAACGACATTCCTTGCTGTGAATACTTTTCTTACTCCAAGGAATACGAAGAAGGTAGTACAATGGCCGACACTATTTAAATTTTTGTTATGTAATAAACTAACTAATTCACGTGCTATGAAAGTGAATTGAATTCAGTTGCTGCATACGTACTGTGAAATGGATTGATGCAAATTCAATCTACTCTCAGTCTGACCACAGCTGGATCCTCATTCAATGTGCATTAAGTGTGAAAATGCCTTAAATGTTTACTGAATACATCTGTAACAGAAGTGAGAGTTGGCTGTCATCGTTGCAGTGCCAACATACTGTTTGATGAGGGTGTACAACAGTTCTTTATTTGTCAAGAACTAGCAGACCAATTGAATATTTGTGCACAAGGTAATGTCACTACAGCAATTTCATCTTTTGAAGGGGCTTCTTCAACTCTTAGTATGCTGCAATATACCAGTATTGTACTAATCACCAGAACAGGAGAAGTAACTCTTGTCAGTTGTTTAGTAGTCCCCAAGATTGCCACACTGAAGACATCAAACCTGTTACATATGTCAATCAATTATTATTATTATTAACACTTTACAGTGACCAGCACTGAAAGTTCAGGGCTTGCCATATTTGCAAGAGTTGGATTTGCCTTAATGGATGCTTCACTTTTCAGATGATAATTAATAAATTTAGGTCACAGCACCATTTCTTTTGGTATGCGTAGATTGTAGCGGGCCGAAGCGACGTCGAACAGTGAAAAAATCAAGCCCATAGCTTTAGCCGTTATCGAGTTACGCTTGTCTGAAGGCATCAGTCAGTTACTTACTTACTTACTTACTCAGTCAGTAGAAAATTCCGTTGAATAAAAAATTTTTAAAATTCCGTAGCAACTTGTTGAAAGCATTTCAGGTTGATCTGAAAGCTTGTCTGGGGTCAGTTTTACCTCACCAATACTGCTTCATCATTGTCAGGGAAAATTGAGGCTGGTTATTGGGTGATTTTATTTTGTGGGCCATGCTTACTGCTTTGTGGTCCCTACTATACAGTTACTATCGTACTGTATGATACATACATAATCAGTTCCCAGTTGTAGCCCGGCTATATTTCATATGTACCCCAGCTAGGTGGACTACATACAAAATGTAGCCCGGGCGGCTCCTTTGATCTGAGGTGTGAAAGTGTTACATATAAATTTGACATGTTTTAAACACTTTGGTATGTAGTGAAACATCATTGTTACAATGGCTTTCATCTTTGACCGTACAGAGATGTACAGGGAAAACACTATACTTTGATCAATGTGCCAGTTCATGGTGAACATACTAAGACAAGCCCAGACTTCATGGCTTGTTTCATGAATAAAATAAACGCCTGTAGGTTAGATGCTGTACAGTTGCTGTACAAATCAAATTTATTTCTGTTCCAATTGTCTAGCGCTATATAACTCCAAGACTATTCATCACAAAAGGCTGAAACTTAAGCTGTCCACTCCTTTGTTACTATAGAAAACTGAGAAGGGAATCGAGGAATGCACAAAAATGATCCGTTTTTGCTCAGCAAGTCACATTTAGTTGTTCTACAATTATGTAGATTATGCAATGCACTCAAAATTTTACACAACACAGTATCAAAGTCCTTTTGTACAGCAAAATTTATAGTAAACATATTAAATTTTACATTTACATACGTACCATAATGCTTCCTTTGTGGTGATGGCTGTATCTGTGGCATAAACAGTACGTACAAATGTTACACATGTTTATAGAACAAACATTACATAAAATCATTGTGGAAGTAATCATAGTACTGTATAGTAGGGACAATGAAGGTGTGGGTGTGGCCTGCAATAAAATATCACCCAAAAACCTGCCTCATCTTTTCCTCACAATGACATTACAGTATTGGTTGAGTAAAATCAAGCCCAAAAGTGCCTTCAGATCAACCAGAAACATTTTTGTTAAGTTGCTGTCACTTATCCACAACTCTGAGTCCACTTAGAAAGCAGCATGATTAAGATATTTGTGTGCAGAAAACCACTTTGTACATTTAATTTTCAGTCCTGAAACATGTGACATAGTTTTAGCTTCTGGGGGCTGTGCCCCCCAGATCCCCTGCTCCATACCTACTATCCTGGTGCACCTCCCCTTTCCAAACCCTGGATCTGCCCCTGCAAGTGATTTTTTAGCAAAGTTAACTAAGCTAACTACTTGCATTTCTGAATGTTTGCTGTGACTGTACAAAGGCACTGTTCACTACATGTAGGCCCGCTGGGATCCAGACTTGTAAAAGGGGAAGCTCTACTGTTAATGGTAGGCTCACCAGCAATGTTTCACTGTTAAATCTTACCATTTAGGAATTTAGAAATGCAACTAAAGCCTTTTACAGTTGTTTTAGAAGATAAAAATGATAATTATTTTTAGAGGTATTTATTACAGATACAAGTGATATTTGAAGTATTATTGCTGTAAACAAAGCTAGAAGAAAGTGTTTTGTCATATAGCTAATAAGTGCTTCTTTGACTGATAAACTGATTTTAGGAGAAGAAAAATTTGTCAGCAGTTAGACTCAGTCAGGAATCTGCCAAATGGGGGTTCCAAACCTTAGAGTTCCCCTGCACTAGCTGCTTCTCTTGTTCACTTCATCATTATCCAGACTGGTAGCATGCTTTCCTTCATGACTTTCTTTGTGCTTCTTCACAGGATGTATCAAGCAAACCACATACGTGACCGGATTTGACAAAACCAGGCTTCCACCTTAACCGCTTGTAATTTGACCACTCAGTATGCTACAATTTTCACAAGATCCTTTCACTGCATTAAGCAAAAACATGTCAAAATTTAAAAGAGGTACTCCTACACTGAGTTATGGCCCATTAAAGTCACAAATATGGCTGTGTGTGGAAGCCTGGTTTTGTCAAATCCAGTCACTTATAGCTATAGCTAAGTGCTACTATTATCATGTAAACAAAGTTAGTAAGACAATTTGATGAACTTCTAAGTGAATACAGTTTAGCAATAATAATGATGTGACATGTTATACATTTAGCTAATCGGCAAAGATTTGCTGACTACTTGCATACACCTATATACAGTGCTGTCATTAACTATAACTGCGTATTGTGACCGGTTTTGTGAAAAGGGGTCTTCCCATGTACACATCCAATTTACCAACTTGAATGATTCATAGCTTCAGACAGGTTGAAGGAAACTAATGACATCAAATCTGGTCAACAGTTAGCACCAACATTGCTATAAAATAGATAAAAAATTTAGTTCTACATTCAGCTCCTACTATGGATGTACCACTCTGCGTGGGCAGTTCAAAGGCCCTGCCAGTGCCATAATTTGTATATGGCACTCTTGCTAACCGCAGCGAGTGCATTATAACTTATAACACACTTGTTGCAGTTTTACAGACTGCAACTAGTGCATTATAAGTTATAATACACCGACTGCAGTGCAATAAAATTATACAGATATTGCGAGGCTGCGGTTTTGTGCAGCAACGCACAAGTGCTAGCAGCCGAGACCACTGCGACACCTCACCTAAACACCTCACCTAATAGGTGGAAAGACACCTCACAGTTCACTCAAATTCTTTTATAGCCTGACATGTAAAGGTCGATTGTGGGCCATAACGTCACCAATATGTATAATGTTTGCCAAGCAGTCAATGGCGATTGAAAAAGCCAGTGCGGGGGTCACAACTCTAGTCTACATATATAAACGTACTTGTACACTTTACTAGTCCGGTGCCATCTGACCCCAGATTAAACTGTAGTCCACTTCGACAATGACTCAATAAAACTATTATATTCTAAATAATACTCATCTTTATGTTCGATTGTGGTAACCAGTTTTTGTCATGCCACCACCAGATTCGAGTCTAGCCAGTGTGAATAGTAAGAATATCATTTAGTAGTTAGGTTTTGTTTACTTAAACCGTCTATTAGTTGCTTTTTTTCGCTCGAGAATCACTATGGCGATTAGTCTGGTGTTTAGTCTATATGGCGATTGAGAGCACTACATGATGAGAGTCGAACAGCAAATGCAGGTTAGTGATATAACCCATAGCGTACTAGCTTTCAATATCTCAGGTGGCTGCAGTACTGTAAAGGGAACGTCATCGCAATGTTCAGCATGGTTACCCACAATCGAAGTTAGAAACCTGGCCTTTATAAGTGTTACAGCTGACTTGTGAGACTCTCCCCACCTACATATTAGGTGAGTGGTACATAACAGTTATACAACGTGCACTTGTGCTCTGCCTGTATAAATGCACTTGCCTTCAGGCCTAACGGCCCTCAGGCTCATGTGTTTATATCAGGCAGAGCACTCGTACCTGTTGTATAACTATATAATAAATGTTCAAGACCTGTTTTCAAAACTCTCATTAGATTAATTTGCACGACTATACAGTGTGTTTAGTGGTCATGAACTTGCAGAAAAAGTTCACAAACAAGTATTAGAAAATTAGGAATTTTAAACTAGAGTAGTGACAATGTAGTACCACGATAAAAAGTACTGAAACAAGTTGGATTGGAGTATAGCAGTATGTAATGTCCAATTGCTGTTAAACAATAGGAAGCAAATATCCCTATTGTGCGTTTCATCTCCACAGCACAGTAGGGATATTTGCTTCTTATTGTTTTACATCAATTGGACATTACATACTACTTCAATCCAGAGTTGGGGGTAACACGTTACAAATGTAACGCGTTACGTAATAATATTACTTTTACAGTATTGAGTAATATAATGCGTTACATGACAAAGTAGTGAGTAATATGTAACAGATATTACATCCGAAAATTGTAACAAATGTAACGCATTACTTATTTTTAAGGCACACTGTATCCAGGCACATGATTGATTGCATTTTGGGTCCAGACAAAACTGGAGATAGCATTATAGGCATGGACAAAGAATGATAGTGTGTGGGGAGTGCCCTTGAGGCCAAGATACAACAACAAAGTATGTATTTGTGGCTGAACTACACCAGAGAAACACGTGTCTTGTTCATGTCACTTGTAGTTGTAGGCTGGTAGCTTGTATTTAGAAGGTTGGACTTACTTTATAGTTTGTAACGAACAAATGTAATATGTAATCATGAACCACGATAGTGGGTTCATAATAGGGATCGCCCATGTTTTTAGCAAAAACTCTAATAGAACGCATGCCTAAAAACCACCTTTGAAAGCATCATCCAACTCAAAACAACCCTCTGGTGGTTATTTGCAATTAGTATAGGTCCACTAGTAAGTATCAAGTGAAAAGGAAACAGTATGTGTATTTGGGACAAAACTGAAATTTGCTGTTTTGTTCATATTATTATTATCGTGAACCACGATAGTGGGTTCATAATAGGGATCGCAGTGGAATTTTTGAAAATCTTAATAGAGCAGTCACCTAAAACCAGCCTTAGAAAGCAGACTCGAGCATAAAACAACCCTCAGAAGGCTTATTATCAAACACTGAACTCAGAAAAATTGTGATATAGCAGTAAAAATGGTCTAGACGAAATTTGTAACCATTCAAAAATTGCGAATTTTATGCGAATTGTTCATATTATTATCATGAACCACGGTAGTGGGTTCATAATAGGGATCGCCCATGTTTTTTGCAAAAACTCTAATAGAACACACGCCTAAAAACCACCTTGGAAAGCATCCTTCAACTCAAAACCACCCTCTGGTGGTTATTTGCAATTACTAGTAAGTATCAAGTGAAAAGGAAATAGTGTGTGTATTTGGGACAAAACTGAAATTTGCCATTTTGTTCATATTATTATTATTATTCATAATATTATTTTGTTTCACTCATGTACAGAAAAAGTTATCCACTTTTTCGTGCTAAAAACTATATAGCCATGCTTACTGAGTCCTTCCGCGTGTCCATGACCTATTAATAAGCCTGTATTCCACAGATCGCTAACCACCCTACACCTCGAAAATTTTCTAAGTTCTCTTCGCCATTGAACTATTGGCAGCAGTTCCGTATACTAAAGAAGCCGTATAACAATATTACAGGATTCTGTTGTGTGAGCTCCTTTGGGTTTTGTTGCAGCATTAATCTAGTACTCCACAGCACTTCTTAGACTTAGATCGCGCATAGCGTCTCTGCGTGGTGAGTATAGTCTACTTCTTCCTGTAAGCGCACAATCGCGATTTGCTACGAGCGACCATACAAGCGCTCTCTCAGAGACATAACAAAGTGGTAGTGCTGATACCAGAAACTATTCATTGTTATGAATTTAGTTTCTATAAACCATATTTCCTTTCCACACAAAGCCTCAAGTTGGGTGGAGTCAGTATTAGTGTTAATTAAAATTAAAACTATTCGTGAGTGCCATAATTGTCTGACCACATTGTGTAAACAACATGGCTTCATGCTGTTGATAACCCATGGTTTACAATAGACATTGCAGCTACACAGTACCTGACTTTGTTGTTGTCAATGATGTATGTGCATGCAGATTAGCTACTCTACAGGCTAACTGTATTATGTATATAATGTGGTATGTGAAACAATTTATTTGTGAATGCCACACTGATATTGTTTGTGGGAAGCCATATGCATTCATATATTGTCCGCAACATAGATTTTTTCACTGTGGTATACCCAATGGATACAATACTCACATGAACAACAGACTCTAGCTGCACAAGCTATATTGTACGTAGCGTTATATTATCATTTATACTACTGTGCAACAGTGAGCCAATGTTGTAGTCCATGCACCCATGCATGGAAAATCTGCATGTGATTCTTCTTCTTGTGTACGGTCTTGGCTGAAATAATAAATGCACAGCCACTGACTATTTTACCCTATAATTATATGCTTATCAGAGTTCCATGTCTTCAATTGTCTTGTGACAGGTAGCTAGTTCAGTATCATACCATTTGGTGTGTGTATATTCATGAACACTGCATTAGGGTACTATAATATGATGACAATGACAAAGAGACTAGAGTCCTGACACTTGTAGTAAGACAAGTTAGACAACAGCTCTTCAATATTGTGTGTAATGTATAGTCTCGTCCACAGCCAAGAGCAGTCAGGTAAATACTCTAATAATGTAGTCAATTAAGTGTCAACAACAAAGCTTACACTGAACTTGACAGCCACTAATTGTAAATTGCTCTACATATCTACAACAATTATCAATAAAACAAATCCATTACTGGATTAATAAAAACTACACAAACTAGATGAATAAAAAATTGGAAATTTTAAAATGGGAATAGGGATTGCTGAAAAAAAAGCCACAAAACAAGAAGGGATCGCTGGGGTGGTAATGTAAACCACAAATCCCTATTTTTAAAATGACTCAGGGGAGCATGTACAGTGTAACTAAATATTTATGACAGAGAGTCAAAATAGGGATTTGTGTTTTACATTACCACCCCAGCGATCCCTTCTTGTTTGGTGGCTTTTTTCAGTGATCCCTATTCCCATTTTAAAATTTCCAATTTTTTATTCATCTTTCATAATATTATTATTATTATTTTGTTTCACTCATGTACAGCCCAAGGCTTCCATTTTTTCGCGATAAAAACTACACAGCCTTACTCACTGAGTCTTTCTGCGTGTCCATGACCCATTAATTAACCCGTACTCCACAGATCGCTAACCGGCCTCCACCTCGATAAATTTCTAAGTTCTTCTTCGCCATTGCCTGCTGTTCCGTATACGGAAGAAGCCGTAGAAGAACAAAATTATGGGATCTTGTGTGCTCAGGGATGCATATTGTTCGACTATAGTATTTATAACGTTAATAGATGGCAGATTGAAGTTGTGCACCTTACAAGATCGCCATAATAGGGTCTCTAGTAAACTTCCCGTGTTCACTACGAGAAACCGTTCAAGCGCACATGCAAGGCATCCGTTTATTCTCTTCCTAGCCATCACAGTGAGTGCTTTGTTTGTCCATTATAGGGGGAAGAATGGTAGCACTGATATTATGGCTGCTTTTCACACACAGAAAAGGTTGGGTGGGGTGTTTATTACAACCCTACCATTTAAAAATGTTTTGTGGTCTAACCATATATCATCAACAACCCTCCCATATGGTATCCATGTCATAAACAACTTAAGGGTGTGAAGCCTGACAGTCTTATATGGGAGGATTGTGTGTTTATGTCACTGTAACTAGCTACTGTGTTCTTACTCTAGCACATTCTCCGATCAGCTAGTGACATTGACAGTTGCAAGTAATTATGAACACATGCTAACCAGACTTAAATTTGCTGACTATACCTATGGTGTTCCACTTTATGACACACTGTTGCTAGCAGGCTACACCTAGGCTTTCCAGGGCTAGAGCCCAGTCTAAGTCCTGGCAATTGGAACTCAATATGCCAGTTTAAAGTAGTCCTGCATGGGTATGACTGCCAAATCCCTGGTAATCATGTAAGACTGGCTACGTCACTGGCCACTAGTATAGTGACATTGTGATGTGTACATGCAGACACCGGCATAGGAAGACTTTTCAGCCAAGCCTAGCTATCTCCTACTATTTAGCTTGATTAACACCAACTCACACGGTTGCTGCTGCATGCAGCCTTGCATGTTCATACGTGCAACTCGTACATTTATACAAAGGTGTTGTAAGCGTCATCACTTCAATAATAGCACTACAGCTACAATGTATAGCTATCTCTTCACTACCTATTCTGCTAGACAACTCTACACCTATAATGCACATGCTTGATGTATGCATCGTTCTTCTCTTTTTTTTAAAAATGGACTCTACAGGAATTAACACTAACAGTTACCATTCTTATAACTTGTATCATAGAGTTTCATTCTTTTCCTTCTGTTAGAATAAACACCTAAGACATCTTGTTCTTCTTCAAGTCTCCTGTGCTATCATCAACACTGTCTCCTGTATGATAGGTGCACAATCAGTAATTCTTCTGACAGGTAGCTAGCTCATATAGCAGTGTGTTTTCAGCAATGGTACAAAGTGTGACGATGGTGGCTGAAACATTGAGTAGAGTAGGAATTAATATACCCTACCTTATTATTTTGTGCGTGTACAAATCAGAATGAAAATACAGTCTTTATCATAGATTACAAAATAATATTGCATTAAGATATCTAGTTAATGAGTTAACCTTTTAAACTGAGGAATCTCTGTTAGCTTAGGCTACACTATAATGTGCCAATTAACTATAATCCATCAATGGATTTGGAAAAAAGTACACAAACTAGACATATTAAAAAATTAAAATAAGAAATAGGGATCGCTAAAAAAAGCCACGAAACAAGAAGGGATCGCTGGGGTGGTAATGTAAACCACTAATCCCTATTTTGACTATCTATAAATGCTCCATTTGAGTATAAAGAGTCAAAATAGGGATTTGTGGTTTACATTACCACCCCAGCAATCCCTTCTTGTTTTGTGGCTTTTTTCAGCGATCCCTATTCCCATTTTAAAATTTCCAATTTTTTATTCATCTAGTTTATGTACTTTTTATTAATCCAGTAATGGATTATGAAGAAAATTGTTGTGAATAGTGTAATTTTGCATTCTGCATAGTAACACCGTCCACATTTCAGTACACACATGAAACTGATCAAATTGCAATGTGCATACAGACTGAGAGTCTCCCAATATGAGCTACGATTTACATTAATGGTTCGTTTAATAGCTGTCAAATTCAGTACAAGGATTGTTGTTATACACTTGACTGCATTATACATCAGGGTGAACTCCCTTCAGACTGGAAGAGGGCATATGTAACACCAGTATACAAGAAAGGCCTGTGTACTAATCCATCGAACTATAGACCTATATCATTGACTAGTATTTGCTGCAAGTTGTTGGAACATATCATCTCCTCAGCAATATCTTCTCACGCTATTGACTACAATAACATGTGTACAAATTAACATGGATTTCTTTGATTGATAATGAAGACTGTTGTGAATTGTGTAATTTTGCATTCTGCATAGTAACACCGTCAACATTTCAGTACACACATGAAACTGATTAAATTGCAATGTGCATACAGACTGAGGGTCTCCTAATATGAGCTACAATGTACATTACTGGTGCCTTTAATAGCTGTCAAATTCAGTGCAAGGATTGTTGTTATACACTTGACTGCATTATTAGAGTATTTACATGACTGCTCTATTAGAGCATTTAATATGGATAACCCGCCCACGTACAATAATCACGGAGCGGAAAAAACCACCTTGCAACAAAGTCATCAGCCCAGATTAAGCTTCCTGGCCTATACTGAGTTTAATAAAGACAGATTCTATTAGCCACAAGTAACGCACACCAAAAAAACTTAACTCTGAGTGCGATCTTGTATGGCTTCTCGAGCGTGATGGCATTTCGGAAAGAAGAAACAGCCCGGTTTGGGCCGTTTCCATCCAAAAACGAAATCAAAAATAGGTCATGGACATGCACAATGATCCATTCAGCAAGCCTTGCTACTTTTTATCCCAGGATTCTCCTTGTAAACTTCGCTATACCTGTGAAAAAATAATAATAATAATTATTATTATTATGAATAATAATAATAATTATTATTATTATGAATAATAATAATATGAACAAAAGGGCATATTTCAGTTTTGTCTGAAATACACATACTGTTTCCTTTTTACTTGGTACTTACTAGTGGACCTATACTCATTGCAAAGAACCACCAGAGGGTTGTTTTGAGCTGAATGATGCTTTTCAAGGTGGTTTTTAGGTGTGCGTTCCATTAGGATTTTTGCAAAAAACATGGGCAATCCCTATTATGAACCCACTATCGTGGTTCATGATGAACAAACTGGCAAATTTCAGTGTTGTCTGAAATACACATACTGTTTCCTTTTCACTTGATACTTACTAGTGGACCTATACTCATTGCAAAGAACCACCAGAGGGTTGTTTTGAATTGAAGGATGCTTTTCAAGGTGGTTTTTAGGTGTGCGTTCTATTAGGATTTTTGCAAAAAACATGGGCAATCCCTATTATGAACCCACTATCGTGGTTCATGATTCTTATTATTCATAATATTATTTTGTTTCACTCATGTACAGCAGAAGTTATCCACTTTTTCGCACTAAAAACTATATAGCCATGCTTACTAAGTCCTTCCGCGTGTCCATGACCTATTAATAAGCCCGTATTCTACAGATCGCCAACCACCCTACACCTCGAAAATTTTCTAAGTTCTCTTCGCTATTACACTATTGGCAGCAGCTCCGTTTACTAAAGAAGCCGTATAACAATAAAATTACAGGATTCCATTGTGTGAGCTCCTTTGGGTTTTGTTGCAGCATTAATCAAGTACTCAACAGCACTTCTTAGACTTAGAGGATCGCGCATAGCGTCTCTGCGTGGTGAGTATAGTCTACTTCTTCCTGTAAGCGCATGGTCGCGATTTGCTACGAGCGACCATACAAGCGCTCTCTCAGAGACATAAAGAAGTGCCGGGATAGCGCAGACACCAGAGATTATTCATTGTTATGAATATAGTTTCTATAAACCACATTTCCTTTCCACGTAAAGCCTAAAGTTGGGTGGAGTCAGTATTAGTGTTAATTAAAATTAAAACTATTCGTGAGTGCCATAATTGTCTGACCACATTGTGTAAACAACATGGCTTCATGCTGTTGATAACCCATGGTTTATAGGCATTGCAGCTATACACAGTACCTGGCTTTGTTGTTGTGAATGATGTGTGTGCATACACATTAGCTTCAGACCTTCAGTGCTGGTCACTGTAAAGTGTTAATAACACATATTGTTTGTGGGAAGTCATGCATTCATATACATGTCAACATAGATTTCTTCACTGTGGTATACTCAATGAATACAATACTCACATGAACAACAAACTCTAGCTGCACAAACTATATTGTATGTAGCATTATATTATCATTTATACTACTGTGCACCAGTGAGCCAATGTTGTAGTCCATGCACCCATGGAAAATCTGTATATGATTCTTATTGTGTACGGTCTTGGCTGAAATAATAAATGCACAGCCACTGACTATTTTAACTTATAATTATATGCTTGTCAGAGTTCCATGTCTTCAATTGTCTTGTGACAGGTAGCTAGCTCAATATCATACAATTTGGTGTGTGTATATTCATGAACACTGCATTAGGATGCTAATGTGAGTAAGAGACTAGAGTCCTGACACATGTACAAGTTAGACAACAGCTGCTCACTGTTGTGTGTAATGTATAGTCTCGTCCACAGCCAAGAGCAGTCAGGTAAATACTCTAATAATGCAGTCAAGTGTGTCTGACAACAACAAAGCTTACACTGAACTTGACAGCTACTAATTGTAAACTGTTCTACGTATATCTACAACAATTATCATTATCAGTAAAACAAATCCATTACTGGGTTAATAAAAAGTACACAAACTAGACGAATAAAAAATTGGAAATTTTAAAATGGGAATAGTGATTGCTGAAAACAAGAAGGGATCGCTGGGGTGGTAATGTAAACCACAAATCCTTATTTTGACTCATTTTAAAATGACTCAGGGGAGCATGTAACTAAATATTTATGACAGAGAGTCAAAATAGGGATTTATGGTTTACATTACCACCCCAGCGATCCCTTCTTGTTTGGTGGCTTTTTTCAGCGATCCCTATTCCCATTTTAAAATTTCCAATTTTTTATTCATCTAGTATTATTACTAGTTACAGCCCTCAGAGTAGCGAGTAAAATGTAACTCGTTTCTTTTTTCAGTAAGTAATATGTAACTGTAGCACGCTACATCACGTAAAAGTAACGAGTAATATGTAACTAGTTACATTTTTAGTGTAACGACCCCAACTCTGCTCCAATCCAACTTGTTTCAGTACTCTTATTGTGGTACTACATTGTCCCTACTCTATAGTTTAAAGTTCCTCATTTTTTCTTATACTTGTGATATTAAGAGGATTCTAACTGTAAAGTCACCTTACTTTCTTGTATGTTTTAAAATCAGGCATACGCCCACATCTGGCCAAAGGCCGGCTGTGGGCACACACCTGGTTATCTGAAATTGTTATCGAAAGTGTGTGTACGTGTGTGTGTGTATGTATATTTGTTTGTCTTTCTGCACCCATGTGAGCAAAACTTTATTCGCTAAAGACATCCTTTATGTGAGAAATAAAGGCCATATATGTAGAGCCTGTATTAAACTTCCAAGAAGGTAAGCTTTGGTTTAAGGCAGTTAATACGTGTCGGTTTGAAATAAGGGTGAAACAAGTTTATAAGGATGTGGTGAAGGCTTTTCCCAATGGGCTTTACGAGCATCAAAAAGTCGAAAAATAGCATACATTACAGCACTTGACTCGTTATATACCCAGAGTCTAAACTGCTGCTACATTTGGTATGTCAGATATTTCATCTGTTACTATAAATACACTGCGTAGCATGCATGCAGTAAATAAACAATACTGTATCTTGCATGTGTATGTACATACATACCTCTTCAAACCAAATCATGTGTGAATCAGTTACTGCAATAGTTTGGCCAAAAACAACACTTATGCGGGCGGGCGAATTTCATTATTATGTCATTATTATATCTATTGTTATAAATACTACAGCTATTTGATTAAAATACAGTCACAAAATACAAATTGAATGGCCTTTGTAATGCAAATTTAGCCACATTATAAGGTTACCACCTACAATTAGCAACAGTACAGTAAGCCAATATGCAACATTGCTAGCGCAATAGGCATTAAATAGACTGTGCTCATGTGTATGACTAATCTAGAGATTTCATATTTTGATGTGGGCAGGGACCAGAAACCAGTATACCAATTGGAATGGCCTAAACAGTACTACCATATTGTTTGATATACAGCAAATGATCAACTCACTCCTTCTACATAACAGAAATCAACGCTTGTACATTACCAATTCACTCAAGTAAAGGTTGAAGTTAGTGCCTGTTAGATGAGAGAGACTTAGTGTGAACACCTTTGACAGCACAGGATGCAAGACGGAGGAGTGTGATGTGTTATCAGTGACATTACAAGGCATCAGTGGTGAAGACATTAAGGTTCAGGTACTAAGTTTTCTTACGATTTGCTCTGCTCTTAGAACACCAGTTGCTAGTACCCTCATTTACACGATCTAGATTTGGCTGATATGAATGTTGGTGGAGATCAGTCCAACATTTTAATTGGGTCAGATTATTATTGGCATATAGTTACTGGTGACATGGTTCATGGAGAGGGTGGCCCAGTAGCATTAAGTAGTCACTTTGGTTAGCTATTATCTGATCCAACCAATCCCATACCACCTGTAGCTGGTCACATTATCACAACCTTGATTATAGATGGATGTATTGATGTTGACCGGACATGATGGATGTTCAGTTAGGCTGAGATTTGTGTCAATTTTGGGAAACCAAAGCCATTGGAGTAACTGACCAAGGCAGCATAGGACATGACATCTTCACCCCTGAGCTGACATTTGATTGGAAAGATACACTAACTATTGCACATACGCCTTCGTAAACTAGTACTCCAAGTGCTTTAAAATTAGTGCACTTATAATTAGAAACTTTCCTTGTGTTTGCTGAAATTTAGAGCACATTGCGTTCAAAGCACAGGAAGTTCCAAATATTTAGAGATGCCAAAATTTTAGGGTATCTACAGTAGTTTTGTAATGATATTACAAAACTACTGTAGATACCCTAAAATTAGATACCCTTTAGTTTTGTTACAGTAAAAAAAAAAAAAAAAAAAAATATATATATTTGGATCCCTAAAAACCAGTCAACTTTTTCTTGAATTTGGATCCCTCTGAAATATTTTATCACCCCTCTACAAGGGCTACCAGCATTATGCACTGTACTTAAGGACCAAATATTTCAGCTAAAATAATCGATCTTCACCCCGTGAAAACCAAGCTTGTTGTACAGTAACTGAGGGGCCAAATATTTCCGCTAAAATAATCGATCCTCACCCCATGAAAACCAAGTTCGCTGCACTGAGAGGCCAAATGCTTCCACTAAATAATCAATCCTTACCCCCTCAAACCAACAGAAAAAGATACCACAAGATTTACACACTGATTTCCAAGGTTTATAGATAGTCCCCCTTTTAATATAAATGCAGGATTTCATCCCGGTCAATTATCATTTCTCATACGGACTGCCTGTGCCAATACTTTGCCCATTGCTGTCAGTTTTCAGCATCGATGTTCCCTCTCGCTGTAACTGAGTCAGCAGAGATACACTTACTATCACAATAAGGTGCTACATATTCTAGCTACAAAACTCATTGAAATTTAAGTATATGCAGACCTACAGAACTTCCGATCTAGCTACTGAAACACCTTAGGCAACAATTCCAATGTGTATACTAACAACATGCTATTGCCCAGATATTATTTAATTCACTTTATATGAAAACGCTATGTTAGAATTGACTTGACCTCTGGATTCTGTACATCATATACAATCAGCCTTTTCCATGAAACAATCCAATTAAGTAGACTACTATCAATTGCTGTTAAAAGTACATAGTCACCACAACAATTGGAATTACGTGCAGTGCTTGGCCACTACTAGCCAGTCTCTGTCAACAATCTGCTAAATTAACAGCATCTTCCACATTGTCCGTTAGGAAGATGTTGGATGATGCTGCCTGTAAAAGTATTTCATCTTCTGAAAGAATTTTCTTAGCCCAATCATGAAAGAGTAGGTGAACTCGGCCAACCATAAACTTAATAACTGTATTTTGCTGCTGTAGATAAATTTTATTCTTGCAACCACACCATACCCTCACAGGTCCCTTATGCCGTGGTCCTGTTTGGTCGCATGTGTCCAAACATTTAGCTGCCATTTAACTCTGTTTTCTTTTTGTACACATTCTGCATCGTTTAACAATGATGGTTTCATCTCTTATGCTGTGGGAACGTGGGGAACAAATAATTTCATTTGAAATAACTTCCCTTCTATTGATTTTATTGACTGTAGGAAATTTCACTTGAACTATTTAATATGTTAGACAATGGCATGCGCGTTTCCTTTGAAGTGTGGAGGTCTCTCATTTACGTAGAAACCTCGTGTCTTACTGGTAAGACACCTGACTCAATAGGACAATTGTTTACAACTACAACAAGACCCACAGTAATGCAATTAGCCTCTAGTGGATGGACAATTAGTATTTAGCACATCAGTAAACACCAAGGGAAATGACGTGTTTGAGAAAGAAATTACACTCAGGTACACTGTTTTATCTGTGACTATCTCAGTGTGGATTAGACTGTACCATTGTGGTAGCTGGTTAACCAGAAAAGCCATTCAGTTTGTGGCCCTCACTATATTAAAGTGCGCTCTGTAGATCTAGACAGCCATGCTGGTATTGGCTATTCACATTCATTGCCCTTCATACGTGTCTATAATGCCTCAAATGCACTTTTTATCAACTTTACTGACGCTCCATGGCTTGTGCGACCTCACATATTTTGCTAGCTGAATACTTTGGTATTTACATTGGGACTCTCTATACTTACTCACAGCTTCTACACCATTGTCTAAAACACTTAGACACTTGTAACAGACATCTTCGAGGATTTAAAAACCATCAATGATATCAATAATTACCTTAGGTTTTTAAATCCTCGAAGACACCTATTACGAGTGTCTAACTATTACTAAGGTTGTGCTGCAAGGGAGAAAATAGCTATAATATTTATAGCTATCCTATAGTATGTATGCATTGAGCTGGATCCTCAAAAACATTTAATAACTCATGAAATTTGGCTCATTTGTATACTGTTTGACCCTCTAAAAATATTTCAAAATCTTTTCGTTCAAATGTATGACATAATGTTTAGAGCCAATCAAAATTTTCACCATACATTTCCTATGGGAAGTCATAAAAGTGCAGTGTTCATTACAGCCCTTTCCTGAATTGTAATGGAGCCAAATTGCACATGTCTGTTGTTAACACCTTGGTTGTCACCATTAATCATCTGGTTAACTGAAATCTTTACTCTCTTGAGAAAAAATCCACTTTTAATTTTAGCTATTTTTTAGGATCCAGCTCAACTTGTACATACTACAGATGTTTTCCAAAAATATTTGTTCCCTAGCTCTTCCTTGCAGCTGAGCCTCTACCCTGTGCTGCACACTTGTCTGAAGTATAATTAGACACTTAATTATAGACCTACGGTACTACACTTGTCAAGTTTCCGTAACAAAAGAAACTGGGGTAGTTAGGTGGAATAATATGTATATAGGAGGGATGGCTGAAATATCTGGACCCCCTTTAATGTGTGCAAACGGTATTTTTGTAGGGAGATATAATATTTCAAAGGGAGAAAATATGTGACCGAATTTTGGAGCACTGTCGATATACGTGCAATAGTACTTTTGTTATAAAATACATTTAAAAACTATGGGTAAAAAACACAAGCTCCAGAAAAAAAATTACACAAGTTTTTATCACCTCACTGGTGGGCGAATTAAGCCTCCAATGGATAAATCCTGGACATCATCGTGTTCGCCAGTTTATAGAGATTACAAAAATCTTTGTTTCATCTCCATACACAAGTTACAGATGTTTGTTTATGTTGCAATGACGAAAGAATTTACCGACAATCGTTTTTCAGTGAATTTGCCTTCCTTCTCAAACACAGAAGCATGCCTGGGGCAAAAACTATACCTTGGTGGATGCACAAATTTATGGCAAACACAATGAGCAAAGATTCAATTCCGTACGTCATTGTATCAGTAAGTTACGATGGTTTATGTAAGTGTCTGTAGATTCTTTTCTCGATAGCTTCTGTACATATCAATTTATTTGTTCATCTGGCTGTCTAGTGCTGTATTTGCAGCGCTGCCTAACTTATGAAGCTGAAACTTAGCTAGTCCATTCCTCTGTGCCTGTACAAAACAAAGAACAAATAAAATGCATTTTGAAAATTGTGTGGATATCAACGGTTTTCTAAAATTAGGTCACATATATTTCAAACATTTTGTTCCTGGGGCCTAAATATTTCGATACATTTGGACTGGGGAATCAAAATAGGGGTCCAAAATTTTCGCCAGTGGACTTATACTCCTTCCAAATTAACCTCCAATGCTTCTTTTGTGGTTGGAGGAGTTTGTGTTTAGTTGAGTGTTCTATTAGGATTTTAGTAAAAAAACATAGGCAATCTCTATTACAAACCACTACCGTGGTTCATGATGAACTCACTATCAAGGTCCACGGTTTCACAGTTCACTAATTACACAATACACAAATAGCTACACAGTTAGTTAATAACTGTATTTACCTTTTCAAACCACACCTTGTGTGCACCAGCAACTTCAGTAGGTCTTCCAAAATGACATGTTAAATATTTTGGTAATTCAGGTAATTCTGTGGGTAATTCTACCATATGCACCTCTCTATCTTGACACTCAGTACACAAAAACCCAAAATTTATTTTCCATTTATTAAAGTTCAGTTTACTTCCAACTTCTATTAGAGCTTCTCCTATAGTATTCTTGACTTTATAGTGGACTGATGGCTCTTTTGTATTTTTGTGTCGCACTTGTACTTCCAGAAACAAAACTCTGTCTATCAATGTGACTTTATGACCAGTGTCTTTCAATAATAGTGTAACTAAATTATCAAACACTTCATTATCATCTCCAGGTGGTGACCACACAAGTTTCCATTTTGAATCATCTTGGAGAAGTTTTACCACCAGACAACAGAACACTCCTCGGGGAAATGACTTAATTTTCTGACTGGACTCCGAGTACAGTTTAAACTGAATTAGTAATGAGTTTACTTTAGTGTTTCCATCAATTAACATGCTTCCATATGTTTCAAGAAACTTGCAGTGAGGATGTGGCAAATTGCAACTTTTGAGAAGGCAGGGCATAAAATATTTTTTGACATTGTCACTGGACTGCTTTATTGGAGCAACAATGTTTAAGTACTGTAACAGTTTTAAAAATGATTCTTTGCAATTTCTGCTTGGAGTACTAATACCTCTAAATCCTTCAATGGTAAAGTCAATTTTATCCAATAAAGTAGGTTTAAATATTCCTTTGCGTTTAAACTCCTCTAAAGCTTTAACATCTGAAAGACCATAATGTACATTTACTATATCAGTTATTCTGTTGAAAAACCACTGTAGATCAGTAAAGATGACATCACTCATTTCCTCTACTTCCTCAAAGTACAATAAAGTACCAAAGAGATGATGAAATCTAAGTCCATTTTTAATGTCATCCTCTTTGTCAAGTAATGTCTTTTCTCTGCATACCTCAACAACTTCAGCAAATGATATAGCATGATTTTGTCTTTCTTCACAAATTTGACGAATTTCAAGTTCTAAAATAAGCCACACAATTGGGACATGATAAGTATTCTGTTCACAGAGAGCATCATATAACTTGTTACGTATTACACCAGCACTTTGATCTTCTTCATCTGTGAGCGTTGTTTTGTTGTTTACAGGAATCAAGTATGTGTAATCTTTATGTACTTGCTCCCAAACATGTGAAAGCTGGGAACTATAAACAACTTTATCCACATCATTACTAATTTTCTTAATATCGTCTTCAGCAACACAGTCTGAATGAGTTCCAATTAACGAAATATATGATGTGTTTTTTCCTTCAATTATGCATTCCTTTTTAAATATAGAATCAGGTCTCCTTCCAAGCAAGATATTATTGGTAAATGACATCAAACTTCTTATTAGCTCAAGATTAGTACAACCAATGGTATATGGAGTAAAACTCCGCTCACCATGTTGGTTACCATGGGTAACAATTACAGGACTATCAAGGGTGTTAGTCATATTGTGTACAATAAAGGTGACCATTGTACAACTGTTAACCGCTGGTAACATGCTAATAAATTGTGGTTGTCCACCTGTGTCTAGAAATGTTAAAATGTTCCATGTGTCTTCTTTTTTAATATGTGGTACCTTTTCACTACTAACTGTACCTTCTGCCATAGAGAGTTCTACACCACAAAGCTTTGTTTGTAAATCAATTTCATTAAATTCAGGCTTCTTTTCAGACTTAAAAATGGATGGCTCAGAAACAATTATTTGTGGCAGTTCTGTCGGTTGCTGTGATTGCTCAGTGAAGACATTTAAACGTGATTGCAATTCATCAATTTCTTTTTTAAAATCTAATACACTAAATAGCACATGGCTATCAGATTGCTTCATACTAATTTTCAGTGCAGATACACGTTCCGATTCATGTAGTCCTGTGCTGATGTGTTTCTCCTGGAATTTTTTACTCAGTAATAAGTTATAGAAATTTGTTTTCCCAGCAGCAGATGCTCCACTGAACAACACTCTACCAAACCTCACTTTCATTGTCTCTCCTTTTCTACAAGCTTCTAACATGAAGTTAACAATTGCTTTATTAAATTTCTTTCCTGGTGTAAATAATGTAAATAATTAGTAATCCATAAATTAGTAGCACTGCACTGTTTGCATGCATGTGCACAGTTAATCTGTCTAGTCACAAATAAACATGTACTACCTATTTAGGCCATGCATATTTGAAAAGTTGTTGCTCGGAACCCAATTTTGTGTAAGAAAAGAAAAAAATCAGATCATGTGACAACTAGAAATTAATGTGTGAGTGATCAAGATACTCTAATAGAACAGTCTCCGAGCAAAATTTAGCTTTCAAAAGGCATAGGCATCTATGCAAAAGGCAATGTTAGGCTATGAACATTTAAAATATGAAACTTCAGTGCTGTCTATAGTCATTGGGCTATGTACGTAGTCATGCATGTGGCTTGTAGCTAACTGGAAGGTATTTGACATGTCTGCAGACAGTGCACTATAATGTTTTGTTCTTTTAGATCTTGTTTACACTAAAACGTTTTTGTTGTTTCAGTGTATGCCCACGATTGCATTTTTGGTGTGTTTACACGTAAACTGTTTATGCAGGTCATGCGACAACTTTGGCCAGAGCATACACTTGACTAAGGAGATTATAAACAGTCAATAATAAAGAATTAGAAAAATACACCATTATACCAAGTTTTCGTAGATCCAGTCACAATAACTAAAGTAGTAAATATGTTTACAACACTAATAGCCAAATCAATTAAGTGCTACACCCTATGACATCATGCTAGGTGTCTAATCAATCAAAACACTAACCTGTCACGTCCTTCATCATACAGTATGGTAGTACTGTATATAGGGATCATGGAGGTTTTTTTCTGGCCAAAAATATTACCCAAAACCAGCATCACAATATCACCTTGGTGTCTTGGCAGTATGTAAACAAATTCAGGTATCGTAGCTATTTTATAGACCTGAGGAATGGCACAATAATCACTGAGTATAAAGCCTGAGGTGATTATGTGCAGGTCTCTAACATACCAAAAATACCATGAAATTGTGCAGTAACTGATTTAGACTATGGCTCATGCCGCTCTGGTCACTGCCAGTAATGGCGACTGACTGATCAAATTAAACAACTCACTGGTAGGCTTCCTAGATGAATGTGATCATCTTTATGATCCGGCGATGCTTTCCTTACACTCTAACGATGATTTCTGATGGCTGTTGTGACTATAATCCAGCAAAGCATGTGACACGTGACAAAAAATTTGTCACGGGTATCTAACCAGTTTAGACACCTACCCGTGGGTATCTATTTGAATTTTAAATACCTTATTAACAATTAAACTTCAAAGCATGCCATAGTCTAATGGTTAGGTATAACCAAGCCCAAAAGTGCCTTCAGTACGACCCTCAATGTTTCCAATAAATTGCTACAATTTTAAATTTTTTTTATTCAATGGAATTTTTTTCTGCCTGCCTGTCTGCTTGCCTGATGCCTTCAGACAAATTATAATTCAATAACGGCTAAGGCTACAGGGTTAATTTTTTCACTGCTCGATGTCACTTCAGCCTGACAAGTGCCTTTTGGCATACTGCAGTACATACAATGCATGCATCATGGACTCATCTTTGTTTTCCTTTGTGTACCATTCTTTTTGCTCATAGCCCAAGGTTTCCACTCATGCTAGCTCAAAAGTTCCCTACATGTGTAAATGGGAATTGTCTGTATTTTGTGTGGTGACTGGATTGATTGCACAAGCGCTTCTCCTAGAATTCTTTGTTTGTAGTACTGTGTAACAGGCTGAACATAGCTAAAAGTGAAGCATAATGGCCACTTCATTTTTGAGTGAGTATTTGACTGTTTGGGTGAGCGTTCACATTACCTCTGACGCCATCCTTTCTTTTGATGTGGTATGCGCGGGTTCACCAGTCATAATAATGTTACAAAAAAGTAAACACAAGCATAGGGAAAAATAAGAATTGAATTCCGATTAGGCATCATAGAAAAAACATAGGGAAACAAGGGAGATCGCCTACACCACCTGGTATAGACTGAATTTGGGACTAAATGTCTGCTAGTATATCAGTAGGTATAGGTGACCTCCCTTGTTTCCCTACCTTTTTCTATGATCCCTCCTAGGAGGAAAGTATTTTTGATACACTACTTGTGTTTCTTGTTAATGCATTCCTGAGCAATGATAGCAGTGCTATATGGCATTTATACACCTTCTCTTCCCTTTGAAGTGAGGTGTCAAGTGGTATAAATAATAGTTAGACACCAAGACCAAGAGAACTAAGCGATTTAGTAACCCCGATGGCCTGAGGCTGTAGCGTCCCGAGCGCAGCGAGGGCGCTACTAAGGGCCAGAGGGGTTACTAAATCGCTTAGTTCCCGTTGGTCGCGATGTCTAACTTATTTAGACTATGGTTTAAAGTACATACCTTTATAGCCAGAGCATTAGGGTGGGGTGAAAGAGCAACGCAGAACGGCAGAACGGTTTCTTCCTGAAGTCCTCACAGCGCCCACAAAAATAATTATTCGACCGGTAACCAGAGTAATGGCTAGAGCTACAGTAGATACGCCGCTTAGTCTACTATTTGTCCAGAATTATTCGCAGAACACGGAGAAGAATTGTATTACAGTATTATCAAGTACTCCAGTGCACCTTTCGTTTTATAATTATTTTTCACGTACAAAATTGCCTAAGGGCGGGTTACTAAATGAACACGTGTAGGTGACTAAATGAGCATGTCAGGTGACTAAGTGATTTAGTAACCCTCTAAATGAGCTGTACCATAGTCTAATCATAGTTATTTCTAAAATCATTATATTTGCTTGTCATACCACCAAATGTGTGGTGATATACGTAACTGAAACTATCGTTTGTGCTTGACACAATACATGCATTTTAAAGACTGTGAACTCATTTACAGACTGATAAAGCCTAGTTTTTGTATCACACATACACAAACCCACGCAATGCAATCATGATTGCAATCAGATTACTTTGGAAATTAATTGCAACTTAATTGAGTACATTAATCGTAATCATAGAAATGAAAGCGATAGCAATCACAGTTGATTAATTTCCTTGTGTAATAGCCGTTCTATAGTGCCACGAACAATGGAACATCAAGCCAAAGTTTCTTTCTATAAACTGCATACCTGACCATAAATCCCTATGCGTCCATGATGTTATAGTTAATTGCACAGCGGTATATGCAGTTGGCTTAGTAGTCAAAATAGTTATGATACCCTGTGCAGTTGGTGGTTTGAATCTCAACCTTTTCTTTGTTTATTTAGCCAATTATTTTTGTTTTGGAACCCTTTTTGATACACTTGTTCCTATTGCGAAGCTTTCTTTATAAAAGTTCACAGTTTTTATGTTCTAGTGTCTTTATAAGAGTTAATAATACTGTATACATCACAGTGCACGATTAACGTTTAGCGATTTACAAATGTAACTGAACCTTGGTTGATCAAATCTGTGAGCTGGCAATCCTTTTGCAGCCATTTGCTAACATAATGACAAAACCCAAAAATCCCATAGTCTTTAATGCCACGCTGTGACTACACTTTAGCAAAACGACAATGGAGAAAAAAACACTTGAGAGTTTGCAGTGCTACTAAGGTCACAGAACAGAGAGTTGCATCAAGATGCATGGTAGTGTGTTGTACAGCTAAGAAGGTTGGTGTGCCACACCATGAGTATTTTGACAGGTAGAAAGTCATGTGTGCATAACTCCATGGTCCCTTCTCCAAAGCATATCATTTTTTTTTCCATTATAGCTGTCTGCCAGTTAAGGTAGGTCACACAACAAATTCGATTAAATTCGCACCAGCCATTTGCGAGATATGGGCATTCAAGGTTTCAATTTAATTTTTTCCTTTTTTCTTAAGCCATAGGGGGTCTATGGTGGCTTCAGTTTATTTTCACACACGTAGCAAAAATTAATATAAAATGCAAGTGTAACTCAATTGCCTCAATTTTAGGTACAAATGAAGAGAGTATAAAGGTGAATTCACGCACCAAGTTTACTATGAATCTCATGAATATCCAAGGAGTTGTGATGGTTTATTAATGTAAAATAGACAAAACGTCTGTCACGGCTACAGGGTAAATCGAGTATGGGAATAACTTGAAAATTGGTGTGTACATAGGCTGATCATCATAGCAGTGCCTTTTGATGGTTTGAAGAAAAGCAATTGAGTTATAGCTAAAAGTTATAAAGCAAAAATCAAGCAAGTATAAAAAGCGGATCAAGATACTCTAATAGAGCAGTCACCGCAGGATAAAAAAAGGTGAACAAAAAATGTTGAAAAAAAACAACTTGCCACAGTTTGAATTGGAGACCTTCATACCTAATACCCACATCTTTAACCAATGAACCACTGCTATCTTGGCTGATCACCTCACTTCGTTTATGCTTTACAAATGAAAATTCTAGTTTAAATCTGCTAAAAAATACACATTTATAATTTCATATGTAGATCTACCAATAGAGGTACTAAATTGCTATAGAACATTCTATGTATGTTCTATCAGAACATTCTTCAAAAAATGTTCACTCTATTAGAGTAGTACAATAATATTGAAATAAATCATGCAATATTCGAAGATCTATACCAATGAAAGTTCTAAGTTGTTCATATTCTATGATTGCTCTATTAGAAGTCCTTAAAATGTGCAACCTATTAGAGTATTACAATACCAAATATTGAAGTAAAGCATGCAATAAATCTACCAGTGGAAGTTCTAGATTGTTCTACAACATTCTGTGTATTTTTTATTAATAGAAGTACTGTTCTAAAAAAATGTGAGAGTGTTACAATAATATTACCAAATATTGAAGTAAATCATGCAATACATTTATAAGTCTGTCTTCAATAATCATCATTGTGTCTGCATAAAAAAGAAGAAATGTGAACCCGAAGTCAGCCATAGGGACATTATAAAGTACAAAAAGAAGTGAAATCCACAAAAAACAACAACAAAAAAACGCTAAGTTGGGAAAAAATGGTGCGGCCTTTAAAAACCTGGGTAAAAGAAAAGGTTGTGAAATCAAAGGTAGTGGCCAAGCAATGATGTACATAAATTTTAGTAATGGCTGTGTGCATTGTTAAAATTTATTATCATTAACATACACCTTTGATTTCACAACTTTTTTTCACCCAGGCCTTTTAAAGGATGCACCATTTTTTCAGAGCTTGGCTGTTTTGTGTGGACACTCTTACATCCCTACTGTGCATTTTTACTATGGTATCTTGAGCACAGTAGGGATATAACACTTCTTATTGTTTTACTGCGATTTAACATTGTGAACTACTCCAGCTTGTCTCAGTACTTTTTATCAATGTGCTATGGTCCCTATACTCTAGTTTAAAATTTTAAAATTTTTTTTTTATGTAATTGTGTATATACGTACAGGCATGTATATGTATGGATCAATGTAGCTCAATTTATACAGAACAAAACAAGTTGACACTGTAAAAAGAGGTGCCCAGTAAAAGTCTGTTCCTTGGAATTAATCAACTTTGTAGAACACGTATAGAATTTACAAATAAAACACAACGTGCTGCATAGCTAGGGTATATACTTGTTTACAGCAATACTCCCAATTTGTACTAGCCAACCATTTTCAGTTTCTGGTTAAATTTAAGTCCGCATAATCAATTGCATCATCATAATATTGGTGAGTAGAGTGATAACTTCATTCAAAATTTTCACTGTTCCAGAAGGAATCACTACCAGTGCCACGAATCACTATCACGTGACAAGAGTACATAATAAAAATAGGAAGGGAGAGTGTCTAACTGCCAATACAGCCTGTACAAAATCACTGCGTATTATTGAAAAGACCATGATCTTTGAACAAATCAACACTTTTACTGACTACAGAGATCTGTTGATAGGTGTTGAGTGCTGTTGATAGGTGTTGAATAAAGTAAAGCCTTTGCTCTACCAATGTGTGGATGCTCTATAATACGCAGTGATTTTGGCTGAAGGTGTCCTAGTTAGACACTCTCCCTCCCTATTTTTATTATGTACTCTTGCTATCACCTCCAGTACTAGCAGTTTTCTGTCGGTTGAATGTAATGGATTAGACAGAAAATAAGCTCTCGTATGAATACTATATGGTTGTCATGTGAGCCTCTCTCACGTGACAGGTGTTACAATTCATTCTACACCATGTGTTTGTAAGAGTGGGCTACAAGTGCGTTAATGCATCTTCTACAGCAAGTTAGACTACGAGTAACGACAATGGAGAACACAGCCGCCAGGTTGGCAAGCTTACGGCGAAAGCTGAGACACTAGCAGAGAGGTGAACTTTGATCCCAAAGATGCCGTAAAGAAGATGCTTACTGCTTAGAGTACATTGAGGAGATATAGAGGAGGCGCTTGGCTGAGGCAGCTCCGCGAAGATCAAGAAAAATGTTAAGAGGAAAGTATGGCAGCATGAAGTTCTAGAAACTGTATTCTTCATACTGATAGTCTACCGGTAATATTATAAATATTGCCACGTGTTGATGGAACAAACGGAGTGCTCAATAGATGTGTTGATTGAGCAAGCAAATTAATCTCATGTGTTGATATGTAGTCTGAGCAAAGAGCTTGTGTTGGCAATACTAGCTACCTGATAGTATTGTATAGGAGTAAAGGGCTCAATCACAATGTTCAGTTAATGCCACAGTGATGATATCTCTAAGGAAATGTTGCTAATGTGTTGAAGGTTTCAACCATCTATTGTTCATGATTGAGCAAAGGGCTCATCCAGCTATATTGTTCATGGGTTGATAGCAGTACTGAGCAAAAGGGCTCAATCACCTACTGTTCATGTTCTGATAGTAGGCATATGCATGCATGGCTACATAGCTATTTAAAAAAATAAAAATAAAAATTCTAAAAATAAATAAATTTAAAATAAACAAAATAAAGTGGAAGTATGTATGCATAAAAATAACCCCCTCCCCAACTTGATGTCATTGTGTTTGATAAAACGGTGGCAGCAAAATATAGCTACAGTCGAATGTTTAATTAGGAAGTCCAACTAGTCTGGCAATGCAGTTGACATGTCAACAGGTAAGAGAATGGAAGTGATAACATCAGCATTTGCAAAAATGAACAAATTAAATTAGAAAGAAGTTCAATCACAGGTGGTACTGACTTAATTACCGGTAAATTTGACCTCAAGTTTAGGATAATATCATTGGGGTAGAAGCGAACTCCAAAGGATCTGCATGGACGTAAATAATGAGAAATGTTAACTGTGCTGCTTTAATCTGTAGCTTTATATATATATATATATATTGCATAGATTTCTTAACCTCATAGTTTCTGACAAATAGATATAGGGTTTTGGAAATTAACCCAAGACAGAATGGTCACAGTCCAGAGGGCTATAGTATGCATTACCATTGGTGGTCTTAGAGGACTAGTACTTATTGCCAAGGCAACCTATAGAGCTGATACATGTATGTGTAACCCAAGACAGAATGGCCACAGCCTAAGAGGGTTTCCTGTATGTACAACCAATGTTGGAATAGTCATGGTCTGTAGGTATATCCACAGATGGATTGGTCATAGCCTGCGTGGAGTGCTGGTATAATAATATGACCAAAGATGGAATGGCCACAGCCTGGAGTGCTGTTATACACTGTATGACCAAAGATGGAATGGTCTTAGCCTGTAGTGCTGGTGTGTATGACCAAGGATGGAATGGTCTTAGCCTGTAGCGCTGGTATGCATGACCAAGGATGGAATGGTCTTAGCCTGTAGCACTGGTATATATCACCAAAGATGGAATGGTCTCAGCCTGTAGTGCTGATATGTATGACCAAGGATGGAATGGTCTTAGCCTGTAGTGCTGGTATGTATGACCAAGGATGGAATGGTCTTAGCCTGTAGCTCTAGTATGTATGACCAAAGATGGAATGGTCTCAGCCTGGAGTGCTGGTATATATGACCAAAGATGGGATAGCTGTAGTGCTGGTATGTATGACCAAAGATGGAATGGTCACAGCCTGGAGTGCTGGTATATATGACCAAAGATGGAATGGTCTCAGCCTGGAGTGCTGGTATTATATGACCAAAGATGGAATGGTCACAGCCTGGAGTGTTGGTATGTATGACCAAAGATGGAATGGTTACAGCCTGGAGCCGAGGAAGTGGTTATGGTGTCGTTACTTATATACAAACAAGGGCGTTTGGGCTCTGGGGTTTCAGGAAACCCCCCTTTGACAGCAAAACAACTCAAAATATTAAACTTGCCTCAGTAAGAGTGTAATTATTAATGCTATCTAATTAGAGAGTACAAATACAATATGCTACCTTTATGAATCAGTCTTTCACTGTGAGTCTCACTAGCAATAATACAAGTCAAATGCTCTTTAATTAGAGTATTGTTATAATCAATTGTAAGATTTTAATTTTATCATGGAAATGTCTTCTAACAAGTGATGGATGGCTTTTTCAAACTAAGAGAAAGTGTATATGTTATAGTAATGTACTATTTGTCTTATTGATTATTGCTGAGTACTGAGTTTAGTTTATTATTACACAAGCTATAGAGTAACTCACCTAAAATGGGACGGGCTCCAAAATCAAATGCAATTACTTGAGCTACAACAGGAATTTTTGAACAACTTATATGTCTTTAGATAGTTCAAGGTTGTGGGACTTTGCACACCAAGCATCAGCTTTCTCGGCTCCTTTCTCTGGTGGCAGCAGCTAGAGATGTACCGATAATCGAATCGATGATCGGATTAGCTGCCGATATGGCAATTTCTACCATATTGGTAATCAGCACAAATGCTCTGAGAACCGATATCGCTACTGATAGTTTGCATGGCAAATATGAGTATCAGCAAAGCAATGATGCTCACATTAAAAACAAATAGAAAGTCTCTCTATATTATTTCATAAACACTAAGTTACGAGAAGCCATATGACTACATGTGTAAGTACTGCTATTTGTGATAGAATATTCTTACCCAGATCTGTGGTTTGTTACACTTTAAGAATAAAGAACTGTACCACAGGAAAGCTGAACTGATAATCTGTGTATAGTAGCCATCTTGAAAACTAATCAAAACACGGAATAATCCGAACAAGGGAGCATGTATTAAAATATTTGTGGTGCCTAATTGTCTGGGTTGTGTATTAGAGGCAACATCACCATAGGTAACCAGGTATCGCTGTGCCTTAACAGGCTACAGCCTTATAGTTACATCACTTCTGTTTTCTCTAAAAGTCATTAGAATAATATGCATCATGCAGTAGCTACACCTGTAGTTATATTTGATTTACATTTTACAGAATATACAATAATCGGATCGGCATAATCGGTATTGGTTCTTTTAGGTACAAATTAATCGAATATCGGTACAAGTGAAAAATCCTTATCGGTACACCTCTAGCAGCAGCCCTGCAAAGTCATTTCTAATTAAAACGTATAATCGGAAAAAAAAGTCGATTCACGGACACTCACCATCTACAAATCAGACTTACATCCAATCAACAGTTTTATGTGTTCGCATTGTAGATCAACTCATCTACTTTCTAAATATCCCCAGTTTATTTAATCAAATCCTTTTAATCACGAATTCCAAATCAAATGAAATGAGATGTCACTAGAGTAATAATCGCACTATGAATTTAAGTACACGGAAGTAAACGGTGTTTGTAAAAGTATATGGTGCACATTTCCTGTAAACATATGGAATAAAGATAAAAAATAAACTTAGTTGTTGTGAAACAGTCAACATTGAAAGTGTAGATGTAAAGGTTGAATCTGGCAAGTTCTAGAACTTTCTTGAGAATTGTGTATAAATAGATAGTGTAGCATGTACATTTGCCTGGTGTTATTGTACTCCTGGTATGCTGTTGTTATTTTGCTGTTGCTGCTGTATTTTTTTACTGCTGTTGATTAAAGAGATTCTTAATCAAATAGACTGTGTATAGATTCTCTGGAAATAGATTTGGGCTCAGTATCGTGGTCTTTACAACAATTTCTTGGTAGCAGAGGATGGTTGAAGGTTAAAAGCTGATGACTATGGAGACTAATAGTGAGATACTAGAGTTAGAGAAAGGTTTAGAACAGCAGCAAGGTAATGAACAGCTTGAAGATAGCATATTAGAGTTAAGACAAGAAAAAGCTAAAGTAAAGACACTATTTACTAAGGCAAGGCGTAGAACACTAGTTTTGATACAAGAAAAAGATGTGACTGTAGAAGTTATTAAGGATGCTTGTGAAGATTTAGATGAGACTTTGGCGAATGTTATGGACACGATGACTAGGTTAGCAGATGCTTTTAGAGAAAACAGAGATCGTAAAAATGGTGATAAGCTCAGCCAAGAAATAGAAAAGGTTGAGTTAGAGTATAGTAATGCACAAGATCGTGTGCAAGACACCTTGGATGAACTGAATAAAGTAGCTAACCTCAACAAATTTGTCAGGAGATTAGAAGAAGATAGTTTCAAACAGTCAGAGACAATAGCTGATTATAAGACTACAGCCTCAAGGGAGGTATCAAAGTCAGAGGATTTAATAGCACACCAGCAGTCTGAACATGTAAGAGATAATATAAAACACCAGCCACGAGTTGTAAGAGAAGGCAGCATAGTAAAAAGTAAGATTCCCACTGTGTCACTTCACTCGGCAGTGAATCATCAGATTACAGTACCAGAAAGAGGGGCATATTATCCATTGGATGAAGGGACAAGCCAGAATATGGCTGATTCTGCACTGATTGGACAAGACCTGTGGAAACAGCTTAAAAGGGTTAGTATTCCTGTTTTCTCCGGTGATAAAAGGACATACTCAAATTGGAAAGCTGCCTTTTTGGCCTGTGTGGATCAGGCACCAGCCACCCCAGAAAACAAACTCCTTCAATTACGACAGTGTTTGGTTGGAGAAGCTTTAAAGACAATTGAAAGTTTGGGACATAGTGCTGCAGCATACCAAGCAGCAAAAGAACGATTAGAGCGAAAGTTTGGGGGTCAGAGAAGACAAATAGCCATATACTTGGAGGAAATTGACAGTTTTAAGCCGGTTCGACCTGGAAATTACAAAGATATTGAAAAGTTTGCAGACCTATTGGATGTTGCTATTGTAAATTTGAAAGAAACACATTATCCTGAGGAGTTGAGAGATGGTATGTTGTATATCAAATTACAAAAGAAATTACCAACTCAAATGCTGGCTGCTTACCATCGTTGGGTGTTTGAAAACTACAAGATTGAAAATGTTGAGGTGTTGCGTGAATGGATAGTTCAGGAGGCAGAATTCCAGATGAGGGCTATAGAAACAGTCCAAGGTTTGTCTACTGGAAGGCATGGAAAGCCAGAGACTAGATCTCATGGTTTTAGAGAACCTCATCAGACCTTTTTGGGAGGTCAAATGCCAAGCTGGAGTCTGGTGAATCCCGAGGTCAGAGGTCATGTAGAGTTTGTAATAAACAACATGGAACATGGACATGTGATGAGTTCAAACAGCTGAATATCCAGAAAAGGTGGGAATGTGCAAAAAGGTTAAGACTATGTTTCCGTTGTCTGGGCGAGGGTCACCTGGGCCAATACTGTACACGTACCAGAGTTTGTGGCTTGAATGGTTGTAAAGAGCTTCACCACCGACTGTTACATAGAAATCCAGTTACCTTACCTGATAACATTGAGGAATCACAGAGAATAGCAACAAACAAAAGATCAACAGTTAAGGTTGATCAGCCACTTACTACTGAGGCATCAAAGTGTACCCAAGAAGAGAGGGTCCCAGTGACAAGAGTGGATTCCCCCAGGGAGGGGGACCAAGTGATATCAACTCAAAATACCACCATGGTTTCTGGAATCTCGAGTAATATTGCCTTAAGGACAATACCTGTATTTGTGAGGAATGGACATAGAAAGTTGATGGTTAATGCTCTCTTGGATGATGCTAGTACTAAGACTTACCTGAATACGGATGTAGCATCAGAGTTGGGATTGAAGGGTAAGCTTCAGAGAATAAATGTAAATGTATTGAATGGCCAGGTTGAAACTTTTGAGACTTCACCAGTTGAGCTTTTGATAGAAAGTTTAGATGGAAATACTACTTTGAAAGTGACTGCACTTACAACAGGTAGAGTTACCGGGAACATGAAAGTTATTGATTGGGTCGAGTGTGCAGGAAGATGGCCACATTTATAGAGTTTCAAAAATTAGGACCTCGACCGATAGTTGATGTGTTAATAGGGCTGGATTGTTCTGATTTATATTTTTCTTTCAGGGATGTACGTGGTGAACCAGGTCAACCTGTGGCTAGACTTACACCACTTGGGTGGACTTGCATTGGACCTGTCTATGATGAGGGACAGGCTTGTATGACTAATTTTGCTAGAACTTACTTTACCACAGGGGACACTGATGTCAGCAAGATTGAAGCTGTATTACAGAAATTTTGGGAAGTCGACAGTTGTAGTGGAGAAGTGAGTTTCTTCTCTCCTCAGGATAAACTGGTGTTAGAAAAGACAAAAAAATCAATTCAATTTGTTGATAGTCATTATAGAATCTCCATTATAGAATCTCCATTATAGAATCTCCATACCATGGAAGGGAGATTCAGTGTATCTACCTGACAACTATTCTGTGGCGGTGAATCGTTTGAAGAACCTTGAGAAACGACTGGCAAAGAATCCTGAGGTGGCCAGGTCCTACCAAGAGACCATTAAACAACATTTGGAGAGAGGTTACATCAGGCAAGTTAATCCTTCGGAGAAGTCCCACAGACAGTGGTACTTACCACACTTTGTGATAGTTAAGAAGTCAAGGTTGACAACTAAAACCCGCATTGTATTTGATGCTTCTGCTCAATGTGATGGAGTGTCTTTGAATGATGCTATACACCAAGGGCCAAAGTTACAGCAGGAATTATATCAAGTTCTGCTACGTTTTAGAAAGCTCCCAGTAGCTTTGATATGTGATATAGCTGAAATGTATTTACAGATCAAGCTTTATCCACAAGATCGGCCTAGTCACAGGTTTCTGTGGAGAAATTTAAGTTTGGAGGAAGACATAAAGGAGTATGAGTTTGATCGGTTAGTATTTGGTTTAAATTGTTCTCCGTTTTTGGCACAATTGGTGACACAACATCATGCTAAGATTTATCAAGAAAGATACCCTATGGCTTCTGAAATTATATTAAAGTCAACCTATATGGATGATAGTATGACTTCAGTTGTGAGTGAAGATCAGGGAGTCCAACTTTATCAAGAGCTATCCGACCTTTGGGCGGGGGCAGGAATGCATGCCCATAAATGGCTATCAAATAAGTTTGAGTTAACAAAGAGAAATTTTTTGAAGAAAATTGCAACCTTGTTCGACCCATTGGGCTTTTTGTCCCCTTTTGTAATACGAGCAAAAATGTTAATGCAAGAAGTGTGGGTACAAGGTGTAGATTGGGATGAAGAGTTACCACTGGATACACCTACATGAGTGACAACATCGTTCAGAAAATTATCAAGTTTACCAAGTGTTAGAATTCCAAGGTGTTTACAGTTGAGGAAGGAGGTGAGCTCAATTGCAGTGCATGTGTTTGTGGATGCTTCACTGGAGGCTTATGGTGCAGTAGTTTATGTAAGAGTCAAATATCAGGATGGAAGTTTATCAGTACGTTTAGTTTCATCCAAGACCAAGGTGGCTCCACTTCAGTCAGTGAGTGTACCACGTTTAGAGCTCATGGGAGCTGTGTTAGGGAGCAGGTTAGCGACATCAATTTCAGATGCTTTAGATATGGAGAAACAATCCTATACTTTCTGGACTGATAGTGCAAATGTTCTATGGTGGATTAGGGGATACAGTAGAACATTTAAGTCATTTGTTGCAAACAGAGTGGGAGAAATACACTCATCCTCCTCTCCTGATCAGTGGCGATATGTTCCAACAAAGTTAAACCCAGCAGATTATTTGACACGTGGAGTTAAACTTATGGAGTTAGTAGAGTTGAGGATGTGGTGGGAAGGTCCAGAATATTTAAAAGAAGATGAATTCCAATGGCCAAGAAATGTTGTTGACAAGAGACCTACATCAGCTATAGAAGAAGTTAAACAGAAATATACAATGAAAGAACCATCAGAAGAAAAATCAGCCTTTATGACTACCACAACAAAGATAATTTGGCGATTACAACCAGAACGTTTCTCCAGCTGGAATAAATTAACTAGATTACAAGCCTGGGTTATGAGATTTACAACAAATTGTCGTTCTCACCAGCATGAAAGATTTTTAGACAAAGGGATAAATTTGGAGGAAATAAGGGATGCAGAAAAACTAATTTTGAAGACAACACAGAAAGAATGTTTTAAAGAAGAGTATACAGCCATAATCGAAAGAAAGAAATTACCTAAAAATAGTAAATTACTCAGTTTATGTCCACGACTGGATGATGATGGGGTGATGAGATCAGAGGGCCGACTAAAGTATGGTGAATTCCTTCCATATGATATAAGGTATCCTATTATCCTGCCCAGGAAAAGTTGGATAACCAAACTTATTGTGAAGCATCATCATGAGTTTGGGAACCATAGTGTGGGTACTAACCAGATATTGTCCACTTTATCATCCAAATATTGGATTGTGGCTGCCAGGGAAGCAATCATTGAGTGGGAGAGAGAGTGTACCATGTGTAAGAGGAAGAAAGCAAAGAGGACAGAGCAAATATAATGGCACCTCTACCATTGAATAGGCTGACAACATCCTTGAGGGCTTTTGCAAGAGTGGGAGTAGATTTTGCTGGACCATTTATCACGGTACAGGGTCGAGGAAAGCGAAGACAGAAACGCTACTTATGTCTTTTCACGTGTCTCGCATGCAGAGCTGTTCACTTGGAAATTGCTTATGGCTTGGATGTTGATTCTTTTCTAACTGCTTTCAGCCGAATGATTAATAGGAGAGGACTACCAGAGGAAATAATATCAGATAACGGCACTAACTTTGTGGCAGCAGATAAGGAACTCAAGGAGATGACATGCCAAATAGTAAACGATTCGAAGTTCACTTCTACAATGATTAAAAGAAAGATAAAGTGGTCTTTTAATCCTCCCCAAGCCCCACACTTTGGGGGAGTCTTCGAAACGATGATTAAAGCAGCAAAGAGGGCAATCACGGCTATTCTGAGTAACTCAGACATTACTGATGAAGAATTGATGACAGCTTTTACGGAAGCGGAGGCCTTGATTAATTGCAGACCTTTGACTTATCAATCTGCTAATCCACATGACGATGCACCCCTTACACCGAATCATTTGTTACATGGTCAAATGGGAGGAACATTCGCTCCTGAAAGTACAAAAGAAGTAGCTTACCATCCACTGAGACGATGGAGAAGAATACAAGAACTTAGTAGACATTTTTGGCAACAATGGTTTCATGAATGGATACCAGGTCTGAGTCCGCGGAAGAAGTGGTTCAAGTTGCGGAACAATTTGAAAGTGGGTGATGTAGTTTTAATGATGACAACTGATAGTCCACGAGCTCACTGGCCTTTGGCAAGAGTTCTTGAAGTATACTCGGGCCAAGATGGGAATGTTTGCTCAGTTAAAGTTCAAGTAGCAGATAAGACCTTTGTTAGACCAATAGTCAAGCTTTGTCCACTAGAACTGGAATCAGCTAAATAAGAATATTTTGTACAGACAATTGAGAGATAATATACCTTCACCAAAAGATTACTTAAAGAGAACGATTTACTACTGATATTACACTAACTCTAAAAATCATCATGTAGAACATGAGGAGGGGGAAATGGAATAAAGATAAAAAATAAACTTAGTTGTTGTGAAACAGTCAACATTGAAAGTGTAGATGTAAAGGTGAAAGTGTAGATGTAAAGGTTGAATATGGCAAGTTCTAGAACTTTCTTGAGAATTGTGTATAAATAGATAGTGTAGCATGTACATTTTGCTGGTGTTATTGTACTACTGGTGTGCTGTTGTTTTTTTGCTGTTGCTGCTGTATTTTTTTACTGCTGTTGATTAAAGAGATTCTTAATCAAATAGACTGTGTGGAATATAGATTTGGGCTCAGTATCGTGGTCTTTACAACAACATATCTCAAACAACGTATACTTAATCTAGTTTCCGTATACTTAAATTTATGGTACGATTATTACTCCAGTAATGTCTCATTTTATTTGATTTGTAATTCGTGATTGATTAAATAAACTAGGAACATTTAGAAAGTAGATGAGTTGCTCTACAACTTTAAGATAGAAAACTGTTGATTGAATGCAAGTCTGATAAGTAGATGGTGAGTGCCCATGAATCGACTGTTTTTTTCTCTCGATTATACGTACTAATCAGAAATAACTTTGCAGGGCTGCTGCCACCAGACGAAGAAGCCGAGAAAGCTGATACTTGGTGTCCAAAGTCCCACAGCCTTGAACTATCTAAAGACATATGATTTGTTCACAAATGCCTGTTGTAGCTCGGAACAATTGCGTCCGATTTTGGAGCCCGGCCGATATTAGGTGAGTTCCTCTATAGCTGTCCATATTCTTGCTGATGGAAACCCCATTATAAAAATCCTAGATATGCCCCTGACAAAGGATCTCACTTTGAGGCTTACAACCTGAATGCCAAGAGGGCTTTGGAAAGGAGGTGTCAGTAAGCCAACATATTGTTTACTCCATATTTCTGTTATAATTGTTATGTAGTGATAAAGGCACATGCAGCCACTATGGGTAATTATGTATGGTCCTGTAGTGCAGTAAAGAAATATCCGGTTGTTTACAACCACATAGAAGCCAGGTGGCAGTTACAGTACAAGACAATGGGAGATGTGGTTCTTTTATTGGATTTATACATAGTTAAGTTGCTTGAATTGCTTGCTTGTTTAGTATTCTGCAGGTTTCTTAAGATCTGATGAGATTATACACAGCAAGTCACGCTATATTCTAGTGCCCTGATAGCCAGGCAGCAAAATGTTATCTTTGGCAAAATGGGAGATAAACCATCTAACACAGGTGTCTGATAGAAGCCAGTGGCTCGGTGATATACTAATTCTAAGGAGGAGAGTAGATTGTCTGTCACCAAGCAATCGGGCTTATAAATTCAAGAATTACTATAACACTTTCTTTGTTACCCTAGTGTGTGTTAAAGTCATAACAGTAGCCCACGCTTGGTGGCACAAAACCCAATGTGGTGCTGTGTTGTGGTTGGTTGTAAGGGTAATAGTATGGTGAGGGAGGTGCATTTTCTGTCGGTTAAATGTAATGAATTAGACAGCTCCTGTATGAATACTATATGGTTGTCATGTGAGCCTCTGTCACGTGAGCCTCTGTCACGTTACAGTAGGTATAAAAGGTAAGGTAAAGTGTTACAATTCATTCTACGCCAAGTGTTTGTACAAGTGGGCTACCCCACCCTCCCTCCTAATACTGTTAGGGTTTTTTGTTCTTGATTCTCTGTAGGTAATTTTGTTGGAACTTGAAGACCTTGGCAGAATGAAACCATAGATTTCCTGTTTACTTGAACTTTAGTTAATGCACAACATGAGTGGAGCCAATTTTTGGTTTTTCCTGGTAGGTTAGAAAAAAAAAGTCTACCAGGTTTTTTCCAGGGACTGCCTCAGTCTCAAACTTATGTTTAGCTTATTATGATTTTGGCTAGCCCCCACTCCTCTACTTTGTATACCAGCAACATGTACAAAACTGATGAGCTGTAATAGTAGCTTTGTGCAGTGTAAATCCTTCAGTGTGTGTTTTTGTGTGTTAAAGCCATTAACAGTAGCAGACCCTTGGTGGCACACAACCCAATGTGGTGCTGTGTTGTGGTTGGTTGTAAGTGTAATAGTATGATGAGGGAGATAACGCTTCCTATTATTTTAATACTGTGATTTAATATCATGCACTACTCCAGCTTGTTTTAGTACTTTTTATCGATGTGATATGGTCCCTATTCTAGTTGGAAATTCTGTGTACTTGTTTGCTAACTTTTTTTGTAAATAATTATTATGACTGGTGAATCCACGCATACTGCATCTGAAATGGCACCTCATGCCCCAGCTATATCAAATATCATCTAAAAAGTGAAGTATCCATTACGTTTTGTTGTCAACTATGTTCAATCCATTACACAGCATTGCAAGTCAAGAACTGTTCGAAATGCACTTCTGCGATCCACACATGCTGAAAGAAAGAAATGGCACCATGCGCCCCAGTTATATCAATTATTGTCATGCTGCTGAAAAGTGAATTATCCATTACGCTTTGTTGTCAGCTATGTTCAACCCGTTACACAGCAGTACAAATCAAGAACTGTTCGAACAATCAAAATAGCCACTATGAATAATACGGACAATTTCCATTTCAAAGGGAAGCCATCATGTGCTGCCGCCAAATTGATAACGGAATTTTCTACTGACTGACTAAGTAACTGACTGATGCCTTCAGATAAGCGTAACTTGATAACGGCTAAGGATATGGGCTTGATTTTTTCAATGTTTAACATTGCATTGGCCCGAGAGGCACCTTTTGGCATACCACAGTACGTAAAATGTATTCTTCATGGACTTACCAGTGTCCTCCATTGTGTCCCATTCCAATACTACCTCATCATCATCTGGGAAAATTGTGACTGGTTTCTGGGTGATGTTATTTCGTGGGCCATACCTACTTCTTTGTAGTCCCTACTATACAGTACTATCGTACTGTATGATTACCAAAATAAGCAAACAGCAAACGACACCAAGCATACCAAGCATACCAATAGAGTACGAAAATCCTTATAAAGACAAAATTTGATGTGGATATGCAATCAAGATACATAACCTAAACACTAGGAAATGTGAAAAATGATTCAGACGTCATTTGTATCTGGAAAACAAAGCATGACCAACCTAACTGACTACTACTGTGTACTAGGTAACTGACCACCCGTATGCAACTATGCTACTTACTAATTGATTAATAAAAGCCACCCGTAAGAAATTTAGACAAGATAATAAGGATTTATTAATAAAGGAATCTTTTTACGTTAGTTGTTATGGGGTGTGTCAGTTTTCTTTCAAGAAATGATGGTATAGCAGCATAATTATATCAGTCTATAATACTCTCTATTGTAATTTTACTTGCTGATAATGCTCTGGTACAACTTGGCACATAATTGAATGACTTGATATATACACCATACATATGTGCAGTAGTACAGACACTATTACACTTACGTACCTATAGTACTTGATGACTTCAAAAATTCATGCCACAACAATTCCTCTGCAGTTGGTCTACTTGATACATCCCTGTATAAGGTATTAGTTAAGTAAGTAAGATTGTATCAGAGTTGGAGGTAAAGCATTAAGTAATAATTATAATTAATAAAACACACTACATTCTATTACACAGTAATATAACTTAAGTTATTTTCTCTAATTTCTAACTTGCTACTGTAATGAAGAACAGTAATATTATTACATAACGAGACCGTGAGATGGTATAGGCAATTGCCATCCAATGCTAAGTGGCAAAACCAGTCTACAAATGAGACAAACTGGATTCCAGATTTCCTAGCTTTCACGTGATTTAGTTACACCATAACGCTTGTAGAATATACCGCATGAGAAGCCATACAATTACATGTACGAGTCTGCAGTGAAACTTTGGAAATTAAAAAAGCTTCTTGTAAACTGTAACAGCATAAAACACTGGTCTGCCCTTCCAAGGAAATAAGTAACAGCACTTGTGTTACAACAGCAGTCTATTAATTTTAAACACATAGTATTCCGGAAAAGTCTGAACTGAAGCATGCATTAAAACATGCTTGTGGGTGCCTTATTGTCTATGTACTGCAACTAAGGCCACACCACCATTGTTGGTACTGACTCCTGTAGCAGAACTGTAAAACTGATCAACATGCTTAGTTTGCATAATACATTCCTCTTTTCAAAAAGTAACAAGTAATATTCAACTTATTAAGTTACACTACATACTACATAATAAGTAACTGAAAGGTACACTTTTAAAAGGTAATGAGTAATGTGTAACTTAATATCTAATCCAAAACAGCCAAGCCGTAAAAAAAGAGTGCAGCCCTCAAAAAGGCTATGGTGAAAAAAAGATGTGAAATCCAAGGTGGCGGCCAAGAAATGGCTGTGATGGTAGGTTAATGGTAAAGCGGCACCAAAATTCACCTGAATTGTCGTTATTAAAATTTTTACCATTAACCTACCATCACAGCCATTTCTTGGCCGCCACCTTGGATTTCACATCTTTTTTCACCATAGCCTTTTTGAGGGCCGCACTCTTTTTTTACAGCTTGGCTGTTTTGGATTAGATTTCATTTCTTTTTGTATTTGTATACCCCAAAGATAGGCCGGCTTTGGGGATTTTTAAACCTATCTTTTTTCTTTACCACAGGAAGAAGAAAAGATGAAGCAGATGTACTTTAAATAATTCTGATTTTATCAGTAATGTACAAATTATATATATAATACATATAATATTTATTACAGAACTCTCCATGGTGGTTTCTTTGTAACTGAACACTCTACAAGGTGACATCTTCTAGCTGCTCTCTCTACAGGGTGAATTGTTTGTAGCTGAACGATCTACAAGGTAACTTCTTCTTGTTGATCTCTCTATAGGGTGATTTGTTTGTAGTTGAACTATCTACAAGGTAACTTCTTCTAGTTGATCTTTCTACAGGGTGATTTGTTTGTAGCTGAATTCTGTATAGGTGATTTGTTTGCAGCTGAACTCTTTACAAGGTAACTCCTTCTAACTGATCTTTCTACAAGGCAATTTGTTTGTGGCAGAATTTTCTACAGGGTGATTGCTTTGCAGCTGAACTCTCTACATGGTGGTTTCTTTGTAGCTGAACTCTCTACAAGGTAATTTCTTCTAGCTGATCTCTCTTCAGGGTGATTTGTTTGTAGCTGAATTCTGTACAGGTGATTTGTTTGCAGCTGAGCTCTTTACAGAATGGTTTCTTTGTAGCTGAACTCTCTACAAGGTAACTTCTTCTAACTGATCTCTCTACAGGGTGATTTGTTTGTAGCTGAACTATCTACAATGTAACTTCTTCTAGCTGATCTCTCTACAGGGTGATTCATTTGTAGCTGAACTATCTACAAGATAACTTCTTCTAGCTGACCTCTCTACAGGGTGATTTGTTTGTAGCTGAATTCTGTACAGGTGATTTGTTTGCAGCTGAACTCTTTACAGGATAGTTTCTTTGTAGCTGAACTCTCTACAAGGTAACTCCTTCTAACTGATCTTTCTACATGGTGGTTTCTTTGTAGCTGAATTCTCTACAAGGTGATTTCTTCTAGCTGATCTCTCTACAGGGTGATTTGTTTGTAGCTGAATTCTCTACATGGTGGTTTCTTTGTAACTGAACTCTCTACAAAGTAACATCTTCTAGCTCATCTTACTATAGAGTGATTTGTTTGTAGCTGAATTCTGTATAGGTGATTTGTTTGCAGCTGAGTTCTTTACAGAATGGTTTCTTTGTAGCTGAACTCTCTACGAGGTAACTTCTTCTAGCCGATGTCTCCACAAGGTCACTAGTTTATAGATGAACTCTCTACATGGTGGTTTCTTTGTAACCGAACTCTCTACAAGGTAACTTCTTCTAGCTGATCTTTCTACAAGGTGATTTGTTTGTAGCTGAACTCTCTACAAGGAAACTTCTTCTAGCTGATCTCTCTACAGGGAGATTTGTTTGTAGCTGAACTCTCTACAGGTGATTTGTTTGCAGCTGAACTCTCTACATGATGGTTTCTTTGTAGCTGAACTTTCTACAAGGTAATTTCTTCTAGCTGATCTCTCTACAGGGTGATTTGTTTGTAGCTGAATTCTGTACAGGTGATTTGTTTGCAGCTGAGCTCTTTACAGAATAGATTCTTTGTAGCTGAACTCTCTACAAGGTAACTTCTTCTAGCTGAACTCTCTAAATGGTGGTTTGTTTGTAGCTGAACTCTCTACAAGGTAACTTCTTCTAGCTGATCTCTCTACAGGGTGATTTATTTGTAGTTGAACTCTCTACAAGGTAACTTCTTCTAGCTGATCTCTCTACAGGGTGATTTATTTGTAGCTGAACTCTCTACAAGATAACTTCTTCTAGCTGATCTCTCTACAGGGAGATTTGTTTGTAGCTGAACTCTCTACAGGTGGTTTGTTTGCAACTGAACTCTCTACATGATGGTTTCTTTGTAGCTGAACTCTCTATAAGGTAACTTCTTCTTGCTGATCTCTCTACAGGGTGATTTGTTTGCAGCTGAACTCTCTACAAGGTAACATCTTCTAGCTGATCTCTCTACAGGGTGATTTGTTTGTAGCTGAACTCTCTATAGGTTATCTGTTTGTAATTGAACTCTCTACAGGATGGTTTCTTTGTAGCTGCTCTCTCTATGGGATGACTTGTTTCTAGCTGATCTCTCTACAGGGTGTACTTGTTTCTGGCTGAACTATCTACAGATGATTTGTTTGCAGCTGAACTCTTTATATGATGATTTCTTTGTAGCTGAGCTCTGTACAAGGTAACTTCTTCTAGCTAATCTCTCTATAGGGTGACTTGTTTGTAGCTGAAATATCTGCAGGGTGATTTGTTTGTAGTTGAACTCTCTACAAGGTGATCCTTCTAGCTGATCTCTCTACAGGATGACTTTTTCTAGCTGAACTCTCTACAGGGTGATCTGTTCATAGCTGCACTCTCTACAGGGTGATATGTTTGTAGCTGAACTCTATACGTGGTGGTTCCTTTGTAACTAAACTCTCTATAAGGTGATGTCTTTTAGCTGATCTCTCTACTGGATGACTAATTGTTTCTAACTGATCTCTCTATAGAGTTATAACTTTCTCTATAGAGTTATAACATGTTTGTATAGCTGAACTCTTTACAGAGTGGTGTTTTTGATTGGTTGTTGAACTCTCCAGCTACATGGTGACTTGTTTGTACTATAGAGTGACTTGTTTGTAGCTGAAGTCTCTACTGAGTGATTTACTTGTAGCTGAACATTGCATAAAGTAACTTGTTTGTGGCTAGTCTAGATGAACTCTCTACTGGGTAGCTATTTTGTAGCTGAACCCTTTACGCAGTGACTTGTTGTCTCTACAAGGTGACTTGTTTATAGCTGAATTCTCTTCAGTGTGACTTATAATATTTTGAATCTCTACAGCAACATATTTGTAGCTGAACTCTCTACAGGGTGACTTGCTTGTAGCTGAATTGTTTATAAGATTAACTGTTTGTAGCTGAACTCCCTACAGAATAACTTGCAATGTCATATAATTCTGTAATGGAGTAAGTTATATACGTAGCTGAATGCTTTATTAGGGTGACTGTTCTATTAGAGTATCTCGATCTCGCATATGCTACACGTAGTTGACTTTGGAATCATAACTCAGTGGTTTGTAATCCGATTCTTCTGTACTACTGCAAGGAATTTCTATGATAATTATTCCAACTACACACCGATTTTCAGCTCACTGCTCTAAGCGGTTTGCCTGGTAGGCGTGAAAACTGATAGTTTTTTTATTCATAAAATTCGATCGCGTAATTGTGACATAGGTTGGGTTTTGTGTCATATCTCGATGGCCTTTAACTGGATTTCTTTCAAACCACAAAAAGGCACTCCTACAATAGTTACTCCATTTACATAGCAATTTTCAGTTCATTCCTTCAAGCGGTTTACCCTGTGGGCGTGACAGACCTTCGAACTTATTTTACGCAAATAATTGGTCATAACTCCGTGAATGTTCATCAGATTCCTACCAAACTTGGTACTGAGATTCGCCTTAATGAGCCCTTTAAGTGTACCAATTTTCAGCCCGATTGGAGCACGCATTCACGTTTTATGGCGGATTTTGCAAAGTGTGCGAAAAGAAGAAGAAAAAAACGAAGAAAAAAAAACCAAACGGGTAAAAAAGAAATAGATAGACATGGGTTAGAAATAGAAACAGCTATATAAACTATGGTAGCTATCAGATAGTGTACAAGTTAGGTGTAGTTTTTGTTTGTAAACACCATTCCCTTACTATTATGCAGAATACAGCTAAGTTATAACAATAATCATAGTAATCTTCAACTATTAACTAAATCGTATAGATAGGATTGTTATTATCAATGGCTTAGCCAGTTTTCCTACATTAGCTTGATAGAGGTTTGTACCACTGTATACTCCTTTTTGCTAGTGATGTGTTCGCATATGGTTGCATTCTGTTTGCGTTCTCTAAGTGGTGCAATTGCATTGCATTTGCGTTGCATTAGGCAAATGCTAACGCAATGGAAACTTTTTGACCGCTACTGTACATATGTCACAGGGTAAGCAAGGCTGACAATTAAAGCAATTTGTCTTCATACATTATTTGTGTAACAGAGTGACAGTAACTATTATTATACTGCACTATTATTATAGTTATAGTCTGTATGTCTGTGTATTTATGCACGCATGTGCATATATTAGAGGAGGTGTCATTAAGAATGTGAAATTGACCACAAGCTTACAGTGGAGGCCCCAGTTGTTCTTTGATGATTGTTTGGTTAGGATGACAGAGAATCATTGTTTGAAGATTTCTGCCGCATGTGGAAGCCGATTATCTGAACTCAGATGATCGTTCTACTTAAGTAAAGGAGGAGAATGGGATTAAGTAAGTTGCGTGAGTCCCCCATTTTCATTTTTTATGTATATGTTAAAGCATAGCCGCAAGTGCTATATGAAAAATAAAGTACGAGGCGTGCGGTCGAGATGCTAATAAAGCACGAGGCAAAACGGAGTGCTTTATTAGCATCGAGGCCAAGTGCCTCGTACTTTATTTTTCATATAGCACAAGCAAGGCAATGCTTTAAATGATTTATGGAACTTTCTAGTCGTGTAGCTTCACCACTGATACACTAGGACTCGTAATTAACAAGCGTTGCATGAATTATTAGCAGCCTGAACAGCACACAACTAATTTAACAAAGTAACTCATGCGTATTTCACCATAGTTTGGCATGGTAGATGCTCATTACATCTTTTGGCAGGTTTTGCTCGCAACCCACAATCGATTTTATTGTGAGTCACATGGTGAAATATTTCTGTGATATCTCCAGGACTTGTCCGTTTACATTAACAAATGTAACAGCAACGTTACCTTCTCCCATCCATCATCGAAGCATTAAGGTAAGTATATAAAAGCAATCCAGTAGTAGCACTCATGTTGGCTGGGGTGGTTGACCACTCAGCGTGGCGAAGGCTATCAGCCTTCACCGGCTTGGGTGATTAGTAGTACTGGCGAGAGTGCCGCAGGCTATTAGCCTGAACTGGAGCACGTGGGCAACTGTGCTTGACATTTGTTAAACTATCGTATTGGTAACTTGTAGTGTTATTGTGTAAAGGATTAACAGTTTTCTTGTAAGATTTAGCTAGTTTTAGGTGCTGTATTGGTTTGTTTTGTATCAATATTTCCTTATTTGGCTCTTTGTTCCATTGGTAAACAATGCCATTCGCGGTTATTATGATGTCACGAAAGAGACTGAGTGGCTCCACAACAGGGTGATAAGTTAGTTATCACTGGGTGATAACTAATATATCGTACAGTAGCAGCGCCGCTCTGTCTAGCTGTATGGTAGTTATAACCCGGTGCGGCGCTTTGATACTCCCACGCACTGGGATGTAATATATATTATAGTACGGCTGGTACTACACACATAAATATGCACATACTACACTAAAAAATTGTTCTTATGGCTTCAACCATGTTGTGTACAAATGGCTGTGCATGTCAATGGTGTACCGTGACCAGAGCTCAACAGTAGTTACATTACACGTAGCTACAGTATATACGAATATTTCACTAAATTCCCTTGCAGTACAATATGTTACAATGCACTGGTAAGCATAACCATTCATCCTGTAGAGGATTTGATAGCCACGTTGGATGAAGGGTTTTCCGGTATGGATCCATTGTCTATGGCTAAACTAAACAGGAAACCATATGAAGGTGAAGTTGCTGAACTAGGTACGTGCCACATACATACACAAGTGTTATATGAATGCTAAAACTCTGGTTTTTATCAATTCTCAAAGAAGCATATCAGAGACCTAAACTTTTGAGAAACTGTGTGAAATTCCATCAGGTAAAAAGTCATGTCAATAATTATACTGTTTGTTTTTATAATTTACAGTTTTGCAGGACAAGTAACTCACAGAAGCTACAGTTACGCATGCACACATATGTATAACAAACATATGTACAGTGTAACTTCAGCTATCCAGACCCCATTTATCCGGATTCTCGGTTAACCAAACTACCGAAATGACTGCTCTATTAGAATAGTGACTGTTCTATTAGGGTAGTTGAAAATACTGATAATTTTATTTTAAAAATTCTTTATGGTATTTTAAGGTTATTTATACAGTTTCAGAGATACAGACTTTTCAGACTTATGTACCACCCCTGGTCTCAAGGGGATCGGATAATTGAGGTTCCACTGTAGCTACAATCATACTTTCACATCATGCTATAACACTTTTTTTAAAACTAAAATTACTCTTCAACTATACTAAGCTTTGCTTATTTTGACGCGTATCATATGCAAGGAAAACTGGGGAGACAATTTTGCAAAAACAAAAAAAGGAACTACATCTATAACAGTATTCCTTTCACCTTGACAAACAGAGCATCAAGAAGTCTTTAGCATCTTCAGAGCAATGGTCAGGCAGTACAACTGTCACTGGTTCATTTGGAGAAGCTATCGTGTACATGGCAGCAAATGGCTCCATATCATATAATGGTGGATAACATGTCAACATCTCCACAAAGGTACAGCCGATACTCCTAAAACATTACCACATAATTAACATGTGTGGTGAAACTTCACCAGCCTGGTACGTAATAACATGCCTCTAGTTTTTTTTTCTTTTTTCACCAATGAACTTGTACGTACAACATTATTTGAATGCATATATACACAAAATGTGGTTGAATTTAGTTACTACTACTAACCAAGCAAGCAACACAATCACTACAATATCCTCACCAGACATCAGCTTTGTATGAAGCTGGTTGTCCTCTGATCACATCAGGGGCCATCCAGTATGTAGTACCAGCTACTGATTTCTGTGATTTGCTACCATTAGTTTTGCTCAGATATATTGTCTATTAAAGATTTAAATTTAAAGTAAGGGCTGTATGTTGTATAAAGATACATAAATACAATTAACTCATACAGTTGCTGCCTGCATGATTACTTGTTCTACTGGATTTAAAAAATATATTTTTTAACTACGCAAGCACCTGGTAACTAAATAGGATTGTAAAAATTGCATATAGTATGTGCGGATATCTTTGCATGGATACTAGGGCTGGGACGAAGCTTCAACTGTTTAGTGGGTTCAAAAGTTAAGTAAACTTTGCATTATAAAACTGTCCTTCAAAGCTTCATAATGCACTCATAGTCTACAAATGAATTACAAATAAAAACGTCTTCATCTTTATTGCAGTTGCTTATTTATCTAGCGCGATTGATGTTCATCTCTTTGTGATCGATCCTTGTGTGCCACACCTACTTTTAAACATCGTAGTTTAGCTTGCTACTGTAGTTGCAGCCTTAAAACACCTTATAAAGTGATAGATAATGTATGGAAATGTCCTTTTAGCCATTACTTGGTGTTTACCTATGCATGATTGCAGTATAGCGGACACACCCATTTGCAAATGAACAATCACATCATTCAGTTCTGCTGCTACACACTTTCCAGATTCATTACAGTAACTATATTACTTAGGTAACGCGTTACATTTGTAAGTAAAGTAACTTGAGTTATATTACCTTAACTTATATTTGAAGGATAATACTTAAGAAGGATGTGCATAATTACAAGAAAACCTGTAACTTGAAAGCTAACACCGAAGCTTTGAATGTTCGAACATTTTATTAGCAAATCTTCGAAGGTAAATTTCAATATTCGTCCCAGCCCTAATGGATACAACCATAGAAGAGTGCCTTATTGGTAGTTTTATGATTTTTTTATGAATTCTTCTGCTTACACCTCAACACACAATATTTTGATATGGGTCACACACACTCATTAATTTGTAATTCTCCCTTGTTCCTGCTACATGTACTATATTACGAGGACAGTTTCCACTCTCAAAATATTCTTACAGCACATAGGAATTTATTATTGCAGAGGCAAGCACCCCATTCAAGTAACATGTCTATGAGAAAGCTAACCCTCTGTAAATATGCAGCTTAAACTTATAGAATGAGAGTTCTTTTAGCTTAAGGCTCTTGCTCATGTGAGACATGCACACACATGAAGAAAACCAGGCATGTGCACAGTTCTGAATATGTGGGACAGACTCAAGTGACTTTAAATCTTTTGTATGAACATGATAGACAAACTAAATGTAGAGAGATAGGTTTGTAGTTTAAAGTGGCTTGTTTCCAACTAATGGATAATGACATACATGGAATTACATGTAATAGTTGTAACATGGGTGTGAGGGCATACATATCAGGCAAAGCCCGAATGCCCAGTGTTACAACTAATATGTAATACTTATCAGATTGATAGCCTGTACAGGGCAATCAATCACCCAAGCCAATATGAGTGCAGCCACTGGATGTATTATATACAAGTACACGAAAAAAATAGGAATTTTCAGCTAGAGTAGGGACCATAGCACATCGATAAAAAGTACTGAAACAAGCTGGAATAGTGCACAATATTAAATCACAGTAAAACAATAAGAAGTGTTATATCCCTACTGTGCTCAAGATACCATAATGGAAATGCACAGTACGGATATAACACTTCTTATTGTTTTACAGTGATTTAATATCATGGACTACTACTCCAGCTTGTTTCAGTACTTTTTATCAATGTGCTATGGTCCCTACTCTAGTTGAAAATTCCAATTTTTTTCGTGTACTTGTTAACTTTTTTGTAAATAATTTTATTATGACTGGTGAACCCATGCATACCTCATCTGAAATGGCGCTGCGCACCCCAGCTATATCAATTATCGTCTGAAAAGTGAAATATCCATTACGCTTCGTTGTCAGCTATGTTCAACCCGTTACACAGCATTTCGAATCAAGAACTTTCCGGAAGCACCTCTACAATCTACGCACACCAAAAGAAATGGTGCCACGCCCCAATTTTATTAATTATCGTCTGAAAAGTGAAGTATCCATTCCGCTTCGCTGTCAGCTATGTTTAACCCGTTGCACAGCAATACGAATCAAGAACCGTTTGTAAAGCACCTCTGCAATCATAATAGCCACTATGAAAAATATGGACGATTTCTGTTTTGAAGGGAAGCCATCACGTGCTAGCACCAAATCGGCACCTTTCCCTGTCAGCAAAGATGAATGGGACACAAAGGAGGACACTGGTAAGTCCATGAAGAATGCATTGCACGTACTGCGGTATTCCAAAAGGCACCTCTCAGGCCAAAGCGACATCGAACAGTGAAAAAATCAAACCCGTAGCCTTAGCCGTTATCGAGTTACGCTTGTCTGAAAGCATCAGTCAGTTACTTACTTATTCAGTCAATCAGTAGAAAATTCCATCGAATAAAAAAATTTTAAAAATTTCGTAGCAACTTGTTGAAAGCGTTTAGGGTTAATCTGAAAGCTTGTTTGGGCTTAGTTTTACCTCCTTAATACTGCTTCATCATCGTCAGGGGAAATTGAGGCTGTTTTTTTGGGTAATATTATTTCGTGAGCCACGCCTACTCCTTTGTGGTCCCCACTATACAGTTACTATCGCACTGTATGATGCATACCTAAAATTTTTGATTATGGGTCAGCAGCTAATACGTTCTGGTTACAATAAACAGACATATCCTAGAGATATCATGGAGAATTTCGGTTACATGAGTTTAATGTTTTAATCTGTGCACTGCATCATTTATGGAAAAAAATTATGAAGTTCACCAAAGGCCTACACAGGTAAGCTTACTTGTAGAGTGGTTACTCCGTGCAGAGTAGTAGCTCCATGATGGGGCCATGTTCATATTCGAAAACGTACAGAAACAATCGATGAATAAGCTATAGCACTAGTGTTCACCTTAGCCCAATGTTTTTCAACTCATAGGATGGCGAGGATAACAAAACACTTTCCATCTGAGTGGTTTTCATTGCAAAATCCAAGTCGTGCATCCTAATCACATGCGTATTAATCGATCCCCACAATTGATTTCGGCACCAACGTCTATATAATCACTGCCCAGTTGTAGTCCTGCTACATTTCGTATGTAGCCTGGCTAGCTGGGCTACATACGAAATGTAGCCTAGGTGGCTCCTTTGATCTGACATGTGAAAGTGTTACATGTACAATTACGTAACAATAACATTGGATGCATAGTTACAAAACATACTTGCTAACACAAAGTAGTATCAATAGTTAAGTAATGATATCACAAACTCTTATTGGTAGTATTTGCAGGTCTTCATTTTACTTTGACATGTGCAAGCCATGATGTGGACAGACATGCATACATGCGATCAAACGATATTCCCAGGAGTGTACTGCCTTAATGGAACTCTGGTCAGCCTGGGGATGGCTGTATGTGGCTGTACAGCTCCAAGGTGTTGAATAAAGACCTGTGCTGTGAATTTCCATTCAATTTGGCCAGTTTTGAGACCTGTAACTTGGCCTAATTTATCCCTATGCCTTCCTTTTCAATTTTTTTGAATAGTCCCTTGCCCACTTCTCTCCCCTTTGGAGCTCGTCTGATACAGCCAATCTTGGTTTTAAAACTATCTAAATGGAGGGAAACTTAGTTGTTGGCTACCTGCACAGTGGATGCTCTGGAAGGTAAGGAATTGATGTAAAACGTGTGAAAATTTGGTACACATAGCTCCAATCATTGGCGAGCAACAACACACTAAATACTTAAAACTAGCATTTCTCGATACTTTTAAATAGGCGATAAGACCGGCTTTCCCAGACTGGGTCACAAATGTTGAATTATGTGCTGTAAATGATTGCAACTTTGTTTTTGTTTTACATGATATTAGACTACAACAAGTTTGATACTGAAATTTGATTGGCTGAAAACGTGGTCTCTAAATCTCGTAGAGCCACGCTCATGTCCAATAGAGACCACGCTCTGAGGCGATACGAAACACGATAATTACGCGCCTGTAACATTGGCAACGCATGGGCATTTAAATGGCTAGTAACAGCCGTACTGAATTAGAGGGAGGTGTAATGGGCTTGTTTGTACTAATCAACACTACATTACTTGCTTACAAGCAGCTGTCGAGGCACAACAACAGCAACAATGAGTTGTAGTCCAGTCGCTGAGTCCAGTACTTCGATACATAGCACGCGCCTGTAACATTGGCAACGCATGGGCGTTTAAACGGGTAGCAACAGCCTAGCTGAGGTCCCGCCATGTCGGGAGGTGTAGAGGGCTTGTTTCTAGTAATTAGCCATACATTTCCTATTTACAAGCAGCTGTCAACTCAAGGTACAATAACGAGTTGTAGTCTAAATAAGTTAGACGTCAAGAACCACTGGGTTCTACGGGATTTAGAAAACCCTCAGGCCCTTAGTAGCGCCCTCGCTGCGCTCAGGCGCTACAGCCCAGGGCCTTCGAGTTTTCTAAATCCCGTAGAACCCTGGTTCTTGACGTCTAACTATTATATAGAATAATAACTTGGATGGTGGGTGTGGCCTACATAAAATACTCCGACACATAAACAGTAAAAAGCTAGGTTAGTGCCATAAGACTTTGACAGTACATGCCTTTTACGCTAAAAGTTTCTCACAAACTTTCCTACTATAAAAGTATTGTATTACTTATATGTAACCCAGTCTGGGACAACCGGTCTTATCTCCTATTTAAAAGTATCGACACATGCCGGTTTTAAGTATTCAATGTGTTGTAGCTCACCAATGGTTGGAGCTACATGTACCAAATTTTCACATGTTTTACACCAATTCCTTAACTTCAACAGCATCCACTGTACAAGTAGCCAACAACTAAGTTTCTCACTATTTTAGTTAGCTTGTAACTCGATGTTGACTATATCAGGCAAGCTCCAAAAGGGGTGCCGGAGGTGGGCAAGGGACTGTTTTAAAAAAATTAAAGAGGAAGGTGTTGGGATGAATTAGGACAAGTTATGAGCCATTCAGGTCTCAAAACTGCCTAAAATGAAAGGAAATTTCTAGCACAAGTCTTTATTCAACACCACGGACCTGTAAAGCCATCGCGAGGCTGGCCAGAGCTCCGTTGGGGGTCACAGACTGCTCGTATGGATTGCCACTGCGCTTGGGAAAAGCAGCCAGTAAAAGCTGGTCTAGCTGATTTTGATTATGAAAATTGATAGTTTATTTATGTAGCTTCATGTTCTTGGTGAAAAACCAAATCTGCTGTCATGGGTAAGACCGGTTTTCCAGACCCAGTCACATATGCAGTTACATACATATAAATTTCTCAACAAAACTACTTACACGTAGCTTAGCTGCTCCAAAATCTGCCAACTTTATATCTCCGTGAAGATCCATTAAAATGTTAGCACCTATAAAACACAACATATAAATAAATTTCATTTAAGATGTATTGGCCAAAGAATGGCTGCAATGATATAAACCAATTTTAATAATGTAGGGGCAGAGAAATGGAGGGAGGGGGCAGAACCATCTCACTTTTTCAAATGACCAGTTGCAACTATTGTACTCATTAGCCAACTTACGTACTTTGCCTTGATTTACATAGTAACTAGGATTTATCCAAAAGGTTATGCAAGAATGGAATACGTACTGCATGAATCAGTGCTGGGAGTGCACGAGATCGAGATACTGTAATACAGCAGTCACCTAACTACTCTAATAGAACATTCAGCGGAATCATTACAAGACAATAAGTTGGTATGCAATTACTTCAATCTGTCACCCATTATAACACATACATATATACACAACAAGAGCATGAGTATATTTGAAATACCTTCATTTATTGATGTATTTAATTGTACAGTATCTTAATGATAATAGCTATCCTACTTTAGCACTGAAAATGCTCTCAAAGCATTCAAATTTCAACTGTGTGGGGGGGGGGGGGGGGGGGGGGGGATGCCCCCAGACCTAGTAATGGTATGCTTCACATACTAAGTGTGCTTTGCACACTAAGGTACAGCTAATGATTTTAAAACACTTTGTTACTGAATGTGCCATTGTTATTCTCCTCATCATTATCACTACTATCGTCATCACCACAATCATTACACTTGGCTAATATATGGAAGGAGTTACTGTATTGAAATTTCATCATTGCAATGCTCATAAGTGAGCATGACATGTAATATACATTAGGGCTGAAACAGATATCCGTATTATCCGGATATCCGGATAATAATTTACTATCCGGATAGTACTTTGAAGCCAAGCGGATAGTAATAACTTAAAGCCATTTATCTGTCCAACTTTCTCATCACTAGATGAATCAATTTTCATCATGGAAAGTTAGCTAAGCTAGATTATGTGAAGTTAACAGCAGCCTGGTAAGTTAATCAGCTTGCTTGCGACCACGCCCATCGCTAAATTACGAAGTGAGGCTGTGAATGTTGCTGAAGAAGTTGTAACAGAATAGTTATTGCCTTATAAAGAGTTCTTTACGACTAGTTGTACCTGGAAAAGGTCTTGTAGCAACTGCTACATCTTGTATTCATGTTTTCTCCAGCTGCCAATCTTGTTACAGACGGTGCAAAGTAACACTGTAACATTACCACAAACCTTTTGCTATCATGTTAATGTTTGTTTGCTTCTAGTACTAGTAAAACAAGGATGTTTACAATAAACTATAAAATGTTTCTATAGCAAGTGATGATGTCACTATCCGTAGGATATCCGGATAGGTTTTGTTCAGGATATCCGGATAGTAAAAGTTGCTATCCGTTTCAGCCCTAATATACATATGTACGTACATAATTATACCATGGCTGCAAGATATTTGCTGGTATATACACCCATAGCCCGAGGGCTGCGGGTGTATAATATCAGCAAATCCCAAGCAGCCGTGGTATAAGTGATATCACTTAGGGCACACTCACCTAATAGGTGAAAGAACTAACGAGAACTCAGCCCGTTGTTTTATACAGTAGCATCTGAAGATTGATCGTAGTTTTAATAATGTGGGCTAATAGCCACCAGAATGTTATCTATACGTTAAAATGTCATTAATACGTTACTATGCTTCAACATGCAATGTTAGAAAACTTGCAATTGTAGGACGGAGTTTATATTGTTATCATTTTTGTAATAAGTAAATTTGCTATCGGGACAATATAAAGTAAGTTATTATATTAAGTTAACCCTTAAACGCACACGCAGGTTTTGAGAAATGCGTGTTTACCAAAATTGGTTTTATATTGAAAGTGGTGAGAGTTTGCTAAACTGAATTAGCCTAACACCTTATATAAACAGAAAGTTTATTCAATAGGCTATCAGGGGAAGTTTAAATAACCACTGTAACAACAGGCGCTCACTTGTTATGAAGTGATGAAGAACAGCGTCTTGACTTTTCGCGATTTCATATTCCTTCCGGTGGCAGCCATATTTATAATTGGCTGAGTCACGTGACCCATGTATGGCCTGAGGCATAATTGAATGGCGAATCGATCGGCGTTTATTGCAGAACAATAGAATGAACTGGGAAGGAGATACGAGTCTTTTTCCAAAGGTATGTAAACAGTTTTACGTGTTTATTTCGTAAAAAGTTAGTTTCATGGCGAGTTTTGGCCCTGTGTTTCAGTGTAGGGTAAAACCCTACATATCATTTCATTCGCTATTACATCACGAATTAAATGATGGCAGTTGCGTAGCCATAGGGACAATGGTTCGGAAGTTACAGTGCTTTGTTTACTGCCATGCGTGAGGGCCACTATAATGGCCTTTGCGCGTTTAAGGGTTAAGTACTTAGGACTGTAAGTTACTAACTTATTTCAGCGTAGCATTAGTAGTGTGCTGTTCTGTGGTCTGTTCAAAGGCTGATACACGGTGGGTAAAAATACGGATCCGCGATTGCCCAAACAATTATTTTGTGCCTTCATTATCCTTTACTAACAACCAACTACTCTATCTTAGCAAATATACTCAGCTTAACAACCACTACAAAAATGAGTCCCACAATACAAAGCTCTGTGTCGCTCAATATAACGAGTCAAAGCGTATCGTTTCTTTGAACTGGCTGGGCATCAAAGTCATTGGCAAACTGCTTTCCCATGATATTGCCCAGGCAATGCAAGTTAAACTCTGAGCGGCACCTTTGAACGCCAACACTAAAGTGGTATATACTGTATATCAATGAATATGTGGACAAATTTTAGCTGTGTATTTCTATAGTTCATGATGTAGAAACAAGTTTCTTTGCCTTTAAATAATGATTTTGATGTAGGCTAGTATACATACCCAATGTGTTGTTTCCCACCCACTCACCAAGTACGTATGAACAATATGTACTGTAACTGTTGGTGTTATAATATCTCTTACTGATGTACATAAGTATGTAGTACTCTATTAAGCTGTATACCACAAAGACAAAATGACCTCTAATATCGCTGTGAATTATCTTCTTAGTGTGAAGATACACAACTCCTTCCAACAGTTGTCTTGTGTACTTCTTAGTCCGTAGTTCATCCAATGCTCCATACTGCTTTAGACGACTATGTAGGGAACCCTACAAATCATACATGCAGTATAATAATGATGTTCATAACTACCTTATAATATGCCCATTTAGTTCCTAGAAGCTAACATTAATAGATAATTACAGGTTTTTGCAATTGAATTCGGCGACTTTGCAATTGAATTCGTCCCGTTTGCAATTGAGTTCATCGCTTTTGCAATTGAATTTGTCCCGTTTGCAATTGAATTCGTCCCGTTTGTAATTGAATTTGTCCCGTTTGCAATTGAATTCGTCGGTTTTGCAATTGAATTCGTCCTGTTTGCAATTGAATTCGTCCCGTTTGCAATTGAATTCGTCGGTTTTGCAATTGAATTCGTCCCGTTTGCAATTGAATTCGTCGGTTTTGCAATTGAATTCGTCGTTTTTGCAGTTAAATTCGTCCGTAACGAGAATGGCAGCTGGAGCAAACATGAAAACATGATGTAGCAGCTGCTACAAGAACTTGTTCAAGTACAACAGTAGTAAACAACTCTTTATAAGGCAATAATTCTTCCTCTGCAGCCTCTCCAGCAACATTCCAAACTCTACTACGCCATTCGCGATGGGTGTGGTCACTCGCGAGCAAACTAATTAACTTGTCAGACAGCTATCAGCTTCGCGTACTACCAGCTTCAATTACCTTCTACTGTCTCAAGTGTAACTCTCCAAGGCATAAATAGTTCATCTCTTAATGAACGGGTTGGTTTCTTGGAGCCGTTTTGTTTATGACGAATTGTAATGCAAACGTGACGAATTCTATTGCAAAACCGACTAATTCAACTGCAAAACCGACGAATTCAATTGCAAACGGGACGAATTCAATTGCAATACCAACGAATTCAATTGCAAACAGGGCGAATTCAATTGCAATACCGACGAATTCAATTGCAAATGGGATGAATTCAATTGCAAAGGCGACGAATTCAATTGCAAAAACCTGTAAAGTTCAACTACATAGCTTTCTTATATGCCATAACTGAATTTACAAGTGTGACTAACTACATACGTAATTACAGTAGATACTGCATTACCCAACCCTCGATACCCTTCTTTATCCAAAATTGAAAACAGCAATTCTTCGGTATTACTGTATGTTCTATTAGAGTATTTGAACTACATGGTCTTACATATGTAAAATAGTTTACAGGTCTGAACATTTTATTGCATCACTGCCTGAGACCATTGGGATTTAGATAACTGAGGCTCAACTGTACAGTACTTTTTACACTGAGTATATGTATATGTACACAACCACATTAACCACACATCAATGACCAACATACCCCTGGCATATACTCCATAAAGACACAGAGAGTTGTCTCAGTACACTCTGTAGCATAGTACAACACTATCCGGTCATGCTTTAGCTTCTTTAACAGTTCGATTTCTTTTTCTAAAGATTTTACTTCCTATAGTAAAACATAATCACATAAACAGTAATACATGTACAATACTACAGTGAAAACTTCAGATATATCTGAATGAAGCATAGTGCTTGAATACTAAGATGTCCATAACATGTATAACAGTGATGCAGATAAGGTTATGTATTTTAGTAGAGCTGCTAAGCACTTTTTTTGTGCACTTTGTGATAAAAGTATGAAACTTGGTACATAGTTTGCATGTACCATAAAGGTCACTTTAAGATCAGGAGCCACCTCAGATTTGACCTTTTGTGACCTCTAGAGGTCAATTAAGTATTAAAAATGCCTAATTTCTACCTTTTGACCATTTCTACGATCATGAATAAAATATAAAGTGTTGTGTATCAAATGAAAGCTGAATATCCAAGGAGTAAAATGAGACTGGAATTATGTCTGTACCATATTCTATTACAAAGATATACATCTTTAAAGTTTTATGCATGCCCATGTATCTTAACTCAATGTGCATATCTAGGCAAACTGGCTTGAAAGGAGTGGATGGAACAGTGCTCTAGTACAGGCAGACATTACAAGTGCAGATACAGCAGATTCCTTCATTAAAGTAAGCCATGTGACCAAGACTAGGCATGCACACCAAGTCACAGCTGCATGTATCCATGCGCTCTTGAAACAAGCATATGACGAATACACATCTGAGTCAGGGATTAATTTGCCTCTTGAGCAATGGTGCTTATCACAAGCACAGCAGAGTTTAATGTTCAGCTACTGGTTTAAAACATTGTCCCTGGAGATCTTTTACTGCTGTATGTTAGGTCTATTCGGGAGGGAAATTTTCAGCTTTACATTGAATCCCTCGCAAAGATCACTCCCTGGATGTTTGCACTAGACCACATTCATTACTCCAGGTGGCTACCTGTACATATTCGTGACATGATGGCACTTTCTGAAAAGCATCCAGATATTGTGGCAGAATTTCATGCAGGAAAATTTGCCATCCACAAAACTAGCAACAAGTTTTCAGCAATGGCTATTGACCAGTGCCATGAGCAAAATAATGCTACAGTCAAAGAGTCAGGAGGAGCAATTGGATTGACAACTGATCCCTTAGCTTTGAGGCGTTGGATGGTGGCTGGACCTGAAATTGCAAGAATTGTAGTAGAATTCGAGGAGTATGCGAACATAGCACAGGAAGATGGCAAACACTTACATCATGAACAGTATTGTAGTGTCCAGCGCACATTTCAGAAAGATGTAAATTCTTTAATTGCAGTGCTCGAAGAGTTTGGAAATCCATTTCTTGAGAAAGGTCAAGATTTATTGGTCCTTGATACAAGAGATATTATGGATAATTCTTTTAGAAAAACAGTCCAGGAAATTGAAGCGACTGGTGAGGATCACTATGGAAGGTTTATTGAAGAACAAATTGAGAAATGTGAAAACCTCATCACAGAGCCAATCATCAAAAATAAGTTGTCTTTATTCAGCAAACCAACAGTCAAACATCATCCTACAAGACAGCAGAATCAAATCACAGCACTAAAGAATGACTGTAGTCTTTTTTCTACACTATATATATCTTGTCAAATCAGAGATGGGGATTTGGATACATTCTTTGCCCATGAAAATCAGGCCACTCCACCATCATTGTCATTGGGAGGAAAAATTAGACCTAGTGCAAAGTCAGATCTCCTCCATTGTCTTGAACTGTGTGAAAAGCAATTGTTACATGCACCTAACGTTGATGCCATAACTCTTGATGGTGCTGTTGTTCACATGCTTCATACTGGAACGTCAAGAACTTTTCAATATTATGCAGACACAGTGTTTGGTTCATATATATTGTCTCAGTTACAGAATGCCAATAGAGTTGACATTGTTTGGGATGTGTATATGGAAAATAGTTTGAAAGCAACAACGAGGGAGAAGAGAGGAAGAGGCATACGAAGAAGAGTTGCTTCTACTACAGTCCTTCCACCTAAATGGAAAGATTTCTTACACTTGGATGAAAATAAAACTGAACTTTTCAGGTTTCTTTCTCACCAGGCAATAAAGATCCCAATTGTAGATGGTAAGACTATATATGCAACTGACAGAACCAATGTATTATGCTCACTGGCTGATGCTGATCTAGATAATGTGGTTCCCTGTTCCCAAAAAGAAGCAGACACACGTATATTCTTCCATGTACCTGAGAGGACTGTAGACACTGACATAGTAATACTAGCGATTTCTATGTTCAATGAGATAAACCTTGAGGAGTTGTGGCTGGCCTTTGGAACTGGATCTAATTTTAGGTATATACCTATCCGTGAAGTAGTTGTTAACATGGATCCTAGAATTTGTGCTACTCTCCCAATCTTTCATGCATTTACAGGATGCGATACCGTCTCATCATTTTGTGGTAGGGGCAAGAAGACAGCTTGGAATACATGGAAAGTTTATCCTGAAGTCATCAAGGCTTTTGAAGAGTTTCCATTGATGCAAACTGAGATCAGTGATGTGGCAATGGAAACATTGGAACGATTTGTTGTGCTGCTATATGATTGTACAAGTGATATCATGACTGTTAATGATAGTAGGAAATACTTGTTCACACAGAAGACCAGAAGTCTTGAGAACCTGCCACCAACTTGTGAAGTACTCAAACAACATATTAAACGAGCTAGATACCAGTCTATTTGCTGGAAAAGGGCCTTAACTCCTATGCAGGAACTTCCTGACCCTGCAAATTGGGGGTGGAGAAAGACTAGTACAGACTGGGAACCTCTTTGGAGCACAATTTCAGAAGCATCCCTAGCATGCCATGAACTAATCCATTGCGGTTGCAAGAAAGGATGTACCAGACAGTGTAAGTGTGTCAAGGCTGCACTTAAGTGCACTGCTCTATGCTTCTGCCAGGGGGAATGTCATTATGATTTATAAATGTGAACTATTGTCTGTGAACTTTCTATTGCTTAATTGAAATTACCATTGTTGTACAAAATTATATACATGTAATCAGGTAAATAGGCATGAGGCTATTATGCTCCAAAAATTGAGCATTATGCTTTTGAGCAGTGCTCAAAAAATCACCTATTATGCTTTTGAGAATTGCCCATTATTCCCAAAATTATGCCACCACAATTGGCTAATAATGCCAGTTTATTGTTGTATCAGACTATTTTCATTGATGTTTAAGCTTCAAATAGTCTTGAATTCTTTAGATGGTTGCTGAATTAGAGTATTTGACTTTAATATGACTGCTTTATTAGAGTAAACAATATTCAGTGACTGTTCTATTAGAGATACTGACTGCTCTATTAGAGTATCTCGATCTTTTTTAACGGAATTGTGCATTCTGCAGATTTTCTTACTGTTAAAGCTTTATAATCACCTCAAAATGCTAGCATAATTCCTGATTTCCACACATACCTATTATGCCCGAAATTATGCTGGCATAATCGCCGCATCCCTACAGGTAAATAATAGCATAAAATTACAATAGAATACAGTATAGACATAATTCTAGTCTCACTTTACTCCTTGAATATTCAGCTTTCATTTGACACCCAACACTTTATATTTAGTCATTGATAAAGTGGTCAAAAGGTAGAAATAAGGCATTTTTAATACTTAATTGACCTCTAAAGGTCACAAAAGGTCAAATCTGAGGTGGCTCCCGATCTTAAAATGACCTTTAGGGTATATACAAGCTGTGTACCAAGTTTCATGCTTTTATCACAAAGTGCACAAACCTTCCTGTTTTTAAGACTTAGCAGCTCTACTATTTATATGCAATTCTATTGTTATCTAGTAGGATGACAATAGAACAGTAGTAGATGGAATCAAAATATGTCATTTACGTAGTGAAAATATGCCTGGTGCCAGGATTTTGAAAATGCAATTTTGGGCAGCCATATACATAACCGATACTGCCTATGCACCTTGAAGGTATTGTGAGGCTGGCTTTAGGGTGATTATTTTTTAACCAGAAAAGACCAAACCTTCATAATCTTTACTGTAGAGTACAACACTGTATGATGTGTACAGTTATACAAAGCGGATTGTTCAGTTATGCAGTCGTCTGCATGGCTATAACCAAGCCAAAAGTGCCTTTGGTACAACATGAAACTCTTACAATAAGTTGATACAAAATTTTAATTGTTTTCATTTAGTGGAATTTTCTGCTGACTGCATACATACCCTGTAAGTGACAGATACGAACCTTCTGATAAGTGTAACTTAATGGCTATAGCTACAAGCTCAATGTGTTTCACATTGCTTCAGCCTGACAGGTACTCTTTGGCACACCACAAAATGTACAATGCATGTTTCATGGACTTTACCTGTGTCCTCCTTTGTGATGGTTTCCCTACGTTCGCAACAGGAATTGTCTGAGTTTTTTCTGTTGTGACTACAGGGGTCCTTCTTGTTTTCTCTGTAACACTGTGTAACAGGCTGAACATAGCTGAAAACAAAGCATAATGGCCACTTTCAGTAACATATAGTTGGGGCAGGCATTCAATAAGCCTTGGTACCAATCTTTCTTCAAAACACGTTAAGCATGGGTTCACCAGTCACAATAATGTTACAGAAAAGTACAACAAACAAAATTAGGAATTCTAAGTTCGCATAGAAATAAAAAGTAGTGAAACAAAGGAGATGTGCAGATGTACCAGTGGACAATTAATCCCTAATTTAGTCATGGATATAGGGATTAAGTGTTCACTAGTATATCTATCTGCAGTGTGGGCAACCTCCCTTGTTTCCCTACTTTTTATCGCTTTGATCCCTACAAAATTCCTAATACTTGTTTTACACTAGGGATGCACCAATACTACATTTTCACTTCCGATCTGACACTAAGTACATTTTAGATAGAAATGGCTGATACTGATCCAATACCGGTACTTAACCACACAGAGGAATTACTCACAATACAGCTAGTAATTCCAATAGTAGTTGACAGACTACGTAGCTTACTAAAAACATTTGCTGGTTTCATACACTGCAGTTTGCTGGTTTTGTGGCCATCAAACGTGAGGATAACAATCATTATGATACTGGTTGTCAAAGGAAGTCACGATGAGTCTTGTGTGCCACTTGTAAACTAAAAGAGTCTGAAATAACTCTTACAATATTGTAACAATGAACTATAAGCAACCATTTTGTAAACAATCTGGCACTGTAAAGAACCAGAAACAGAACTCTGTTGAATCATTCTTTTAACTATATACCCTACCAGTATTACTGACACTTTATGGCTGTATATTAACCACTAGCACCTCTCTATGAGGACATGTGGCTGCAATAGCATTTCACAAAAGACAGAACACAGCTATATACATATATCCTGAGTGTCATGGTCCTTTGCACCTTCTGTGTTATGAGCTCCTGGTATCAGCGTATCATTATTTTACACTACAAGTACATACCCTACTGGTAATTTCACAAGTCCCTTGGTTAATGCTGACTTGCTCCACAGCCAAGTGGCGATCATTATCCAGGTCAAGACACACAAACACCTGTAACATGTACACATATATAGGTACACACATATTATACCTGAAAGCTCAAATTTCTGTATATATATATTTGTATGAAATTAACCTCATTTCTTATATACATGCAATAAAGCTGGAAACTACAAATTGGGAACATCTGTGTTCTGGATAAACCTTGGCCAGTGATATGCAATTGAACAGTGCATAAAATCTGATGGTGAGAAGGGACAAGAACAACTACATAATATTTTCAACAACACAACATTACTGGCATCAAGAGTAAACAACGATATCTTCTGCATTATTTACTCTTGCTGAAGTTTTCCATAGTGAAAAATTTTTATCTTAAAAATAAAACCCTATAATGTTAGCAGATTATAACAATCTAATCCAAAACAGCCAAGCTGTAAAAAAAGAGTGCGGCCCTCAAAAAGGCTATGGTGAAAAAAGATGTGAAATCTAAGGTGGCGGCTAAGAAATGACTGCGATGGTAGGTTAATGGTAAAAATTTTAATAACGACAATTCAGGTGAATTTAATGCCGCTTGGTCTTGGCACAAAATTCACCTGAATTGTCGTTATTAAAATTTTTACCATTAACCTACCATCACAGCCATTTCTTGGCCACCACCTTGGATTTCACATCTTTTTTCACCAGAGCCTTTTTGAGGGCCACAGTCTTTTTTTACAGCTTGGCTGTTTTGGATTAGATTTCACTTCTTTTTGTATTAGTATACCCAAAGCCGGCCTATGGCTGGCTTTAGGGCTTTTTAACCTATCATTTTTTCTTTACCACAGTAAGAAGAAAAGATGAAGCAGGGTGATTTCTTTGTAGCTGAACTGTCTACAAGGTGATCCTTCTAGCTGATCTCTCTACCGGATGACTTGTTTGTAGCTGAACTCTCTACAGGGTGATTTGTTTGTAGCTGAACTCTCTACAAGGTAACTTCTTCTAGCTGATCTTTCTACAGGGTGACTTGTTTCTAGCTGATCTCTCTACCGGATGACTTGTTTGTAGCTGAATTCACTACAGGGTGATTTCTTTGCAGCCTAACTCTCTAAATGGTAGTTTCTTTGTAGCTGAACTCTCTACGATGTAACTTCTTCTAGCCGAACTCTCTACAGGGTGACTTGTTTCTAGCTGATCTCTCTACAGGGTGACTTGTTTCTAGCTGAACTCTCTACAGGTGATTGTTTGCAGCTGAACTCTCTTACATGGTGGTTTCTTTGTAGCTGAACTCTCTACAAGGTGACTTCTTCTAGCTGATCTCTCTGCAGGATGACTTGTTTCTAACTGAACTCTCTACAGTGTGATCTGTTCATAGCGGAACTTTCTACTGGGTGATTTGTTTGCAGCTGAACTCTCTACATTTGGTTTCTTTGTAGCCGAAGTCTCTATTAGGTACCTTCTTCTAGCTGATCTCACTACAGGGTGACTTGTTTGTAGCTGAATTCCCTACAAAACAACTTACAATGTAATATAATTGAGTAAATTATAAATGCAGCTGAATGCTTTATTAGGGTGACTGTTCTATTAGAGTATCTTGATCTCGCATTTGCTACACGTAGTTGCCTTTCGAATCATAACTAGGTGGTTTGTAATCCGATTCTTCTGTACTACTGCAAGGACTTTCGATGATGATTATTCCAGCTACATACTGATTTTCAGCTCGTTGCTCTAAGCAGTTTGCCTGGTAGACACGAAAACTAATAGTTTTTTATTCATAAAAATTGATCACGTAATTTTGACACAGGTTCGGTTTTGTGTCATATCTCCATGGTCTTTATCCCGATTCTTTTCAAACCACAAAAAGGCACTCCTACGATGGTTGCTCCATCTACATATCAATTTTCAACTGATTCCTCTAAGGGGTTTACCCTGTAGGCGTGACAGACCTTCAACCTTATTTTATGCAAATAATCGGTCATAACTCCGTGAATGTTCATCAGATTCCTACTAAAGTTGGTACAGGGATCCGCCTTAATGATCCCTTTATAAGTGTGCCAAATTTCAGCCCAATCCGAACACGCATTCGTGTTTTATGGCGGATTTTGCAAAGTGTGCGAAATGAAGTAGAAGAAAAAAACGAAGAAATGAAAATGAAATTTTGTTCGCTCGTATCTCGGAAATGGCTGGAGCAATTTTCTTCAAAGTTGGTATGTGGACTGCCCTTACTGGCCGGCACTTCTCTAGCAAATTTGGTTCCAATTAGATGAAGGATCACAGAGCTACATAGGTGTGAAAATTGCATTTTCTTTCTTCCTGTTAATATACTCATGGTGTGGCGCGCCAGCTTCTTGGGCTGCACGACACACTACCGTGTCTTGATATATGTACTACAAACCAGGACTATATAATAAATAAATAGTACGTATTTGAATACCCTCTATTATTAGTAGGGCTGCACCGATTCCACTTTTTACCAATATTTCAAATACCAAGTACAAATACCAATACCAAGTAGATACTTAATAGTGCACACATTTATTAGTAACACCATATATAGTGCATGTTTCTTGTACAAGTTTTGATTGCTCATGCTTATGATCAAATAGCCAATCAAGATTCACGAAGAAAGAAGTCACTGAAATGCAAACCAGTAAAATGGATAGTCCAGTATTCTTCTGTAATTTAGCTGGAGAAGTGTACACTGTATATAAAATCATAGAAAACACATTCTAATAAAACAGTCACTTCTACCTGATTGCTCTATTAAAGTTATTGACTGTTCTATTAGATCTTTTTCTCAGTAAACTAAGCTATTTCACAGGAAAGTTTTAGCTTAAATCAGTAAATTTGCTGGTAGTTATTTGACACTTTCAAGTGTCCATGGTGCTAGTAAATAACCAAGTACAAACAAACATTACTTTACTCTCACACGTGATAAGAATTGGTAACTGCAACAGTATTATGGCTGATTCCGATACTTCATGAAAACAATAGTGTCAGCCCAATATCGATACCAGAATTGGTGCAGTCCTAACTTTTAGTAGTCAAGTACTCATGAAGAGTAGCTCCAGCATTGAAACCGGGTCACTACTACTGACCAGGATGACTCCCACTGGCCTGAATGGCTAAATTTAGGTCAGATCCAGATAAATTTAAATGAGGCGTGCACCAAAGGGTACGTTTTGGGTTATCTCTCACACATGAAACTACATTTCGGACGTTTGATTAGCATTATCATGCACATTACACTGCACACATTCTCAATAATAAGGTGGGCATGGCTCTTGGCCTGCTGCAAACCTATATTGTGATTCATACACTAACAATTGTTTAGTGGGCGTGGCTCCATAAAAGCTTGTGGCATGGATTCATGTATGCCTACAGACTGCAATACATGTGCCTAATGGGCATAACCCAACATACACTTGCAATCCCAATAAGTGGGCATGGCTCACAAAGCAGCTGGGACTAGACTATGATGCAATAATACACTTCCACAACGTCTAACTAATTAATACACTTAGCACATGATCAAATCTGGGTCAGACCCAGATAATTTATAAAGCAGGTCAGACCTGGATGACCCGGGCAAAATGTGACCCAACCCGGTTTCAACCCTTGTCTACATACATGTGTAACATATTGTAATTTATACCAGTCCACAGGGATGTCAATTTTTTTCAAGCAACACCAATGATATATTATCAAAGTACTCACTTCACCAAAGGCACCAGCTCCCAGTTTCTTACCCCTACTCCATTTGAACGGTGCAGCAGCTGCAAGACACACATATGAGAAATGAATAGTTAATAAGGAAAGTTGCTACACACTTGAATCATACCAATCATGTATATGCATGCAATGTGCATACCCAGTATAAACAATCACAAATATACGATATGCGTAGAGATTTCGAACTTTTTTGTAAATTGACAGATTTCCTATGGTTACCAAAAATTCGAAAATTGTCAATTCTCATTTTATTCTCATGGAACACTCGTTTAGCATAATTGCTAAGTTTTGAGGATAAAATTTTGCGGACAGCTTAGCAATCAAAAATTCTGCAAAATCACGTCCCTCGAAAATACATACGTACAGTATACGATACACACGTGTGCATAGGTAGATGCCATCTCTTAGTACGTAAATTGCACTGTATGGTAGCCAGGAGGTTTCAAAAGAGAGGTGATACATAAAGCTATGTTTCTCACATTACACATGTCATATCAGAGCCACAGTTGATCAAACTTATACCTACCTGACCTTAATATTTTATATCAAAAGTATATAACAACGTGTATGAATGTATGTGTACATATGTTTTAAAGTGTTGTAAAGAACATATGCATTCTTGCTCCAAAGGAATTAACATACGTAAATTATAACAAATTTACATACTAATAAAATACATGCCATCCACTCACTTGTAGTAAACTCCATGTCTGTTTCTACTTCAGTGGAATGTGTTGAAGTCAATTGACTAGAACCGTGTGGTGCTATATTATATGGGACTGACACACTGACATACTGACAGTGTGTACATACTTTCAATCCTTTGTGAAGTAGTAGAGGATACGATGGTCTTTGCTGACTTGATAGTAATTTTCTCTGTAATATAACAAACGTAGAATGGGACCACTGATAATAGACACCTCATATTGGGGATTGTAATCACCATTGTAACATGTCTTACATGTAAATGTGTATCATGTGATTTCACTACTTGCCTTTATTTAGGACCTGGCAGGTATGAGATTACAATGGCTTATATAGTATGTACTGTTGAACTGAATTCTCAAAAACAATCAATAACTCATGGATGTAATTGCACACAATTTTGAAATTTGGCTCATCTGTAGCACTGCTTGGTCCACTAAAAATATTTTCATTCAAATGTCTGACATGATATTTATGGCCAATCAAAATTTTCAACATACATTTCCTATGGGGAAGCCATGAAAGTGTGACATCCATTACAGCCTTTTCCTGAATTTGTAATGGAGCCAAACTGTACATATTTGTTATTAACACCTTTGCTGATACCACCAATCATCTGGTTGGCTATAATGTTAACTATTAGTCATTTACAGGATCCACATACTATAATTTGGCTTACCACAAACAAGGAGCAACAGGATGTTTCAGCTGGTCATAAAAGCCTGGTAGTACACATATCAATGGTGTTATGGTATATTAAGTTATGTGCTGATGATTAAGTGGTGGTTACAAGCCAACCGCAAAGTAAACAGTGTGGTTTTAAGATTTCTATACATTTAAAACTTGTGGTTACCAAATTCAAGCACAATCTCTCCACGTATTCTTGAGATGCAAGCCTTCAAATATTGACTTAATTTCTTAATTGTCTTCTATCAAGGGATATATGTATGTAAGAATCCCACAAAGGAGGATAAAGGTAAGTTCACAACATACGTATGTGTACTACGTTATTCCACCACATAAGTACGCAATTTATACGAATAAGATTATGTACATATTATAGTATGTACTGTACATAGGTACTACTTACCAGTAGGCAGCACGTTACCACCATCTCGTGATATAATACTGTACTGCGATGGTGCAGTTACCAATCGTGGAGCAGATGGTGACTTGGACGGTTTTGTACTGTCCTGTTTACCTGTTAATGTACCACATGGTAGATGTGACAATTGCAACAAACTAACATACACACTTAATTGACTGTGGCTCAGGTTTTGGTGACCTAGTGGAAAATGCATCCACCACTGATTGTGCATGCATGATGACATACATACTTCACAAACCTGTCAGATTTTTGGGTATCTAGCCTTTCAACATATCTAGACTTATTACCACAAACACAAAAGTTATCACATGGGAATATGGATACACCAAGTGAGTATACACAATGGATATTAAACATTATCACCAGAAATTTTAACTTTTACTCTTGTTGCATGATTGTCCTCGGTATAGAATCAAAATGGGCATAACATCAACTATGTACACCACCACAGATACTGTACATAAATACATTAACATCATATGTGACTGGATCTGCGAAAACCCGACACAATCTCACATTTTTCAAAATTCCTCTTTATTAAATATTTATAATCTACTTAGCTAAGTTTACCCTCTGGCAAAGTTTCAGCCTCATATGCCGATAGCTTTAGGAGTTACAGCCCTACAAAGTAGCAACAACAGAAATGATTGGTACAGCAAGTATAGGGAAAATAAATTACAGGCACCTACAAAAACGGTTGTAACTTACCAACGAATCGAGGTATGGAGCTACAATTTTCACCATCGTGTTAGCCATGAACAGGGAAATCAATTACTGGGTAAGCTTTTCCTTTACTCACCCTTCTTCACTGCATACAAAGGCGGAATTCGTGAAGAGAAATGGATTGTGTACAATCGCTTCGAAGTGGCGTAAACAAATGCTCATAACTTATGTATCCTTGGGTCTACTGCAACGAAACAAAGATTTTCAAACTCCTCTTGAGCAGGCGAATAAGATAATATCCAGGGTGTTTTTGTTAGTCCCTTCCTTCATTAAGAAAGAGGTGTTCAAAAAATTTACAGAATTTTTTAATAATACGCAACTATTTTTCACCCATTGTATTCAATGCTTTATACTATAAATTTAAGCTTGCGCTATTGTGTCGGGTTTTCACAGATCCTGTCACATATAAAGAGTGTTTTAATTGTTTGTAGAAATCATTTACACTAATCACAAAGTTTGTAAGGTGAATAAATCAGGATTTGTATACATGTGTAATAAAAGAGGGCAAAACCCATTGAAGGGCCCAATTTTCATATTTTTTTGTTATGGATGTCTCTACTTCTGTGCCAAATTTGGTGCATTTATCACAAAATGCACAATTGTTATACTATGCCACCTCACTAATATGGAAAATCAATACCTCAATATGGTTTTGTTGCATGAAGAAGATGACAACCAGCCTGATTGAAGATAAAAGGCACAGAGGGCACACATTTGCTAAAGGCACATGACTTGTTAATGTGGTGTGCTTCATTTGGCCTCCAGCCTTGCAAAATGTGGTCAGGCAGGCTGGCAGATAAAAATTTAAGTCTGGGCAATTAGTTTTTAAAAGGTCATCTGTAAACATTTTTTTTGTTTGTTTCCTTGTTTTTGGTTTAAATGTTACATTTGATGTTAGATGGACTATTATTATTCTGCAAAGGTAATTATCATCACATAAGTTTCTAGGATGATTTTTAAAGGCAGACATTTAGATGGTGTACTTCATTTTAGGGGTGATCCCTACTTAAACAGTACTACTGGACTGTTTGATTAGAAATCATGGGAAAAAAAGTTTTGAGAACAAACTAATGTTGTACTACTTCTAAAAACCAGGCACCATGCAGCTAGCTACATAACTCACTTTGAAATTAATCAACTATGTATTGCTATGTTATTATTTTAGCCAATATTTTTGGTTTTGTAATAATACAGTACATCAAGTAGTTAAGTTATTGTAATTTCGGATTTTATAATTCATGAATTGTTCGTAATTCTTCTAGAGCTGAGTGATAGTGGTGATTAATCGATTATCGTAGTAGCTACTAACAATCGTGATCTTGATAGTATTCTATTGTGCTATCATGATTACTTATCCATATCTGTGCTTTGTCAAAAATATGGATAACAAAAGCAAACATGATAATGTTGAAGTTCAGAAAACTATTAAAGACCAGTAGCTTGAGATGGACAAGTAGCTCTTCATATTCATTCACATACGTTGGGGACATGCCCTCTTTCAACTAACTTGAAGGGCTATTGGTAGACTACGAGGCCTGCACCATTGTTTGTCACTTAAACACCTGTAAAACTCGAAGGTCAGAAAATTCACAAAGTCTGAGGAGAGTTGACACACCCACATTTCAGACCATTGGAAAGAAACCACCTCAGAGTAAAGTTCACCTGTTTAGAAGTGCAATACAGACTTCATTTCACTTTTACTTTTTTCATTAATGATTTAGCTCACGTGAGTCATATGGACAAACATAGATACGTAGATAGGTCACACACACACAATACGAAAACTATTTCAGCGCGAGCCTGCTTTAAAAAGTAATGAAACACAAAAGGGCACCTGCACCCGTAGATATACTAGTGGACATTCAATTCCTATACCCATAACAGGCAACCTCTCTTGTTTCCCTACTATTGTTGCTATGATCCCTTAAAATTCCTAATTTTTGTTTGTCTACTTTTTTGGTAGCACTATTATGACTGGTGAATCCGCAAATACCGCATCAAAAGATAGAATTGCACCAGACTTAATGCTACTTTGTGAACGCATGCTCCAACTAACAATTACCAGCTGAAAATAAAGTAGATAAATATGCTTTGTTTTCAGCCTGTTACACAGCATTACAAATTTAGAACACTTTGAGAAGCACCTCTGCAGTCAATCTTGCTACTACGCAAGACAGTAATGGTTTCCATTACTAGTACAAAAAGGCGTAAGGAAGCCATCATACACTAGCTATCACAAATCAACACCTTGCATTGTCAGTAAAGATGAATGGGACACTAAGGAGACACAGGTAAGTCAATGATGCATACATTACATACGTACATACTGCGGTATGCCAAACCAGGCTAAGGGAACGTTGAACAGTGAAAAATCAAGCTCATAACGTTAGTCGTTATTGAGTTATGCTTGTCTGAAACAAGTAAGTAGTAAGTCAGTCAAGAAGTAGCAAATTCCTCTAAACAAAAAACTAAAATTTCGTAGCAGCCTTAATGCATTTTACATCATACTGAAGGCACTTTTTGGCTCAGTTATACCTAACTAATACTGACAAGGTGCCATGAAGGTATTGTGAGGCTGGTTTTTGGGTGATATTTTTGGCTGGAAAAGCCCAGTTATTCATGATCCCTAATATACAGTTACTACCGTACTGTATGATTTTATGTCAATTTAATTATTATAGTTTAATGTATGCACATTCCATACACAGACTTACAGTTACAATTGCAACATTTGAAATACTTAAAGATTAAAAAACTGTTTACTGTTTGACCACTAAGTTAAGCAAATGACCACCACTGACATAATACACACTGAATATACCATGCACAAGATAGGTATACATATGTACTTAGTACTACTTACCATCCTGTATCTTCTTCAACAAATCATTATGTGGTTCATAATCTCTAGTGTTCTTTAAACACTGCAAAAATGTCTGAATATACTCTTCAGAAAGTGCTACAATAAGAAATCCAAGTTTCCGTTGTTTCTCAATTGATAACACATGAGGATTAAAAAAATACTCGCCATGTTCTGGGGTTAGCAATCCATGAGCTAACATTGGTGGTACTATGGTATCCACTTTAATTGAATTGATAATGTCTTCAGTAAATGGGTGAAGGGAGTCTATAATAATGAGAAATGAATGTGGGTACTTGTGATCTAAGCAGCTATACTACATGCACAAAGCTTATTATTAAAGTTGCTCAAATGTGACTGGATCTGGGAAAACCGGTCTTATTGCCCATGTCAGCAGATTCGCTTTTTCACCAAGACCACATACTGCACATGAATAAACTATCAAATTTCACAATCAGAATCAGCTAGACTTGAGTGGTCTGCTTTTCTGATTGCTTTTCCCAAGCCCAGTGGCAATAGGTACGTGTGTTGTGGGGTCTTAATGTAGCTATAGTCAGCCTGGGGATGGCTGTATGTGGCTCTACAGCACCGTGGTGTTGAATAAAGGCCTGTGCTGTGAATTTCCTTTCATTTAAGCCAGTTTTGAGACCTGAATGGCTCATAACTTGGCCTAATTCATCCCAACACATTCCTCTTCAATTTTTTGAACAGTCTCTGGCCCTCCTTCCAGGCCCCCGCCTCCCACCCCATTTGGACCTCACCTAATACAACCAACCTCGGTTCAAAAACTATCTAAAATGGCAGGAAACTTAGCTAGCTACTTGTACAGTGGATGCTCTGGAAGGTAAGGAATTGGTATAAAACGTGTGAAAATTTGGTACACATAGCTTCAACTATTGGCAAGTTACTACATAGTAAATACTTAAAACCAGCATTTCTCGATACTTTTAAATAGGCGATAAGCCCGGTTTTCCCAGACTGGGTAACAAATGACATACATAATAAGACAGATTACAAAATTTGTGTGTGGGTATGTGTGTGTGTGTGTGCGTGCGCGTGCGTGTGTGTACACACAGTATGCTCGATCCAAATGCGCTGTTACGTACACATAAATGTAATGTATGATTGCTATAGCTAAGTCATTAATGTCCAGAAGTAACCATTAAGAAGTATTGAAGGAGTCATCATGATTACGTGTAGAATGACACAAGACACATTGTTATTTAAAGAACTTAAGTACCTAGATTAAATGTCGTGATGGAATAACACATATCCTAAATTGCTGTTTATACATGCACATTGGAAGAGAGGTGGCTAAGAAGCTAAAGTCCCTTCATCCTTGGTTAATTGCTAACCCTTCCTTAATAATGAACTCTCACCAAAGTTACACAGTTGGTTGAAAGGCTACTAATATACTGTATGTACACATGTAAGACTGGTACGTATACAGTACTCCAAAAATTATACCAATACTTCAATAAAGCTGTCGAAGGTTTTAGAAAAGCATTTGTTGTAAATAGACACAAGGTAATGATGTGCTACATCTGTTCCTTGTAAGTGTTTAATCCACTACTATGTAAAGGATTAACCATTGATTTAGCAGGTGTAAGTACCGCACTGTTGTTTTAGTACTGACATTTCTATATTTGGCTCTTTGCTCCATTGGTAAACAATACCATTTGCGGTTATTATGATGTCACAAATCGTTCTGAGTGACTTGATCACAGGGTGATACGTTAGTTAGCACTAAATTATAACTGACTTATCACATAGTAGCAGAGCCACTCTGTCTAGCTGTATGGTAGTCATCGCACAGTGCAGTACACTACACAACATTTACATATAAACTAACTGAAATCCACTCCTTTAGGAAGATCAATAGGAAATTGTTGACCAGAATTTGTCATAGAGATCAGTTGACAACCTGTAATATACACATAGTCTACATCATACAATAATGCTTAAGTGGATTAAAGCCAGGCTTTTTTCAACAACAAATTTAATCACGAGTTCTAGAACAGCTACCTATATACATAAGTAGTAAATGTGGATCACTGCAACCTGCTGCATATCTATGATAATAAGTTCTTATGTACCCTTTTGTTGCAACATGTTGTATTGCTGTCGAGATTATGTAACTGAAGGGATATTAACATCTGATTGTTTTACAGACATTGGACGTTACGTACTATTCTTGTTTTAGTACTTTCTATTGGGGTGCAATATTGTCCCTACACTAATTCAAACTTCCTTCACTTGCTTGTGAACCTTTTAGTCAGAATGTAAAATGCTAAATACTTATATATCCATACGTTTAGGGATTCATATCGTTGTAGTTCACACGTACTGATTTACATAAGGGAAGGGATAAGTAAGGGAAGGAAGGGTAATCAGTTAGGTCAGCAGCCTTCAAGAGAACTTTCTTGAGATGTATCCAGTAGCTCTTCCATCTTCTACGGGTAATGAGAAACAAAAATCCTGACAAGGGATATTGCTTGCCTTTTATGGTACCATTAAGAGAATTGCCATGCATGGTACCATGACTTCAAAGTGATTGGTTAGAAAAAAATCAGGAGACAAGCTGGTCATAACATTAGAAAATGTATGGATGGAGGAAGGGGGCTGTAATGACAGCCGTCTGCTTAAAGTTTGGATCACAAAAAGGTGGAGGGATACAATCAACGAGGACACAACAATGATGCATATTACACAAAAGACTTGGGATGCCTTCCCTTACTAATTTAGGTGGTCTTCGTGATTGACTGCAGCGGAAAAACTAACTTATTTCCATGCACTTTGGATGTTGAAATATTAAAGCACAATACAGATGAAGAACTAGCAATGGAGATTTGTGGGACAGAAGAAATTAAGAAATGTATTGCTCGCATCACACAAATCATTCTGATGTTTTGGTTAGTGAGCCTACTCCAATAAGTGCACATCCTGAAGCCAAAACTTCAACAGCCAAGTAGAGACTCAATACTCATCATAGTCATCCCTCCCACAAACGAAGAGCACTTTGCTCCCACAATTGTTGAGCAACTCCCTCCCCTAAGTGATGCACTTTCCTTAGTTAGTTATGTTGCGTCAACCAGAGCTGTCTCAGCAACCCATAACATTACAAGTTCAACATTTCCACATTTGCAGGGGGACACTACAATGGCAATCACTTTGAAGCTGCAGTGCATTGATCACTGGTGTTCAGAAACCGAACTACATACTGTACCTTTGTGTGTAACTACAAGGAAAAGCACTCGATCAGAGTAATTGCTGGACTTCCCTTAACTATTGAGCCATTCAGTTACACTACTTTAGGGACCCGCCGATTATGCTGGCATACTTATGAGCATAATAGGTACCTGAAAGCATTGAGCATAATGCTAGCATAATAGGCAGAATATTTTGTAACAGTATGAATTCTTGCTTATAAAAATAGCTATCACAGAAAGATCGATATACTCTAATAGAACAGTCAGTAACTCTAATAGAACGATCACATAGCTGACTGTTCTATTAGAGTATATCGATCTTTTCTGTGATATGCATGACAAGTAAGTTTGTGCTTCAGCCACTTATTATTTATGAAATTATTAGCAGAGCATGAGAACTGAGGCATAAATATATAATTGGGCATAATTTGAGCATAATAGGTAAGTGTTGAGCATAAATTTTAGCATAATAGGTAAATTTTTGAGCAGTGCAGCATAACATAATAGGTAAAATTATGAGCATAATCGGCGGGTCCCTACACTACTTAAGGAAAGGTACGGTGAAACTCATAACTCAGATGCACACACAGAGGTACTGGTAGAGTTAAACAGTCCAAGTAACACCCTCCCATCACTTCAGTTGTTTTACGATTCTGTCGAGAGTCACGTCCAAAGTCTACAGTCATTGGGAACCCCACAAGAGATGTATGGATCCATGCTCGCTTACATCATCTTAAGGAAATTACCGGCAGAAGTGCACAGGAACCTCACCAGATCTCATGGAACTGAGAAATGGACATTGACTGAATTGCAGAGTTATATCTTACAAGAGCTGTGAATCCTTGAAATGGGAGCAGAGTACTCCAGCACTCTTCACACACCATCTGCTGTATTTCTAGCCAACCTAGACCAACGACAGTTACCAAAGAAGCACAATTCTCCATCCAATATGAAGTTGTGTACATTTTGCAAATCACTATACTACTCAACAACCAGGTGTGATGTACTAACAATACACAGAAATGGATTGAGGTGGTCCAGAGGGAGAACTTGTGTTTTAATAGCCACCATATTGTTGCTATGCCATGGACTATCATAACACTAGTTGTCAAGTCAGACATTTACTTCTAATAGAAACACACCACACTATTTTAGCCAATCAAATTAGCATTACAGATTTTTGTCAAGGGACCTTGACAAACAAGTGTAATACTAATTCTATTGGCTAATCACTTGACGTATTTCAAAATGACACATCAAGGTGCTACTGAGAGTATTATATTGTAACACATTCACTTGTTGGATTAGAGTATTTACATGACTGCTCTATTAGAGTGTTTGATAGCCCACCCATAAACAATAATCACAGAGCAAAAATAAATAAAAATACAAAGTCTTCAGCACAGATTAAGCTTCCTAGCCTATACTGAAGGATAGCAACAAGCAGTGCACACCAGAAAACCTAACTCTGAGCACAATCTTGTATGGCTTCTCATACATCATGGTGTTCTGGCAAGAAGAAACGACCTGGTTTAGGCTGCTCTCATCCAAAACAAAATCAAAAATAGGTCATGGACATGCACAATGATCCATTCAGCAAACCTTGCTAATCATTATCTCAGAATTCTCCTTGTAAATTTTTCTATGCTTGTGAATGAATGATATTACGAATAGTAATAATAATTTGAACAAAATGGCAAATTTTAGTTTTGTCTGAAATACACATACCGTCACTTGATACTTACTAGTGGACCTATATCCATTGCAAAGAACCACCAGAGTTGAAGGATGCTTTTGATGGTGGTTTTTATTTTAGGTGTGTGTTCTATTAGGATATTTGTAAAAAACATGGGCAATCACTATTCCTGATATGCTATTATGAACCCACTATCGTGGTTCATGATGTGCAGGCTTCCAAGGTAGGACATTTCACTCAATTAGAGTCAGAATGTACCAGTTAAATCAATGTCATTAACACTTGTATCAACTGCACACAGCATTGGTGGTTGCTAATTGAATGGGAGTTGGCCTAGTACATACATGGCCAACCCCCTTGGGTTGTAAGAATGTAGTGTCTCCTAGCAACCAAGTGGTAGTTATGATTAGCAGTACAAGCTGCATTTACACTTGCCTCATATTATGAGCTGGCTCAGTTCAACACGACTCGTCTCAGTTTTCACTGCAGTATAAACACCCACCGATATGAGCCAAACCAAACTAGTCTCGCGTAGCCAGACCCATCTAACACGCAGGTCACTGATCAATTAGAGATTATAAGTGCCCCCGCTGGAAGGGTCTGGTGAACTGAATGTATAAAATCTATCCAGGCTTGCACCAAGAATCTGGTGCGTTGATAGGTGTAAAATGCCAAACTGACCGAGGTGACTAATTCCACAGAGTGCACGCACTATTGTCCTTCAATTCTAGCCTTTATTTTGTACTGAAGTGAAGATCGTGTCTGCAACAAATTCAGGAAATTGCTAGATGAGCTGGAATGACCATCGTTTGTTGTTTGTGTGGCAAGTCTTTGGAAGATCGCACTTCTCAAAAAAAAAGTGGACAAAGCTTTACTCTAAACCCTTGTGCCAACACACGAAGGGTATTAGAAAGGTTGTTGACTTTGCTTAATGCCACACTTAATTCGTACGTGGAGACCCATTCACCTGATGTTTACCTATGTTACACATGTGATGGAATTGCTGACAGCTTACAGTACGTAAAGCGGAAGCCCATGTGCAAACACTGAAGAGGGAATTGCTAGACAAGCTGTCATCACTGACTTTGTACACCGCTGCACCAGTGGCTTGCACCCTGACACAGTTAAGGAAAAGGCCTAACTCATGTACACAGTCTAAACAGAATCACAACAAAAGAGGATAGAGTATACAAATTCAAGAAAAATCTGTGCCAAGTGCTCAGTATTTCCTGTGGGTATGCTCACTGGGAATTCGAATTACCTAGGATTTTTGGGACCTCCATTCACTAATTTAATGCAGCCCCAAGTTATTGCAAACACACTGATTTCCAATCAATTAACAAATTCTGCAACTTTGAGACCTTTGATTACTACACAGTCAAACACAAACCAGCCACAAATAATGACACCTGTAACCAGTACACCAACAAACCAATCAATGAGTGCTATATCTGATGATGATGATTCTCCTACAGTTACGGTAAGTTTGGGGTATACAGTAACTCACTTTTAAATAACTACAAACTACTTTATAGTTTTATAGTTTGGGATAGTTTTATCCCAAACTACTTTTATAGTTTGGGATATTACCGATATTACCAGGTAATATTGGTAATATCTATTGGCTATTTGGGGGGTTGGGGGGGGGGGGGGGGGGGGGGGTTACAGCTATATTTGATTTTTTATTAGACTCCTGCATTCGGCACGTATTCGGCATAGCCAATCTTCCATACAGGAGACAGACACTAAAAATTAAATAGAAAAATAGTACTGCAACATTCACCAGCAGCTATAGGATTGGTATAGATTGGACATGGACATTTCCCATGTAGTTTTAACCTGATGTGCTTATAATCTTGTTTACTTACAGGTAATGGTAGATTACAAATTAGGAAGCAGAAATTGGCAACTTGATACCCCTGTACGAAGAAGAACAGTCAAGCAGGTGATAAAACAACGCTACAGGTTTATACCGTCTACCTTAATAAAAAATAATGCTGCTCTGGAAAGCATGCTTATGAATTTGGGAAGGAAGATCAGAGGTGAACGAAGGCAGTTGTGCTCACTTGAACATAATTCGGTGTTGAGGAATGCAAATGGTGTAGTTGGGAGATAGTCCTAGAAGAACTTCAAACCCATGTGCCAACACTGATCAAGTTCCTTAAGCGAGTGTTTCTACAATGTAGCACCCCTATATTGTGCATGGTGGTATCACAGTTACTAAAGTTTGTGTCCCCTAAAATGGCATTGGTTCAAAGAGTCATCTCAGTGTTACTGTATGGTAATAGTGCAAGCAAACAAGTGAGTACAAGGTTAGTATGTTTTAAATATGTACTCAGTATTTTTTCTCAGTTGTACAATTGTTTGCAACCCCTGATGTTGTGTCTAAACCACAAGGGCAAAACAAACTTGATTAAGCAGCTGACTGAAGGGTATGGTTCTGACGTTCTAAAATGGCAAGATGGTTTGGAGCCCATAATTCCAGTAAGTTAACATCCCCCATGTGTAGTACAAATGTTAACCATGCATTTTCATCAGGCATAGCTGGATCAATGTAGGGTCTCACAAACAGCAACAGATGGTTAGGTGGATTTGGAAGACTGGATGGAAATAGAACAATGGTTTCTCAATGAAAGTGTGGATGAAATTGCTGATGTATCAGCTGAAGAGAGCCAAGAGATAACTAACAATGAGGGTTGTACAGAGTCTATTAATGATTTTGAAGATTGCCAAGAAGATGAGGAGTGCACTAATAGCTTCTTCTGTGCAAGACTTGAACAGCTGGATACAATACAGCTGGATACAATGGATGATGCTACAACCTCAGCTTCTGATGCTGGTAACAATGTATCTAATTGGACTGGTTTCAAGCCGGTGAAAGATAACATAAACAAGAACATTCATCCCAACTTACAACAGAAAGATCACCAGACAATGTCTTATCATCACTGCCATGCTTTTGCTGTTAAAGATTGTGTAGATTTATCTACATGCTCTGATGAAAAGCCAGATTGTTCCCAAATGAACCCCTTGTGTTTGCTTCCAAATATTGATGACTTTGAAAAGCTGAAAGAAAATTTTACTATTCTTGTTTCAAGGTTAGGGCTAACTAAACTCTATAATTATATTATTTCAGAGTGCTTGTACAGCACATGGAAGCATTTTACTCACAGAAAAAGGACATTCAGTGGCACATACAGAGTAGGTATACTAAAGAAATGAGCACAAAATCAGAAGTGGTAAGTCTGTAGTATCTATATGTGTATGCCTGGTATAAGAATTACATGTAGGTCCCATTGGGTGTAATTTTGCAAAATGAGAACAAGCTAGATGAGATGTGTGAAATTACGGAAGAACTGCAGAAGTATGTGCCCAGTCGTTCTTGCCAGGTCAAACATCCACTGCCCAATGGTGAACACCAAACTGTTGATGAACAAGCAGTGCACCAAATTTTGTCTGGTGGTGATCAGTTGACTTGTTGCCACTGTCGTGGCACAGTCATTACGCTGTAGCCATGAAACAACTTTGGACCGACTTGAAGGGCTGATACCAGTGACTGAAGATTGGCATGCCAGGCTTACTTTAGTGAAGGTATATGCATAGTCATAAACACTAACATTATACTCTTTGTTTTTGAAAGTGATTGGGGTACTTTTGTTTTCGAAGAAGTCTTCGTTAGAGAAGGGCACTTTGTACCAATTAAAAAAATCTTATTAAACAGAACAGCAGTAACAACAGATCCAGATACCAACCTGAAAGCTGCTGAAGATTTTTTGTCTGTTGTTTTTGCATGCATACCTGGTTGCAGCTGCTGAAACAATTATATTCTCAATGGCTATGTCGTCTGTTGTTGAACTTGTAAGAGGTGGTGAACAAGTACCTGAACATCACCTTATCATCAACCGAATTAGTTCACAACATTACATCATCAGGAGATTTATCTCACCAGTCTCATTCCCACTCAGTGGTTACAAGTCAACCTTACTCTTCAATGGTTATTAATACAGAAAGCTCAATTAAGCATCTACACCCTACCCTATTCACAGAGTCAACATGCTGACCACAAGCTACACGGAGAAGAAAGCAGCAATCACAAACTTCAGCTACAAGCAGTGATGACAGTGTCTGTTTGTATGCTAGAGAGGTGTTAACACTTGGTCTGATTTGGCATGAGTTTCACGATGCCATTAAGGAAGGAGACGGTGAGCATGTTCTAAGAATTTGGAAGTTTCTCCTACTTGTTTTCAAGAACTCAGGGAGAAAGAACTACAGTGTTGAAGCTCTTAACCTATGCTGCAAGAGCAGTACTTTTTGTCAGAAAGGCAAAAGCTGCGGGAGATTCATTAACAGGCATGGTTGACAAGGACACAATGTTCCATGTGATTTTCACATGGAACATTTGAACCATCAGTTTAAGTGTGCTATCAGAAACATGGGAGCTAATGTTACCACAAAGAGCATCACTGTGGCTGCAAAGTCTATATCTGTAGTAAATAAAGTGTGTGAGGTGTTTGAAAATGAAGTTACCACAACAGTACCAAGCAGTAGCGATCATCCCATTCCAAATTTTGAAAAAGATTTTAAAATGATTTTGAAGGTGCTAACCGAACAGGAAGTGTATGTTTTAAGGGTCACAGAAGCTATCTATAACAGCTATAAGCAAAAGAGAGGGCTTTTAGAGCAGTATGACAACTCTAAATTAGTAGAATGGCTCATTTCCAAAACTAAATTACAATGTATGTGATGGTACTGTACATAATATGTATACATAGATTTGGCATTTTGTGATTCATATCCAACACAGTGCTACTGCAAAATTAATTACATAAATGTTATTACAGTGCTTGTTTATCACAAATGTCACAACACCTCAATGGTGGCTGACAGAAATCTTTGTCGTAAAAAAGGAAGTCTTTAAAAACCAATTCACGACGACATATACTAGTGTTCTTTCCATACGTTTGAACCCTTTTTTCAACATGTTTACCGACTGTTCCTCCATACAGCAATAGTGCAGTTGACTGCTGCCATCCCACCCGGGCCGTCCAGCCTCTTGGGTGTACTGTTCTATAGTTGAGGGTGGTCTAAAGTGAATTATATTTCGTATATCTCGGCAATCTATGCCCATAAAAGCTGCCGTGGCTATGCGCAGTCTACCATCATGTTGAACAAATGAATCAAGATTTTTTTTAATGTCCTTCTTACATGGTCTATGAAACATATCAACCAGGCGGAAGCAGTGAAGATCAGGATATCCTGAAGGCTCAGTAAAATCTTTTTCCAGCTTGGATCTTATTAATTTATATAATGTGCTAGTGTCTCTCAGTCCACAAAAAATCAAAGTTTTAGGAAAGGCCAAACGTGAATTTTGCAGTCCAGTACTAAGAGTGTCAGCCAATACATCTATATCTGGCAATGGCTCAAGAAATTACTTTATGTTGCACGGCTTTGTTCCAACTAAAACTGGATCCTTGAGGGATAGTCACTCAGCAATGATGAGAAATGAATTTGTAGTGACAGTGGTGGTTAATGCTACTATGTGCACATCATCAGGAATTAGACTCCTTATGTCACCGATATTAGAAAAGGCAACACGAAATTCATCACCTGTATGTAATTAACGAGTAGCTAACTACACATTACAAATTCAGTCCAGTAACATACCAAGTCTTCACACAGTGGGCCTCATCAACTGCCACTGCCACCAACTTGTCCTTGTACTGGTCTGATACCAGCATGTCTCTAAATGATTTGCTATTTAAAATATTCTCTGGGCTAATAAATAGAACCTGAATTCTACCAGCAATGACCTTCACTACAATTTCTTGGCTATCTTGTACCTCACCAACAAACTCTGCACATATCCCCATTCATTCAAATTTAGCTTTCTGGTCCCTCATTATTGTTGTGAGGGGGCTAATACAAACAACAATACTTCCAGACTCACCTGCAAAACCCATAAACATTTATCACTGTTATCAGATAATGCATAGCATTACCTTTAAGCTTATCAAAAATGGCAGGCAATATAGCGTATAGACTTCCCATAGCCAGTTGGAAGGGACACAAAGACATATTTTCCTTCTAGGAAGACCAACACAGCTTTAGATTGTTCTGGCTTGAACGGAAACACACCCAGTGACCAGGAAACATCATTCATCAAGTCTTCCATCACTGTTGCGCACAACACGAGGCCCAACACGATGCACAACAGTCACCTGGACGTCTGGCCGTATCCTCGTCAGAAACACATGGTTTAGCACGCACACTCTGTGGAATTATTCACTTCGGTCAGTTTAGCATTTTACACCTATCAATGCACCAGATTCTTGGTGCAAGCCTGGACAGATTTTATACGTTCCAGTTCACTAGACCATTCCAGCGCGGGTGCTTATAATCTCTAATTGATAAGTGACTTGCGTGTTAGATGGGTCTGGCTACGTGAGACTAGAACTAAACCTAGCCAGCCCTGCCGTGCCAACACGATTCGGTTCAGTTTGGTTTTCTATATTCAATGTGTTATATCAAAATAAAGCTTAAATAGATTAAAAAAACACTATATTGAACAGAACGATTTAACACTTCATAGCAGAAAGAGCACATGATTACTTACGGGTATCAAAAACATCGTAGGTATAAGCCATAAATTATCCCTAGAGCACAACCGTACTAATTTACCACTGTTTTTCTTCCTAACCACCCATTAACAGAGTCCTACTTTACGCCATTTTCTAGGCTAGCACGCTTGGTTATATCTAAACACACGTGCCCATAAATGGGATGTCATGGTTTCATAAACTGGTTTGCACAATTGTGTTAAATGTAAACACAGTACAGCATGGAACCAAGTAAATACAATGGTATTCATTATAAATAAATTTACTGAGATTTGACAATAAGTTTTATATCTTGAGACAACAAAAGATTGTACGTATGTACATAATTTACAGCACACCATCTTAGTAAAACTTTAAGGGTGGGCTCCATTTAATCAATTGTCACATTTGTGAGACATACGCACATATGCCTCCATGTACAAGTTCTTGAATGTTTTTCAATATTTTCTATGCTACAGATCTACAGTAGTTACGTGCATACACCAGTTACATTAATGTAACAATATGCCCACTAAATGTAACCCCTCTTTGTAAAAGGTAATGCATCACTGTAAGTTAATACTTTGCAACAACATAATATTATCTGTACCATATGATATAATATGTACATATGTACAAAGAGATGGGCGGTATTGTATTTTTAAACAACAGTACAGTATTAATAAAACTGCCTCAGACCTTTATACTTATGGGTACACTATGATCTTATACTCACACTTCTGTTACTTGCCAAACCTTTTACACTGCAGACAAACATAGACCATGTGTATAGAAGCATTTACCTGTTTGTAATGATTTGTTTACTGTGGGGTACTTCCAACCTTATTTCTACAACTATCATTTTATAAACTACTTCGATACCTTTAGAAACTACTAGTACCTACCTAATGTGTACAACTATGTTGCCGTAGAAGTATACAAGTATACAAAAAAAAAGGATTTTTCAACTAGAGTAGGGACCATAGCACATCGATAAAAAGTACTGAAACAAGTTGGGGAGCAACACCCGTGAGTATATTGACAGGAAGAACAAAAACGTAATTTTCGCACCTCTGTAGCTCTGTGCTGCCTTGATGAAATAAGACAATTTTTGCTGTGGACACGCCCTCCAACTTCAGTACTCCACATACCAAATTTGAGCAGAATCGCTTCAGCAATCCCGAGATATGCGACTTCAAAACTTTGCTTAGTTTCTTCCTCTTTTCGCACACTTACAAAAACTGCTATAAAACGCGAACGCCACATCCGATTGCCTTGAAATTTGGCACCCAGAAGGGTGTATCCATTCACTGGACTGGACTACTGGACTGGAATACTGGACTGGTAGATTTTTGGTTTTTGCACATTCTGTGGTTAAAATTTATTGAGCCTCGCAAGCCAAGGGTCCTGAGGGAACCTACAGCCCACTACTAAATGATGAATATGAGCAGTGGAGTATGCGATAACTGTCTTAATAATTTCGCTGTATCCTACAACACTTATTCCTTACCCTGGTGTATAGTGATGCTGTAGGGAATGTATATCAGCAATAATTAACCAGCGATCAACTCGCCAGTTGACAAGATATCCTTAGTGCGAGCTCAAGGAGCAAGCTATATACAGTATAGTCTTGCATGGCAAGACCTTTACTTCTGGAGAAAGACTTACTGATTAGAAATTTTTTCAGCATGTGCTTAATTATAATCACTGTGTCCTGCAGCACTGAAAACAAGTCTGTCCATGCTAGCTCAATTCCTGAGCTCACACAATGGATATCTTGAAGGATATTGTCAACTGGCAAGTCGATCGCTGGTTAATTATTGTTGATATACATTCCCTACAGCAGTACTGTACACCAGGGTAGGGAATAAGTGTTGTAGGACATAATAAATCACAGCGAAAATATTAAAAGACAGTTATCGCATATTCTACTGCTCATATTCAGCATTAGTAGTGGGCTGTAGGTTCCCTCAGGACCCTTGACTTGTGAGACTCAATAAATTTTAACCTCAGAATGTGTAAAAACCAAAAATATACCAGTCCAGTAGTCCAATCCAGTGAATGGATACACCCCACACACAAGGGGGGTATAAAGGTACATCTCGGTACCAACTTTGACTGGAATACGATACACAGGCAAAGAGTTATTAGCGATTATTCACGAAAAATAACACCAATATGTTGTCACACTGACAGGGTAAACCGCTTATGGAGAGAAGCTGAAAATCGGTGGGTGAATAGGTTAACTATTGAACCTCAAACCTTTTGTGGTTTGAAAGAAACAACGAAAAAACCAACAGTGTGTAACAATTATGCAATCGAGATTAGCTAATAAAAAATGACTACTTGCCAGGCCTACCAGAAAAACCGCTTGGGGTAATGCTTTGAAAATCGCTGTACAGATGGAGTAATCAACTTAGAAAGGCTCTTCAATGGTGTAGAAGAATCAGACTTAAAGCCACCGAGTTATAACATGAAATCTAACTTGGTGTAGCAAGTGCGAGATTGAGATACTCTAATAGAGCAGTCACCCAGAAAAGAATCCAAGAGATCAGCTAGAAACACGTAACCTGGATAGAGATCAGCTAGAAACAATTCACCCTGTAGAGAGATCAGTTAGAAGAAGTTACCTTGTAGGGAGTTCAACTACGGAAAGAGATAATTCAGCTAAAAGAAGTCACCTTGTAGAAAGTTCAGCTACAAAGAAATCACCATGTAGAGAATTTAGCTACAAACAAATCGCCTGTAGAGAGATCAGCTAGAACAAGTTACCTTGTAAAGAGTTCAGCTACAAACAATTCACCCTGTACATAGATCAGCTAGAAGAAGTTACCTTGTAGAGAGTTCAGTTACAAAGAAACCACCATGTAGAGAGTTCAACTACAAACAAGTGACCCTGTAGAGACATCAGCTGGAAGAAGTTACCTTGCAGAGAGTTCAGCTACAAACAATTCACCCTGTACAGAGATCAGCTAGAAGCAATTACCTTGTGGAGAGTTCAGCTACAAACAAATCACCCTGTAGAGAGATCAGCTAGAAGTCACCTTGTAGAGAGTTCAGTTACAAAGAAACCATCATGTAGAGAGTTCAGCTGCAAACAAATCACCTGTAGAGAATTCAGCTACAAACAAATCACCCTGTAGAGAGATCAGCTAGAAGAAGTTACCTTGTAGAGAGTTCAACTACAAAAAAACCATCATGTAGAGAGTTCAGCTGCAAGCAAATCACCTGTAGAGAGTTCAGCTACAAATGTAGAGAGATCAGCTAGAAGAAGTTACCTTGTAGAGAGCTCAGCTACAAACAAATCACCCAGTAGAGAGATCAGCTAGAAGAAGTCACCTTGTAGAGAATTCAGTTACAAAGAAACCATCATGTAGAGAGTTCAGCTAGAAACAATTCACCCTGTAGAGAGATCAGCTAGAAACAAGTGATCCTGTAGAGAGATCAGCTAGAAGAAGTTATCTTGTAGAGAGTTCAACTGCAAACAAATCACCCTGTAGAGAGATCAGCTAAAAGAAGTTACCTTGTAGATAGTTCAGCTACAAACAATTCACCCTGTACAGAGATCAGCTAGAAGTCACCTTGTAGAGTGTTCAGTTACAAAGAAACCACCATGTAGAGTTCTGTAATAAATATATGTATTATATATAATATATAATTTGTACAATTTTACTGATAATCAGAAATATTTAAAGTATTTAACATCTGCTTCATCTTTTCTTCTTCCTGTAGTAAAGAAAAAAATGATAGGTTAAAAAGCCCCAAAGCCGGCCATAGGCTGGCTTTGGGGTATACAAATACAAAAAGAAGTGAAATCAAGCGGCACCAAAATTCACCTGAATTGTCACTATTAAACTTTTTACCATTAACCTACCATCACAGCCATTTCTTGACCGCCACCTTGGGTTTCACTTTTTTTTTCACCATAGCCTTTTTGAGGGCCGCACTCTTTTTTACAGCTTGGCTGTTTTGGATTAGATTATTTATACAAATTGAGTCATTTATGAGAGGATACCAGGGGATTCTGAGATTGGAAAATTACGTGGAGCATCTGTGCATTGTCACTTTAACAGCCATATCCACCATATGATGGAATGGAATTATAAATCACACAAGAAATAAAATGTAGTTTCACTACAAAGTTTCATGGCAAGATATGCTAGTGCTAAACGGACATGCCCTTAGGGTTCCCGTTTCTGGGAAAAACAGATTCTTTCTGGACTACAGTGGAGCCTGTTAATCCGGACCCTGGAAAATACAGACACATGTGCCAGCTATGTGTGGCATTTCATTACTCCACGTACATAGATAACCTGGAAAATACGGACACCTGTAAATTTATTTCTTGCCATGCTACATCTACATAAGTTTTCCTTTATAATACGGACATCATGTAGTTTCATAACACTATATAAATTGTTTGTTTTATCTAACAGTTTCTGAAGTCTTTCAAGGTACTTTGGTGAGCCATAGAATCAGAGGACACAAGGAATCTCAAGCCCATAGCCAGCACCATAATTAATCTTGCTGCCAGTCACCTTTGCAATTCCTTTATTGCATGGCCTTGCCAGGAAATGAAAGACGATCGAAGAGAGTTGGATTGCTACTTGCATGACAATTTGGGAATCTTTAGCTACGGAAACTGTTTGCTCATCGACTACATTTTCAGGCTCCCTCCGTAATGGAAGTTCTTCACCTAAAACAGGGTTCCAAATGTCCATGTATTCAACACTTCCTTGGAGAAGTGTTCTGAACAGTCTTGTCAATTTCACATAGTTGAAACATTGGCAATTATATTTGGCAACTGCAAACCCACAAGCAAAACATAAGTTACATTAACTACATCACAGTGGTGTGGTTGTGGCAATAGAACAATTGCCAATGTTCTGCCAAGTGCTCTCACATGACACAACTCAGTGAATAATGCGCACACACACACACACACACACACACACACACTACAAGCACGCATGCACGCACGCACGCACACACACACTACATTGTCCATCACTAAGTAAATCCAGAAGCTTAGGGACCACTTGTGATATGGCATATTGTAAACTAATTGGATGCCATACATAAGAAGCCATAATGTTACCACAAAAATTTGCTTTGTTGCATCATTAGATTGGAATAGTATGGCCACATCACATTACAGAGTGTGGCTTTGTCATGCAGTTTAGTGAGTAACAGTAAAAGACAGAAGTGAGTAGAATAGTGAAAGAGCTATTTGCATCATGGCAAGGATGATCTGAATCCTAAATGGTGAGTAGTGCACTGTTTTCTAGAGAGTAAGACCTCTGTATTTGTGCTGGCTTGCTATGTACAAACACATGTCTTCAATTTGGCTTGCGACTTCCTCCTAACATATTCAGAACTTTACAATGTCCCACTAACAGTGAAACACAAGACACATTCTGAACAGTTTCTGCAGTACAAATGGCCAACCATTAGTAGTCAGTGCCCACAAATACTAAAAAATTCCATCCTTAAACGTGGGTAAAACACAAGGGGTGGCACACAGGTACTTACTATAGGTAGATCTGTGACCACAGCCAAACTCTAAGTCACAGGTCAAGCCTAAAGTTAAAACCCACAATCAAAAAATATTCGTTGCTACATCACTGGAAATTTCGACCAGGACTGTGGTCCCAGAGCGTGACACCTTCTTGCGACACATATATACATACACAATTATAGCTACACACTCCACTCTGACTTACCCAATGATGTTCGCACTCGTTGTCTATGCTGTTGTAATCCTTGCCACAAAAACTGGCAGTTCCGTGATTTCCGGAGTACAATGAGAAAGTTATTAAATCTGCGGTAATCCTCAACCTGTACGTCTTTAGAAATGATATCCATCAACGCGCTGACTTGATCATGTCGAGATAAGTTGTTTTGAAATATTTCGGCTTTTTCGTTAAAATCAATAACGCGGTGAGATATCAGCGCTGGGAGGGCAGTTTCAATCGGGAACGTAGTACAGATTTTCACATACATCCTAGTTAAGGCATATTGCTCTGCACTCGAGTCTCCTCCTGAACTTGCCGCCATCTTTCCTTTCCGTTTACATAAATACGTTTTCCGTAAACTAAGGCGCATGTACCATAGGTTCAAATGGTTTGTCTACTCTAGCGTGTTACTTAGCCAGGGGCGTAGCCAGGGGGGGTTCAAAGGGTTCGGACGAACCCCCTTTTTAGAGTTAAGTTTTTTAAATCGTGATACTGGTTAACTAGAACTGAATTAACTTACACAAATCCACTGAAATGGGTAGCTACAGGTCTTCAGGCAGAGGAATTCAAGTACCTCTACTCGCTATTGCGAATGAATTTATAAGAATACACATGTTCACACGTGTACACGTGTTTACATGTGCACACCTACGAAATTCTATACTTAGGGCAGAACCCCCCTTTTGGAAATCCTGCCTACGCCCCTGTTAGCGTATGCTTTTCTGGGAGTCCACGGTGGATTCAGTCAAGGTCGGTTTAATCATAGATAATATTATTTAATATTATTATAGTTTTAATCACTAGGACCCTCCAGGGGTAGCTATAGCTATAAATGCTGATGTGCAGTTTAATAATTACTGACATGATCATTGCTAATTTTTGTTTAAACAATTCTACACAGTTAGTTTCCGGGTACAGTTCTCGCAGTACTTATAAGTCGATTGAAACTAACTGTGTAGAATTGATCATGTAAATTAACTCAATTATTACTGATTATACTGATCAGCATTATGCCCCTGGAGGGTCCTGTTGATTAAAAATATAAATACGATTTTGGGTTGGTAAGGTATAAGTTTAAAATAGTGTGAAAATCGGGTCCTAGATACAGATGAAGATAACTATAGGGTCACGTCTGCAATCCGAAAAATCTACTTTTACAAATCGATCCCCCTACCATGTTCATTGTAGTATCCGAGGTAGTATCCCATTGCTAGACACACCATGAAACCGGAGGCACAATTGTTGTCTTCACAGAAATATCGTTATTATTATCAATTTTATGTTTTTAGTATCTCGAGATACAAAATTTATTTTTGATTTCGTGCTCCACACAAAGGACAGGATAAAACTTGCTATTTAGCTAGATATAGGATTCTTGTAGTGAAAAAGTAGGTACAGTAATAAGCAAATGATTCACTGGGTTCCTGGCACTGAAGCAGGGTTGCTTTCTTTCAAAAACAAGGGGTAGTCACTACCAATACTCCTGTAGAACCATTTGTGACTGGGATCAAAATTGAATCAAACTATCAAGAGGTTCTGAATCAAGCAATCAAGACATCCTAAAGAAGGACGATCAAGCACCTAACTTGTAAGCAAACTGAGAATTTACAAGGCTTCTATGCTAGATTGTCAAGGGATCAAGGTACCTTTTTAAATGAAATCAAGCGATCAAGGTACATTTTCGTCAATCAAAAATCTTGATCCCAGTCGCAAATGGTTCTACAGGACTATTGGTAGTGACTACCCCTTGAAAAATCAGAAAATGAAACATGAATTTTCGAATTCAAACTGCCCTACTAGCCAAGACAACTCTTCCTCATATTAATGTGATGCATAGTCTGTCTATGCTGCTAGTCTGGAAAGGATCTGAGACTTCTCACCATCTGGGTGCAGGGCATATTTATGGGAAGGGGGGGGATGTCCTGGAGTTTCAGAACCTCCCCCCATAAATATAGCAAGGATACCCGAAAGTGAAACCATGCATGGCTATGTAAATTATACAGAAACATGACAATAGAGCTGAGCTACAGTGAATGTAATAGGAAGGTATGAATTTACAGAAAAGAAATGCTAGTAAAGCTCCTAGGCTGGTGGTAAACACCTTGTACAGGCTCTGCCTTCTGTGTTTGCCCTCCAGTGTCTAACTGGTAAAAGTTGATAATAAAATGTGGCTGGGCCTGTGAAAATTGGGCATATGGGCACAAACTATACCCTATCCGATAACAGGTTATAACTCGATGCTAGGACACAATATCTGTATCCTGTAGTATAAAGTCAAGTAAACATTTAATAAGTTGTGTGGCTATAGTGTAACAACTTAAAAAGTTATGAATCATTAAAGTTTGAGAAAGTAGACAATTTTTATGTGCCCACATGCCCTTTTTTCTCAGGCCCGGTCAAAACTATAGAGACCAAGATACTCTAATAGAGCAGTCAGATGTATTCTAATAGAGCAGTCATAACGGATTGCAGGTATACTTCATTAAAGAATTATGTTAATACAAAGCTATTAAATTTTGAGTTTCTAACTGCAGAATTAAGGATAGCGATAACTATGTGGATCACTACAATACACCTGACCAGCCATATTATAACCATGATTAAAGGAATTAGCTATAAGCAATTATTAAAGATAGCATATTAATAGTTTGTATTATTTATAGAGCATGAACTAATAAATTTTGAAGCATTTTATGTTCAAAATCTGTCAGTGGTGCCCCAGACCCCTGCATCAAACCATAGATATGCGACTCTTAATAGGGATTGGAAATGGCGTAACACACCGAAAATAGCCGTATTTCAAATGGGCATGTGGTTCCTGTAATTGCAGTCCGTACATGCCCCATTAGTAGGTTGTCCCGTTGGTGATTGTACTTGGTTGTATTTGCCTTGGGCCTAGTAATACAACCAAGTAGTAAGAATAATATGAAATGCGGTTAAAATTATGTCATTAATATAATGAATGAATAAATAAATAATAATTAATAATGTTTGAGAAAACTACGAGGCCTAGAGACATGAACTAAGTGGGGATAGATTCGCCTGTGAATGAAGGCACAACCGTATAATAAGTGCGTCTGTTCGTGCTGATGACTTTACCGTACGTGTAATTCTATATAACACCCGGCACCACACCCTTGTTTAATTACAGATTGCTCGAACGTGAAGATTAGTAAACGTCCACAGAGAGGCCAGGCGCCACTTTACTGATAAGCAACAACATTACAAGTATGTTTAAATGTTTGTAACTGTGTATTTTGTGTGTAGGATATGCGCTCCAGGCGTCATGCAGTGAAGGACCAGCTGATTACCAGTTGGGATACCAGCTGATGTGCTCATAAACAACCAGCTGGAACAGCAATGTAATGGGTAATGTAATACTTGTACTGGTAGTTGTATTATAGGTCTACATCTTCATCCTTCATCTGGCTTGCTAGCGGCTGGAATTATTTTCCACTCGGCTTAACTACTAGTTTACTGTGAGTCTGTAATAGCTAAACAAGAAGCCGATGCAGTGCTGCATATACAACAATGTGTAACTATCTCCTGTATGTTGTGCATGGCTGTATGCATAATATTATAGACTGTGATCACTGTGCCAATGCCACACCGCTGATATACAGGTACATCACCAGTGGCCTCTAGTTACAACAGAGTCTTTTGTGCCATATTGGCTTGATTGGGATCAATTGCTAATTGTGCCTTCACCATATCCCTTATTCTGCATAGCCTCACTTCACTGCTGAGTCATCTTCAGAGACACGTCACACCTACAATATATAGTTACTTTCAATATAGCTAACTTAACTTGGTTTTTTGTGTAGATTGTGTTTTAGTATTGTGGTTTTCTGATGCCAGTTAAACTCCCTTGCCTGTGTACGTATGCATATGTATCATTTCCACAGGTACACGCACACTGCTCTGAGTGTTTCCTATGGCACTGTTTATACTTGCCCAATGGGTAGGTTGCAACGTTGGTGTATGTACTTGGTTGTATGTGACGCGGTCCTAGTAATAATAATAATAATAATAATAATAACAATGTATGCAAGCAAAGAGCAAGATCTCGATCAAGATACTCTAATAGAGCAGTCACAGTATTCAGAGAAACAGTGTAGCAAGCTACTTCGCTACATATGTGTAGTTATAAATAAGGAGATATAGTTGGTGGAGGGCAGCTATTGTCAGCAGGTAGTTACCTTTTTTTTCTTTTGGTCTTCAGCTTACAGCTGGCCTGGCCCCCTCACTCTATGACCTGCTTTACCGCCCCTGGCCTGAAGGATTGCAAGGAGTATGACTTGAATCGCTTGTTCGAACATTATGAGTACTAATACCAGTGCCCTTCACAGGATGTTATACCGTGCGGCAAGGAATCATATGTTCACACTGTTACATGGCTGCATCACATACTATAGTTCCACAGTATTGCAATTTTGTTGTAATTCCAGTGGCAGGGAAATAGAAAGGGTCCCACTTTTTCAGTCGTATATAGCGTCCCTGAAAAGCTGTCCAGATGCTTTAATAGTAAAGAAAGCAAATGGATATACAGTTCCATTTTTGACATGTGAACAGCACTCAAGCCCTTATGATCATTCTGTAGCCCACAACATTGCATTTGTGCTGGAGGATTTTCAGATATTTCAACCCTGAAGTGCCACACTGGACTGGATTTACATTCCCAAAATTTGGAACTAAATCAGGGGTCACCAAGGTAACAGTGTCATTTGAATCCTTGAAGTTTATTGTGCATTTTGAATTGGTAGCTCTGGAGAATGTCAAAAAAGAAGTGCTGGAAGTAATGAAGTATGTTTCACAAATTACATGGCATCCTTTTCCATGTTTTATGTGCCTTTCACAAAATGATATGGAGTGGTTGAAGGGTCAACTCAATGAAGATGAACTAACACAAGTAAAAACCACCCATTCTATATTGCTGAAGAGTAAGCAGCACATTTATAAGGTGGTTCCTAATATAGAAGATCATACGTATCTTACAAAACAGTTATTATTATGAAATTGAAATCGAATACTAATCCAAAATTGTTTCCTTACCTGTTTAGGTCTCTGCCTCTTCTATGCATTCAGGTATGTTGAGATGCCACCTTTGGCAAATTTTAATGTAATTATATGCCTATTTGATAAAAGTTTTGGAAAGAACAATTTTGCCAATTTTTGAAAGCACTAAATTGGCTAAGAAATTGTAATCAGAAAACCTGCCAATTTTGGAAAATATTTTTAAGCAAATGTGGCATCCTCAAAGCTTTGAAATTACTTACTTTGGTTTTATAGCATAGCATGGTAGATTTAATTGTGGGTATCGATTTCCAGTTTTGGATTTAGTTTATATAAATGCATCTTGATATAAATTATTGCCAATAATAGTAACTTAAACCCATAATCGAAAGTTCTATGGCACGCTATATAAGTGAGCACTTAATATTCCCAAAACTGGTAAGGTTTGAAGGATGCCACGTTTGGCTACTACTGAGAGAGCTGCTAAACTTAGCAACAATTGAAGTAGCCAGTAGGAATCCTAAGGTTGCCAAATTGGTGTAACTTCTAATGGTTGGCACCAATTCTGGCTATAACCTAGAACTTGCCAATTATGGAAATCACTTGATTCCATAAATTGCCACAAGTGGCAACTTTTAGGTATATTAAAAGTTGCCAATGGTGGCTCCAAAACATACCTCATGTATTTGATGATGTTCATGTTTAAATTTCTATGGCTTTGGCCACCATTGAAGCCAGAGTATGCTGTCTTGTACCTCTGTGATCTGATGAGCAGGATTGCCTCTGTGATCTGATGAGCAGGATTGCCTCTGTGTTGTAGGAACTTCATTCATTGCAGTTTGCTCATTTGGACGTTAGGTTGCCCAACATTTGCTTCTCATTAGATAATTCCAGGTAAATACGATGTTATACTAATCGACTTTGTTTGCTGTCTTGCTATCAAGTCCACTGGTAACAAATACTTTAGAAACTATGAAGCAGAAATGTATCGTAGCAATGTACACTAAAGATGGCCACTTTACAAATATGATTTGAAACAGCTTGGGCTGATAGCCTCCTGGATTATTATGAAGATCTAAGCGATGAACATGTGGTCGAGAAATTAAGCACCAGGAAACTCATAAAATCAGCAATCGACAATTTCCTTATTAAATCATTGATTGTGGAAGGTATGAGGTAGTAGCTAAGTAATGCTTTAACCATTAAATATCATGTCTTTATAGGAGAATGGAAGGATGGTCTATTTCAGAAGTGGTCTTCAAGTGCAATAGAAATGGACAAGGCAGTGAAAGAAGTGATTGATGAATTGAATTCACAGGCTTGACAGGAATATATTGGTAATTAATTGAAATTGTATATTTGTGTGTTTAAGAGAAGATTGAAGCATTGTGCAGTGCAGTGTATGATTATGAAGATGCTCACATGACCTATAACCAGAGTTGGGGTAGTTACTTCAGAAAAGTAACTAGTTACTAGTTACACGTTACTTTTATCCCATGTAACTTAGTTACAGTTACAGTTACTTTTCAAAAGGTAACTAAGTACTCTAGTTACTAGTTACTTTCATAGTATAAATTATGACTTGTTTTTAGCTTTTGTAACATAAATTTTGCTCAGATATGCATCATTAAGGGATGCAATACATATGTGCACTTAAAATAACAATTCTGTTGCTCTTTCAGGTCAGTTTTGATTATTGCTACGTCTGTTACTCAAGCTGAATCATACAGAACAGTACACAGAATCTGTCTACTTAATGTGGCTGTAGCATATATGGCACAAAAATTGAAGTGCTCTCACTTTTAAAGCATAATTAATTAGTTATAATTACAATGTAACTATTGTAACTAGTTACCATTGTAACTTAGTTACTTTTCAGACAATTACTCCTAGTTACAAGTTACTAGTTACAAAGCAAGTAACTAGTTATATTACTAGTTACTTTAAAAGTAATCCGTTACATAACTTAGTTACAAAAGTAACTAGTTACCCCCAACTCTGCTTATAACGGTAGGAGCATATCAAGAGGAGGGCGGAAGGCTCTAGGAGATATTTGAAATTGTTACTTTAATTGCATAATTTTGTTTGGAATGTCACGTGAATCTGAATAAATTAGTGAATTTTTTAATTGTTGATGATCACTAGATATTTCAGTTGTGCTTCATGTAGGGATTAGGACAATGTACTTTGTTTTGTAAAAACGTTTATTTTTTATGCAAAACTGATGGAACAATATTTTGTGCGTATAGCACAGCCAGGTATTTATATTCCAAACCAAACAATAATGTTACGTTTTCTTACATCGCCCACACCTTTTATATCATCCAGAAAATGATGGTTTTGCATAATTTATTTTAAGGGTGCTTAAGCTAATTGATTAGGGGAATAACCAGATAATCAGGGCAATCCCCTGTTGCTTACAAGTCCCATCCAGTTCATATCTGCTGTTAAAGGGGCTGTGTGATGTTTGGAAACCATACAATATTTTGTGTTACATGAAATAATTTTTTTCCACAAAATAATATAACATAATGGTCCTTGCAAATTTGAGGGCAAACATATCAAAAATTAAACTTACTGTACACTGCTTAAGAAAAGCCAAAGGAGGCGCTACTTTTCTTACCCCTATTATCTTAACATGCAGCAAGCCAGAGAGTGGAGGATGGAGTGGCTTTAGAAATGAGTGAAGTTTACATAATGCAGCAGATTTGGATGCCATTCTGTTATACTCTTTTAGATTATAGAAGGTCTGTTGTGGCATTATAGAGTGTTCTTACAGATAAATTATTAGCTACAGCTTATTACAGGAGATATATCTGTTAGTGGTTGACTGCTCTATTAGAGTATTTAGATTTTTTCTACAAGCGGTGACCAATAATAATGGGGACATGACACCCATTCTAAAAGATGGTCCAAATACCTTCAGAAAAAGATTGGTACTTTTATCCGCTTCGTAATGATTTCTTTAACATTCTATGCTAAGCTACCATACTATTATTATAAGTACGTCAGTTCTGCTCTTTCAATACCTCCATCTTTGTTCTTTTAAACAACGTCCTATTGGTGACTACAAGCAGCCTCAATCATATTGCATCTTCACAAAGCTTCCTAACAAACTCTTTTATGGGTTACTCTATGGTAACTCCAAAACAAATGTCACAAAAAGTTAGCACCACAATCTAATTGATTTTACCTCTTTTCTGTGAAACACTACAAATGTTGAATGCCAGTGGCAATTCTAGACCTGATCTACAGGGGGCCAAGTAGGGAACAGCATGACTGTTGTTGTATGGCTGTAATATAAATAGAATTTCAGGGGGGTCTGGAGGTGCAACCCCCAGAAGCTGCAGGACATTTGTAATTTGAAGGCTTGAAAACAGCCTAAAATTTATGCTAAAAACATGTAAAAATAACAATGCCAATCTATACTGCAACCTTCCCCAAGATTAAAAAAATAAATTTCAACAGGGGGAGCATGCCCCCCCCTTACATGCCCCCCTTAGAATTGCCTATGGAGTGACCAGACCCTTACTCTATGTGAAGGAATGGATGCTGCCACACTACTCACTAATAAGAACACCTTAGGGCACTTGTCCATGTTCCCATTTGGAGTGTACACATATTTAGACCCTTAATAAGGACACCTTGATAATCAGAACACTTGTCCATGATACATGTTATGCTACCTGGAATGGCCAAAGAAGCACTGCAACTGCCTGCTGCGCATATACAAGCCAAAGATCATGCCATTGTGGTTAGTCACAAGTTCTCCTTGAGTGCATTTGCTGTTTAGTGAAAACTAATAACAAGACTATATAAAATATTTTCATTATCTATTGGATATGTTTAAGTTTGTATATTCTGACAAATTTACTAAAGTAACAGGGAGAATACTAACAGGGAGAATAAGTCTGTCATACTAACAGGGAGAATAAGTCTGTCATACTAACAGGGAGAATAAGTCTGTCATACTAACAGGGAGAATAAGTCTGTCATACTAACAGGGAGAATAAGTCTGTCATACTAACAGGGAGATTAAGTCTGTCATACTACAAATCTTTTCTGGGAAGTGTATGTCACAGAAATACTCTAATAGAGGAATCATGACAGCTAATTTCTTCACATGGATGTTTTGTTAGAGCATATTAAGATAATGTTGCCAATGTTAACAGTTCCTCACAAGTCAAGTTAGGCCAAGTTTCCAAATTGTATAGTACACTGTTTAGGAAATTATCATTTCCTGAATTCATTTTCAAACAACAGTAACAGCAATTTGCAGTGTGCAAATGTTGCACCACAGCCTTTTCATGTGCTTTTGTTTAAAGTATAGTGTTTACAGGCTCCTGTTATATTATATTATTACCAGTAGACGTAGTGTATAATTGACATCATAATAGACAGCACTGCACATGCACAATATATGGTGTACAGAAATTAAAGTCAGCTCAGGCCTATATATTATGCCAACAATGTCTCTAGCATACAATAGCATCATCTTGCAGAGCACATGCAGGTGCTTGTACTAATATATTGTCTATACAAACCATTGAACAGATACACTTGATCATGATAAAGTTTCAATTGTGGGGTTAAATTATTAATATGGAACGCAGACATACCAAGTCTCACTCACTGGGCGTGAGTCTCACTCATCTGCGTGCAATCTCATGCTCACATGCACGGAACTGCTAATCTCACACATTGCAGAGTGGCTATACTCTTCTCAGCTATAGCCAGAGTTGGGGTAGTTACTTCAGAAAAGTAACTAGTTACTAGTTACACGTTACTTTTATCCCATGTAACTTAGTTACAGTTACAGTTACTTTTCAAAAGGTAACTAAGTACTCTAGTTACTAGTTACTTTCATAGTATAAATTATGACTTGTTTTTAGCTTTTGTAACATAAATTTTGCTCAGATATGCATCATTAAGGGATGCAATACATATGTGCACTTAAAATAACAATTCTGTTGCTCTTTCAGGTCAGTTTTGATTATTGCTACGTCTGTTACTCAAGCTGAATCATACAGAACAGTACACAGAATCTGTCTACTTAATGTGGCTGTAGCATATATGGCACAAAAATTGAAGTGCTCTCACTTTTAAAGCATAATTAATTAGTTATAATTACAATGTAACTATTGTAACTAGTTACCATTGTAACTTAGTTACTTTTCAGACAATTACTCCTAGTTACAAGTTACTAGTTACAAAGCAAGTAACTAGTTATATTACTAGTTACTTTAAAAGTAATCCGTTACATAACTTAGTTACAAAAGTAACTAGTTACCCCCAACTCTGGCTATAGCTATCTTCAACATTTGCCATCAATTACAAGCTCCAAGTCCAACTACATGTGCTTATAACTGAATACAATAGTTTCGCTTATAGGCGCTTCTATTTTTAAACATTAAAGCTATAAGTAGCACTACAGTAGGCATTAGATCAAGTTTGGCAGGCTTACAAGGATGGCAGTGCTACCATTCATTGTGTGATGGGTTCTATCTGAAGCTGAGAGCTACTGACGAGACATGAGGTGACCGCAGTTGAATTTGAAGAAAAATAAATGAAGCTAGTTTAGCTATCCAACTGCACTAATATAATAGATGCATCAAGTATATGCGGTATGAGGAACTACCAGTTAATATGCATTACACCATTACATCCTGTAAATGACAATTACTCTATTAACTAATATATATGTTGCTTTGTGCATGGTAAGTTATGTGCAGAGCCTTCCTAAGATATATAGCAATGGGGGCTCTGTGGCACATTAATTGTAAATTTACATCTGGTCATGGCAATCTCACTCCTGTGAACCTTGGCATCTCTGGGAATGATTATTATAGAAGAGCAAACAAAGGTACTTACAATTGTAGCTTTACTGCTTTAGTACTGTTTTGTAAAGGCATCATAATAAGGATGACCATAAATGATACTGTGCTCACTTACTGTATGATTGTATTGCAATTATGTTGTAGGCAGCTATAGCCTATAACTAGGCCTGCGTCAAATATGCCAGAATAATGCCGGCATAATAAAAAGCATAATAGGCTGGAGTGCTATGCCAACATAATGCTAGCATATTAGGTGGATATTTCAAACTATGGAGCTTAAATAGATCGATACTCCCTAATATAGCAGTAATATATAAAGCACTCAAATGATATTGATACTCTCTAATAGAACAGTCACTTTGTAGTGAAATACTCTGATAGCATTCAATGATTAAATCAAGTGTTGCATCGATTAGATGTTCCAAGATAATTTTTGCTAGCCTGTAAGAGTGCAACCATAATGGGAACATTGAAGAGTATAATAGGTGAAAAATTTGGGAAAATCTTGGAAGCAGTTTGGGCAAAATTTGAGTATATTTGACTCAGTCCTATTGTTATGTTGCTTTTGTATTTGTTACGTTGTTTTGCTTACATATGTACGTGTGTGTATACAGGTATGTGTTAGTGATGTGCTCTTCTGGGGAAGGAAGAACGACTGTAGCCAATTGCACACTGTGAAAAAAGCGGGATATAAGAATACAAAAAAGCTTGGTATAACCTGTAGTATACTAACAATCTCACATAAGACTTTAGTTAATGTGTTAAACATACTGAAACCATATATGTGATGGTATAGTGTGGGAATTATATTAGATATAAGCTATTTCAGGTAATTTGGTAAATAAACTGAAACCATATATGCAATAGTATAGCATGCATTATATTAAAGTATTAAGGCTTATTTGTATTCAATAAGCCACTGGAAATACCATCTTATATCCCACCCTTTTCACAGTGGCAGATGCTTGGATTTAAATCAAATCAGTATATCCAAATAACACAGGCACTATAACCAGTCATACTATTATGCTAGTATCCTGCATCAATGACAATTCTGTGCATTATGCTCAATATTATTTTAGCTTTCCCATGTTGCATTTAATATAAAGGTAAAAATCAAGACACACGGTAGTGTGTCGTGCGGCCCAAGAAGCCGGCGCGTAACACCCGTGAGTATATTGACAGGAAGAAAGAAAACGCAATTTTCGCACCTCCGTAGCTCTGTGCTTCCTTGATGAAACAAGACGATTTTTGCTGTGGACATGCCCTCCAACTGCAGTACTCCACATTCCAAATTTGAGCGAAATCGCTTCGCGCGTTCCCGAGATATGCGACTTCAAAAACTGGCTCAGTTTCTTCGTTTTTTTTCTTCTTATTTTTCTTTTTCTTGTCGCACACTTACAAAAACTGCTATAAAACTCGCACGCCATATCCGATTGCCTTGCAATTTGGCACACAGAAGGGGGATATAAAGGCGCATCTCGGTACCAACTTTGGCTGGAGTACGATAAACAGGCAAAGAGTTATGAGCGACTATTCACGAAAAATAACACCAATATGTTGTCACGCCTACAGGGTAAACCGCGTATGGCAAGAAGCTGAAAATCGGTAGGTGAATAGGTTAACTATTGAACCTCAAACCTTTTGTGGTTTGAAAGAAATCGAGCTAAAACCCAGGAAGACACAACGAAAAAACCAACACTGTGTAACAATTACGCAATCGAGATTAGCTAATAAAAAACGACTGCTTGCCACGCCTACCAGGTAAACCGCTTGGGGTAATGCTTTGAAAATCGCTGTACAGATGGAGTTATCATCTTAGAAAGGCTATTCAATGGTGTAGAAGAATCAGACTTAAAACCACGGAGTTATAACACGAAATCCAACTTAGTGTAGCAAGTGCGAGATCGAGATACTCTAATAGAGCAGTCATCCTAATAGAGCAGTCATCCTAATAGAGCAGTCACCCGAAGAGAATTCAAGAGATCAGCTAGAAACAAGTAACCTGTATAGAGATCAGCTACAAACAAGTCACCCTGTAGAGAGATCAGCCACAAACAATTCACCCTGTAGAGAGATCAGCTAGAAGAAGTTACCTTGTAGGGAATTTATGCAACTATAGAAAGAGATAATTCAGCTAGAAGACATCACCTTGTAGAGTTCAGCTACAAAGAAACCACAATGTAGAGAGTTCAGCTACAAAGAAACCACCATGTAGAGAATTCGTTTACAAACAAGTCACCCTATAGAAAGATCAGCTAGAAGAAGTTACCTCGTAGAGAGTTCAGTTACAAAGAAACCACCATGTAGAGAATTCATTTACAAACTAGTGACCCTGTAGAGACATCAGCTAGAAGAAGTTACCTTGTAAAGAGTTCAGCTACATAGAAACCATTCTGTAAAGAACTCAGCTGCAAACAAATCACCTGTACAGAATTCAGCTACAAACAAATCACCCTGTAGAGAGATCAGCTAGAAGAAGTTACCTTGTTGATATTTCAGCTACAAAGAAACCATCATGTAGAGAGTTCAGCTACAAACAAATCTCCCTGTAGAGAGATCAGCTAGAAGAAGTTACCTTGTAGAGAGTTCAGCTTCAAACAAATCACCCTGTAGAAAGATCAGCTACAAACAAATCTCCCTGTAGAGAGATTAGCTAGAAGAAGTTACCTTGTAGAGAGTTCAGCTACAAAGAAACCATCATGTAGAGAGCTCAGCTACAAACAAATCTCCCTGTAGGGAGATCAGCTAGAAGAAGTTACCTTGTAGAGAGTTCAGCTTCAAACAAATCATCCTGTAGAAAGATCAGCTAGAAGAGGTCACCTTGTAGAGAGTTCAGTTACAAAAAAAACCACCATGTAGAGAGCTCAGCTACAAACTAGTGACCTTGTAGAGACATCAGCTAGAAGAAGTTACCTTGTAGAGATTTCAGCTACAAAGAAACCATTCTTTAAAGAGCTCAGCTGCAAACAAATCACCTGTAAAGAATTCAGCTACAAATAAATCACCATGTAGAGAGATCAGCTAGAAGAAGTTACCTTGTAGAGAGTTCAGCTACAAAGAAACCACCATGTAGAGAATTCAGCTACAAACTAGTGACCCTGTAAAGACATCAGCTAGAAGAAGTTACCTTGAGAGAGTTCAGCTACAAAGAAACCATTATTTAAAGAGCTCAGCTGCAAACAAATCACCTATATAGAATTCAGCTACAAACAAATCACCATGTAGAGAGATCAGCTAGAAGAAGTTACCTTGTAGAGAGTTCAGCTACAAAGAAACCACCATGTAGAGAGTTCAGCTGCAAAGAAATCACCCTGTAGAAAATACAGCCACAAACAAATTGCCCTGTAGAAAGATCAGTTAGATGAAGTTACCTTTTAGAAAGTTCAGCTACAAAGAAACCACCCTGTAGAGAGATCAGCTAGAAGAAGTTACCTTGTAGATCGTTCAGCTACAAACAAATCACCCTGTAGAGAGATCAGCTAGAAGAAGTTACCTTGTAGAGAGTTCAGCTACAAAGAAACCACCATGTAGAGAGCTCAGCTGCAAAGAAATCACCCTGTATAAAATTCTGCCACAAACAAATTGCCCTGTAGAAAGATCAGTTAGAAGAAGTTACCTTTTAGAGAGATCAGCTACAAAGAAACCATTTTGTAAAGAGCTCAGCTGCAAACAAATCACCTGTACAGAATTCAGCTACAAACAAATCACCCTGTAGAGAGATCAGCTAGAAAAAATTACTTTGTAGAGAGTTCAGCTACAAAGAAACCACCATGTAGAGAGTTCAGCTGCAAAGAAATCACCCTGTAGAAAATACAGCCACAAACAAATTGCCCTGTAGAAAGATCAGTTAGATGAAGTTACCTTTTAGAGAGTTCAGCTACAAAGAAACCACCCTGTAGAGAGATCAGCTAGAAGAAGTTACCTTGTAGATCGTTCAGCTACAAACAAATCACCCTGTAGAGAGATCAGCTAGAAGAAGTTACCTTGTAGAGAGTTCAGCTACAAAGAAACCACCATGTAGTGAGTTCAGCTGCAAAGAAATCACCCTGTATAAAATTCTGCCACAAACAAATTGCCCTGTAGAAAGATCAGTTAGAAGAAGTTACCTTGTAGAGAGTTCAGCTACAAAGAAACCATTTTGTAAAGAGCTCAGCTGCAAACAAATCACCTGTACAGAATTCAGCTACAAACAAATCACCCTGTAGAGAGATCAGCTAGAAGAAGTTAACTTGTAGAGAGTTCAGCTACAAAGAAACCATCATTTAGAAAGTTCAGCTTCAAACAAATCACCTGTAGAGAGTTCAGCTACAAACAAATCTCCCTGTAGAGAGATCAGCTAGAAGAAGTTACCTTGTAGAGGGTGAAGCTACAAACAAATCACCCTATTGAAAAATCAGCTAGAAGAAGTCACCTTGTAGAAAGTTCAGTTACAAAGAAACCACCATGTAGAGAGTTCAGCTACAAACTAGCCACCTTGTAGAAACATCAGCTAGAAAAGTTACCTTGTAGAGAGTTCAGCTACAAAGAAACCATTCTGTAAAGAGCTCAGCTGCAAACAAATAACCTGTACAGAATTCAGCTACAAACAAATCACCCTGTAGAGAGATCAGCTAGAAAAAATTACCTTGTAGATAGTTCAGCTACAAACAAATCACCTTGTAGAAAGATCAGTTAGAAGAAGTTACCTTGTAGAGAGTTCAGCTACAAAGAAACTATTCTGTAAAGAGCTCAGCTGCAAACAAATCACCTGTACAGAATTCAGCTACAAACAAATCACCCTGTAGAGAGATCAGCTAGAAGAAATTACTTTGTAGAGAGTTCAGCTACAAAGAAACCACCATGTAGAGAGTTCAGCTGCAAAGAAATCACCCTGTATAAAATTCTGCCACAAACAAATTGCCCTGTAGAAAGATCAGTTAGAAGAAGTTACTTTGTAGAGAGTTCAGCTACAAAGAAACCATTTTGTAAAGAACTCAGCTGCAAACAAATCGCCTGTACAGAATTCAGCTACGAACAAATCACCCTGTAGAGAGATCAGCTAGAAGAAGTTACCTTGTAGATAGTTCAGCTACAAACAAATCTCCCTGTAGAGAGATCAGCTAGAAGAAATTACCTTGTAGAGAGTTCAGCTACAAAGAAACCATCATGTGGAGAGTTCAGCTGCAAAGAAATCACCACTGCCCAAATTTCAAGGCAATAGCTCTTTCCAATCTGAAGTTATCAATTGTCAAAGTTGGCAAATTGGATGTGTGTGGAAGGCCCCTTTTCGCAAATCTGGTCCCATATGTATTATATATATAATTTGTACATTTACTGATAAAATATTTAAAATACATCTACTTCATCTTTTCTGCTTCCTGTAGTAAAGAAAAAAAACATAGGTTAAAAAAGTCCCAAAGCTGGCCATAGGCCGGCTTTGGGGTATACAAATACAAAAAGAAATGAAATCTAATCCAAAACAGCCAAGCTGTAAAAAAAGTGTGCGGCCCTCAGAAAGGCTATGGTGAAAAAAGATGTGAAATCCAAGGTGGCGGCCAAGAAATGGCTGTGATGGTAGGTTAATGGTAAAAATTTTAATAACGACAATTCAGGTGAATTTTTGTGCCGCTTCACAAAATTTACCTGAATTGTCATTATTAAAATTTTTACCATTAACCTACCATCACAGCCATTTCTTGGCCGCCACCTTGGATTTCACATCTTTTTTCACCATAGCCTTTCTGAGGGCCGCACGCTTTTTTTACAGCTTGGCTGTTTTGGATTAGATATTATTGACTGAAACATTTTATTCAGTTTTCAATATACAAATATTTTAATAAGACGCAATTGTATGCATGCAAATTTAGTTCAACAGTTCCCAGGCAGTAGTATAATAAAGACTGATAAAGTTAAAGCAGTCCCAATATAGCCAGCTTTGTGGCTTACAATTAAAGGAAAAAACAGTGAAGCTGGTACATGTAAAAAAAAGAGTGTGCCACAAAGCCATGGTGAAAAAGTTGTAAAATCAAAAGTGGCGGCTAAGAAATGGCTATGATGGTAGGTTAATCTAATTCAAGTGAATTTTGTGCCAAATCCTATAAGCAACACAAATTCACCTGAATTGTTGCTAGTAAATTTTTTCCATTAACTGACTATCACAGATATTTCAGTCTTGGCCACCGCTTTGATATCACAACTTTTTTCATCCTGGAATTTTTGGGGGCCGCACCCTATTTTTACAGCTTGGCTGTTTTTGGTTAGATAATAATATTATGTAAATAAATTGGAAGAGTTAAGACCAACTTAAGGGAGCTTAGACTCATGGTTGCAGCGTCATGTATTCTAATAAAATACTCACATGATCTGAGGGTGTATAAGTGTATCACAATTAGAATTCATGAGAAGTCTAAATGTATGGAGTATATTGCAAACAGCTAAAGTACACACTCCAAAGGAAATACTCAACAGTACTAGTATTATGAGTTAGACCAGAAACTCGATTCCCTACCATTATAATGGGTGAGCAACACTAGTACTTCCAGTGAATTATTACATCACCACTGAACTACATATATCTCAAACTCGAGCTCCAGCTGCAGATTATATTCAGCAGTTATGTATACCGTACATAAATGCATGTTAATAGTTGTAGACCAGAGAGTTGTTCTTGCCAGCATGGTTATATACAAGTAGTTAGAATCTATCCAACGTAATACAACAGCAATAGCATAATAGGTCTAGCAGATGCACAGGAGTATACACATCATATTAACACACACAATCACAATCAACTCTAAAGTACACACTATCATGAATGAAATAGTCATTAGTCAACAGTGACTTGTCAAACTCAGTCAACCAGTTATTCTGGTAAGATATGTTCCCTCTCATGTAATAATATTTCTTAGCCTGCACATTTTTGACATCACTCAGTTGGTTTAGTAGTTCTATTGTAAACGTTCCTCTTAATGCGAGGTGACCTGATTGTTCCGGTTCAATATCATCATCATATGGACCCTTCATGAGGTACAAAGACACAGAAAGCTTATCTCTACTACAAACGATCTTCAGACACATTTTATATCCTCTCTTGAAAGCAAAGAAGGGTTCACTGTACCATGTTTCTTTGTTATTTATCTTCTCAGAGACATTATTCATCTTCACGATAACTGGTGCTATCTGATTATCATGTGATGATAACTGGTGAAGTGTTTGGGACCATGACACGTTTGATCCTGTCATATTATGATACGCCTCGTCAGAAGATGGCTCCCTATGTAATAATTGTGATTGGTCAGAATTTACTTCAACCATCTCTGATAGGTGTTCAGTAATATCAATATCTCTGGTAATGTTAAGTGTTTCAATAAAGTCTAATCTGTCAAGCACTTCTTCAATTTGATGTTGCATTTCCTCAACGTCTTGTTGACATTGTTCATTTAGTAAGGGAACACTAGACATTACTTTACTCTCTATCAGTCTTATCTGGTTGAGAATTTCATCTGATAACCTTCGCAGTCTTGTAGCCTGTGACAATTCTTTATCCTTCACCTTATCTTTCAGTAACTCAAGTTGATGTCTTATCTCCTTAATGTTGTATTTGGGTAACTCACACACTGACGATACATCTACCTCTACTTTAGCTTGTAACGATTTGATCAACTCGTCCATTTTGACATTTACTTGTCTTGATATGTTGACATCTAGTGTCTGCTGAATGGAGTTGATCTGATCTCGTGTTGTCGCTGCATCCTCTTGATATCTATGATCTAATGAGGTAAAGTTGGTGTGGAAATTATTTTCTACTGATGACATAACTTGTACCATATTATTATTGTTAATACTAATCATAACAGTAATCACTACTACACCTAATAATACCATCATTGTTATTATAACAGTTAATACTATCAGATGACATCTGGTCACTGAGGCTGGTGGAGTACTAGCTGGTAGTAGCCTGTTAATAGCTTGCTGTAGATGAGTACCAATATTGTCATTATTGTGTGTACTGAGGTCACCACGAGCAACGTCTACTCCACATTGAGGACATTGTACCATGACACGAGGACACACCTTCTTGTGATCAGCCATGTCACCACGCCATATCCCATCTTGACCACATGCTGAACAAGAAGTATAACATTGTCTGATGTTGCTAGTATCACATGATGACAAGTGGGCCTCTACCTGCCTCAAAGGGCCAGTCCACGGACACCCACCTGAATTATTAGAACAATATACCCTCAGGTCCTTTATGGTTCGGTCTGCTTCATGATGGGCTACAGTTTTTACCCGCCTACGCCTACACGTTGGACACGCATGACTCGAGTTAGTCCTTTTCCATTCCTCTAGACAACTCTTGCAGCAAGAGTGACCGCAACATTGGGTGAGCTGAGGGTCACGACACATGAAGTGACATATCACACACTGCAACCTGTCCTCTGGAGGATCCACGAACTGGTACGTGTAACCACCTATATCATTCGCCTGGGAACTAGCACTCGGCATTCTGTTGCGTCGATTATTTGCTGACTCAGAAGCTCAGGGGAATTCCCGACCAAACGTCGCAGAAACAACACTCCACACGTGATTACGCTAATGGTGAGCGTTAAATAGAATTTATCAAACATGGTGAGTGTGAAAACATAGAGAATAGACAACATTACAAGTTAATCCGTCGTGTTTTATTACACAGGGTAAAAAAAAGAAGAAGCCATTTATTGACAAGAAGAATGCTCACTCTTACAAACTAGTCCACCGTAGTCAACGTGATCCATTAGTGGTTGATGAGGAGGCGCCACAGTTCTTGTTGAAACCCCTTGACGAGTAAGTGTGTAGTGTACTGAAAGTTTTGTGTTTATGATATCATTCAGTGTACGTACAGTCTCACGTGACCAGACTGGCCTGTAAGAGTATGGACCGGATAGTTATAAAAATTGGAATTGAAATGGGAAACGAAACAAAATCAGCCTAGTGGAGGACAATCACTAAACACAGTTCCACTACAATATATGCACGCACTTCCTGTTTATGCATCAAGCAAGACTCCAGGTGGCAGATTTCTCTGCACGGTGCTTATCGATTAGAGTTATTAAACCTTGTATTAAATGCCTGCTCCTATCCGAGGGTCTGGGGACTCTACAATATGAGGGGTAGGTAACGAGCCAAAATTGACTAAGAAATTTCAAAGATGACTGCCCATATTTCATCTTTCAGACAAATTTCAGTTTAAATATCTCTGTAACATCCAGTAATTTAAAATTAGTAAATACATAAATTTCAGACTCCGTAAATTTTCGTTACATATTTTCGATCATCAAATTTCATCTTTCAAACTGCACAAATTTAAGGCAATATTTCATCTTTCAGAAATAATTTCAGAGGTGATCTACGAAATTTCAGGTCGTTACCTACCCCTCGCTACAATAGAAAAGTTCTGAGCTTGGGTAGGCATGGTAGGTGAGTGTTGATTTTCCCTTGACCACTTTCATAAGAGGTGTGCCATAATAGCCACAGATGGCTTCATCCCACTGCAGCCAATCATTAGCTACCGTAAACAGTTTTTAATGATCAAGTAGTTATTGTTATTCACTCCTCTTATGAAAGTGGTCAAGGGACAATCAACGCTCACCTACCCAAACTCAGAATTTTTCTATTGTAGAGTCCCCAGACCCTTCAGATAGGAGCAGCCGTTTGATATCTCTAATCGATAAGTGCCGTGCAGAGAAATCTGCCACCTGTAGTCTTGCTTGATGCATAATATACAGGTATCAAATAAAGTGCGTGCATATATTATAGTGTAACTGTGCATAATATAGTGATTGTCCTCCACTAGACTGTAGGCTGATTTCGTTTTGTTTCGTTTCCCGTTTCAATTCCGGTTTTTATAACTATCCGTATGGACCTTATCCGCAATGACGTCAAAGCATAAAATGGTGGCCAATGGTGTGGGAACTTTTGTACAGGGGTTATTGGGAGAGATGGCGGTACGCTATATTAACGTTTACATACTGCAGCAAGGGGAAAGGTGAGGCACACATACTTAATTACAAGACAAATGCATGTGGTTTGCATCAATAGCAAACTTAAATCTGGTTTTGTCTGGTGGGACTATTTCACATCACCACATCACACTAACTAACCTTTTACCTTTATTACACAATAGTTCCATGTCGTGAAATCCACAAACAAAGCTCATTTTAGTGACTAAGTACGAAGTGCCCACACTAAGCACGGCCATTTTGTCAATTATTATGTCATTGTGGATAAGGTCCATTGGGGGACTTGATGACGTCACGAGCACAAAACGGCTGTGTTTTTTGTGGGACTAATGTAGAGGTGCCTATATGGAGAAACTCTTGATCAATCATAGGGAAGGAGATGTTGATTCTTAAACAAATTGTTGTATGTGGATATGCAATACTTTATACCCATACCTGTTGATTACTGGTCGATATCTTGTTTCATGACTGAAATATTATTGATCAAAACACATAGCTAGCACCTGTACATTAGTCCCCTAAATATCAATATCACAGCACAAGGTTAAGTGGTCTGGCCACACAATATTATTGTGTAGACTATATTATTGCCATTAGAGGAGTGTTTAGTATCTCATGGTTCTGTGCTTCAATAGATTGTGACCTATCCCCAGACTGCTGTTGATGTGGATGTTATCCTAAAATCCAGGGGGACAAGAGAGGGGTCAAGGATATTTTTGAAAAACATACATTGGAGTGCCAAACAACAATAACACACACACTGATGAATAAACATATGACTGTCTCATCATAAACCTGCCTTCCAAATTTCTTTTCATCTACTCTGTAGCGTCCAAGGAAGTTTCAGCGTAGTAGCTAGTGCTAGACAGTAGTAGGAAGACAATTGATTTGTACAGTGACTATACTGAAACTACAGGCACTTACATTCACAGCCATAACCTCCATTAATCTACAGAGTTGGGATTTGGCTTAAAATGTTCACCATGGTCTGGCAAATCTAGGATCAGCATTTTTGTAGGAGAAGGAATAGGAGGGACGGGATAAGCAAAAAGAGTACTCTTTGTGTGCTTGTGAAGATGATGAATGGTCAACAAATCCATAAACAACAAAAGTTAGTTGTGAATAAAATTTGATGAATTTGGTAAATTGAGGAAATTCACCACACTACCTTGCAAACTTGATATATGTGTGGTCCCAACTTTTATCAGCCAACATGCAACTCAAGTCACTCTCAACTATCATCGTTTACAGCAATCAAAGTTGAGATACTCCAATAAAGTAGTCACTTCTCTACTAACATTCACTTGTATGTTTTTCATTCAAGCTCTAATTATGAGAAAGAATACACCCTGTAGCTTGTGTTCCATAGAATTCCCTCCTAGTGGAATACGCACTGCTTTATTTCTTGCTCGTCCTCTCAGTTATCCTCCCCCTAACAATGTCTCCCAGATCCACCTATGAGGTGCTCTGATTTTGTAGCTATACCGTGCATGTGGTCTTTTCACGATTGGTACTGTAGTTTGAGGTGTCAGCATAATATTGGATGCTGTTCTTACTGAAGTATTTATATCATTGCTTATATCTCCAAAAATCTCCAGAAATGAACATAACAATATTCTATTGCTGATGACCCCTTGTTATACTGGCAAACAAGAGAGTTCAACATGTGATGTCTTCAGTGTAACAACAAAACATTGTGAAGTGTAGTTGTATGACAGTTAAGTCACAGGATCGGTGGTTCATGTAGACTGATCATATCTGTGACCTTGTCTTCTAAAGTGTACATTGTTATTAAACTATCTTATATGTGACTGTCTCAGTGAAAACCCATCTAGTTCGCACAAGCATGCTTTTGAGAAAAACGATTTTAAAAAAGAAATGGTGAAATTATGTATGTTACAAAGAAAATTTTATGCAAGGTTTAATCGAGCCATTACTCAGGAAAGGAAGTCTTAATTCGATTAAACCTATACACCGTCTTATTCGCCTACTCACGGGGAGTTTGAAAATTATTGTTTCATTTCTGTAGCCACGATGGTTTGCGTGTTACATGCGTTTGTTTACGATGCGGTAGACGTAATCAAAATCGTTGCTGTTTCTTCAACAAAACTACCTTCATACGCCTATGCGCAAATTACTGCAGGGCTAAAACTATACCTTGGTTGATCTGCCAATCCATGGTCAACATTGTAAGCCAAATTCCAACATTGTAGACTAATCCAAACGGAAGTTATTGCTGCGAATGTGACTGCCTGTAGTATATTTTTAGTATAGTCACTGTACACATCGATTTCCTTGTGCTTCTTACTGTCTACGCTGTAATTCCAAAACTACTCACCATAATCAACTGAAACTTTGGTGAACCATTCCTTGGACAATGCAGATAATGCTGAGAAATAAAAAAAATCCAACGTTATGCAAACTAGACGGGTTTTCGCTGAGATGGCCACATATAGTAATATCCAGCAGTCTATAACTCGTACCTGAACCTCCACCTTCCTAAATATGTGCCTAATTTTATATGCTGTCACTTGTATATTATCACATGCTACTTCGCACACCTTCTTTATATTGGCAATGACACACCGTGACATACTATTCCCCACCCCCTGTAGACACATTGTGACATGTCATTCCCCACCCCAGTGATGACACATTATGACATACCACCTGAAGACACATTATGACGTACCGTTCCCCACCCCACAATAGTGTTGATGACACATGTTGTGACGTACCATTCCCCATGCCCATACAGACACATTGTGACATACTATTCCCCACCCCCCTATAGTGGTGATGACACGCAACAGCAACAACAGTACTCGTATGGTATCTACTACAATGATGATTATGATTACCTACAGCACTTGAGGAGTGTGGACTATACCTCTAATGAATTGGAGCTTGTACCTGATCATGTGAGCTATGTGTAGGGGATCATGTGAGCTAAGAGATTAAAATTTTGGAGATTTCACTTTGTTTTGTATCACCAGTGTTTCTATGTAATTGTACTCGTCATTGTGACTGGTCATGTTGTGTGTGGTATTGTTACTATAGCAACAGTTGCCACGACTACCACCAGAAGTGTTCCCATCAGAACATGAAGAAGATGTTGGAATGTTAAACAAGGCTGTACCAATAGTGGGTGAGTGTGTATGTAGTGTGTTTAGCTAGAGAATATAGTATGACATTACAAGACTGAATTCAGCAGAAAACAAGATGTCTTGTATTTATTATTTTGTATCATGATAGTTCACATGATTTTAGTGTAATCTCCATACTCCATTCCACAGGTCCACGTCCAGACTGGGATCCAGACATCGTAGCTACACTTGACGACGATTATGAACATTGTGATTCGCTAGAAGATGACTTTATGGGCATGGCTAATGCTGTTGACCCTAACAACAGTAACCAAGATAAGTGAGTGATATCAGTAAAGGTCACCACACGTGACCTCTTTTGTATGTAGTGTGCAGTGTAGTGTATGTGTGTAGTGTAGTGTGTGTGTGTGTGTGTGCGTGCGTGCGTGCGTGCGTGCGTGTGTGGTGTAGTGTGTGTGTGTAGTGTGTTATGTATGTGTGTGTGTGTGTAGTGTGTTATGTGTGTAGTGTAGTGTATGTGTGTAGTGTAGTGTGTGTGTAGTGTGGTGTAGTGTAGTGTGTTATGTGTGTAGTGTGTAGTGTAGTGTGGTGTGTAGTTTAGTGTGGTGTAGTGTAGTGTGTGTGTGTGTGTGTGTGTGTGTGTGTGTGTGTGTGTGTGTGTGTGTGTGTGTGTGTGTGTAGTGTGTTATGTGTGTAGTGTAGTGGAGTTTAGTGTAGTTTGTAGTGTAGTTTAGTGTAGTGTGTAGTGTAGTGTAGTGTATAGTTTAGTGTAGTGTGTAGTTTAGTGTAGTGTAGTGGTGTATGTGTGTGTTATGTGTGTAGTATGTGTGTGTAGTGTGTTATGTGTGTAGTGTATGTGTGTGTGTAGTGTAGTGTGTGTGTGTGTGTGTGTGTGTGTGTGTGTGTGTGTGTGTGTGTGTGTGTGTGTGTGTGTGTGTGTGTGTGTGTAGTGTGTTATGTTTGTAGTGTGTTATGTGTGTAGTGTAGTGTAGTGTAGTGTGTAGTTTAGTGTGATGTAGTGTAGTGTGTGTAGTGTAGTGTGTGTGTAGTGTGTTATGTGTGTAGTGTAGTGTAGTGTAGTGTGTGTGTACCATGTACCATGTACCATGTAGGTAATCTATGGACCATGTTGAGTACTCATCATAATTGTCTGATTATATGAGATGGGAGACAATTAACTATTATAAATAAGTGTTGTGTTATGTGTGTAGTGTAGTGTAGTGTGTGTGTGTAGTGTGTTATGTGTGTAGTGTGTAGTGTAGTGTAGTGTAGTGTAGTGTGTGTGTGTAGTGTGTTATGTGTGTAGTGTAGTGTAGTGTAGTAGTGTAGTGTAGTGTAGTGTAGTGTAGTGTAGTGTAGTGTGTGTACCATGTACCATGTACCATGTACGTAGTCTATGGACCATGTTGAGTACTCATCATAATTGTCTGATTATATGAGATGGGAGACAATTAACTATTATAAATAAGATAACAAATTTGTTATTGAGATAATAGTAAATCTTTGTAATCTATTGTAAATCAACCATAGCCAGATGGAAAACTTGTGGAAAGGTGTCAAACTAGTTGGAGGAAGTGATAATATTTCTGACTTCATAATTATTGTGTATTGTGTTAACAATAATTATGTAAAAATAAGTTGCAAAAAAAGAAACAGTCCTTTGATGTCCCATCATTATCAAGATAATATCAATTGTTGAGATAAAATAGTTTTCAGTTAATATCAAGGTATAGGTTTTACTATTATCACACAGCCCTAGATTGTCATTTGTGATTAAGTAACCAATATTAGTTACATTCATAAGAAGTATGGATAATGTTACACCCAGTATAACCATGTGTTGTGTTGGGGTGGCTGAAAGAAGGCTTGTGAGGGTTCTGGAACACACGACATGGATACACCACCAATTCACACATCAGATAGAATATACTGTGAATATTTGAGGAACATACCATATGTACTGAAATAAAACTCAAATCAGTAAACAGTAAAACTTATACACCACCAGATTACCCTGTTCATGGGAAGTAAGAAAATCTTTGTTTGTGTTCATACAAATATGGTATGAGAGTTATGATTGCTTATTTACGATGTGGTAAAAGTGAAGTTTACCATTGTCATTTCATTGTTGGAATGGCCTTCTTCTTTGTCCACATGGAGACATACAGGGAAAAGACTATACTTTGATTGATGTGCCAGTTCATGGTGAACAGAATGAACCAAACCCCATCTTTGTATCTTGTTTCAGTCGTGTGTTATGACCAAGTAAATGAGCACCTGTATTTTATTTGTCATATTGTTGCTGTACAAATTGCCTGTTCCAACTGTCTAGCGCTGTAACTCCATCACAAAACACTTTTACTGTCCACTCCTTTGCTACTATGGATAACAGAAGTTGAGGAATGTGTGAAAATGGCTAGCCAGGTTTTGCTCAGCAGGTCACAATTATTAATCCACAAAAATTACGTACCTCTAAAATTTGTACGTATATGGCACTTGGTATTGATACTGTAGTGGAACTATGTTATCAACAAATTCCCATGACTCTGATAGAAGATTGTTAGCCATTTTACATTCTTTGGGTTAAAATTATTTCATGATACGATTGTGTGTAGGATAAGTGTATGTGACTGTACCCATTATCTGATAGTCAAGGTGGTGTATTTGTTGTTGCTAGGTTACCAGATGATGATGACGATGACAACATCACACTGGGATCAGGTGATCCCCACTGGGAGACCAAATCACGTTTTACTGAATATTCTATTACATCATCAGTGATGCCGAGAAGTGAAGGTGTGTCCGTCCATCTGTGTGTTATTTGTCTTGTTATTTTGTTATGTACATTATGTGTTATGTTGTCTGTGAACTGTGTTAGTGATATTATACAGTTTTGTTTCATTTACTCTAATAAACCACTATTTGTGACCCAGTCTGGGAAAACCGGGCTTATCGCCTATTTTAAGGTATCGAGAAATGCCGGTTTTAAGTATTTAGTGTGTTGTAGCTCGACAATGGTTGAAGCTATGTGTACCAAATTTTCACTTTTTTATACCAATTCCTTACCTTCCAGAGCATTCACTGTACAAGTAGTTAGTAGCTAACTTTCCTGCCATTTTAGATAATTTTTGAACCGAGGTTGGCTGTATCAGGCAAGCTCCAAATGGGATGGGAGGCGGGGGCCTGCAAGGAGGGCCAGAGACCGTTCAAAAATTGAAGAGGAATGCGTAGGGATGAATTAGGCCAAGTTATGGGCCATTCAGGTCTCAAAACTGGCTTTAATGAAAGGAAAGTCACAGCACAGGTCTTTAGTCAACACCACGGAGCTGTACAGCCACGTATAGCCATCCCCAGGCTAACCATAGCTCCATTAAGGCCCCACACCACACGTACCTATCACCACTGGGCTTGGGAAAAACAGCCAGTAAAAGCAGACCACTCAAGTCTAGCTGATTCTGATTGTGAAGTTTGATAGTTTATTCATGTAGCTTTGTTCTGTGAAAAAACGAATCTGCTGACATGGGCGATAAGACCAGTTTTCCCAGATCCAGTTGTGCAGCTAGCTAGTACAATGAAGGGTGAGGTCATCTTGTTTATTGTTAAGTAAACAGCTAGATTGTTAAGAGGTGTGGTCTCCGTACTCTATCACTATTAGTCCACCTAGATCTTTAATTGATGGGCATGGTTACGAGCCTATCGCGAACGGGATCCCAATCGTGAAGTTCCAGATTAGTAACTAAATTATCTAGCTAGTGTATATACCTCTTATAGTAGTGCTGGGACTGAAGCGCTTCTGAAATCCAGCTCTGAAATAATTCTGTGGCATCTAAATGTGCTGCTGAAAGAAAGTGGGGAAAATTAATGCCTCCATGTGGTTTCGTTGGATGAAGAAGAAGACAAGCAGCCTGATTGAAGATAAAAGAAAAGACGAGGCACAGAAGGCCTACACTCGTCAAAACCCCAAAAGGCACATGCCACTGGTGAGTTTGTTATTGTGGCGTAAAATGGTGGCTGTACGCTTCTCCATTGGCCTCTAGCACCTTGCGACTGTGGTCAGTGAGGTAGTGAAAAATTCTATATCTTGCCACCTGTAAGTGCTTTGTTATATTCAATGTATTACATTCCGTAAAGGTGATTTTCTTCTCGTAAGATGTCTCCGTACCTAATAAATAAATCCTTTTAAACAATTCCTATCTTTAATTCCCACACAGTCTTATTGTAGATCACAGGAAGGTGTGGGGTAGATTAATAACACACTTGTTTTATCCCAAATAGGAGGAGTTGACTGTTATTCAGAGTATTTCTATTGCAGGTGTATAAGTAGGGATCGCCTATAAAATTTCAACCAAAATTCCGCCCTTGAAAATTGTCCAGGTGAAAGTGTTGTAGACATCAAACAGTGATAGACTACATAGTTTTGATCCAGCCAGCCATCTTCGTTTTCAGAGCCCGTGTAATTTTTGAACGTTGGACCACTTTCACCATAGTTGGCAAGTGACAATAGTAACTTTATGGGATTCAATCCCAGCAGAGGTTCTGTAATAAGGTGACTGTAGGGGATGGAGAATTGTTTTAAAAGGAATTCAGAGAACTATTATGATGTAATGATGTGGTGCATGGTAACTGTATACTGTATGTATAAACGAGGTTTAACAAATGTAAAAATAATATGACCTGATTACAGGTTTGGAGTTGTTGGATGAGAAGTTCGAACAGTTTTATGTTCAATATGATGATGAGTGGGGATCATGTGATGATGATGATGATGTAACTGTTGGTATGGCAACGGAGAAGGATAAACAAATACTTGACAAAGTTGTGGAAGATTTTGAGAAGAACTTCAAAGAAAATTTTAAAATGTTCGTCTGTGTGTAACCTTGTGTATTATACACCTGTATCTATAAACAATGGAGCTAAACAACAAATTCAAACATGGCTGCAGTGTACTATAAAAATATCTTTTAAAATTCCATATTAGGACATTATACAGGAATGCAAGCTCAAGTACATCACATTACTGGCATGACAACATATAGGTGAACTACCCTTGGAAGTGTCCTTTTACTGGTAGAGGGACTTGACTTGGTCCATACAATCTTTAGCAGGGAGGTGTTAATTCAGCATTTAGCATGAAAACAAAAGTTAAATAGCATGGTAGGATGGGTATGACAGGACAGCCTTTCTACAGTCGCTAGCGACACAAAATTATTCTAGTGGACTATTTCAAGTTGTTCCTTTGACTTGATGGCTTTCTATCACTACACCAAATGGTGGAGTAGTGGTCCATTCTGTGTATCCCTGTTGTGTATAAGAATGATGTAATTAATGATATATGTCACTAACACAATATGCCATGTTGTCTGTATGTAAGTAGTGTACACAGTTGCATGCTCCCTTGTCCATAGGATGTGATGTGCTGCTGTGATTGGTACGTGTACAACATTTTATTGTTAACAGTTACCCAACAAGAGACATTGTTAATTATCCGATATGTGTATGGTTGATACCAATAGCTACTGTTTATGTTTTCTAAAAGTTTCATGTGTTGTTGTGTGCCTTCATTTTGGTCTTGATTGTGTCATTGATCTATTTAATGATACCAGAGTATTTATCTGAATTACCTTTACCAACTAATCTGTGCATCACTTTCTGTAGTCCTGATTCTGGATCACATGATCTCCAGGATGGATCACATGATGCCAGTAGTGAGGAAGAGACAGTAGAAGTAACCAGTGGTCGTCATGACAACCAGTGGGATTGTGAGAGTGTTTTATCAACATATTCCAACTTGTATAATCATCCTGTAACCATTAGTGACCCGGTAGGTGTGTGTGTGTGTGCGTGCATGTGTGTGCGTGCGTGTGTGTGTGTGCGTGCGTGTGTGTGTGTGTGGAGTGGTGTGTATTAATTAGAACATACTTTTGTTGGACAAGAGAGAGTGTACTTTGTGGGTGTTGGTATAGCCGTCAACTTGTAGTAGTGAAGACTCTTAACTGTTTGGTTAACATCAGACAGACACCTAACATGTTTGGTTAACATCAGACAGACTCCTAGCATGCAAGACATGCTAAAGTTACAGAGGAGTTTGCTGTAGAGTTACTGTAGGATGAGACTCCCTGAGATATTGTTAATGTGACCTGACACCTAAAAATTGAGGGACATTTCAGTGGTCCTTTTGTTGAATGGCTGTAATTAAATTTGAATCCTTGTAAATTTTATCACATTAATTCTCCAGTGATACTTACAAATTCTCCTTCTTCCCCAGAACAATACCAAACTATTGATCCCTTACCATACAAATTTTAACATCTCCTTTGTGCAGACTAACAGCTTCAATTGTAACAAGTTTTATTAGATTCTTATCATTTTCACCATTATATGATAGTCAGGTTACATCAGATCAAAATGGTCTTTGTCACATGTTACTGATGCTAGTGGCTTTGGTTCTTAAAAACGAAACTTATTTTATGCGTTTTGACATCATACAACATTTGGCCTCCTGTTAACCCATGTACTAATAGATCTACAATATCATAGAACTTTTACTAACCTTCTTTGTTTCGTCTCTCCTTTATGACAAGTATAGTATCATGATAATTATCATCTTTAGAAGTGGCCGAAAGTTCTTCCCAGTGCAGCTTCGCCTTATGTAATAGTTATACCATGGCTGCGGGCGTATATGTCAGCAAAATCCCAAGCAGCCATGGTATAAGTGATATATATCACTTGGGACACACTCACCTAATAGGTGAAAAAACTAACGAGAACTCATCCCATTTGTTTTATACAGTAGCATCTGAAGATCGATTGTGGTTTTAATAGCGTGGGCTAATAGCCATCAAAACATTGTCCATATGTTAAAATGTCATTAATACGTTACTATGCTTCAACACGCAATGTTAGAAAACTTGTGATTGTGGGATGGAGTTTATATTGTTATCATTTTAGTACTAAGTTAAGCCAACTAACTTCGCTATTGGGACAGTAAGTTATTATATTAAGTTAAGTACTTAGGACTGCAAGTTACTAACCTATTTCAACGTAGCAGTAGTAGCTTTGCTGTTCTGTGGTCTGTTCAAAGGCTGATACGCGGTGGGTAGAAATACACATCCACGATCGCCCAAACAATTATTTTGTGCCTTCATTATCCTTTACTAACAACCAACTAGTCTATCTTAGCAAATGTACTAAGCTTAGCAACCACTACAAAAATGAGTCCCACAATACAAAGCTCTATGTCGCTCAATATAACGAGTCAAAGCGCATCGATTCTTTGAACTGGCTGGGTATCAAAGTCATTGGCAAATCACTTTCCCATGATATTGCCCAGGCAATATGCGAGTTAAACACCGAGCGGCACCTTTGAACGCCCATGCTAAAGTGGTATATATCACGCTGGATCACACTACGATGTTCGGATATAGCTTTAAAAGTGGCTGTTAACCACAGAGTATCATGATACAAACCATTTATTCATAGGATATTCTGTTTACAAGATATATGCCTTTGAACGCATGTTGTAAGAGCCACTATAGGGCAATTACATTTAACGAAACACATTTTTATTAACTTCGGGCCAAACAGGCCATACACCAGTACATGTTAGGAGGTGGTTTTGATGATGTAGTTGCAATACTGTGTATATTTTAGAAGCCAATCAAGGTCAACAAGAAGGGTATTCCCCTGGAGGTGTTAAGGGATGAGAAACCTCACAAAGATGAGACAGATGCTGTCATGACAACAGTGACACCAACCAGACATAAAGGAGAGACCAAGGAGGAGAAACAAGCTCGTAAACAACTCGTGAAGCAACACAATAAGGTGAGACCTGATGTGTGTAGGAGACCATCCCTTACTAGTGAGGTGTTGTTATTAGTGAGGTGTCCTGATTTCAGGGGTCTAAATGTGTGTACACTAATACAAATGGGACCATGGACAAGTGTCCTGATTATCAAGGGTGTCCTTATTAGTGAGGTGTCCTGATTTCAGGGGTCTAAATGTGTGTACACTAATACAAATGGGACTATGGACAAATGTCCTGATTATCAAGATGTCCTTATTAGTGAGGTGTCCTGATTATCAAGGTGTCCTTATTAGTGAGGTTTCAGGATTCAGAATGTGTGTACATGTTTAGCATATATGAACTTTAATTTTTGTATGTCATGTGGCTAATGCTCTGTAAAGTAATTTCATGAAATACCTTCTATATTTCCAGCAACGCAGAATTACAAAGAAGACTACCCAACAAGTATACAAGGATGAAGAGTTACTACAGAAGAGAACAAACTCAAAATCACAATCAATTATTGTGTTATGATAAATGTCTACAATGTTTCTACACAGGGGCAGTGGAGAAGGGGGGGGCAAGGGGGGCTGCAGACCCTGTGGAAAAAAATATGGGGGCTTAGCCCCCCTAAAATTATCTGTAGTTGTGATGGAGAGCCTAGCTTATAGTATCATTCGAGATACTCTAATAGAGCAGTCACAGTATTCTTTGAGGAGCAGTGTAGCAAGCTACGTATGTAGTTATATAAAATAGTCTATTTGGTTCAGGGCAACTATTCCCAGCAGGTAATGACCTTTTTTTGGTCTTCGACTTACAAGTAGGCCATGGCATCACCAAGCTAGATCCCCCACCCCCCTAAATACAGATACATACATGTGATCACTTCTCTTAGCTATGTAGTTATTAACCTCAGAACTGCTTTCAAAGGGCCACACCTATGTAAGCAAATAGTTTCAGTAGTGCAAGTTTTCACAAGTGTTGTTTTCCTTCATGTCCCATTTCATTCTGCTTGTAGTGCTAAATTGTCGATTTGTGGTAGCAAACATGTTATCTATGATGTAAGAATGGAAATTGTCTATTGGAAGTTAGAACAGTCAACATAATCAGATCTGAAGTGGTGTATGTGACTAAGCATCCAGAGACCTTGAAAAGAAAGACAATCACTCACTCAGCTGTGAAAATCCCGAAATTTGTTTATCCACACAAACTGTCACAGCATAATTTATACACGAATACTGACTGTATTTATTCCATCTATGTTTAGGTGTTGGAACCAGTGTTGGGGTAACGCGTTATGTAATAATTATAACTTTTGTGGTAACGAAGTAATGTAACAAAATGTGCTGTAATATAACTCAAGTTACTTTTACTTGTAAATGTAACGCGTTACCTAAGTAATGAAGTTCCTGTAATGAGTCTAATATTACATTATATTATTATTTTAAGTAACGAAATCAACTGAGTAATGCCTAGCCACAACGAAGCCTACTGAATGAAGCTTATTCACCAGTTTCTTGCTTATAACCAAGATTTGCACATTGTCCAGCAACGTAATCATGTCACGTGATAAAGTGGTAGTTTCACACGTCACAACTTGTAATATTATTATAGTTACTTTATTATACGGGTAATATGTAACTGTAACTAAATAGTTCAGTTGTAAATAATATGTAACGAGTTACAGATATACATATTTAGGAAAAGGTGCTATAGTACCCTTTCTAAGTTTGTATATCTTTTGGTATAGTACAGTTGAATCTTCAGCACAAAGTGATTTAGCTACCAGTTTGTTTCCAACTGACTGAATTATGGCATCAAGACAACGATAGTGTGTTGTGTGGCCAAAAAAGCTTGTACACGACACAGTGGGTAGATTGACACAGAAGAAAGTGTATTGTCATGCATATGCATGACATAATCCCTTCTTGAAAGCATGCATTACAGCTTATAGCATCTCACATTCTAAATTTCAACAAAATCGCTTTATTCATTTGCAAAATACAAGCTCTCAAAGTTTTTTATTTCTTTGGTTTTTTCTTCATTTTTATCTGGAAGTCCAATTTATCTTTCTTTTCACACACACTTAACAAAAACCAGTATACAATACAAATGTACTTTTCAATTGTTGTGGATGTGCTGAGCATGTACCAAGTATGGTGTGGAGTTATGTACAATAAAATACCAATTTTTAGTGCAGACACTTGCAGGGTAAACTGCCTATAGACCCTTTTCAGGTAATATGCTGCCATAGCAACATCTGCCATTTTGGAGAACAACCCGTTTTGAAACCCTGGTAGTGCGGGGGAAAGTGTACATTTAACCAGGTCAACCTTTGCTGTGGAATGCAGAAGAAGCTCTACTTCCTGGGTATTGTTTTACTCTTATAGAAAGCAACGCTACCAGGGTTGCAAAATGGATTGTACTCCAAGATAGCAGATGTTGCTATGGCAGCAGCTCACCTGAAAAGGGTCTATAGCAGGGGCGTATGCAGGAATTTTGAAAAGAGGTTTCCACTACAGCTAAGTGACTGTTATACTAGAGTAGTTCACTGTTATACTAGAGTAGTTCACTGTTATACTAGAGTAGTTCACTGTTATACTAGAGTAGTTCACTGTTATATTATTGCACTCTGCCATCATGTGCATAAGGGGTTCTCGCTCCTCCTCTGGTCATCCCTTTAAGGGTCATTTTTTCTATTCTGTGTTCTGTAGGTTCTGTTTCAGTAGCTCTGTAGGTGTAGGGATTGGTTAAACTTATTTTATAGAACATCTTAGCATAGAGAAGAGTGTGGTGGATGGGAGTACCAACTAGGGCCAGTTCTTCTTCCTTTATTAAAAATAAAAGTTATATTAGAGTAGTTTATATTACCTGACTGCTTTATTAGAGTATCTCGATCTTTTCACCAAAATCATAATTATTTAACTAAGATAAAAGTTTAAAACATGTCCTGTTCCATGACAGATTTCAGATTCTGGAAACCTGAGGTTTCCATTTCTTAATGTTTCAAGTAATTTAATGTGTAAAATCCAAAGGCGTTTCCTGAAACTTCTGGAAATTCCCCTCGGTACACCCCTGTATAGGTGAATGGCTTGAAAACCAGTCCATGTGTAGATTAACTATCATAGCTCAAAACTTTTGTGGTTTCAAATAAATCACAGAAAAGTTAGGAAAAACTTAAATACTGTTCAATTAGTAATGTACAATGCTTTTGAGTATATACTCTATTGCAGTTTCCACTGACTGCTCAGGATGAAATAGTTTTTATTTTGCTGTGATTATCTGTTCAGCAACCTTTTTAGGTATGTATCAAATATAATGTGAGTAGAACAAGAAAAATGGATGAACAGCATATCGTTCAATATTAAAGATGCTATTGGTCTGCATGCTAAGCAGTGGCAGGGTTTCTGTGTTTTCAACAGGAACTCCTTAGCTCGATCAGTGGCAGTCTAACTAGCTCATTGTTGTTGTATTGATAATTTGTCATACCAAACAACTACGTATCACTGTATTTATTCTGTAGCATGCATGCAAATTGCACTTAATTAACACCATTAATTTTATAGAAATTACACCCTCAGCAACACTATATATATGTTTCACCTCCCACTACATTGATCAAGATACTTTAATAGAGCAGTCAAGTAACTACTCTAATAGAGCAATCAAAGCTACAGCTTAGTCACAACTTTGCCCTACACTACAGTTAGCTATAGTTTTAATACAGTTTAAAGCATCGGATTTATTGTACTTGGTAACTAAAAGTAGCCTAAAATTTAATTTCAGAGCTTCTAAAATCTCAAAAACTTCAGGAAAATGTCCTCATGCAGATGCCTTAATTTTCAGCACTACTAACTTTCAGAAACTCCTCTTTAAACATCCTAGATCCGGTCCACCACTGCTAAGTCAATAAGGTTAAGCTAATTGTCAAAGTGACATGACTGTCAAAGTCTCTGATTATAGTAATATCAGAGTGTATACTTATACATGCACAGATGTAGATGATCAGTCTTTGAGCCTTTTAAAAAGAATTCTCCCCATAATTGCCTCATCTTAATACTAATGTTTAGTCCCACAATACCCTCTCCCCAACTAAACTCCATATAGATCAAGGAAACATATTGATACAGAATATAATCCCAAAACTACAAATTAGAGACATTAACACAAATGTGTATAATTTATGTGACTGAATTTGACAAAACAAGGCTTCGACGCACAAAGCTTTGTTAGGAGATATGGCGATTTTAAGGAATCATTGTGTAATAACTTCCCAGTGCCTACAGCTGTGCAAACAAAATTTGTACCAATTGTTCATCTGTTCACTAGCTATCACTGAGTGGGTGTATACATTTCTGATAACCAAAATTTGCCCTGTTTTGAGCAGCTTTTTTCGAGCGGGTAATAAGACGATTGGAATCCAGAGGCCAAGTTTGGGCTCTCCATGGCCCTCCAAGGCCCTCAATTTACTCCAAATTGACTGAGAACACTATTGGCGAGCTCTCTGTGAAGTCCCAGCTCACTACACACCATTATCACACAGCCATGGCCATTTAATGGTTATAATCTCACACTCGTGGCTTTGACAGGGTCCGAAGAAAGCTGCTACAGAAACCAGACTTGTCAGTGCTGAAGGAAGTACAGTGTGAAATATGATAGTGTATTAGACCAGCAATCCATTTCTGGTAAAATCGTAAGTTTGATTTTGTGTGTGTGGAAGCCTTGTTATGTGAAATCCGGTCACATATACATGCAGTATATTATGCTACTGTGACATGCAGTATACATCATGTAGTCCAATTCTTCAATAAACTATATTATAAACTAGCATATATAAACTATGTTGGGCAGGATCGTAGGCACAAATTGAAACAGCAACCACTAATGGATGGCTTAAAAAAACAGCAGATGAGCACATTTTGATAGAATCATTGTGCAGTATCCCTTCCACCATCATCATAAAGGTACTATTAACTATGGTGATTCTAAAATTACTCAGCTGCTTTATAACTACACCACCTGCCATTTGAGTATTCTAATCACCCTGGACTCCAACTCCCTCTGAAGTAGTCAATTTTATTAATTCAAAGTGCATTACTGTTAATGTTTACCAGTAAAATAATACAATCAAACTATAGACTTTACAGTAACACAATTGTGAATGTATAATACACTTATAGTAAGATATATTATGTGAGATGGTCAATCTCTTTTGTGCTTGTCTGTGAAGTAAAAATAATCATCACTTCAACTTTGACGATGACTTGGTTGTTGATAACTATTTCTGTTGTGAGGACTACGAGATCTGTGAGGAGGAGTGTTGCTTCCATGATGAGTAGCAGATTGGTAACTACCCCTCCTACTGGATGACTGTACTCTGTCAGCAGAACTATCTCCAGTATGTGATGTCTCCTTGTGATGTCCTATTATGAAGACAACTATAAGTCTCATATTTTAGGACATGGTATTAGAATACATGTAATAGTAGTAACACGGGCATTCGGGCTTTGCCTGATATGTATGCCCTCGGGCCCTCGGGCAGTTGGACATACATATCAGGCAAAGCCTGAATGCCCCTTGTTACAGCTAATATGTAACACTTATCAGGCTGATAGCCTGTACAGGGTGATCAATCACCCAAGCCAATACGAATGCAGCCACTGAATGTATTATATATGCATACCTAAAAATTTCAATTATGGGTCAGCAGCTAGTATGTTCGGTTACGATAAACGGACATATCCTAGAGATATCACAGAGAATTTCAGTCACTTGAGTTTACTATTTTATGGAAAAATTACGAAGTTCACTAAAGGCATAGATAGGTAAGCTTGCTTGTAGAGTGGTTACTCTGTGCAGAGTGGTAGCTTTGTGATGGGGACATGTCCGTATTCGAAAACGTGTGGAAATGATCGGTGAATAAACTATAGCACTTATTCTCACCTTAGCCCAACATTTTCCAACTCGTAGGGTGGCGAGGATAACAAAACACTTTCCGTCTGAGTGGTTTTCATGGCGAAATTCAAGTCGTGCATCCTAATCACGTGAGTATTAGTCAATCCCCACAATCAATTTCGGCGTGAACGTCTACATAATTACTGTCCAGTTGTAGCCCGGGCTAAATTCCGTACAGGTGTATCTAGCTGGGCTACATACAAAATATAGCCTGGGAAGCTCCTTTGATCTGAGGTGTGAAAGTGTTACATATTTAATTATGTATCATGAAGCCACCTAACTTCAAAGGCAAATTTCAGGGTATCCTATACAAATCTTATAAGCCCTGGCTGCCTTGGGTACTTTTAAGTTAAATGCATTACTGAAGCAGTACCACCAACTTTTTAATATAAAACTTAGGCTGAAATTTATTATTGGTCATGTGATGAAAGCCATGCATCTGATTTTAAATATGAGTTGAGAAACATTGGTTTAAGGTGAGAACTAGTGCTATAGCATATTCACAAGTAGTCAGCCACATTTTCAAGTAACATGAGATAAACACTCTACAGTGAAGCTTACCCCTATAGATATTTAGTAAATGTTGTAAACAGTCTGTAAAATGATGCAGCAGCCTTAAAATACTTGTATAATCACTTAATCAAACTTTTCCATGATATCCTTAGGACTTGTCCGTTTGTAGTTGGTGCTGACCCATAATCGAATTTTACAAATAGATAAATTTAGTGGTTGGTCTCGTATAATTGGCTTGGGTGAATGATCACCCACGGGCTCTTACCCTGGAATTGGCATGGTACATATCATGTGGCCTCATGATTTGCCTGATATGTACACCCATGCCCTCAGGTCTGTGGCCCTTGCAAGTTTGGGTATACATATCAGGCAAATCACTTGGGCCCATGATACAACTACTTCATGCTGTCATACTACATCATGCACTATTGCATATAAACAATCATTGAAAATACCTTTAGTTGTCACAAGAAATGAGTTAATTAAAATAGCTAAATCTTTAGTAGCCATGTTCCCATGTTTTTCCATAATATCTAACATCATTCTGAATGGCTTACTATTACCAGCCTCCAGTGGACCTGAAATGTGTTCCAGCAATAGTCTTGCCTTTTCTGAGGTTCTGGAATTGGTTATGATTTCTCTCTGATCATCAGTGCTTATAATGTTTTCAGTCACAAAATATTTTAAAAGGTTGTCAATGTCTGTCATAGAAGTGCTGAGTGTAGAATATTTTTGTCTAAACACTTCATTGTCTGCTTCAGCAATCTCTCTGGAAGCTTTCGAGATGAGTTGCACTGTGGTGAGAAAACAAGATGACTAGTGTATAACAGTTACATATTATCAGATATTATTTGTAAAGTCAAAAGTGTGTGCGTACATTCCTACAATTAAAAAAATTCTGCAGCTAAAATTCTGTAACACTGGTTTCAATATACTTGGAGCAGTTGAGCACACATTTTGGTATAAGCTCACTTTACTATTCTACATATGAAATGAATTACATAATCAAGCTGTAAGTTCAGTTGCACAATTTAACATCATCTATTGTGAAGAGAAGTATTGGATAAGTTTTTATACATTACATACAGTACAAGTGTGCAACTGATCTGTACCTACCAGATTGTTCCTGTTGTGATGGTGGCTGTACCTATGCATAACAAATACATTATATACAGTACTGTGTAACTATACACAGTGCATATATAATATGCTGTTCTTCATATATAAAGTAGTGTTTGAATTTATGGTAGTACAATGAACTGAGTAAAGATAATTTTATGATGTGCACGATGTCTAAATCATTCTGTTCCTTTAGTGTTCTACTACATTAACATGGCAAATGTCAGAGATAAGTACTTGTAAGTGTGTATGTAGTTGCTGCACTTTAAAGCTGCTTTGTACAATAAGCAGTGCTGTCAAAGGGTAGCTGTAATACTTAATACTTAAGTTTTGCTATAAGCATTACAGCATAAAGACTGTATTCACACTTTAACACTATGTACCTGTTGTGATAAGAAACTTAACCACACCGTTTGATCATCTTGCAGCAGACACCTGTGATTACATGATTCACAAACAGATATTGTTGGAACAGTTGTAGGATGACATGGAACACATGCGAACCCGTCACCACACACTGAACGCTTGCAAACAAATCCCAAGTTAAAATTATTGCTAATCTTGAGTTGACTACATACTGCCCCTAATGAGTTGTATAATGTTCTACACACTGCCTCAGGACTCATCTGTAAAGTGTTGTGGTACATTTCAAATGTGATAGAATCTATTTTATCCCTGAGAAACACAAATAGATCAAGATCAGTTGAAATCTGAAATATCACTAAATCCCTATGGGCATATTTGCCATGTAAAACATGCCAACCAATAGCATTTCTCATACACTCCACTACCAGACAACAAAACACTCCTTGGGGAATGTATCTATTCTCAAACTTTACAATCAAAGTGTCATAAATCTTTCTGCCATAGTCAGTTGTGTCTATATCTGCTGGTGCTGGGTTCAACAGAGCAGGCATGAAGTACTGGTCAGTTTTACCAGGTAAAATGGCCATTATGTTAAGGGAGACAAAAAGTTGAAGAAGATGCTCATAGCTTAAAATATCATTAGCACTGAAATCTGTCTTATATATTTCATGCAAAGAGTTCTGATCAAAAACGCCTCTCAAAACCTTTTGCCTGAGGGCACGTGGTGGATTATATTTCACCTCAATCAATTTGGTCAATTTGTCAAAAAGCCATTGAGGATCACAAAACACAATATTTGGAATATTTCTGTAATATAGTAAAACTCCAAGTTCATGGAAATATATTAGGATATTGTCTACATCTTTTTCCTTAATATAGCACTTTTTTGCAATGTCAATACAACGACTCTTTGAGATGTAATATTTTGCATTATGTCGAATCTCAAGTTGAAACAACAACCAACTAATGGGAACAACCTTATTTGTACTATCACAACCAGACATGTTTTCTATTGCAGTTCGTATCTCTTGAGCAGCCTCATCTCTGTCTGCTTTAACAGTGTTGGATATAGGATGGACTAGTTTAGAACTTTTGTTACGACATTCCACTATGTGAACAGTTGTGTCAACATTCAGTATGTGATCTTCCACTGTTTGCTCAACTTGTGATACCTTGCCATCTTGTTCCTCCTTTGTGTCACCACACTCATCAAGATGTGTACCTACAAGCAACAGTTGACTATAGCTACCCATGGATGAGGTTGCAGAGTCACTAGAACTAGCACTAGAAGACTGGATGTTTGCTAAAGCAGTTTTCATCAACCCAGCATCAGTGTAGTGTACAGTATTGTCAGTCATAGATTTGCTACCATTTCTATAGAATTCAGTACTTTTATTAGTTAATAAATCTTTAGACATATCAAACACCATAACGTATCCAGTAGGAGTAGTAGTTATTGCAGGCATGACATCAAAGAACTCTGGTTGACCACCACTATCATAACAAGCTATTAGGGTACTAGTTTGTTTAACTAATTTATTAGATGCAGCTTGGTTGCTGTATTGAACATTTGGATTAAACAAATATTCATCTTCAATTATTAAATGAGGTTGTTTAGCATCTTGTGGTGTGCTGTGAGACAATGTTGAAGAGTTGTGACTAACCCTTACATGAATTTTATGTTTTAGTCGTTGTATTTCATCTTCTAAATTGACCTTAACCCAGGTGGAGTCATGGTCATCACTAGTCACAGCAATTGTACACTGTACAAGATGTCTATCACACACACCAGTACTGTTCCTCACTGGATCAGGATCACCACCAAGTAAGACTTTTAACAACGATGACTTCCCAGCTCCAGGAGGACCAAATATTAATAACTTTAGTAGTTGTAACTTCTCTGATCCAAGATCATGTTTGGCTTGGTAGTATAACCTCTCAAGCTCTAGACGATCTACACATGTATAATTATGCAGAAGTATAAACGAGTTAGTTAAAGTTTCCCAGTACTCTGTATATGTGTCAATATTCATACCATAAATACAGAAACAGACACAAAGTTCCAAACAAGTACACGACATATGGCTGACTATGAGGGACATACAGTAGTTGGTTTAAATATTTACAACAGATGATATGTTATCAGATCCCATTACGAGTGGAATAACAAGTTGTAACTAAAGACATTATTTTAAAGGATCCAAGTGATAAAAAGTAGTGAAACAATTCCCGGAATTCTAATTCTAGGGGCATCCCCCACAAGAAAATTTGATTTAAGTGTTAGGAGATTGAATTTTATTAGCTAATCAAATACTATTCATCCTGGCTGTTGTGGCTTCTTTGGCAAATTTTGCTGGGGATCAAGCCACCATCGGTTCTGGGATTCTTTACTGCATTTTACATGTTTCAGTTACATGTTTCTGACTCCCTGTATTCACAGGCTTCTAGCCTTCTAACAGGTGCCTAGTGGGATGGCATTCACAGAATAATACATAAGGTAAAAAACAGGTCAGCACTCTGAAGGATAACTGCTGTAGCAGTCTTCACGTAAGTTTCATGACTATAGTACGTTCACGTTGAGCTGAATCCTCAAAAACATTTAATAACTCATGGATGCAATTACACATGATCTTGAAATTTGGCTCATTTGTAGTACTGCTTGATCCGCTAAAAATATTTTGAAATCTTTTTGTTCAGATGTTTGACATAATATTTACAGCCAATCAAAATTTTCACAATACATTTCCTATGGGGAAGCCATATAAGTACAGTGTCCATTGCAGCCCTTTCCCGAACTTGTAATGGAGCCAAACCGTACATGTCTGTTGTTGACACGTCTGCTGTTACCAATAATCATCTGGTTGGCAGAAATGTTAACTCGGTTGAGAAAAAATCCACTTTTAATTTTTAGCTGTTTTTCAGGATTCAGCTCAACGTGAACATACTATAGTTATATGGTAAAAATTCACCACTAAAATTACTTTGTTGTGTGGATATTGTTAGTGGAAAAAAACCAAATAATAGTGTATTGGGCTCCAGGCCTGGGTATCACACTTAAATGGTTCAAATAGAGTGTCCTTAAAGCTAATATTTAAACAAAGGAATTAACTTGTACTTACACTTTATGAACTATGTAGCTGTCGTAATCATAGTGTTTATCTTATAAGACTTTTCTTGGTGGTGGATGCCATATAGAACCCACAGTATTTAGCCTACAGTATCTGTTGTATTTCTAGTTTTTTATTATTTTATTTTTTACAGAGTCTCCTAACATCAGTTTTACTAGTCTAGGTCAACTACCACTCATACACATCAGGGGCAGATCCAGACTTTTAAAAAGGGGGGTTCCACTTTGGAATAGCCCATTTTCACACAAGGGCTAAGGAATGTGGTGGTTAATAATTGCGATTGTGCAACATCCGGTGTCCTATAAAATGTATTGAAGCCTATGGGAGTGAGGTAAGAAATCTTCACGGGAGCCTAAACTGTACCGTTTATTCTTATTATGAGAACGAAATTGTAATCTTCAGGTTGTTAGCATCACGATGGTATATAGTTTGTGAAGATTCGCTGTGTTGTAAAGCGGAAAGAAGCGACTTGAGCATGGCAGAAGACTCTAGTGACTTTGTTTTCAGCATCTAGAAAGTCTACTTAGTGAGATAAACTTTGTTACTACGTTTCTACAAGGCTGGGAACAGCGCTATGCAAAATTTTATCGCTGAAATAGGCGATCTTTCATCGCTGTGATTCTATCAATGTTAGGCGATTATTTCACCCGTTACAGTAGGTTTAGTGGCCATGTTTAGTTTCCTAACGATCCTCTATACTTATAAAAGTAAAAATACCTCACTTTAGGAAAGATGTAGCCTTTAAAACTTAAGATATCACTACCATCTGACACAAGATCGCTGATTTCTCGATCACAACACAGCGTATCTTTCCAATTTTCATGTCATCGTTGTAGTATAGTGGCTGCTATAAAAGTACGTTCTTATAATAAGAATAAACGGTATGGTTTGGGCTCCCATGAAGTTTAAAGATCTTAGTCCCATAGGTTTCAATACATTTTAAGGCCTCCCAAAAGACACCGGATGTTGCACAACGTGTAATAAATTAGTATTCATTACCATACCGTGAATACTTTAACTTGCGTGGAAATGGACTATTGGACTTCAGCCTAGTAACTGTAGCTATAAGTTGAAAGACTAAAAAAAAAAAATAGTCATCACCTGCTGACAATAGCTGCCACTCACCATAGATACTCTCGCCAACTAGATACATAGCTTGCTACACTGCTCCTCAAAAGACTACTGTGACTGCTCTATTAGAGTATCTTGATCTGACTGCTCTATTGGAGTATCTCAAGTTAGAGAGGCTCTTTCAAAAGGAGGGTTCCATGGAACCCTTATGGAACCCTTTGAACCCCCCCTGGATCCACCCCTGCACATGCATATAAACCTGTACGAGTGTATTATATTGTATGTGTAAAAATTGGCAAAATTAAATAGTAGTAAGGAACATAGCAATATGGCACATGATGAAACCTGAGCTGGTGACTGGTTACATCTGCAGTCAAACTAGCACACATTGAAATGATCTCTACTTCTGTCATATACATAGCTTGCCATTAGCAGGATTGATTAATAAAGTGTTCATGGGTTTCTTTAGCTCACAAAAATGGAAATACATACATAGGTGGCACAATCGCTCTTATACAGTAGATGTACCTTCATAAAACTATCTATTGCAGGAAACAGCACAAGTAAATGTTGTTCAACAGCACACCACTCATCCTGTTGTGGTTACTATGATCACTCTTACCTTGATGATCTGTGGTAGATAACAGCCTCCATATTTGTTTAGCCAACTCCATCCCACCATGTTGTTCCAATATCTTTACCATGACATAAAATGGCAGTGTGTTACCAGCCTCAAGAGGACCGGAAATGTGCTTTAGTAACATCTCCACTTTCTGTAATGGTGTACCAAGTGACATGATCCTGTTCACTTCATCTGGTCCAACAATTCCTTCAGCTGCAAATGATGCTAATACATTACTGATATCACATCGTTCAGAGAAATGACTTGACAACTCGGACTGAAACTTTCTAAAGATCACTTCCACTTTAAACTTGTTAGTAGCCATCAAGATCCAAACTATACAATTAAAATATGTATGTATCATGAAGCTGTGAATGAAAGTAGCTGTACAGAGATCAACTTTGTAAATGGAAGTCTTCAAAATATGTAGCTACTATTACTAATATTATGCAAGGGTGTAGCCATAGGACCCGTTCTAGCTAAAACTGAACATATTGGATTTTACAAAAGATTATGATATGTATCCTAATAGAGCAGTCAATGTGGCATTGTATCATAATGCACGATACTGTCCAAGTGCAACGTCGTTTTATAATGGCTTGCTAAAGAAATGGCTGTCACTCCCTCTAATTATTGAGTTTTGTGTGAGAAACAACGTTGCGCTTGGGCGGTACCGTAATAACTCTAATAGAGCAGTCAACTATACCTTGTTAACAGTCAAATATTAAAGAGCTAAATTTTCTAAATATTCTTGGGGGAGAGGGCATGCCCTCATCTTGCTTTACATTTCAGAGTGTTGCACAGTGACCTCACAGTGACTTCAAACAGAGTATTCCATGCACATATCTATTGGACTTTTAGAATTGCCAATAACTTGCCAATTTACCATTCGGAAACTGCCAAGACAAAAGAGTCATGAAGCCATAAAATTCTTCTGTCCATTGAACATCTAGTTCGACCACATGACGCTGTGAATATATTTGTGAAGAAGCCAGGTCATAGTCATCCAATGAAGTTTGGTAACTGGGTACTGGTCCGTTGCTTTTTAGCTATAGTGAAGGATTACAGATCTCCACTACAATCAGAGCTGGTCCAGGTACAAACAGCTTACTCACTAATAAACTAGCCTGAATATCAAATTATCTCAGTACAAATCTAACTTGAAGTTTGTATCATAGCTTGTCTACAATGCTAGCATGACAAGTACACTGTTAATGACAGAATTTAAGGCAGCCACACAGCATACTAAAATATTTGAATTTTAAATACAAGATCCCTTCCCTACTCTATTAGTGAGTCTTCAACACCTGGGCTTGTACACAATCTTGTGGGTCATCAGATTTACACCGCTCCAGTAGGTATAAAGACAAATAAAAGTCTCTACTTAAAGTGAAAAGGCACATAACTACTGCATTCCTCCATATTAAAGCTCGAGAATTAATTTCATTTTTCCATGTCTTTATTTCACTAGTTTTCATATTGGCAAAGTGACACTGGCATGTACGTAAATGAGTATTAATTATCATTATATGGCATTTCGAAGCTCAACATAGCTACATGTACCAGAAACATTTTTGTATTGCTAGAAATGATTCACATGGATAGAGTCTAGTCTCGTCCCAGATCTCATGGATCTGGTACCACACAATACAAAAGTTTGGCCATGACCAAACAAAAGTATTGCCTCCAATCAGATTTGAGAACACCTCTGATGTCAGGTATTCTATACGTATATTTCATGTGACTAGAACTCACTTTGTTCTTTTTGTCATCTGTCTTACTTACTGGTTACAACAGTCTTTGATGTTTACATTATGGTACCATTATCCAGCTTATCGACCCATCATTTCATGCACTGTGATTATGTACTGTTTAATGTCATACACTGTATTTGTATGGTACGTGTTTTGTGGACATCATTGGTGTTTACTATCTCTTATAAGGCTTCACACTACCAGACCATTGTGAGATGAGATAGAGTCTAGTGAGATTCAATGGTGCACTTCAGTACAATTAAGCCCCAAGTCTCATTACACCCCAAGTCCCCATTTTTTATGCATCCCTGACTCTGTCTTTTCAGACTGACTCATTACAGTCTGAGCATTAATTTCATTTTATTATGACTTTTATAGAGGCAAAGTGATACTGGCATGTAAGATGTCAATTACTATTGATGTAAGGTATACTGAAGGTCAACAGAGCTACATGTACCAGAAACATTTATGTGTTAGTACTAGTAACAATTCTCATAGATACTTTGAGGATATTAGATGCAGACAAGACAACTGAATTCAATGGCGCACGTGGGATTCACCAAATTTTGGAGATCTGATGTCATGACATCTAATGTTTATAATGTCACAATGTTTACATATTATAAACAACATTGGTTGCTAACGTGCCCTCTACTACCTAAGACACCAATTTTTACAATTCAAGTAGTCTAAAGTTAGGGTCAGAGTTCAGCTTTAGCCAGTAAATAAATCCAACCATGGTTAGGGTTTCGGTTCAGCCACATTTGGGTAGATCACCATTATCTTGGATTTAACTATATCGGGTTTAAGCTCCGTTTTACAAGTTATAAGTAGCAAAAGACATCAGATCTACTCAATCCCTGCCCCCCGCTGGCCGTAAGACTCAAGTCGCCCATTTTACACCGCTCGGATCTGATCTCTGTACATGTGTTGTTGCAGTTGGACAGTACACCGGTAGCTGCCATGTCACAGAACACATGTAGTCTAGAATGTAACACAATTCCTCACTTGAACGATCAGAAATCGCCTACTAAAGTGTGTACCGATTTACTTCTTGAGATCACCTCTCAGCATCTAACAGTTTCGCGCACGAAGGGAGTGGCACATCGGCGAGTGACTCGGTAAACTGAGGAGTGACAGAGTTGAGGAATTTTCTATCGGTTTTCAGTTGCAATTATGTGTGAGAGTGAAACTGAGTAGCGTCTGTACTGTCAGTGTAGCTAAATAAATCGTTAGCCTGGTTATGTACCTATCAATGTCAAGCCCCACCTCCACCCCGTACACCTAATTAGCCCCATGTTTTCAATTGGCAGGTGGAAAAAAATTGCAGATGACGTAAAGATGTTCAGAACTATCAAGACCACGACTGTGGACGACTTTCAGGGGGGCGTCTGGATTCAGTGGAATGGAATGGTGGACTGGAATGGTGGAATGGACTGGAATGGAATGGAATAGTGGAATGGAATGGTGGAATGGAACGGTACTTAGGTAATTTCAATTAGGGTTACCTCTTTAAAAAGACCACCTTTTAACAAAGACCACCCCTTTATAAAGACCGTTTTACTTTAATATCTGAATTGTTGTTTTAGAGCCCTATAAGACAGTCTTATTGATGAATTGTGTACCACATGTTCTGTCTAGAAAAGCCAGTGATATCTGATTTATGGTACAATACAGTAATAGCTATATACCCCATAAAAAACAGCTTGGCTATACAAAAAAGGATGTGTCCACGAAACTAAAAGCAACTGGCAACTAAAGGAGCTAATATCTGGTGAGGCCAAGAAATGAATGTTAATATATACTGGCAACCAAGTATAATTTACTATAACCTTGGTCCTTTATCATTGACTTGTGCAGTCTGACTGTATTCCTAATTAATTCCCTGTAAGTCTAATAGGCTATTAAATTGGTACCTTTCTCAATAGTCAGACATTGTAGAGGAGAAAAAATTACTAGCCAATTAGAGTTACAGGGAATTAATTAGGAATGAAGCAAGACTGTACGAGTCAATGATAAAGGACCAAATTTTTATAAATTATATAGCAAGTTATTTGCCAGATATTAGCTCCTTTAGTTGTTAGTTACTTTCAGTTTGATGGGGATGTCATTTTTGTACAGCCAAACTGTTTTTGCAAGGGGTATATTGCTGTATTACAAATCAGAGACTAACTTTTCTAGGCATGTGGCACACAACTGATCAATAAGACCATTATATGGGGATACACTCTAAAACAACAAGATAGCAACAATTTAAACATTAAAGTAAAACGGTCTTTATAAAGAGGTGGTCTTTGTTAGAGGGTGGTCTTTATAAAGAGGTGACCACCAATTGAAATTACCAAAGTACCGTTCCATTCCACCATTCCATTCCAGTCCACCATTCCAGTCCATTCCACCATTCCATTCCAGTCCATTCCACCATTCCAGTCCACCATTCCATTCCACTGAATCCAGACGCCCCTTTCAGGGGTGGCTCCAGGGGGGTTTCTGAGGTTTCTGAAAACCGGTCACGTTTAGATCGAGATACTCTAATAAAGCAGACAGTCACTCTGATAAAGCAGTCACAGTGTTCTGACAGTAACAAACTATGTAGGTATAATTAAGCATTTTAGTGTTTATCATATTATATAGTTATAGTGGAGGGCAGTTATTCTCAGCATGCAGTTACCTTTTTTTTTGGTCTTCACCTTCTTGATCAGAAACCAGTCACTAAAACTCCTAGAGCTTCCCTTGAACAAGGTATAAATTTGCTTTTTGCATGGTCCAAGAAATGGCAACTGAAGTTCAACATTAGTAAGTGTAATTGGTTACACTTAGGTAAACCTCATGGATTTGGTGAATATGTAATTGATGGCACTACTATTGCATCTTGTGATGTTGTAAGGGACTTGGGAATAATGATTGACAATCAGTTATAAAGTTTCATCACCATACCATCACAGTTGCCAAGAAAGCTAACAGACTATACTAGCAGTTATTTTACAAGACTTTACCATACTACATTCATCAACTTGTATAAACATACCCAGTGTTAGAGTACGGTAACATCATCTGGGGACTGCAATACATTCTATAGATCAAGAAAAAATAGAGATACAGAGAAGAACCACAAAATTGGTCCAGGATCTTCAAAACTGCACATACAATGATTGCCTCACTGCTTTAGCCATGCATACAGGAGTGAAGAGGTGCTATAAACATGCCCAATCCCGTGTAGCTGTGAATAATCAAGTTATTTGTCTGCAATTCTCTTATATACACTAACTTAATTGTATGCAGCCAAAATATAGCAAGCTGTTTGGAGTACATCATTGACAACTGGTCACTGTGAGATTCATTTTAGGTATTCTGCTAATTATGTTTGATGCTTATAATGACAGCAAAATAGGCTGTTGCCTGTAGATTACTACAATGAAAACACACAGCTGCTATATATTGTATACTATTAAACATTACATTAACAACTTTCCTGTCCATTCAAAACACGCAAAATAATATTTTATCAACTGCATGTACATGGAAAAATGCACGAAGAGCATAACAATAAATTAATTAAAAGCATAACTAGTAGGCTATTGCCTAGCTATACATTTGAGACTAGCTGGTTTATTATTATAATGTATGTTTTCTATACCCCAGTAACCAATTGTTTATATAATGCAATGGCTTTACACGGTGTGCTCAACCAATCTCAACCTTGTGCAGTTTCCATCATACAAACAGATACACATAATGTTTTTTATGTGATAAAATTTGGTTCAAACCATATAACCAATTTACAACTCAGCAATCTAAACCATTGTGTTGAAATTGGTATTCTGTAGAATTATAATGAAATAGGATCAACCTAGCTGTTATTCATTATTGCTTACCTTTGCTATAGCCTATTATACTGTAATGCAGATGATATTTCTTGACTGAATTAATGTACTAGTGTCTCACATGCTTCTCTGACAAGATATTTTCAATACACATGCAGTGTTCATATGATGCACATGCTACTAGTAAGTTACATGTTAGCCATAAAACAATGTGTGACTGCATCTACCTGAAAAAACTTTTGATATCCATGCAAATTTACCTATCCACAACCGTGACTGGATTGCACCACATTATTGTTGTGGTCCAGTGTAAAATTTGTAAGACACACAAAGGACATTTGCATTAAACCTGCAAAAAGGTTATACACATCACAAAACGTGTACAACACATTAGTTATATAAGTAGCTACACATTTTAAAGATATACATACTTATATATTAATAGAGTTTTGTTTGACTAGTAAACTTATGCATTCAAAATTACAATGACGAGTAAAGTTTAGCTCATGAGTTATTTTGATATCGTCTGCATTTATGAGAAAAACCACCATGGTCATCAGTTGCTGAAAACAGAACAAGTTACAGCCTACTACCCAACACCTCACTGATACAAGGAAGAAGTCACACAGTTGTTGACAGAGATACAGTCATCATACAAGTAGAGATCATTGGTAACTTGTTCTGTTTTCAGCATGTTGTGTGTCATGAGAATTCCCTCCATGCAGTCTGCACATTGGTTCTTTCCTTGTGAAGAGCTGCATTTGTGATAAGGAAAGAGCAAGGTAACACTCAACAACATTGAATAGTTTTATCTTAATAAAGTAGGTTCATCATTCCCCAAGTGTATTTAAAGTTTTCAATTTAAAAATGAAATGGGAATCCAATTGATAAAAAGTATTGGAACTGATATTGGAGTCGGGGTGCATATACAGAAGTGCAATACACCTTGTTGCCATGGTTTATACAGGAACAAGTATATAAACCATGGCAACAAGGTATATTGCATATATACTCACCAGTGGTTTTGAGGCATTTGACACTATTAGGTGTCATACCTATTATTTTGATAGGTGCCAGTATGATTAATCGCTCTGCGGTCAGTGCATGCTAATACAATCAATCGCCAAGCCAGCTCAGGCTTATAGCCTTTGCCACAGTAGGTGATCAATCACCACCCCCACTCCCAGCAACAGTTCAACCGCTGGATTCATTTAAAACCAGGTTCAAATTTTTGTGTGTGTGTAGTGCCTTTGTTTCCTTCCCCACACTTGAAAAGTGGTCTGGCTATGCAAGACTAGTGTACATGTGGGAATGCAGTAGCACTCAAGCTGACTATCAGCATAATATTATGTACAGTGGAACCTCAATTATCCGAACAGGGTGGTCCATAAGTGAAACTGTGCGTAAATAAACCTTAAAGAAACCATCAGTATTATTCAACTACCCTAATAGAACAGCCATTTCCATAGTTCTGTTAACCGAGAATCCGGATATGGGATCCGGATAACTGATGTTCCACTGTAATATCTATGCTATCAGTGTCTAGTATAGTGTACATAACTAGTGACTATCATTACATTAGCTAGCTACTTGTTATCTGGAATATTTTGTGCAGAGATACTTTATTTGTGACTGGATCTGTGAAAAAGGGTCTTATAGCCTTTCCAAATTTCCAGTTTGATGAGTCATAACTCGTCATGTACCTATTGCCTAAAATTACATCCATGGCCAGGAATAGTACTAGTGCTATGTTAAGAGTGTAAAGTGACTATATTTCAGGCTGGTACCATTACTCACTAGTCAAGTTATGGATTCCAAGTACATGTAATTTAAAAGGCTATAAGACCCCTTTTCACTGTATTTATTTTCCTATTTTAAATACTTTATGGTGTAAACACACCAAAGACCTGAGGGTCAGTGTGTGTGTGTGTGCGCGTGTGTTTGTGTGTGTGTGTGACTGACTGCGGGATGATATTAAACACACCACATGATCAATTGCTTTAATGTGATTGGAAAACCATGTATGTACAATAGCTAAAATATTGTGCATTTTTCGTTGGTGTTTTATCAAATCCAGTTTTCTGGATTATGCGGGTTTAAGGGTTAAATATGGTGTATTATGGTCCACTAAAAATACTCTCAAAGCATTTTTTGCAGTTTCCCACACATTATAGGCAATTCATCCATGTGAATAATATTAGTTATACCACAGGCACTCGTGCTTTGTCTGATATACAGTGGCATAGCCAGGCCTTCAGGAATGTTGGGCCACTACCTCACCCACACATTTCACTCCATGCAACTATCTAGCACAAAATGCGAGTCCATCCTTATGGACCCTATTAGCATAGCGGCACAACCAAAAAATTGTGCATTTTTTCATAAAGCCATGAAACTTTCCACATAAATAGTAGTCCTCAATACATGTATTTTCAGATATAGTGCCATTGTTTATTTGACCTTTGGTGACCTTTACTGCCATTTTTGTACAGAAAATTGATCATTTTTGTCTTTAACTCCCTGAGGCAATAATTAACTTGTTAAAACATGGTACCAAACAAAAGATCTTGCTGAAAGAAACAACTTGGTTTTTATTTGAAGTCAATAGGTGATTTCATTACAAAGTTATGATCATTTTTTATTAGCTGCAAAATTTGATAAATTTATGCATAATTATCTGCCCACAGGCAATTCACACCTCGAGGGCAGGTAAATTTATCAAAATTTTCAGCTAGTAAAAATGATCATAACTTTGTACTGAAATTACCTATTGACTTCAAATAAAACCAAGTTGTTTCTATCAGCAAGATCTATATTTTGGTATCATGTTTTAGCAAGTTAATTACTGCCTCAGGGAGTTAAAGACAAAATGATCAATTTTCTGTACAAAAATGGCCGTAAAAGTCACCAAGGGTCAACTCAGCGGTGGCACTATATCTAAAATTACATGTCATGAGGAGTACTGTTTATGTGGAAAGTTTCATAGTTTTATGAAAAAGTGCACAATATTGCAATTTTGGGGGCTACGCCGCTATACTATATACATATATTTGGTTTTAAAAAGTGCAAAAATGTATACTGTGCTACACTGCTGTTCCTGCAGCTTATTTAATGCTACTGCATGAGTTAGAATGAAGACTAATTTATTTAATACACCTTGGACTTTGATTTCACCAAATACTGTAATTTTGTATATCCCACAGTTTTGTCCACTTCATCACGTGTAGCTACACATATAGTCATGTACCAATTTGCATTAATCATATTGTGCATGTAAATAACATCAAAGCATTCTCACTGTATTAATGTAATTATACTACATAGCACACATCTGCAGGGATATACTATGTAGTATAATTGCATAAGTTGAAATTATGTCAGATGGTAAAGCTTGAGAAATGACTGCAGTCATTTACAGTAACCTAAGTACTTATCCTGAATGAGGATTTGTGTTGACCTATGGTTGTAGCATAATTTGGGCCATATGTCATAATATGTCATAATAAAGATATCACAATTATGTGTATATATTATTCACTTGCTATTTGTATCCTAATATTACACATACTGCAGTAGTTACATCTATACATAGGCAAATCTATATACAGTATTTGACATAATTGCATACAGTGCTATATTTTCTTATACATAATAAAGCAACATATTAATGAGAATTGTAATCATATGGAGTATCTTGTGCATAGAATATTATATATACATGAATGGTGTTTTACAATAAGCTGGATCAATTTCCTCAGCTAGTGTTGTCTGACCATTTGTAACTTCATGTTCTGAATCTGATTCTTGTTGACTATTTTCATTTGCAGCTTGGAACGATGATTTCTCATCTGTGTCACACAACCTTTGATCAAATGAACTATCGGAATTGTGATGCCTCCTATCAGTTGATACGATGTCAATACTTTTACAATAGATTCTTAGCAAATGTATTGTGTTTCAAATTTTACTACTACGTAAAATAAAGGCTGCACTTATTTAGTGCATTGCTTGCATAAATGCCTTCTCCTCAAGCATTGTATGACTTGTATGCTGCATATGGAATGCATTATGGATAAGTGTAGAAACCATGCAGGCAAGTGAGTATAATATTTATTAATGGGTATTTTCACTAGATGAGCGATTAGTTTTAGTAGAAATTGTCATGAATTAGAAACTTAGTATTGAGTGCACACTCAACAATAGAACATGTATATAAACTTTAACAGATAAACAAGACATTCATAAAAGTTGCATCTTGTGAAAAAATGCTTTCACTATTGATGAGAAGACTATACTGGGTAATGATCGAGTATGCATTTTAATCCTTACATATAGGCTGCAGGTGGTAAATTACTACACAAGCCAACACGGACCTTCTATATAGTTCTGCTACATATGCTCAGTCTGTGTTTTTAACTATTATTGGTTAGCTATATCTTGCATGGGTGATTTTTTCTGCTCTAAAATGTATAGCCACAGTAAACCAATGAATTACAGTTACTTCAGTATGTCTACCTGCAACACGATTTGAGTATGTATGAATTTTGGCTTGAAATTAACCACAATTCCATCATTTATGTGTATGTGGACAACTATGTATGTTCATACAATATTAAGTAATTATTTTCTGTGAACTTTCTTTATAGCTTTGGACCTGTAAGAAGACTACTGATAGCCTATGAAGCTGCAGAGAGTCAAATGATATTAATATCACACCTGATGGCTACTTTACTTGCATTTATTTAAATACGTGTGCTTTGTTTACCTGACATTTTATGACCAAGTTGCTTTTACATAGCTAGGAAAAAAGGCATAGCAAATAGAAGTACCTGAAATGAGCTGGTTCACAATAGGCTGGATCTATTTCTTCAGATTGAGCAGCTGTGACTTCACTTTCTGAATCTAATGTAACTTGGCTTTCTACTTTAGGAAGCATATCAGTTTGACAAGCTAGAGTATCATCCATTTTAACTTGCTCTTGTTCTGAAGAACAACCACTGATAATATCAATAGGTATGTCTAAAATGTAATCATAATGATGCTTTTGTTCTTGTGTGACCCTAAGTAGATATAAAAGTGTTTTAGTGTGACATTTGTTACACACGTACAGTGCATGTTATTCAGTGTAGTTGTAGCATCACTGTCTGATATTTCACACAAAACCCAAGGGCTGATGGTGGATATATCAGGTAGACCACAAGTATACATGTTTCAACCACTACATGTACATGTGTTATTTTTTAAGCCTTAAGTCACTTTGATAGACTCTTCCTTCATTGGTGTCATCAAAGTTTGAGGAAGACTGAATGTATACCATCTGACTGTTTTTTTTTGGACAAATTTAATAGTATAGTATAGCGCTAAGTCAGCTTCAACCGTTCTTATCATTACACAACTGCTAAGTGCTAAATGCAGTGACTACTATAATAGTATAGCAGACAACTGAACTGATTGTTCTATAGAGTGCTGACTGGTCTATCAGATGTCTGACTGACTCCGGTAATATACAATTCTCTGTGGATTTCATGAAGCACTTACAAACAAAAGGTCCTCTTTTGAATTATTGAATATTTCGATGCCTGTACCATACTCACTACCGTAACTGTATAGAACCATTATAATATGGATACCCTCAAGAGTGTCTTGATCAACAAGGTATCATGACTTTTCTGATCAGCTTAAGTGTTAAGGGTAGCTACTTTGATCAAGTTTAGAGATCATGTAGGTCAAATGCATCCCATTTTTAAAGTTAGCAATAACCAGATCCACTAGTAAGGTGCGGTAATTGGATAAGTAATTGTAGCAACAATTGACATATAATAGACTACGGTTATTAAGCAGACATGGTAAATAAAATATTGCTTGTTAAGCACATGTAAAATACTTATGCTACGTGACTGTTTATTAAGCACATATAGTTGAATTGCAACTTGTAAGCTGATACTACATGATTGTCAGAACAAGTACCACACTGCACTGGTTACCTTAACAGGCATGTAACTACAGTCTGTATATAGTAATAGCATATATATGAATCCTCTTCCTCAACTGCAACAAAGCATTTCACAGATTAGTGGTGTCTCAATCATTTTATAAATGTAGTGTCACTGAATCATGCTCTCCCAGCAGTCAATTATAAGTACATGTGCTGAACAAGTATAATAAAATTTACTACTGTACTTATCACTGAAATTACAGGTGCATATGAGAGTCTATGGTATTTCAAAAACATCTACTCACGTACTTGCTGAGGATTTCTGGATTGCATTCAGTACTGATTGAAAATGATGCAATGCTCAAAACGTCTTGTAGATTGACCAGACTTCTATCATTTTCTGAAACTTCAACTTGGTTAGCTGCAACCTTATCTTCTCTTTGATCTGATGAACTATGATTTACTGGAGGTACTCTTGAAATATACTCATAATGATGCTCCTGCTCCTTTTTACCCCTATTTGGATCATACATGTGTAAGTATACATATCTATAACACCATCAAATAGGATTAGTTTGATAGTAATAACTACTACCGTATAGCGGGTTATTTTCGAAACAGAAATTTTCGCACAAGAAGCAAAATCTGAATTTCGAAAAATTTTCAGTAATTTCGAAGAATGCATATTTCGAAGTCCGGATGGATTTCAAATAAGCGGAAATTCGTGTCACAAATTATGAAGATGCGTGAATGTTTGCCGAAAACTGACTTACTGATGGAATAATCCCCATTCCTGTGCACTGGAGAGAAGACTGAGGGAGTCTCGGGTGGAGTGAATTCACTGGCACGATCACGCTCGATCATAGCTAGCTATCCTACCATACTGAGATTCTAGAGCAGACGGCATCAATTCCCATTCTGGATCACCTGTTTTCTGGTTATTGGTACAGTAGTGATACAGTTTAGCTACCCATTATCATCAGCAATACTGAGCTAAAACTCGAGGAATACACAAACGAATCGCCGCAAGTTAGATGGTTGCTTTCACTTGTGGAATTTATTTTCGAAAAACAACCGAACGTGGGAATTTATTTTTGAAGAGAAGGGCCTCTTCGAAATATCCGAAAATAAAAACCTTTCGAAAATTACCAGCTATACGGTATATTTATCATAGGCACATTGTACTAGCATACACAATCATGACAGGGTGAACAATTTTGCTGTAACAATAATAACTGACTTAAATAGCACGTTCTAATAAACCTCGACTGATATTGTAGGGCTGGTTTGGGTAGGATAGTGAACGTGCTTTTTTAAGATGAAATAATGTAGTGCATGGCTACAATACAAAAGAGAACACATAATTTTCACTTCATTATAACTTGCTTTAGCAGACGCTAAGGTGAATGAAAATAAAGTATACCAGAAAGAAATATCTTACATTCATAGAAACAACTAGCTATGTAGTGAGCTACAGTTGTTTTAAAGTCTCCAATGACACTCTGTTTTCTATAAAACTGCCACTAGCTGCAATCTCACAACAGTATATATTTTGGTGTAATTTCCTATCTAGGTCTGTCACATAAGTTTTTATATGGCATGGTCTGTATCATAGTGTACAAAGAAAGTAACATGAGTGTAAGTGCATACCATTGCAACTGTGTGTTCATATACTTGCAACATGTTGTCTTCTTGTAGCAGATTACCACAGCCACAATTAATATTAGAAGTGCTTCAATGACAACTACTGCAGTTATTGCATTAAGTAAAATATTATTATTCTTTGATTGGGAGATGACATCAGTATTGGCAGTGGCATTAGTACAGTCAGTTTCATCTAATGAATTAAGCATTGCTGGACATCGATGATCTAGATCTAGAGTGATTTGACCTATAATCAGTGATGTCTCAGATTTTATCCACTGATCAATGATGTTAACAATAACTACCAGCATTTACTTCTGAATATATCATTGCTCTAAACACAACAGTGTTTGCAAGTTCTCTGACTGATCCTCGACAACTAAAACTCTCTTCAACAACACTAAATGTACATGAGCAATTCACCATTATGACTTGAAATATTTTTAACTTGATATCATCAAACTTTCTGTCCTTTTCCATTTCCTACAAGCAGTAAAGTAGAGTTCATAAAGACAAATTGTAGTGAGCTACTTACTATCCAACTGATACAATTTTCTATGGGAAACAGCCTTATCTGAAATAATGCAGAGCTTACTGCAATAGAAAATAACAAATGTAATGAAGAGTGTTTAATACACAATAATAACTCACAATGGTGTACATTATTTACGCATTTAAAAAAACGTGCACAATAACTGGACAAACCCAATTACAGGGTAAGGTCAAACCCAATTACAGGGTAAGGTCAAACCCAATTACAGGCTAAGGTCAAACCCAATTACAAGGTAAGGTCAAACACACAGGTGAAGTGGTTTACTGCCTACAGGTTGGTCACTTTGAGTGTCAGCACCTCATCTAATAATGTTTTGTAGTTTTTGAGCAGTAACATATCATATCCTTATATACGAAACCAATTCACCTCCCTGATTAATACTTTCAATTCTAGTGATTCATGTAATAATACCAGTCACCATGAGTATAAAGAAGTCAGTAGTGGTACGTTTGAATATCCAAAGATCTAAAATATCACTCAGAAAATCTGTGAATCATTTTCTGTTTTGCTACTGTTTAATGTGTTCAATCAATATCTACTGTAAGTTATATAGAAACAGCATACGATCAAGTTACTAACAAACTAGTAACATGTTGTTTAGATAATTGTTGACATGAAGCCTTATAGCATACTTCTCATTGCAAAATAAGCAGTGATGGTAGGATAAATACAGGAATTTGAATTCTCTGCCACTAGTACCCTCATAGCTAATGCCACTAGTACACTGATAGCTAATGCCACTAGTACCCTGATATAGCTAACGTCACTAATACCCTGATAGCTAATGCCACTAGTACCCTCATAGCTAACATCACTAGTACCCTGATATAGCTAACGTCACTAGTACCCTCACAGCTAACGTCACTAGTACCCTGATAGCTAATGCCACTAGTACCCTCATAGCTAATGTCAGTAGTACCCTCATAGCTAATGCCATTAGTACCCTCATAGCTAATGCCACTAGTATCCTGATATAGCTAACGTCACTAGTACCCTCATAGCTAACGTCACTAGTACCCTGATAGCTAACGCCACTAGTACCCTCATAGCTAATGTCAGTAGTACCCTGATAGCTAATGCCACTAGTACCCTGATAGGACACTAGTACCCTGATAGCTAATGCCACTAGTATCCTGATAGCTAATGCCATTAGTACCCTCATAGCTAATGTCACTAGTACCCTGATAGCTAATGCCACTAGTACCCTCATAGCTAATGTCAGTAGTACCCTCATAGCTAATGCCATTAGTACCCTCATAGCTAATGCCACTAGTATCCTGATATAGCTAACGTCACTAGTACCCTCATAGCTAACGTCACTAGTACCCTGATAGCTAACGCCACTAGTACCCTCATAGCTAATGTCAGTAGTACCCTGATAGCTAATGCCACTAGTACCCTGATAGGACACTAGTACCCTGATAGCTAATGCCACTAGTATCCTGATAGCTAATGCCATTAGTACCCTCATAGCTAATGTCACTAGTACCCTGATAGGACACTAGTACCCTGATAGCTAATGCCATTAGTACCCTCATAGCTAATGCCACTAGTACCCTCATAGCTAATGCCACTAGTACCCTCATAGCTAATGCCACTAGTACCCTGATAGCTAATGCCATTAGTACCCTCATAGCTAATGACACTAGTACCCTCATAGCTAATGCCACTAGTACCCTGATAGGACACTAGTACCCTGATAGCTAATGCCACTAGTACCCTCATAGCTAATGCCATTAGTACCCTCATAGCTAATGCCACTAGTACCCTCATAGCTAATGCCACTAGTACCCTCATAGCTAATGCCACTAGTACCCTGATAGCTAATGCCATTAGTACCCTCATAGCTAATGACACTAGTACCCTCATAGCTAATGCCACTAGTACCCTGATAGGACACTAGTACCCTGATAGCTAATGCCACTAGTACCCTCATAGCTAATGCCATTAGTACCCTCATAGCTAATGCCACTAGTACCCTCATAGCTAATGCCACTAGTACCCTCATAGCTAATGCCACTAGTATCCTGATAGCTAATTCCATTAGTACCCTCATAGCTAATGTCACTAGTACCCTCATAGCTAATGCCACTAGTATCCTGATAGCTAATGCCATTAGTACCCTCATAGCTAATGCCACTAGTACCCTCATAGCTAATGCCACTAGTACCCTCATAGCTAATGCCACTAGTACCCTCATAGCTAATGCCACTAGTATCCTGATAGCTAATGCCATTAGTACCCTCATAGCTAATGCCACTAGTACCCTCATAGCTAATGCCACTAGTACCCTGATAGCTAATGCCATTAGTACCCTCATAGCTAATGACACTAGTACCCTCATAGCTAATGCCACTAGTACCCTGATAGGACACTAGTACCCTGATAGCTAATGCCACTAGTACCCTCATAGCTAATTCCACTAGTACCCTGATAGCTAATGCCATTAGTACCCTCATAGCTAATGACACTAGTACCCTCATAGCTAATGCCACTAGTACCCTGATAGGACACTAGTACCCTGATAGCTAATGCCACTAGTACCCTCATAGCTAATGCCATTAGTACCCTCATAGCTAATGCCACTAGTACCCTCATAGCTAATGCCACTAGTACCCTCATAGCTAATGCCACTAGTATCCTGATAGCTAATTCCATTAGTACCCTCATAGCTAATGTCACTAGTACCCTCATAGCTAATGCCACTAGTATCCTGATAGCTAATGCCATTAGTACCCTCATAGCTAATGCCACTAGTACCCTCATAGCTAATGCCACTAGTACCCTCATAGCTAATGCCACTAGTACCCTCATAGCTAATGCCACTAGTATCCTGATAGCTAATGCCATTAGTACCCTCATAGCTAATGCCACTAGTACCCTCATAGCTAATGCCACTAGTACCCTGATAGCTAATGCCATTAGTACCCTCATAGCTAATGACACTAGTACCCTCATAGCTAATGCCACTAGTACCCTGATAGGACACTAGTACCCTGATAGCTAATGCCACTAGTACCCTCATAGCTAATGCCATTAGTACCCTCATAGCTAATGCCACTAGTACCCTCATAGCTAATGCCACTAGTACCCTCATAGCTAATGCCACTAGTATCCTGATAGCTAATTCCATTAGTACCCTCATAGCTAATGTCACTAGTACCCTCATAGCTAATGCCACTAGTACCCTCATAGCTAATGCCATTAGTACCCTCATAGCTAATGCCACTAGTACCCTCATAGCTAATGCCACTAGTACCCTCATAGCTAATGCCACTAGTATCCTGATAGCTAATGCCATTAGTACCCTCATAGCTAATGCCACTAGTACCCTCATAGCTAATGCCACTAGTACCCTCATAGCTAATGCCACTAGTACCCTCATAGCTAATGCCACTAGTATCCTGATAGCTAATGCCATTAGTACCCTCATAGCTAATGCCACTAGTACCCTCATAGCTAATGCCACTAGTATCCTGATAGCTAATGCCATTAGTACCCTCATAGCTAATGCCACTAGTACCCTCATAGCTAATGCCACTAGTACCCTCATAGCTAATGCCACTAGTATCCTGATAGCTAATGCCATTAGTACCCTCATAGCTAATGTCACTAGTACCCTCATAGCTAATGCCACTAGTACCCTCATAGCTAATGCCACTAGTACCCTCATAGCTAATGTCACTAGTACCCTCATAGCTAATACCACTAGTACCCTCATAGCTAATACCACTAGTACCCTCATAGCTAATGCCACTAGTACCCTCATAGCTAATGTCACTAGTATCCTGATAGCTAATGCCACTAGTATCCTGATAGCTAATGCCACTAGTATCCTGATAGCTAATGCCACTAGTATCCTGATAGCTAATGCCACTAGTATCCTGATAGCTAATGCCACTAGTATCCTGATAGCTAATACCACTAGTACCCTCATAGCTAATGCCACTAGTACCCTCATAGCTAATGTCACTAGTATCCTGATAGCTAATGCCACTAGTACCCTCATAGCTAATGCCACTAGTATCCTGATAGCTAATGTCACTAGTACCCTCATAGCTAATGCCACTAGTACCCTCATAGCTAATACCACTAGTACCCTCATAGCTAATGCCACTAGTATCCTGATAGCTAATGCTACTACTAAAATCAACTCAATGCTGTATAGTACCTTAGGACTGGTATTTGGCTGATTTATGTAAATACTATATCAAATCTGTTTTACAAAGTTAATAATGCATATAGAAAGGAACCTACAAAAAGCTACATAATTTTAAGGACCATAAAAGGGCACGAACACTGATGCAGTGTTAAAGTAGGTAGCATATGTGACATATCATACATTAATATTACATATATGTAGTATTTTGTGAGACCGGTAGTTTTAAACACCAAACAATTTTTTCAGCATCAAAACACAGCCAGTAAAAAAATCTAAAATTAGAATACTTACTAGGTCTACTATCTGCAATAGATTCATTACTGGGTGGCAGTAGATCAATGGATTCCCTACTGGGTGGCTGTAGATCAATACATTCTGATGAATTTCTGTCTTCTGTTTCTGTTGGGCTAATACAGGAATTGAAATTAGTAGACAGTGATAATTGGTTTTGAATCAGTTTAAACATCTCATCTCCACACTGAAAAATAGCATCACAGCTTTGTTGACAGATGTGGACTGGTGTTGAATCCATAATATAATGGAAACTTAGAAATAAAGAATTGCACACAAATGCTTTCATTAATTGCAAGCAGTCATTATTGGTAAAATTATTTAATTTCCTAAAAATTTCTAAGGCTTGATCTTCAAGCTTAGTAACATTATGGGTAGCAATGTACACCAAGCTGCTGTTTGTAATATACCCATCACAGATCACTTTCTCGCTTTCATAAGGGACACTGTTGGAGAGACCAAACGCATTACATGTACAATAAAGTTTTATTCTTAAATTTGTGCATTCAACAATAACATGGTGGTACGTACATAATGGTATCGAGCAACCCAACTATGGTAGAAAATTGAAAAGTTACTAAAAAGAAGTGGGCAAATATTGTGGTTGTGTTTCAACTGACTGGTATGGATTGATTTAAGGTGGCTAACAAGAGATCTTGTCTCCATTCCCAAACATAGCATATACAGGTGTAGTCCATTGCTACAATTGTGCATGCTGATGGCTCATCATTATTCAGATATTACTGTTTTTAAGTCAGACACCAATATCTTATCAACTATATTGCATGTACAGAGTTCTGCCAGAGAATACCCCAAAACCTTGTAGAAACTTACTGAGCCATCAAGGTGTAAAGTTTCAGCATGAATTGTATGAGGGGCATCGCATGGATTGTCATGTATACATATTTACAGTTCAGTGTACATGCGTAGTGTGTATAACAGTTAAAAGGCTCTAACAGATTTGACCACACATAATTATAAGCTTGCAATAATAATAATAATGCACATTTTTGTTGAATGTTTTATTAGAGTGATTGCTCTATTAGAGTACATTTATAGTCCACTTGGTAAACATGTATAGTACACACCGCCTGTACAACAGTCCTCCCAACCCCACATGAAGGCCACCCACCTGGCCAGGGGATGCTGAGTAACCCAACTAGACAGATGCTAAAAGCATGATGGGCGAGCCTGAGTTGTGTAAAGTGATGCGGCATCAACTGTATTTCCATGAATAGTGTTTAATGTGTGTGTGTATGTTTGTAGCTATACACACAGAAATGCTCAGGTTACTCTAGAGGTAGCTGGAGGAAGGTGAAAAAAGTTCAGGTTGGGAGGCTTATCACTGGCCTGCCAGTATATAGCTACATAACTGTGTGGAAGCATAGTCAGCTAGGACTTATCTCCCTGTCTTCTGCAGTTTCATTGGCCAACTGCATGCTCTCTTCTGCGAGTGTGCATGGCGTCTATCAGGTGTATACTTGCTTCTGGCATTTCTGCTGCCGTCCTCGCTCTGTATTGTTCTCTCCCTGCCTTCTTCTAAGACAGTCTTCTTTGTCCATGTCTATGTAGATAAGAAGTTGTAACCCACGTGACAAATTCTAAGCCAAGTGGTGCAAATACGGCCTTTTCGTACAGGAAGTTTTCGTGAACGTGACGTACCATTCACCTAGGCATTCACCAGCCAGTGTTCCCTCCTCGCCCTGTCTCGTTCTCTCCCGGCCTTCTTTCAAGACGGTCTTCTTTGTCCATGTCAATGTAGATAAGAATGAGTTGTGAACGAAGAGACAAGTGACAAATTCTAAGCCATGTGGCGCACTTTTCCGTGTTTGTTATGTAAACTCTCGGGAATGGTCAGACGTACGGTCGTACCATAGATAATTAACTAAATTTTGGATATACGGAGAAAGCACAACAAGGAGTGAATGTGTTAATGAGGTAGTTTCCAATCCCCTCTCGTTAATTATCTATGGTCATACCATAGATACGTACCAGCTGAGCACTACCAGTGTGGGGCTGTCCGTGTTCGTTACGTAAACTCTCGGGAATGGTCTGACGTACAGTCGTACGTACCAGTTGAGCACTACCAGTGTGGGGCTGTCCGTGTTCGTTATGTAAACTCTCGGGAATGGTCAGACGTACGGTCGTATGTACGAGTGACTACTGCCATTTGTGGGGCTCGCTCAGGCTCGCCCTAATTACAAGACTGTCCATTTAGGGCAGAGTGAGGAACCTCCAGAAGGGCAGACAAACCTTTAGGACAACAGCTGGACCCAGGTCGTATATAGACATCCAAACTGGTGCAAAGGATGTAGAGCAGTGCATACATGCATGCCCCCATTGTTGGCTTGCAAGGCCAATGTGGAGGATTCCTCACATGGCCAAGGACAGGTGTGCTGCTATTAGCCACACTACCAACAGGTGGTGTGTTACCAGCCCCACCACAACACACACACACGCACACTCATTAAAGTTTGCTGAGAGTGCTATATTATGAAAAATATAGCACACAAAAGAGTAGATAAATATGTAGCATAAAGCAAAACTAAGTATTATGATATTTCATCTCGAGACCACTCTCTTTTGGTGCTATATTTAGCATGAGTAAAATAACATTTTAACTGTTAACTATAGTGACCTTCTTCAAGTTCATGCAATCAATCATAAGAATAAATTCAGAAATTTTGGGTTGAATCCTACCTAGATTTTGCACCCATCTAAGATCACTGCCTCTTGTATTATCACATCATCCACTCACTGTTCTATGTTGGCTAGTTTCCTTCATGTGTCATTCTATGCATATAACTATACCCATTATAAACTGTTCTGTGGAATACAAACTGTTTTATATGATTATGTGATTGTGGCTTGTGATTTTACTGCTTCCTTATATCAATCTTTATAACCTTTGCCTACCCCGTATTTACCGTTGGTGTTTCTTACTTTACCTTGGAGAGTGCTTAAGTGTGGTGACTGCAGTTGTTCTTAGCGTTTTGGCATTTGTTCGATGGTGGGCATTAATTAGAAATGTTGGAAGAACAAACTGGAACTTCTCAACCAGAGAAGCGGCGTAGACCTGAAGACGATAATAACAGTTGTCCCTCCTGTGCGGAGGATGTTTTGGATAACGGAGTGCAGTGTCAGTGGTGTGGTTCCTGGGAGCACTTTAAGTGTGCTAGAATGAGTAAAGGTGGATATGATATGTTGTCCTTAAACTCTCCTCGTATCATGTTTTTTTGTTGTCAATGCCAGCCTAAGGTTAATAGTGCTTTTGAATTTTTTGACAAAATGTTTGCCAGGCAGGACTTGTTTGATAAGAGGCTCCAAAGAATAGAACACAAACTCGATGGATTGTCTGAAGGAGTCTGTGAAGTTCAAGAGGGTAATGAAATGTCCACTGATGCCAATGAGGATAATAGTGTGTTGCCAAAACCTGGCCTTCTACCTAGAGTTGAATCGTTGTCTGTTGGTGGTATTTCATCTGCTGTGGCATCTGTTCTGAATGAAGAAAAAGATAAAGAAAAGAGGAAGTTGAATGTTATTCTTCACAATGTTACCGAACCCACTGCTGATGACGGTCAGTCTAGGAAGAAGGAAGATATTGATCATGTTTCTAGTATTTTTCACAAATCATTGGGTGTGCCTGCTCAAATCACTAATGCTGTAAGGTTGGGTAAAAGAGGTGACAAGCCTCGTTTGCTGAAGATCTCAGTTGACTCATTAAAGTCTAAGGCTTCGATTCTTCGAAATTGTACCAATTTGCGAGGTAAAGACGTCCCTAAACATCTGTCCAAAGTTTTTATCACTTCTGATATGCTGATATGACCCCCAAAGAGAGGGAATGCAATAAGTCTTTGAGAAATCAGCTTGCTGATCTTAACAAGAATGGAAAGAACTATAGGATAAAAAACGGCAAGATAGTGCGGAAGAACAACTGAGTTGTTCTATCCGCACTGATAATCATGAGAAGATTCAGAATGTGTCTAGCTATACCATGTCTGCTATTACTTGTCTTTTTACCAACAGTCAAAGTATTATGAATAAGTTTCCTGAACTACAAGCAGTTGTGTATGATCATTCTCCACTGATTATTGGAATAGCAGAGTCTTGGTGTACCAGTTCCATTGGCGATGCTGAACTCTGCTTAAATGGTTACAACCTTTTCCGTGACGATCGACCATCTGGAGTTGGCGGTGGAGTTGTGCTTTATGTACATTCTTCACTGTCAGCTATTCCATATAAAGTTTTATCTGATGTAGGTTTTGAGAATTCCTTGTGGTGTTTAGTCACACTTTCCTCCGCTGAAGTTCTCCTTGTTGGTGTCGTTTATAGAGCTCCATCTTCATCTAACATAAATAATCAAAAACTATTATCTATCATTGGTAGACTTTATGAGCTAGTCAACTTTACCCACCTTTTAATTATAGGTGACTTTAATTTTCCAACTATCAATTGGACTGAAAGCTATTGTGCTGGTAGTGATAGTTCTGCAGCATCCGCATTTTTTGACACTGTTCAAGACAGTTTTTTAGTCCAGCATGTTGCCAGTAGTACACGTCACAGACAGGGCCAACAACCTTCACTTTTGGATTTAATATTTACCATTGACCCAAACTCTATTGATGAAGTAACACATCTATCCCCTCTAGGTAGTAGTGACCATGTTTGTTTACTGTGGAAATTTAAGTGTTTTGATGATTTGCCTTCCAAAAAAAGTGTCCCTATGTACAACTACAGAAAAGGTAATTACGAGGCTATGAATGATTACTTTGGGAGTATCAACTGGTCTGAAGTTCTGTCTGGTAATGTTCATGATGATTGGCATGTGTTTAAGGTGACAGTTCAAGATGCCATAGCTAAATACATCCCGACTTCCATTCCTAAGAATAATAAACCTACTCCTTGGTGGTCCAAAAACCTCTCTAAAGCCATTAAAGCTAAGCAACTTTCCTTTACCAAATATAAACATTCCAAATCAAGATCTGATTATGCCACCTATGCAGCAAAACGCAATGATGTCAAATGTAAGATACGATCCGCTAGAAATTCTTATGAACGGTCCCTGTTAGACAAGCTACGTTCTAATCCAAAAGCACTGTACAGTTACATTAAGTCTAAACAGAAGATTAGACCTAGTATTGGCCCATTGATAAAGAGTGATGGTTCTCTCACTGCTGATGATCAGGAGGTGACTGAAACCCTAAACCAATTCTTTGAGTCAACATTTACCAAAGAAAATTTATCTAGTATGCCTGTTCCCTCCTTTGTGTCTGAAGATAGTATTTGTGATATTGACATAACAGAGTCAACAGTTCTTCAGAAGCTACTTGAGCTCAAGGTTAACAAAGCTCCTGGCCCAGATGGTATACATTCTTACGTCTTAAAAGCTTGTGCTAACACACTTTATGTACCTTTAACCATTCTGTATTCTCAATCCTTATCTAGTGGTGTCCTCCCTGATGAGTGGAAACAGGCACATGTTGTTCCAGTTTTTAAAAAGGGTCAAAGAAACCAAGCTTCCAACTACAGGCCAATTAGTTTGACATCTTTAGTTGTTAAGATCCTGGAATCTCTTTTACGTTCTGAATTGGTAACCTTTCTTGATGGGCAAGGCATACTTAATGGTGAGTAACACGGTTTTGTTAACAGGAAGTCCTGTTTTACTAACTTGTTATCAACTTTTGAAGAGTGGACTTCTGCTTTGGGTCAAGGATTTGGCATTGATGTCATATTTCTAGACTACAGTAAGGCATTTGATTCTGTACCTCATCATAGATTGATCTCCAAGTTGGAAGCATTTGGTGTTCGTGGTAATTTGTCTTTGTGGCTATCAAACTTTCTTTCCAACCGCTTCCAGAGAGTTGTGTTGAATGGTCACTTATCGTCTTGGGCTCAGGTGGTGAGTGGAGTCCCCCAGGGGTCTGTTTTAGGGCCCTTGTTGTTTACATTATATGTTAATGACATCCCAGACCTTATTGAAAGTGATGTAAGAATGTTTGCTGATGATACAAAAATTTATTCTGTTATTCAGAGCTTTGACGATCACCTTAGGTTGCAAAGTGATGTTGACCGATTGTTGCAGTGGTCTCACACATGGTTGCTTCGGTTCAATATAGCTAAATGTAAGCTGATGCGGATTGGTAACTGTGCTCCGTTCACCTACTCTATGCTGGACAGTTCCACCAACTTACCCTTTGAAATCACAGAAGTGCAAGAAGAAAAAGATCTTGGTATTTGGTGCGCTGAAGACTTGAAACCATCTCTACAGTGTCGTAAGGCTGCAGCAAAAGCTATGCAAGTTCTTGGTTTGCTAAGAAGGTCCTTCAAACTTTTTTCTGTTGACTTGTTGACTTTTTTGTACAAAATGTATGTCAGACCTCACTTGGAGTATTGCATCCAGGTCTGGAGCCCTTACTTGGCGAAAGATATTGATCTCCTAGAGAAAGTACAGAGACGTGCCACCAAGTTATTACCTAGTTTATTTGATTTACCATACGAAACTCGTCTAGAGAGACTTGGTTTATATTCACTGTATTGTAGACGTCAAAGGGGAGATCTAATTGAGACCTACAAGATATTGAATGGTTACTATGACATCAACCCTACCTCATTTTTCACTTTGAGTAATACGGATACCACCAGAGGTCACCACCGTAAACTCTTTAAATTTCGATCTCGGCTGCTAGTGAGGCATAATTTTTTCACCAACAGAATAGTTAATTTGTGGAATTCTCTTCCAGCAGATGTTATTTCTGCACCAACCGTGGCATTGTTTAAGAAGAATCTTGATGATTTATGGAGAACAACAAGATATGGGCACTCTCAAAGGCCTGTGGCCTAGCTTGACAGTCTTGTACTGCCAAGCAATTTTTGCCCATTAATAATAATAATAATAATAATATGGTAGGGTCCGCAATGAAAAAATCGATAATCACGAAATTACTCCCCTACTATTTCAACCTGTAGGGAATATCAAAGTATTTTTCTACGTACCAATAAAACGTATTTATCTTTCTCCATACAACTGGAATCGCGATTGTTTTGTGTGGGAAATTGTGAAAAATTGCGCGCTCTCCAGATGAAGCATGGGTTCCTTCCCATACTTGGCATATATAGTATATACCTGATTATAACCCACAGCAGAAATAAATTGATTTGCTACTGTGGACAGGGGCGGATCCAGGGGGGGGGGGGGGTTTGGGTGCTGAAGCCCCCCCCCCCTTCATATTTAGGCTTTACTTGATCAATATGCTGAGTATTATAATGAAAATTTTGTCTTAGCATAATTATATGACCACTAATAATACAAATACTCATAAAACCACCTTATAAACATCTTTCCAAGGTATTATCAGTGGATTTATGCTAAAGTTTATGCAACAAGGACCCGGATCAGCATTGGAGGTGTACAAGATCGAGATACTCTAATAGAGCAGTCAGCTAACTACTCTAATAGAAAATTCACTGGAAACATGTAGTTGGTTCTGTTATGGAATTTTTCCAAATCTGCCTGCACCTATGCATACAATGAAATGCATTGGTCTGTTTAAAGGGCTTCATTCATCTACTTGTGTAGTTAATATGTATGGCAATACTTAATTCAGGTACACCATTTCCATTGAAAATGCTCTCAGATTCAATCTTGTATTGTTCAAATTTCAAAATTTTCCACTCTCAACATTATTATTCTAACATGCACCTATTCAGTGTTGTGCAATTGTGCATTATGTACTTGGTTGTCTGTACCTACCCAAACTTTTCCATTAACAAAATGCTTCAGAGAGCCATACCTATAATCTAAAGGCAGTATATAAAATATCTACAGGCAGAAAATATTATGAATTTTATGTGGAAATGTCTCCAAATTGCAGTATTTTAGCATCTATTTTTCAAAATTTTCCTGGGGGGGCATGCCCCCAGACCCCCCTCTACCCAAGAGATTAGTACTTTGAGTTAGCCCCCCCTTTTATAAATCCTAGATCCGCCCCTGGTGGATTTGGTACGGAGCTACTCTTTGCCGAAAATCGGCCAAAAATCACATATTTTGGGATTCGGAGCAACCCAGCAATCAACAAAAGGAAAGCCCACAAACCTTCACTATATAGCAATATAGTTTGGTTATCACTTTATGCACAGCGCAAGTTTCATATGGATCTGAGCTTTCCTTTCATCAAACTAAGTGGCATGAAATTTTTTTTGTGTTTCTGAGACTAAAATGGGAGGCGTGGCTGCAATAACTCCAAGTTTTAGTTTCTCCAGCAAGTGATTTAGGTTTCAATATTATGTTGTGACCACCTAATGGTATTAGTTTCCAACCAGAAATGGATCACGTGATTATGGATTAGTTTTTCGTGCGCATTATAGCTATACATAGTTAGCTATGTAGTAGTATAATCCAAGCAAATTTCACTAGTGTTTTATTAACATTTGACTGTGACACCACTGACGAAGCTACTAGAGTTAGGCATAGTAAAACTTGGGTCCTATCAAAAATGGCAGGGTTGTTTGCATGTAAGATTGAGATACTCTAATAGAACAGTCATATAAACAGTCAAGGTATTTTAACAGATTTGAAGCAGACAGCTGACAAAGAGTATTGCATTATATATTTTTAGAACCAACAAAAATAATTTACATCAGTGGTATATAAATTTAGCTAGTTTGTACTTAATTTCTTCTTAAACATAAGGGAGGTATGTCTTCAATCTTATTTTTTACAGCTGCAGGCAGTTACTCTGTGCTTTAATGTATTATATGAGCCTTTAACATACAAGAGATTTTAGGTTGTTCACCATATATCTGACAGAAGGGTATTACTTATTTTTGGCTTTATCGTGAGAAATACTATGCTAGTCTCGCATGCCAGACGGTTTGTGTGGGGGCGGCAAATAAACCGTCTGGTTACTGTTGCACACACTTTCTGTGAACTCACTGGGATGCAATTAGATTACATCACGGTATTGTTGTGCGCCAAGGATGATGTAATAATCGTTCCAATCACCTCTGTGAGAAGACTAGGACGATAATTGTACTGGTAATGTCCTGATGACGTATTCGAAACATTGCTGAACGTCTCCCTCGACAATTCCGCCGTTTCACAAATCTAAAGTGAACTATAATCGTTCTTATAGTACTAGGGAAAAAAAGATCCTAAGCCCATGGCATAGTTAAACTTTCGAAAAAGTGATCTGTAGCAGATATTCAGTTCTTTATTAAATTTGAATAATTAGTGTTTGTTTCGTCACAGAGTCCGCGAAGTGATCTGATTGGCTCTGCCAACATTCCGGCAGTAGTCCCGGGATATGTGCAATAGTGACCAGATGGTTTATTTAGCGCCCCCACACAAACCATCTGGCACGCGAGACTAATACCATGCAAGGCCTGTTGGATAACTGTTATACCAACAGCCACAATGTACTGAGTGCTCTATGATATATGTATAACATGCACGTTGTAGAGCTGTCTATGCACGTGTATAGCCATTCCTGAATTTATGTGAGGTTTATAAATCATTGAAGAAAATCACATGTACTTTAGAAATCACATTGTAAGTCACGTTTTAAGGTAATAGATCCATAGTGGAAAGACATAGGCCATTGAAACTGCATGTTATACTGAGTAACATAAGTCTTAACTTATGACTCATTATAAAAAAGATATCTATAGTAAATGTCTACATCTCACACATGCAATGTGTTACCAAATATATACCATACACAGTCTATAGCTCAACATAAAATTGCATGCACATCCTACAAGCAAAACAGAAATTTAAAAGCTTGCAAAATTATATAGTTATGCATTTGTACCATTAAAATTATAATTACATATTGTGTTGTATTGTATTTATTACTGTGCAGAGCCTCCACCAGGGGGTATAAGGCACAGGAAAATTGTAACTTTGCACAATGGGTTGATATTTGTACCATTAAAATTTGACAGCCAGTGTGTGATGAATTTTTACTTAGCAGTATATGCTAGAAGGACCCATACACATCATTACAAGTATTGAATGTACAAAACTTACAGTTACAGTTTAGTATGAAGGTATAGCTAATTTTAAAAAAAAGTGTGTGTTGTGCCATTTAGTAGTGCAAGGTGGCCAATTCATACCGGTATTTATTGTTGAAATTCCCCTGCAACCATATGGATTATACCACTACATAGCTAACTATGTATAGCTATAATGCACACGGAAAACCAATCCATAATCACGTGGTCCATTTCTGGTTGGAAACTAATACCATTAGGTGGTCACAACATAATATTGAAACCTAAATCACTTGCTGGAGAAACTAAAACTTGGAGTTATTGCAGCCACGCCTCCCATTTTAGTCTCAGACGCACAGGAAGAAATTTCATGCCGCTTAGTTTGATGGAAGGAAAGCTCAGATCCATATGAAACTTGCGCTGTGCATGAAGTGATAACCAAACTATATTGCTGTATAGTGAAGGTTTGTGGGCTTTCCTTTTGTTGATTGCTGGGTTGCTCCGAATCCAAAAATATGTGATTTTTGGCCGATTTTCGGCAAAGAGTAGCTCCGTACCAAATCCACAGTAGCAAATCGTTTTATTTCTGCTGTGGGTTATAATCAGGTATAGACCTGGACTATATATGCCAAGTATGGGAAGGAACCCATGCTTCATCCGGAGAGCGCGCAATTTTTCGCAATTTCCCACACAAAGCAATCACGATTCCAGTCGTATGGAGAAAGATAAATAAGCTTTATTGGTACATACAAAAATACTTTGATATGCCCTATTAAGGTTGAAATAGCAGGGGAGTAATTTCATGATTATTGATTTTTTTCATTGCGGACCCTATATATGGTAAATGTAACACATTATTTTACTTTGATCATCCTATGGCCACACAAAGTTATTTATATATGAGATGAAACAAGGCAAATGCATACTACATACCTCAGTTTAATTGGTGTTGGAGTTTCATTTGTGTTTGGTGTCTTATACACTATAAACAAAAGTGCAGATAATCAGTTTAAATACAAATATTTACTCACCAAAGAAATTAACTATTCGTTGTTGCAATGTTTCATATCTTTCCATAGGAGGGTCAGTAACAATGAGAGTTTGAGCAATACAAGTGAAAGCGATGAAATCTGTATGGCTACGCCACACAGTAATATTTGGTTTTGGTTCTCCATCAGCTTTGCAGTTAATCTCTTCATCATCGTGTAGAATTTGGCCTTCACGAGGATATGTAATGTAAGGTGGAACTACAGTGTACATTAATTAAAAATAGATGATTAGCTTTGAACCAAAGATAACTGACCTTGTTTATCAAAGTAGTACAAATGAGATCCATAGAAATCTGAGCCTATAACTAATTTCCCCTTCTTTGTGTTATAAACTTTGATTTGAAACTTGTAATAAGTAAAATTTTTTGATTCGGATAATAAGAAATAAGTTTTGTTTCTGTTGCAATCTTCATGTGATATTAAAACATTGATCGGTGTTTGAGAATCATTCTGAACAAAAGATTGATTCCATACTAGGCTATACAAATCCACAATTTCATTGTAGGTCCATGTGAAAACTTCCAGTGTCCATGTATATCTGTGCTTACAAAAGTCTGTTTGTTTTTTACGTTGTCTTTTTTCCCAACTTATCAGAATGGCATTTTTAACAAGTTTAGCAGAAATGTTTAACTGAATACGATAGTCCAAATTTCCTCCATCAGAAGGAGGCAGCTCAGATGGACGGTCAGATGGTCGTGAATCTAACAAAATGCACTTATACATGTACATACATGTAGATACCATGCAAGAGTGGCTTTATCACTCATAACTATAATTATTTCAAACTTGATTATATACAAAATCAATATTAATGTTGATACATGTTCAAGAATGCATATATGCTCCCATTTTATAACAGTTAGGGTATGTCATGTTTCACGGATTGTTTGCCCTTTAGTAGTGCCGGCAGGTCAAAAAATAAATAAAAATGTAAATCATTTCAGCTGATTTACTGGATTTTATATGACTGCTCTATTAGAGTATCTTGATCTTGACAGGTGCAAAAGATAAAGTCCTTCTGAAATAAAGTGATGGAGCTCCATTTCCTTCCCCTTTGCTACTACTGTACACCTGTTTCTGCTTGCACAATAATATTAACGAGTTATTAACAATCTTTTTAAGATATCACATGATTTAAATTTATTTTGCGTTTGCCAAACATTGACCCACCACATCCATGAAATATAAGATTAATTTATCATGGCCTTACATGCAGTTACATGTCACTCTAACCTAATAAGTGAAAAAAATGAACTTCAGAGCTAGAGGCTAACATTGTTAGTCGGTGTAGCTGAATTGAACATATTGAACCTTTTATAAAATAACCACCACAGTTGCTTCAAATAATGCATTTGTTCAGAGGAAGATACTAATTTGAATACCTGTGTATACAACAGTATACACACCAGTATCATGACTACTGCATCACCAGCTAGCTAGTATTTGTCACCTCAGAAAGCATAAACCTTGCTAAAATGATGTACTGATTGAACAGTTACTAACTCTAATAAAACAGTCAACCTCAGCTCCATAATTTGAAGTATTCATTGCATTATTTGTTTGTTTGACAGAAACTTTGATGTAAGTGAGGGGATTAATACTAGGAAAGTTGTCCTTTTCAAGTCGTGTTTAAGACTGCAAATGTTCAATTTCCATATGACTGATGTTTAACATAAGGAATAAGTGAAGTGTATTGAATCTTCATGTGCCATAGCATTGCAGCACAGTAGTTCTTAGTTCAAGATGGAGTTCATGGAGTATGTAAGTGAAGTAAGCAGTTGAGCTGATTGCAACAGATATAGAAAGTGAGACTTGTGTTGATGTAGCTTCTGTATTACTTGTAAGCTTAAGTTTTATGGTGTCGTGATTTCTACCTGAAAAGCCAGTTGTCGATGCATAATAAAAAATAAAAAATAGAAGAAAAATTTAGGAATTTTAAATTTGAATACGGACCACAGTAATAAAAGCAGAGAAACAAGGAAGGTTGCACATACCTGTAACCATACTAGTGCAAATTTAATCTCTATTGTCATGACCAAAGTAGAAATCAAATCTGCACTAGTATGGTTACAGGTATGGGCAACCTCCCTTGTTTCTCTGCATTTATTTCTGTGGTCTCTACTCAAATTTAAAATATCTAAATTTACTTCTATCTGTTTGCTTACTTTTTTAGTTTCATGATCTAAGACTAATGAACTCATGAATACCACATTAAAGAAAGAAGCCATAACAATGCGCACCCTATTATTTTTATTATTATTATTACTGAAGTTGAGAAAAGGAGGAAGTATGGTGCTACTTGTCTGGCGCGTCATGCCAGTTTCACGCCTCTGTGCTTTTCTGTAGATGGTTTATTTGGTTCAGAGGCTGATTATTCAGGCTTGCAGATTCTCTATCAGTTAAATGGGAAAGAATTATAGTGTTGTGATGGGATATGTAAGGGCACGGTTATCATTTGCAATTATTCGAGCAGTCTTATTATGTGTGCGTGGATCACGAACGAAATGGAGATCACTAAGTTTGGCAGATGGAGTGGCTATTGATGAGACATCTTATTGACAGTTGTGACAAATATATATTTTTTGTTTAATTGTCATATTTACTGTTGTTTCATTGTGTGTATGCTTTAATGTATTTTATTAAATTGATAATAATAATAATTATTATTATTATTACTATCTATCAAACAATGTCACCATTTCACTTTGTTTTCATCTATTTTCTTCCCATTAAATAACATTACATACATTAACAATATGAGAACTACCTCTGCAATGAGTTCACTCAGTTTAAATGTGTCCAAAATTACAGATGATTTCTGTTGCAATTTATGCTAACATGATGGGTCAGCAATAGAAGCCATTCACACACTACCAAAAATCAAAACATTTACACTCGTGTAACAGACCTATTAAATTATTTATCTTTGTATTATAAACACCTTTTGTATAAGCTATTTACATAGTTAAGTATTAATTGGTCCTTGTACTTTTGTGTCAGTCTTGTTGTGAATGATATATGAGTGGTAGCTTGAATAGTGCTCGTAACCTGCTTTGTTACACTGGCGTAGTCGGCAGGATCAGCCGGGGCCACGCCAGAAGACTAGTGCCTAGACTGACCCACGACGTTTCATCTGAACCCGAAGTGAAAAAGCTGTGGTACCGTGGCATATCAACTCCTTACGTTGAACGGTACCCCGGAAGGTCGAGTCTCGTACTGTAGTGGCCTGTTGTTTTTGTTGTTTGTTACAGTTCATGTCACGGCCGAGCGATGAACCACCAGACTGATCAGGTGTCGGACGATCAGGACAGTACTCAGCCAATGGGAAGGCCAGTTATCCTTCCTGAAGTGTTTAGCGGGGAGGAGGACTTCTGCGAGTGGATCCAGCACTTTGAAAGTGTGGCAGTTGTCAACAGGTGGGACGACATTACAAAATTGCAATGGTTGCACGTGCGAGTAACCGGAAAGGCACGTGTGGCGCTAAGCAGAGCTAAGAGTGAGTCTTACAAACAGGCCAGAGAAGCCCTTCAGGAGCGTTTCGAGCCCAGTAGTAAAACAGAACTTTACAAGAATGAACTGCGGCATAGTACGAAACGAGGAACTGAAAGTTGGGGTGATTTCGCGGACAGACTCGGTGTTTTAACAGACAAGGCATATCCAGAGCTTCAAGAGGAAGCCAGAGAATACATAGCACTGAGTTGTTACTTTGATCAACTGGAAGATTTTCTTTCTTCTCGAATGGACAAAGTAGCTTTAACTTAGGAGAAACTTTCTCTGTTAGATGACCCTCAGGTAGAGCTCCATCTTTTACGTAGTTGCCTCAGTAGTTGTAAAATCCTTCGCACTGTGCCTTTCACCATCCTGAAACCCTTTCTTCTTCAATTTGATCATAATCTTCATTCCTGCCTTGGTAGGATTATGCAGTGCAGTCTTTTCGATACTTCTTGGAGACAGGCATCTTTGCCTTTTCGATTAGGAGGCCTGGGGTTACGTGAATCTGTTTTTTTTTGCTTCACCTGCATTTTTGGGTTCATGTAACAGTGTTCGTGAATTAGCCTCCACCCTTCTTTCTGTTGATATTAATCAGCTCAGTTTCCCTAATGAGGAGGATGCTGCCACCTTACTTTCTGAATCGGGTATTTCCAGTGGTCATTTGCTTTTCTCAGCCTCTCAGAAGGACCTGCAAGCTACATTAGACAAACATTTATTTGATGACTTATTTGCATCCTTTGGCATTCGCGATCAAGCTCGTTTGACTGCTTTGTCACACCCTTCTGGCACAAGTAGTGGCTGGCTCAAAGCTATTCCTCGAGTCAGTCTGGGTTTGGCTATCCCTGGGCCTGAATTTGTTATTGGATTACGTATATGGTTGGGTGTTTCTTTGTTTCCACTCTCTCCTTTGTGTATCTGTCTTTCTACCATCGATAACTATGGTGACCATCTGTTAGGTTGCTCTCGAGGCCCAATGAGAATACGTCGTCATGATGCTCTGCTAAACATCATTTATAATGCCCTTTCACAGGATCACCCCGGGGTTCTTAGGGAACAGAGAGCTTCTTATGATGATGGGTTGCGCCCTGGCGATGTTTTTCATCCTGACTTCCAGCATGGTCGTCCAGCTTACTTCGATGTCTCCATACGCTGCACCACTCAGCCTCCTGTGCTTCATGTGCTGGGGTGGCTGCTGCTGCTGGAGAGGTTGCCAAGGATGAGAAGCATTTGGCAGCTGTGGAGAAGGTGGGGTCAGATTTCATTCCATTAGTTGTGGAAACATTTGGAGTTTGGACACCTTTTGCTCTAAAAACTTTACAGAATATAGCTGACCGTACCACTCCTCGCAGCGGTGTCCCTCGGAAAGTTGCTAGAAAGAATTTACTACAACTGTCTGTGCAACTGTGGTCCAACAATACTAAGATGATCTTGAGGTACTAGGCCCTTCAGGGCTCGGATGATGATAATCCCCTTTTTCCCTAGTAATAGTTTTCCCCCTGTAGTTTATGTAGTTGTAATAGTTGTGTGTAATTGTAATCTGTGCTCATTAAGTTTCAAAAAAAACAAAAAAACAAAAAAAACTGGAAGATCCCACAGTGTGAGACAACGCTGCCCGAAGACCATGTCAGAAGCCGTCTCGAGTACCATAGAGCTTGAGTCGTACGTGCTCGGAGCAGCGGCCATACAAGCCAAGCATCAAGGGTCACAGGAATGTACACTTACCTCCACACAGCCTAATCTAGAAGCAATTGTAAATACATTAATGGAAAAGCTCAAGAAACTGGAAGATGAGATAAATGAGAGACAAGTAACAACTAAAATGAGGAAACAGTACCACCAGCAAAGACAGAAGAGGAGGAAACATCGAGCAATAATTTGTTACAAGTGTGAGCAGCCAGGACATTATGCTAGTGGATGTGCTAATATCCCACCTACAACGTGTGGAGAAGTGTCCTTACCCATGAGTCAGGTATGTAACAGTAATTGTGCCTCACCTGATAATGACATGTGCACAATTGCTATAAATAGTGTATCAAAATATACTGTGTGTGCACGTGTATTCAGTAATGAGGTATCATTCCTGGTAGACACTGGGGCAGCTGTATCGCTTGTATCTAGTGAGGTATGGGAACACATTAAGCCACCCACCGCCCCAAGAATGAACCCAGTTGGCTTGCGCCTGGTTGGTGTTGATGGTGCACCTTTGCAGATTCAAGGATCGGTAACTATTGAGCTAGAAATCTCAGGGAAAACATTTAAACAAGAAATAATTGCTGTTAATACCCTAACATCAGAAGGAATCCTTGGATTGAATTTCTTGGAGGCTAATGATTGTGTCTTAGACCTGGCACGAGGGGAACTTTGTTCTGGTGGGACCCGAATATCTCTGAATGCAAAGCAGCTACCAGAGAATAGCACAAGGCATGTAGAGGTTGTCATACCAGAAACACTGACCATCGCTGCCGCCAGTGAAATTGAGGTTATGGGAACGATGCCCCTGAACTGTGAAGGGACTTGGATGGTGGAGGACAAGCCAGTTAAGAAACAGCTAGTTCTCATAGCAAGAGCCATTGTGGTACCTCAAAATGGGCTTGTACCACTCTGGATAATTAACCTAGACTATAAGCCAACTACCATTTACAAGGGAACCAAAGTGGCAAGTGCAGAGGCTATCAGTAATATAGAGGAGATATTATCAGTAGGCAAAACTAATGATTCTGCTTGTACTGACCAGGAATGGAAGAAAGTGGTGAATGATGTACTCAGCACAATGCCAGATACTTTTTCAGACCACCAGCTCACTCAGTTTAGTGCTCTGCTTTCTTCTTATGCACACATATTTGCTTATAAGTCTGGTGACCTTGGCCGAACGAATCTGTTGAATCATCGGATTGATCGAAACCAATGGAAACCCTATCCGTCAAGCAGTAAGGAGAGTTCCTCTGCCCCAAAGAGATGAAATTAGGAGACTTTTAACCGAAATGCAAGAAAAAAACATCATTGCCCCATCAAAAAGCCCTTGGGCATCCCCTATTGTTCTTGTACCAAAGAAGGACGGTTCTCTTCGCTTTTGTGTAGATTACCGCAAGGTGAATGAAATAACTCACAAGGATGCTTATCCCATACCCAGGATTGATGACACTCTGGATACCCTGGCAGGATCGATGTGCTTTTCCACATTAGACTTGAAGAGTGGGTACTGGCAGGTGGAAGTTGACCCACAGCACAGAGAAAAGACAGCGTTTTGCACACACGAGGGCCTGTTCCAGTTTAATGTTATGCCGTTTGGACTATGCAACACTCCTGCAACTTTCCAATGGCTTATGGATATGGTACTGTCGGGCCTCCAATGGAGTAGTTGCATAGTCTACATTGATGACATAATTGTGGTGGGCAGGAGTTTTGATGAGCACCTTTGCAATTTGAAACAAGTGTTTGAGCGTATAAATAAGGCAGGGCTAAAGTTACATCCAAATAAATGTTGGTTTCTACAACCTAAGGTTCAATTTCTAGGACATGTTGTGTCTACAGAGGGCATTATGCCGGACCCATCCAAGGCTGATCAGGCAAAAGAGTGGCCGGTACCAACATCAGTGAAAGAAACTCAACAGTTTTTAGGACTGGCTAGTTATTATAGACGGTTTATTAAGGGTTTTGCTTCCATAGCCTCACCACTTCATAAACTTACCGAGCGACAGTCACAATCTAGGTTTCAGTGGACAAGCCAATGTCAGGAGGCATTTGATTGTTTAAAGAGCCGTCTGGTGTCATCTCCTGTCCTTGCTTTTCCTGACTGGTCCCAGCCCTTTCTCCTGGATACTGATGCCAGTGATACAGGAATCGGCGCCGTCTTATCACAGGTCCAGAAGGGAAAGGAGTGTGTCATAGCATATGCCAGTAGAAGCCTGACAAAATCAGAACGAAACTATTGTGTAACAAGAAGAGAGCTATTGGCAGTGGTCACATTTTTGCAGCACTTTCGTCCTTACCTCCTTGGAGCACCCTTTACAATAAGAACAGACCATGGTGCACATTCTTGGATACATAAGTTCAAGGAATCAAAGGGTCAGATTGCCCGGTGGGTGCAGAAGTTGCAAGAATATGAGTTCACAATTATTCATCGCCCTGGTATCCGTCACAAGAATGCTGATGCAATGTCACGTATACCATGCAAGCAGTGTGGGATTATCCCAGCAGATGAAGCTCTAGCTCTGGCAGCAGTGACGACTCCAAATGTATCATCACTGGGTGAATATTCCCCCGAGGAATTGCGAGCTACTCAGTTGAATGACCCTGGAATTAGTCTAGTTCTGACTGCTAAAGAATCTAACAATCGTCCTGATACTCAACCAACAAACAGCGCAGGTGACAGTCGACTCTGGCAGCTATGGGAACAACTGACTGTTATTAATGGACTGCTATACAGAATGTTTAAAGAACCAAACAAAGATCAGCACTGGTTCCAGTTAGTAGTTCCCCAAGAACATCGTCCCAGAACTTTGGCAGCATTGCATGAAGGTGTAGCAGGGGGCCACCTAGGACAGGAGAAAACCTTTAGCAGAGTCAAGGAACGTTTTTACTGGCCTGGGTATTGGAGTGATACCTGCAATTGGTGCCAAACCTGTGCCAGTTGTGCAACTAGAAAGTCTACTACTACCCCAAGAAGAGCACCGCTGGGAAACATAGCAGCTAGTCATCCTGGGCAGATAATGGCCATGGACATTGTGGGACCATTTCCAGAGAGTGAGAATAGAAACTCACATATATTAGTTGTCGCAGATTTATTCACTAGGTGGATGGAAGCTTTCCCCATTCCAAATCAAGAAGCTCATACAGTTGCAGATAAATTAGTAGATGGAGTTTTTATGCACTTTGGTGTTCCTAGTCAACTTCACTCAGACCAGGGTCCACAATTTGAGAGTAAGCTGATGTCAGAAGTATGCACCTTGTTAGGCATCCAGAAGAGCAGGACTACACCGTATCATCTGCAATGTGACAGTATGGTGGAGCGATTTAACAGGACATTACTGAGTATGCTAGCCACTCATTGCAAGGCTAACCCCTGGGACTGGGAGAAACATCTGCAAAAAGTGTGCTTTGCATACAACTCTAGCGTTCATGCGTCAACTGATTATTTACCATTCTACTTAATGCATGGTCGTCAACCAGTGTTACCTGTTGATGTTCAGTATGGTATTACACAACCTCACAATTCCACATCACTGACTGAGTATGCAACTAAGCTAGATCAGCGATTGTTATCTGCTTTTGAGCTTGCCAGTAAGACTTCTGGAGTACACCACGAAAAACAAAAACAATATTATGACAAAACAACACATGGTGATTCATATGCTGTAGGTGACTTGGTCTGAGTATTGAATCCAAAGGTGCCAAGAAACAGCAGTAAGAAGCTATTTCATCCTTGGCATGGACCTTTTAGAGTTGTTAAAAAATTATCTGAATGTACATACAGGATACAAAGACAGGAAAGTAGAAGACAAAGACAGGTGGTCCATTTTAACAGACTAAAGCCATGCCGAAAAGATACTAGATTAGACAGTAGTACACGGCAAGCCTCAAGTGATAGTACTGAACCCTCACAAGCAAGGCATAATAATGTACGAGCACCACCAATTGGCACTAATTTAGAAATAGTGGATTACGATGACGATGTTACTTTGGTGGATAACCAACATACTGTAGAGGATGTAGTTCAGAACTCCAGCAATATACAAGACCAACCACCTGCAGAGATGAGACGTTATCCAGTATGAGAACATAGACCCCCAGCAAGACTCCAGGATTATATTAGATCATAAAGATGAGGACATCTTCTTAGTGGAGGGGGATAGTGTAACAGACCTATTAAATTATTTATCTTTGTATTATAAACACCTTTTGTATAAGCTATTTACATAGTTAAGTATTAATTGGTCCTTGTACTTTTGTGTCAGTCTTGTTGTGAATGATATATGAGTGCATGGTAGCTTGAATAGTGCTCGTAACCTGCTTTGTTACACTTGTGGAGAAAGGAGATGGGACACAAAGGAGTAAATCCATGCATTGTAGGTGCTGTAACTGGTGAGAAGGAACATCTTGGGTCAAGGTGACATTGAATGGTAAAGAAATCAAGCCTGTAGTATTCACCCAGGGGCGTAGGGAGGTGTATTTTCTGGCGTTTGAATGAAATGAATTAGACAGAAAATAAGCTCCCACGTTAATATGTCATGGTTGTGTCATGCGTAGCACGTGATGCTTGGTATAAAAGTGTGTGGTGAAATATTATAATTCATTCTAGGCCACAAAAGTGTTACAGGTTAGCTTGTCTTATTTGACTGCGTTCGAGGATGGATGATGACAAATTCGAAAAGCTAATGAATGAAATGCGGGAGATCCAAAAAGCTCAGCGACAGACTGACGATAAGCTCTCGAGCTCCTTACAGGAGCTCAGGAAAGAAGTGAACACGGCGCAGGAAAAGACGGCCAAGGATCTCTCCCAGAAGATAACTAAGTCGGGATATACATTCCAGAAGAAAGGCCATGAACACCAGTTTACGTTCAATTCCGGAATGCAAGAATCCATCTCATCGGCCCGCAGCGAGCTGGAGAAGTTGGCAGCCGACCCATCAGATAAGGATTCCCTGGCCAAGGCGACGCCTGTCTGGATGAAGGTGCGAAGGCCTTGCATAAAAGGCAGAAACACATCATGATAGCCGACAGTTCTGATTGGGGTGCCGTCCGACATTATGAAGCCGATCCTTTAGCCGACGACTCCGATGATGAAAAGAATATTAAAAGGGCGAAGAAGGAGTCAAAGAAGGAATCGGAGATGACTGGAGTTACGTACAGAAAGCGGCGTGGTGGTGGCCATATTAATGGGGGATACAGGAGGAGACGCCAGCAATCCTTCAATATGGACCAACCAGGACCTGGTTACAGGAGGGATGTGTACCAGCCACCACCGCTAATGGCCACGGGGGGGCCCCCATATCAATACAGAGTTCCAGTTGGGCAGTACCAGAGTATGCAGTACCGCAACCAACAGAAGCTAGGACCATGCTATGGCTGTGGAGGATGTGGCCACCTGGTTGCCAGTTGCAAAGCGAAAGACCGCTTGTATCCTCTGTACCAGCCTGTGGTGAGCAGTGCTGCTGATGTGTCTGAGTTTGTAGGTCAAAGTTCTTGTGGTACATGTGTTGATAGTCCAGTTGTTGGGCAAGTTAAGTACAATGAGTGTGTTGATGGCCTGGTTACTGAACCAGCTAAATACAAAGAGTTCATTGATGGTCTGGCTTCCAGGCCAACTAATAACATAAAGTGTGTTAATATCAAAGGGTGTGTTGATAATCTGGCTGCTGGGCCAGCTAAATGCCAAGAGTTGGATGTTGAGCCAATGGTTAGGCCCCTTGTAATTGATGCTAAAAGCGTCCATAAGTCTGAGGGTTTACATGAGATACCTGATGTGCACCAGGTCAATTATCATGGCATGTCTGGCGGTGAAGCATGTCCTGACATAACTCAGAAATTCTGGGAAGCAGAGCCCAGTGGACTACAGCAAATAACCAATGTCCAAGGACGCCTTAAAAAGAATATGGAGTTCTGGGAGAATGTGCTGGATGCCCCTCCCCCAGTTTTAGATTGTATAAGAAATGGGTATCGCCTGCCTCTTAAGTTTATCCCCCCTACACACTTCCAGCATAATCACAAATCTGCCACAAGCCACAGTGATTTTGTATCTGAAGCAATTGAAAATCTGGTTAACAATAGATGTGCAGCACAAGTGGAGGGCAGACCATATATATGTAGCCCTCTTTCAGTTGTGTCAAACTCATCAGGCAAGCTTCGTCTGGTCCTTAATCTAAAATACCTAAACCAGTATTTGCATGTATTGAGTTTCAAGTACGAAGACCTAAGAACAGCCGCCCTGATGTTTGAGCCGGGCGAATATATGTTTAAGTTTGATTTAAAGTCTGGCTATCATCATATTGATATACATCCTGAGTATCAAAAATATTTGAGTTTTCATTGGGAAACCAACGGTGAAACAAACTATTTTGTGTTTAAAGTCCTTCCATTTGGGCTTGCAACTGCATGTTACCTATTTACCAAGTTGATGAGACCTTTGGTAAGGCATTGGCGTGGTAGAGGATTGAAGGCTATTGTGTACCTGGATGATGGAATTGTAGCTGTAAAAAGCAAGGAGAACGCCTTAATAGAAAGTGCCCAAGTTAAGCTGGACCTGGGAAATGCGGGATTCGTTGTAAATAATGAGAAATGTGAATGGGAGCCTAAGTGCAACATGGAATGGCTGGGATTCCTAATCGACTTATCAATGGGTGAATTTTCTGTCCCTGAGGGTAAACTTGATATGCTTAAGTCAAAGTTGCTGGCAGTGAAGGAGGCCCAGTTGGTCCCAGCAAGAAAACTAGCAAGTCTGATAGGCACAATAATTTCAATGTCCTTAACCCTTGGCCCAGTTACCCGCCTAATGACCCGTAGCTTGTATTCTGTGCTTAATGACCGCACTTCATGGTGCCAAAAGTTAGCATTGTCATTGGAAGCTTTGGACGAAGTCCAATTTTGGTTAGATAACATATCTCAATTTAATGGTAGAAACATATGGCCCACACCATCTGCAGTGAGTGTGGTATACTCAGATGCTAGTAGTACTGGCTATGGGGGATATGTAGTGGAGCATGGTAACAAGGTGGCCAACGGTCAGTGGTCACCCAGTGAGGTAGTGCAAAGCTCTACGTGGAGGGAACTGAAAGCTGTTAGAATGGTATTAGAATCATTTCAGTCAAAATTAAAGAATGAGCGTGTGCGTTGGTTCACAGACAACCAGAACGTGGTGAGGATTGTCCAGTATGGAAGTAAAAAGCCATCCTTGTAGGCAGAGGCCTTAGGAATTTTTTCTACATGTGCCAGTAATAACATACTAATTGAGCCAGAGTGGATTCCTAGAGAACAGAATGAATTGGCAGACTACTATAGCCGCATCGTCGATTACAATGACTGGATGTTGAACCACTCTGTTTTTAGCTGGTTGGATTCTTTGTGGGGCCCCCACTCTGTTGATCGTTTTGCTAACCGATCTAATGCCCAACTTGAGCGGTTCAATTCAAGGTATTGGACGCCTGGATCAGAGGCTGTCGATGCCTTTACATGTTCCTGGACGGATGAGAATAATTGGTGGTGTCCCCCTGTTTATTTGATTCCAAGGGTTATTCGGCGTGCCCAAGCTATGCACTGTAAAGGAACCCTAATAGTCCCCCAGTGGATATCTTCCCCCTTTTGGCCACTATTGTTTGTAGATGGTATAAATCCAATAAAATCAGTTGTGGGGATAGCTGAGCTTCCTAATAGTGAAGCCCTCTTTCTGTCAAGCCCTCTTTCTGTCAGGTCCAACAGGTCAAAATCTGTTTAAGGGTTTACCTAATACTCCAGTTTTAGCAGTGAGGCTAGATTTTACAACGTAGCACAGCCACAGATATAATCATCCAAAAAATATATATATATATTATTAATTAATTTTTAAAAAAAAGATTAAAAAATATATAAAATGAAAGCGTGTTGTTTAAGGAGATGTTGCTAGAGTTTTGGCAATTTTTTGCCTTCAGCCAATAGTTGCAGCCTCCAGTGCTTTGAATATGGTGGCAGCCTACAATGCTTAGAGCTTATGTTGAGCAATACAGCCTACAGTGCTATTGATTAGTGCCTACAGTGCTAATATGAACGACAACAGCCTACAGTGCTAATATAAAGAATGCTACAGTCTGCAGGCTAATACAGATAACTTCTGCCTACAGTGCTAATGTGAATGATCATTTGTGCAGCCTACATAGTTCTATCAATAACCAGAGGTATATGTATATATTATGTGTGTTATAGAAGGATGTTCCAAATCGGCAACTGCCGCAGCTTTTTAGTACCCAGTACCCTGGTGTATGACATGATGCGGCTGACCTCAATTGATTGATGATCTAAACTCATCCCACGTGCATGTGACATGTTCTCTTTGTTCTAGGTGATATGCATGGGTATATGGTATCTAGAAACTATATACGGCTGCTTAATATTATAACACACAAGTATTCTACTAGAAGGAAGCTGGAAGCTACTAGATGAGCTAGAAGATTCTGGGCTAAAGGAATTGGCAAAGAAGTTACCTAACACAGTCCTCCATAGTCGTGCTAATAGCACTGTTAAGAAATACTTGGGCGCATTCAGGAGGTGGAAGACATGGGCAACCTCTCATAAGTTGGTGCCTTTGCCAGCTAAACCTCATGAAGTAGCCTTATACCTTCAGCATCTGGGGGAAAAGACCAGGTCAAAGTCAGCAGCTGAAGAAGCCTGTAATGCCCTCTCATGGGCCCATGCAAGTGCAGGATTGGCTTCACCATCTTCTAACCTATTCGTGAAGACTGTGCTGGAAGGGCTTCAGCGGTCATATGCTAAACCAGTAGTGAAGAAGGAACCGCTAACAGTGGATATACTGGAGAGGATCGTTGATGATGCAGAGAAGTCTGGAGCACTGTCTGATCTACGCTTAGCTACTGCCTGCCTTCTGGGATTTGCAGGTTTTCTTCGGTTTGATGAGCTCATAAGGCTGAGACCATGCGAAATTAAGTTTTCTGAAGAAATGCTAGCAATTAAGATTCTAGGGAGTAAGACAGACCAGCTGCGTCAAGGAGATGAGGTTGTCATATCAAGAACTGGAAGCCGGACATGCCCTGTAGCTATGCTCAAGTGTTATATGGCTAGGACAGCCACACCCCATGAGGACCAGCGTTTCCTCTTCAGGCCAATACAAAAAACCAAGCATTGTGAAGAGTTGCGAGGCACAGGAAAGATAAGTTACACTTGTTTGCGAGACCTTTTTCAGAAGAAGCTGTCTAGCCTGGGGTATAATGTCAAGGACTTTGGTCTTCACAGTTTGAGGGCTGGTGGTGCTACAGCAGCGGCCAATGCTAAGGTGCCCGATAGGCTCTTCAAAAGACATGGGCGATGGCGTTCAGAATCAGCAAAGGATGGTTATGTGAAGGATAACATTGAGAGTAGGCTACAAGTCTCTCAAAGTTTGGGACTGTATCTTAATATAGCTATAAACGCCTTCTTTGTGCCCTCTAGAGTCAATAATTATTATAGCCAACCTTCTGTGGTGGCACAATCCAAAGAGTTGTATAGTGGGTGTATGGTGTATGGTATGGTATGTTGTGGGAGGTGTATTTTCTGGCGTTTGAATGAAATGAATTAGACAGAAAATAAGCTCCCACGTTAATACGTCATGGTTGTGTCATGCGTAGCACGTGATGCTTGGTATAAAAGTGTGTTGTGAAATATTATAATTCATTCTAGGCCACAAAAGTGTTACAAGTTGGGCCCACCCACCCTCCCTTCTGGTTTTCCTTGACTCAGATGTTAGATAGCTGATCGTAGGAGAAGGAGACTCATAATTTTGACTTTATACTAGCACACACACTGTGGAGTGGAGCATTTTGGGTTTTTTCCTACATGGCCAAAAAAAAAAAAAAAGAAAGTGAGCCTGTAGGTTTTTTCCCTAAGTTGTTCTGGGCTGGTCAGCTCAAAAATTTTTTTTTTTGTTCAGTTTATTATAATTTTGCTAGCCCCCACTCCACAAAACATACAGATTTTGCAATGTAGCTATATAATTCAAGTTTGATCAGTTTTGTAGTGTCTCTTATTGTATGCTGTGCTAGAGTCAATAATTATTATAGCCAACCTTCTGTGGTGGCACAATCCAAAGAGTTGTATAGTGGGTGTATGGTGTATGGTATGGTATGTTGTGGGAGGGGGGTTTCCAAGGGTTTCAGGAAACCCCCTCTGAAAATGTCAGTGACAGCAGAGAGCATTGAACTCAGCTAAGAACCTAATGGTATTGATTATATACACAATCTACAACAACCTGCAGCTTACCTCCACACCATCTCTGGCTAGCTATAAGGCTGTCTTTCCTAACTCACTCACAACTATTTATTTATTTATTTAGTTATTTATTTATTTATGATTACTGGGCAGTCAGCACAGCTGGTGTGCCCAGGAAAAAAAAAGGGAATCACAGTATTAGGTACAATTATATACTAACTAGTGTGGTGCTGATTGTTTGTAAAGTGTGACTAGCGCATGGTGTGCTCTATTTAGAACAAAACGTGATTTAGTGCGTATAAGCGAAAACCATCAGGCCAGTTAACATTAGATACGATGTTACATAGGAAGCAAAAGTATCATTTGTGAAAGTTGCTATTATGTTGTTTAATTATTTATTGCCGTATAATTATGAGGTGTTAATGCTAGCTAGCCAAATGCTTTAAATAACTCAAGTTTAGACACTTAACACTGACACTTAATGTTATCCAGTTTGGTGGTTATTAGTTCTCTTACATTTCAGCTAGGTTTAACCACGTCAGAGCCATGAACAAAGCCAGTCAGAAACTGAGAGACCAGCTCTCGATCTTTCACAATCTCGTGATGATGCACAACCAGAAAGGTCAACCTCAGTAACAGTCGAGATATCAGTAGTAGATGAGAGGCAAACGAGCAATGAGGGTACTTCAACAAAAAGCACTGCAATTATGCCACCTAAGGATGTAGGAGTGCTGCTTCAATCTGAGTTATCAGATGAGCTCAAATTAGATATGTGAAGCTGAACGATCATTTAGTACCTTGCGTAGAATTAAAACTTTTTAACGCACAACAATGACCCAGGATAGATTAAATGGATTGGCATTGTTGAATATATACAATTCCACACCATACATACCAACTGCAGAAGAAATAAGGACAGAATTTCTAAAGAAAAGGTGTCGTTTAATGGAATCAACTAACTTGTAACATCTTGCACACACTTTTGTTTGATACACAATTTTTTACATGCAGGTCAATACTTGTTGTACATTGTACTTCAATTTAGATGAAAATCAGCCCTTTTTGGTATGCAATATTCGTCAGCATCCGCATCTGAGATCTACTACCAGTGGAAACCCCCTCCCAGAATTTCTGGCTGCGCCCCTGTTCACCATTGCTGAATGTTGAGTTATTCTTGTCTGAAGGTATCATATAGTTAGTTAGTTGGTAAATCAGTCAGTCAGTTGAAAATTCATTTTGAAGTATTAACTTGTTAAAAGCTGGTGTTTCCAGTCAATTTGAAGGCATGTTTTATTCTTGATTCCACATTATTGTGAGGGTAAAATGAGACTGGCATCTGCCATCTGGTTGATATTATTCATGGGAAATACCAAACCTTGGTAGTACTATACAGTACTACTGTACATTTTTGTGGTCAACAGTGATACTAGCTGATGTAGTGCTTTAAAAATTGTCAAGCTATAGTACTTCATTGTCCATTTAATATATTTAGGTACGGGCTGCCTGCAGGGAGGGAAATATGGCCTTTTCCCCTGGGTCTCCACAAAGGTAACTATACAGTTGTACAAATGGTGATTCTGACTTGCATGTATTGCAATTTTAGCAGTGCTAATTAGGCTGTGCTTATATGGCACTGTGGCTGTAATTCTATTAAAGCAATTAACTTAGGTAAGCAAAATAAATACTGGTATCACTTCCTTGGCTTTCATATGGCAGGTTTCAGTGGTCACAGTTGCTGGTTTCTTTTGAATAGCGCTACTTAACCTAATTTATCAGAAAGGATTACAGAATATTTTCTCTCAAACTTGAAGATTTCCACCAGTGTCAGTTGCTGAAGTCTTTAAATCAGCAATGGTAATTAGATCTACAATGCATGTGGACAAGAATGCCATTTGTATCTTGTTTTGATGTTTAGTGAGCATATGATTAGCAAAGAATTACATGGTGACAGTTTCATCAACCCTTTTGCATTATCAAAGAGGCAGAAGAATTCACCTTCCTTCACTGCAAGACACTTCACATCAAAAACCATAATTTGTTCAGTATATATATATGCAATATCTATGTACTTAGTTAGCAATGTATATTGTGCATATCAGTGTATGACACAAACCGTTTCATTAGTATAACAACAAAGAATAATAAGTCTTTTGTGTTATGTACATGTAAGGTTGTACAAATTTGTTCATATGCTGGCCTAACAACCAGACATCATGAAGGTTAAACATATGTATTGACATTATTTTTTTTTTTTTGGATGTAGACGAATTTAGTATTATTGCGATACGACCCTGAAATACCCTATCTCAGCACACTAATTTTTCAATAATTTCATGGGGGGAATGTCCCCAGTCCCCTAGTTGTAGCATATTCACATGATGCCTTACACAATGTACTTCAAATTCTGAAATGACCAACCACATGCATAATAGACCTAGAATCTATAAAGGGCCCCATTTTGACTCCTTGTCCTGAGCCCCATAATTGCAGCCTTGATTGTATTTACTGTGTATTCAGGTACAACATTAAAATATTAATGGATGTGAATGTCTAGACTCTAACAAAGCAAATAAGCTAATGTAAGTTATGATGATGTAATTATTATATTGTGATTTTCTAATAGTCTTTCATAGTGATGTATCTATGGGTGGGTCCAAGCCCTACTATACAACTCTGGTACACTCAAAATTCATATGGTACATAGCTACAAATGAATAGAAGGAAAAATTAAAAATTTTAAAATCCAGTAAAGACCATAGAAATAAAATGCAGTGAAACAAGGGAGGTCACCACACTCATCGCCAGACCTGTAGCTATAGATTAATCCATAGTCACAACACTAAAGTAGGAATTAAATTTATCAAAGTGGATATAGTACCGGCACCGGTTACGAACGTGAACGGCTATTTTACCGGCACGAGTCCATCATTCGCTGGACTATCAAACAAACCAGTTGTGTCTAGGCAAGCTAGAGTTGGTACACATCCAATATGCCCCGAGCATTCGACTTTAGGGCACGCGTCTAGTAGGTTTCCCCGAGCATTCAACTTTTGGGCACGCATCTAGTGGGTTGCCCCGGGCATTCAACTTTAGGGGACGCGAAAAGTAGTTCCTTAGCATTAGGGGTAGGCTAGGGTTCAGCTTTGGTTTCTTCTTCACTCTTGTTATATATAGAAGTCACTTCAGTCGAATGTTTATAAGGTAGAAACTAAAGGAGATAAGTAGCTGCAGCACTGGTGGTATAATCGTTACAAACATTGCTTATGAGTACGGATGCCTGGGTTCGAGCCCTCGCTTAGACAACTTATTTTTTTTGCTTTCTTAGGTTTTTTGTACAAGTTTTTTTTTTAATGCACGTAACATTCTAAGTATTATACTCTCTACTACTGGCAAAATAGCCGGCAAAGCAGTGTAACCGGTGCCGGCTTTATATAACCTGCCTAAATTTATTATTTATTCTAGTATGGTGATGACCTCCCTTGTTTTGCTACTTTTGTTTCTATGGTAGGGTCCACAATGTGAAAAATTAATATTCTCCAATCAACTGTCTAACTATTGTCATGTGTTAGGCTAAGTGTAACTTGAATAACACCAGCATGGCAGCCAAGTTTGTCTGGTAGAAAACGATACAAATATCTTACAATCACGTGATTTTTCGTTGCAGCAGTTCGTAGGGTTCTTCATATGCCACGATATTCACTCTCAACATTGTTCAAGTAGTCTATCATAAACTCAATGTATCGGTGGTTTGGTTTTATTGGTCAGTTTCTGGTGGCAACACGATCTGTACTGTTTTTTGGCGACAAACAAAATGTTTCTTCCTCTGGAACACAGGACAAGCGTGCAGAGCAACAACTGTGCCGTGGGTCATCAATGACCAGTACTAGGTAAAGTATCTGCATGCAGAGTATGGTTATAATTGAAGCTTGTTAGCCATCTGGCTGAGCCATCTATATGCTGAAATTCGGCCAAAACGACGTGCTTTTTGCAAACAAATACCAGAATGGTTGATACATCAGTGAGACAGTCTCCAACAGCAAGGATACAAAGCTTATAAACACCTAACAATACGGTTATCTTGCCCAGTAAACGCATAGAACAATCCAATGCATGAAGTAGGTACTCACGTGATCGAAATTTAAATCACGGAAAATGCAACCATAATCTATTCCAATGATCTTAAAATCACTTGAAATAGAATGACAACCAGTTGTATGCATTAGGTTCAGCATCTCGATTAGCCCAGCAGTCTAAGACTCTCCCTATGATGTCATCACACACCTGCACTGGCCCAGACCACGCCTGAGTGAACAATTAACACAAATATTTAACAAAAGGAGCAAACTGCATGGTTTCTGTTCAGAAATAAGTGATTTCATGGGTATTTCTGTGATTTAAATTTCAATCATGTGAGTACCTATTCATGCATTGCTCTGCTCTCCCTTCCTTGCTGTTTTGGTGGTTTAGAGCTTATAAATCACACGAAGGTTTCTGATTCTCAGATTGATGCATCACTACTGATTTACTACCTCCCTGAAAGATCTGATTATCAAGCAGTCAGTTTGTGCTCGGCCCCCTGATGTTCATTCTGTAAAGGCCCAGGTTCATCTTAATCGGCGAAGAACTTCCAAAGAACTCGCAATGCATGTAAGAGGCCATCTTTCTTCCCAACTTCAAAGGGCGGTTGATTTGAATAGTGAACCCATTGCATCTTCCTGGTTACTGGCCCTGCCATTACAGGAGCAGGGCTTCCATCTTAACAAACAAGAATTCTGGGATGCTGTCTATCTGCGCTATGGATGGAAGTTGCTGAATGTTCCCAGTCACTGTGTCTGTGGGGCTTCTTTTACTATAGACCATGCTATGGTCTGTCAACATGGGGGCTTAACGTTTGTGTGACACAATGACTTGCATGACATCACAGCAGGTTTATCAAGGGTGTGTTCAGATGTTGCTATTGAGCCTCCCTTACAGCCCCTCAGTGGTGAAGTAATCACTCCCAAGTCTGCCAACTGACAGGATGATGCCAGGGCGGATATTCATGCACGTGGTTTCTGGGGACGGAGACAAAGTGCCTTTCTTGATGTAAGGGTGTTCCACCCTAATGCACCAAGTTACCGTAACTCCAGTATACCATCTATCGTCGTCTGGCCAACATGCTTTCTTACCACAGCTCAGCATCTTATAGTGGCACTCTGGCATGGATTCACTGCACATCGTCCTTTTCATTGCTTCGTTCTGCTACAATGTGCATCCAGGGAACACGATCCATCCTTCATCGTTCCAACAATGCTTCCCTGGAGATGGGCCATGTTGCTGGCCCTAGGGACTTTTAGCTGTCCCTTTTCAGTTGTCTGGCACACTTGCTCCTTGGTGCTGGGGGTGGTAGGCAAGGGCAGTACATCTAGCTCAGGAAAAAAAATTTTTCATGCATTGGATTACTCTATGCATTTACTGGGTGAGATAGCCGTATTGTTAGGTGTTTACAACCTTCGTATCCTTGTTGTTGGAGACTGTCTTACTGATGTATCAACCATTCTGATATTTGTTTTGCAAAAATCGCATCATTTTGGCTGAATTTCAGCATATAGATGGCTCAGCCAGATGGCTAACAAGATTCAATTATAACCATACTCCCCATGCAGGTACTTTACCTAGTACTGGTCATAGATGACCCATGGTGCAGTTCCTGCTCTGCTTGTCCTGTACTCCAGAGGAAGAAACATTTTATTTGTCACCAAAAAGCTGCACAGTTCGTGCTACCACCAGAAACTAACGAATAAAATCAAACCACTGCCTTGAGATAATGATAGACTACTTGAACAATGTTGAGAGTGAATATCGTGGCATACGAAGGACCCTACGAACCGCTGCAATGAAAAATCATGTGACTTTAAGACATTTGTATCGTTTTCTACCAGAAGAAAGCATTAAACTTGGCTGCCACGCTGGTGTTATTCAAGTTACACTTAGCCTAACACATGAGAATAGTTAGGTAGTTGATTGGAGGATATTGATTTTTCGTGTTGCGGACCCTATCTATGGTCGTACTCAAATTTATTATTCTACTCTTGTTTGTTAACTTTTGTAAAACATAATTATGACTAGTGAGCCTGTATCAAAAGGCACCACATGCACATATTATAATAATTTCCTTCACAAAGTGCACCCCAATTATCAATTACTGGCAGGAATACTGTCTTCAGCTATGTTCTGTTCCCTACACAATGTTATGTCTAGTACACAATGTTATGTACAAAGAACATTATGAGAAGTACCTTTGAAATTAGGCTTGAGTACATTATGCTTTTAAAATTACCTATTATTCTTTCTGGCAACTCTTTCTTATTTACCTGTTATTCCCAAAATTATTCCCAAATATTCCTGGAGTAATTCCTGAAATTGTAAAAGTCAAATGGATATTCTTCTGCAGCTGAAAATATAACCACTTGCAAGTATAAAAACCATACCCAAAGATTGAGATACTCTAATAGAGCAGTCACAGTATCTCGATCTTTTTGCCCGATTTTGTGCTAACAATGATTGTGGATGTTCCTTTACAAATTTTTCTGTAATATGACATGAAAAATGTGTGAATTCTATTTAATTATTCTGGAAGATCACCCTATTATTCCAGAATTATTCCTGATTCTTTTTACCACTGATTATTCCAAAAATTATTCCGGCATAATGTACGCATGCCTATCTGCAAATAGTCCATGCAATTCAACTGTAGGTATGAAAATTATAGGCACTTTCTGTTTCATAATGTGATAGGTCAGCATGCAATAGAAGCCGCAAATTGATACCTTTATATGTAGTGGAGTGAAGAGGTGGTACACAAAGGAGGACAAACTTAAGGTATAATTCCATGATGCATGCATTGTAGTTACAGCAGTTGGTGAAAAAGTATGTCTCAAGCTGAAGCGATGTCAAATAGTGCAGAAACTATTACCGTAATTTGCTTACTTTTTGTGCAAACTGAAAAAAATTTGTGACAAAAAATTATCATCTAAAAATATTTTCGTATGATTTACATGGATGACTGCTCTATTAGAGCGGTTTGATCTTATGTAAAAGTTTTCTTGTTAGAAATTTTCGCACAAGTTTTGCATACAAAAATTATTTTACAGCAAAAATAACAAAACAAATTATGGTAGTAATTATTGAGTTATGTTTGTTGAAGGAACCAGTCAGTTAGATAGTCAGTCATCAGTCATTAAATTCTGTTAGTTTAACTTCTGTAAGAACTTGTCGAAGGCATTTTGGGCTACTTTGAAGCATGTGTAGGCTTGTTTATACCTAGCCAATGCTACTATGTATAATGATAGAAAGGTGAGGCTGGATTTTGGTTATAACATTTTTGCCAAAAAAGCTAAACCTTTGTATATAGTTATACATACTTTAATAAAAAGTATGATTACTGATCATTTAAAAAGTTATACCTATAGTTGACAAAAATTGCATTAGCAGTAAATATTTATACATGACATGTAGCTCATTTTAAACTAAACATCATAACTACAAACTTCTAATCTTTAGGTCAATTTAGGAGCTAAGTATACAAAAACAAAGTAATAACAGGTATTTTCCAAGCTAGTATTCTATTATCTTAATAATAGTGAAATTTCTCTAATGTGGACATTTTGGAACCCAGAATTTTTGGCCCCTTAGAGGTTTTCCTCTTTCAGAGGTTAAAAATGTATTAACCAGTCCTGTTGGGACCAAACTTTTCATCCTTGTGTCATTAATTCTGGGAGTTTGTTAACAGAGGTTCCACTGTAGTAAGTAATGCTAAGGACAATGATAACTGTAAATGGCTAACATGAACCATTGTAATAGTTCACAACATACCTCAAGGGCATAGGTGGGGGGGTGGATGGATGGTTCAGATGAACCCCCCTTTCAGAGGCAGAATTTTTTAAAATTAAAAATCATACCAAATCTTACAGCCTTGGAGCTCTCCAGCAGCTACTTGCCCACTGGCGCTCCTCTGTACTACTCTTGAGGGTCACATCACATTAATGCAAATCATATCTATTGCATCATGTGATCGATTGCGTACGTGATGCATGGTTGAAATGGTGCAAGTGAAATGGCGAAGGACTGTTCAATGGCATGATACAAGGCAGGAGCTACTAAACTTGAGTGGTCATGTTATACATGTGTCAGGTTAGCACAAACTGTAAATTGTTGATATATATTTTGCCTGATGGATAGTTTGTTCATGTTACATGTTGTGGGCACGTGATGTCTCAAACATATTGGAGTACAAACCAAGTCTGAAGTTATTGACCATCAACAGGAGGACCGGCTGAGAATAATGTACAGCTGGAAAGAAGTATTGCCAACTAAGGGACTCGAGTGTGGAGGGTTTCCGTGTGCTAGGAAATTGAAGTTGGCAGTCAGTATGCTGTCTGAAGTGAAAATTAGTTAGTTTTAGAATAGGTTTATAATTTCTCTATAACCTGCATAAACAGCAGTGTGTAGGTTTTAGCTATAGTTAGATGCACAAACAGCACCTTTTAATGTTACTCCCCATAGGCGGTGGAGACAGGGGGGCCAGGGGGGCCATGCCCCCCCGACTTTTTGGGACACTGTTTGCAAGAAAAGATCGAGATACTCTAATAGAACAGTCAGGATCTGGATACTCTAATAGAGCAGTCACAGTATTCAGAGAAGCAGTGTAGCAAATTCCTTAGCTATGTATGTGTAGTTATAAATAAGGAGATGTAATTGGTGGAGAGCAGCTATTGTCAGCAGGCTGTGACCTTTTTTTTTTTTTTTTTTTTTTTGGTCTTCAACTTACAGCTGGCCTGGCCCCCTCACTCTTTGGCCTGCTCCACCGCCCCTGTTACTCCCTAAGGGCACATTTTGTGTACGCATCATTTTTGTTCAAACATGCATGGTCTAGGGGAAGCACCCAGGCCTTCCCCTTAAGACATTAAATCCGAACCCCTTCAAAAAATCATGGCTACATCCTTGTACCTACCAATTACATATGATGTATGCATAAGCAATTTTAACCTTATAATTTGGGTCACACAATGAAACAACTGTACCATACTATGGTGTTAATCTTATGTTTGATTTGGTTACTATGGAGTTCAAAATACTAAACAATAATACCATACCTGTTTCACTGCCCATACAAAAGTCTCAATAGTAGCAGTGAAATGTATCCTGTATTTCACTGGTAGCACTGCAACAATCGTGGTATTTATCCCAAATTTCACTGCTACCCACCCATGCTATTACTAGTACTAATATTGGAAGTGTCTCTGATTAGAGACATACCACATTCCCTCCAAGTAAGACAAAAATGCTTTATAAGATGGTTTACCACTCTCAGGTATTTGATATTATCTTCAACCATAAAAAAATTTCTTTATAGCTTAAAACGTTTGCTCATGTGAGTTGTAGAAACTGATGGACATGCAGACATACATGCACACATCAAACACAATTTTCTTATACTAGCTTTGGGAAAACAGACACGTGCCTACAGCTTGCTATATATAGGGAATGCTATTTCAGTATTTATAACTATACTCAAGTACACAAACTGCTGTAATGACAATGTGTATAGATAAACTGCATTAGTACACTTATTACTTCTTTACTTACCAGGGATATAGGTCAGATTTGTCAGTGGTGATTTGATATTCAAAGCTGGATTATCACTGATGGAGAGTATACAAAAATACAGACCTGCATAGCCCTCACTGAATCGGTCAATGATTAGTTTTGACTCAACTTGACCAGTCTTTTCTCTATAGAGTGAGGTGACTTCATAATGATACAAGAAAGACCAATAATCATCAATCCTAACTGGTTTACTACAGTCTAATGATTCATTGTAGTAACGATACCATACTAATTTTCCATGTGAGCTGGCATAACCAGCACACTGTAATATAATTCTTTCTCTTACACCACTAAAAAGTTGCTTCTGAGTGTAATATATTAGTGAAACAAAACCATCTAGACAAACAAGAGTTTCTTTTATTTACATACACTCAGACTGGAGCCATACAGCTATAAATTCAGTGTAGGCCACTCCAAATGAGAATGTATAGTTTCCCATTCTGCACCTGTGGACACCTGCATTATTGTCATTATTTTTCTATTAATTAACAAAAGTCCAAACCCATGTGGCATCTCCTGTGTAGCTATATAATATATGGAAGCTTTCGTTTTGCATTGTTAAAGCATGCACAGAATAAACTAGAATAGTTATAGCTATAGGTTTGGCTTACAAGGAGGCCTTTAATCCTCTTTTTAAGATTGTCAAGTAGAGCAGTTACATGTTTTTGCACAAATATTATTATTATGTATGTTTTTTTGTATGTAACCAGCTATTTTAAAGCTAACTACTATCGCACACACAGGGACTCACATTGAAAGCATCCATAGGCGGGCAGTTCCAATTGGAGCGGCCTTAAGTTACCGTAGCTACTCACTTTCTGTGGTTCTGTTGATAGGTCCGACCTGTTGGATCACTCCTACTGTGATATTGTCAGGCGGCAAACATTTACTATCTTGGGACAGCACAGACCTGTAACACAATACTGACAATATTGCTGCTAGCACTAATTTCATGTCGTATATCTAGCTATAGCCACTGAGCTCCGTATAGCCACGTCTTGAGGACGTCTTCGATAAGTTAACTGTTGCATGAATACACACAAAATCAACCACTAACACTATTTAATAGCTAGCTAATTTGTAGTGGCTTTCGGGGTGTATATAATTTACTTGGCTTCGATACAATGGCGGATCCAGGATGGGCAACTGAATGCCCCCCCCCCCCCCCCCCCCCCCACCTTGTGGAGGAGCCAGCCATGCTTCTGATTAAATAGCTACTAAACTTTATGTCAGGCAAAGATTAGTTGATCAACTCATGAACATTTTACTACAAATTCACCTGAAACCAAAGTGAACGAAAGTCAAAGTAACTGTAAAATTGTCACCCAGCAGCACCTTCGTCCGTACCAAGCGCCTCTAAAATAAAAATAATTATCATGTTGCTGTTTAAGACATTCAGAGCCTTTTAAACAGCTTTTAAGACTTCACAACCATCTGAAAACAAAATGGCAAAATCAATAGTGAGACACTACTAAGAGGTGATTATTTGCTGCTTCAAAAATGCAGCACTGAACTAGAGAATCTGGCTCTTCCCTACAACCTACCCTGTTTGTGCCCCTCCCTTTGCCAGCTCCTGGATCTGCCCCTGCGATGCCCGCGGCTTGGCTTCAATGGCTTAACTTTATCACATTTACTTGATTCATCAGCTTTGGTAATCAGGTAACTGCAGCTGTCCGTCCTAGTCAGAAAAGTTTAGTTCTATTGCTGCAATTAAGGATGTGATAAATTTTACCCGGCAAGTATCCCTATTTTCCAAAGGAAGTGCTAGAAATCTTTTGTTCAAGATGGCCAGTGCCTCAATTTCTGCTTCACAGAGAATATTTTATGGTAGGAACTCTAAAGAATGGACGATCAACCCGGACTGTTTTTAATCTGTATATAATTTAAGCTGTAACTTTAGTTTTGTACCTAAATTTATATATTTTTTTCCTTGCCATGCCCACTGCTGTCCACTGTTAGTCAGACATGTGGTCGCATGTTGTCCGAGGACACATAATATATAATTTGTTTGTAAACATGCATGTTTTCTCATCAATTATTAATGATGGTTCTCTCTCATTAGAATAGCTAAGTACATAATTTGTTTATGGATGTACAGGCATAAGCCTTTATCCTTAAAATACAAATACAAAAATACAAACACACGCATACAGCCGGTAGCACAAGACATGATTAATACAAAAACACATATGAAACAATTTAGTACGAAAAATTGACAGACTGCTTTATTTAGTGAGGTGGATTAACTGAAAAATACATATTATAGTCTGCACATTTACTGGTTTACAGTGCAGTTGTGAGCTCTGACAGTGAATTTTCAGGTATTCAATGCTTTCTTTGTACTACGTATGTCCAACAAAGCTGGAAACATAACAGCCTGAATTTTAATATGCATAGCTGGGCAATGGATGATGCTACAGTGTTTGTAAATTCACATTAGTCTTTAAGATTGGACCTTCAAGTATCATGTTTGCTAAGGCTAGCACAGGGCTGGCCCATAACCAGGATTCTTAGCAGGACCCTTTTCTGTTTGGTGTACAGTGTATGTTTCTGAAACACATTTTGCATGGGAAGCATGCAAAAGCTAGGGAGTGTGGGGACATTCTCTCTAAAATAATTTTTGCATAATTCAGCAATTTTTGTTGAATTGTTTTAATTAAATGTGACTGGGCCTGCAAAAATAGGGCATGTGGGCACATGATTTTTGCCTACTTTTTCAAACTTCCTTGACCCATAACTTTTCATACCATTATGCTACAGCAATGAAAGTTTCAGTCCTTAGTAAGCATTTATTTGGTTTTATGATGCAAGTTACAGAATGCAAATATTCTGTTTCTACACTGAAATATAACCTATAGTGTGACGGGGTATAGTTTGTGCCCACATGCCCTGTTTTCACAAGTCCGGTCACAAATAGTGTCGGAAATAACTGACTGTTACATATATTGAATATTTGATTGCTTTATTATAGTACCTTGATCTTGAGTGTAATGTACTAGTAAATTTTAACAGAGGGCAGTTAGTCTGAGGTACGTCACCAAATCCCCTCTAAATATTGGCCTGTAGCAGTAAGGGGTAAGAAGATCAACCCACTGGAAACCTCTGAAAAAGGTTTACCTTGTGCAAGGTTGATGGTATAATTGTCACTATCCAACTCACAGGCATTGGTGTGGGCCTTTGCCAGGGCCGATGTTTTCCTCAAATGCCATTCAAATGTTTCTCCTTTCTTCTGAACTCTTACATCAGTGATTGGATCTGAAGACACTATATAATAGCTACTGTGGCAGTGAATTACGTTAGGTACCTATTAATAAAATTTACTTGGTCAGAACTGTTTCCTTGCATAGATTATGTTTGCCAGATATACCTGTTTTGTATCAAATGTAGCTAGTTACCAGCCAAAACAATGATGTCATCCATCATGCACGTGCACCAAAAATTGATCATAACTGGCCATATATTTTGGAAAGCTATATCTTTTTTTTTGGGACTGGAGTTTCCAATGGGCTGTCACTCCTGTCAGAAAAAATCTGTTTCAAGCATGATATATGAAGGAAGGTCCCAATCTAAAACACCCACGTTAAGACACAAACCCTGCAGCATTTTCCATTGCCCAGCTGTTCAAATTCAGGTTGTGACACCGATTCCAGGTTGTTGGGTGTGGTCAGCATGGAATACCTGAAATGCACTGCCAGAGCTCACAACTGCACTGTTACTATTGTATCATACACCAAATGATCCAATAGAACATGATACACACATTATTCAGATATTTGTCATAACAGGACTAGTAAATCCATGTAAAAACAGCCAAACTGTATAAAAGAGTGCAACCTTCCCAAACTGTATAAAAGAGTGCAACCTTCCCAAACTGTATAAAAGAGTGCGGCCTTCAAAAAGCCTGGGTACAAAAGTGAAATCAAAGGTGGCAGCCATGAAATAGCTGCAATGATGTCAATGACAATATCACTGTAAAGTGCTAATAATAATAAGTTTTATTAATGCACAAATTAAAATTTATTGTCATCAACATCATTGCAGCCATTTCATGGTTGCTACCTTTGATTTCACAACTTTTTCAACCAGGCTTTTTGAAGGCCGCACCCTTTTTATGCAGGTTGGCTCTATAACAACAGAGAGAGCTAGTTGTCAGGGAGGTCATGTATGGGGCAGTCAGTGTTAGAGGGATTTGTATGGCAGTGAAACAGGTATATATGATATTAGTATATAAACTACAGAATCAGCTACACAGCAACAGAGCGAAGAACTCTGACTAGCTAAATAGCTAGCTAGCTACATGCTCACAAATACAGTACACATAAAACTCTAGGTAGTAGTAGAGGACCATGCAGACTAAATTTTGTGGTGCTTAATTTAGGAGAGCCTTGAGCAATGTTGTATTTTTCACGGATTTGCAAACACTCCCAAAAATTAACGGATAGGCCTGTGTCAAATATGCCAGCATAATAAAAAGCATAATAGACTGGGGATTGAGCTATGCTAGCATATTAGGTGGGTATTTCAAAATATGAAGCTTAATTCCATGACAATAGATTGATACTGCAGTCAGTGAAAACTGAAAACTGCAATAGAGCACTCAAACGCATTGCATATTTACTTCTCTTAGATTGATACTCTTTAATAGAAGTCACTTTGAAGTAAAATACTCTAATAGAGCATTCACTGATTAAAATGTTCCAAGATATCAAAATGTTGCTAACTTAGGAGCATAATGCAAGTGTAATGGGAACAGCATAATAGGTGAAAATTTTGGGAAATTCCTGGGCAAAACTTTGAGCATATTTGACTCAGGCTTAGCTATTAAACAATTTAATTTGATTTGATTTTTTGTTTAAACTCATGCATTTGGCATAGCTGTTCTTCCATGCCAAAGTACATAAAGCATACGAGACAAAGTACAAAAACAAAGAACACACACACACACAGAAAATTAAATAAATACAAAACAGCAATGAGTAAATATACACATATTAACTTAGTAATCAGGTAGCAAGACTTATAATTAATGAGATCTAAATATTTCAAGGATAAGATTTTTGCTGTTAACCCCAAGACCATGAAATCAGCGAAAATTTTCTGCTTCAAAATATTTACTATGATTATGGTATCTTAACTGTTTTAGGTAAAGGAACAACACGAGAACTATACCTTGCAAAATATCTGAAAATGACCACACCTATTTAATTACAAGTACTCATTTAAGTATGACATGACCCTCCCACTTTAATTGGTCAGCTACTGTTTAACAAATACTCTAATAGAGCAGTCTACCAGTTTATTCATACAGTCAAAACAACTGCAAAAACATCACACATTGCTGCTATTTTAGTGATCACTTGTGATCACATGATCCTTAAATAGCATTTTATAAATGTTCTTTCACCATCATTTAAAAAAAATTGAATTGTGTGTAACTATATTATATTGTCTTTCATTTAACAGTTATATGCCCTGCACCACAAATTTGCATGCAAATATAAAATTTTGTCAAATTTTGTTTGTTTTTAGCTTAAACCTCCTGATACATGGTTCAGGTGTATTTACTGATCCCTTCATAGTGTGACTTTTCTTGTTCAGTAAAAAGCAATTAAAGGTTTATACTCTTGATAAAAGAACCCTGACAACTCAAAGACAACTCAAGCATCAATCTTCTGTTTCTTTGGCTGGCTAGTGAAATAAGATTACCTTTTTCACCACTATATGCCATTCACTGACAAAATTTTATATTTGTATATATACCACTTTGACACCTCAGATCAAAGGAAACCGCAGGGTTATATTTCACATATTGCCCTGACCACAGGGCAATATCTGTGGTTAGGGCAATATCATGATATAGCCCTGACCACTTTGATGCTGAGGCAGTTTCAAAGGATCAGTTCTCTATATTTATATAAAGCTGCTTAAAATTTTACATTGTGGGTTTGAATAGAGCTGTTTAAAGTTTTGCATTGGTGTGTTTGAGTTTAACATGTTGCTTTAGTTAGGGGCATTGTTGTGAAGCAAAAAGAATTGAGTCAGCATTGCATAGTTCAGTCACTAAATAATTGTCTTAGCAATGTGGGGATTATTTATCTACACAGTACATTTCAACTGCATGAAAAGATGCCTCAAACATTCACAACCTATATGTCTAAGTGTTTATTTTAGCACCTTAGGTTACTTTATTCATCCACAACATCGTTATTTGGTTTAAAATGGTATCACTACAACCAGTGAAACCCACAATCATTTCTTTTTTGTAATGTGGTGAATGCAGGCTTGTCTTCCTTCACCTATTAGGTGAGTATGCCAAAGTGGTATATATTACTTATACCATGGCCATTCAGGATTTTCCTGATATATATGCCAGCACCCTCGGGCCTGTGGCCCTCGGGCTTGGGCATTTAAATAATATAATTTGGTGTTGCAGAGCATACAACAATTAAATGAAAGGCAAATATAGCTACACACTTTGTACAGAATTTGAATCTGTGAAAAAGTGATGGCAGATGTATATTATGCATGTTGTAGGATCATGTGATCACTAAAACAGCGACAATGTCCTAGCTCATTTAATATCACCTAAACCATTACATGCCATTACAGATGTTTTGAAGTACTCAAAACATACAGATTGGTCATGTTCATTGGTAGTGAAAATTGAGGGTTAAGGCCTTCCCGCCTTTATTGAACAATGTTGTAACAAATATTCTTACAGAGCAGCCAACTATATAGTTTATTTGTACAGTGAAATTATTTTATATCTCATAAAATTGTAATAGTGAAAACAATAGTCTAATTATGACCATGGACATATAATTATTAGGAATGTAAAATAGTATTTTTTATCACAGTCTTATTATAGGCCTGTAACAGTGTTCAGTGGTCTATAGTTCAATTTCTCTTCACCTCATACTATTATAATTATTATTACTATTGTTGTATATATTATTTTTAATTATTTATCTTTCAATATTCTGTATATTATACCTATAAACCAACTAGAATCTATCCAGCATTGTGGTACTCGTTTTGTTATGTCAGATTATCGCTGCACCAGTAGTGTTACCGTACATCCATGTTGTCAACATTGCAGTGGTCCAGGACTGAGACACAACTCAAGGAAGCTTGTTTGATTATGTTTTATAGAATTATTCATGAAATTGTTAATATTTCTCTACCTGTTTACATTAGTCAGCCATCAAGACCTTCAAGGGGAAACCATCTTAAATACACACCAGGTGCGGATCCATACTTATAGAAAGGGGCCGGGAGTCAAAAATGAACTGAGGCACTACATTGTCTCTGGTTTGATAAGGTCACAGCCAGCTGACAATAGCTGCCCACCTCACCAACCACACATTTATAGCTGATAAAGTACATAAAAATCCTTAAATAGCTCACTACACACTGTTCTACTACTGTGACTGCTTTATTAGAGTATCTCGATCTTGGTATCCTAAAAAGTTTTGGAGGGGGGGTCAAGAGCCCCCTTTGACCCCCCCCCCCCCCCCCTGTATCCGCCCCTGATATACACAGCTAGCAGTCTATGTAAATCCTTACAAATTTAGCTTCTACCCTTCCACAATCAAGCTCTGAAACGATTTACCTTTGCATATTGTTGATTGCAACTCATTAGATGATTTTAAGGACAAGATTAGAATGTCCTTTATTTGATAATGATTTTATTTCTCTACCCTCAATTGTAATTATACTCATTAATATGAGGTCATACAATTATGACTATATTATTATTATTATTATTATTCTGGCTGCTTTTTGTTGTGTGTTTTGTGTGCATATTGGTGTGCTTTTATACCTAATAAGCTTATTATAAACTAGTACAAAGTTATTATATAGAAAGGACAGTGCCACGGTCTGAGACATTCTACAAAGAGAGTATTATGTGGTTGTGGATAGAATCTGAACAATGTATTCCTTTAGGATATGTACGTAGCAAACCTTCATGTTACAACCATATATTTTGAAGAGTGCTTCTTCTAGAAGAAACTATCTGAGTACCTCTCTATAGTACGTGCAAGTTGAACTGGATCCTGAAAATCAGCTAAAAATGGAAAGTGAATTTTTCTCAAGAGAATTAACATTGCAACCAACCAGTAAGTGTCAACAACAGACATGTGCGCATAGTTTGGCTCCATTACAAGTTCAGGGGAGAGTAATAATGAATACTACACTTTATGGCTTCCCATAGGAAATGTATGGTGGAAATTTTGACTGACTGTAAGCATTGTGTTAGGTATTTGAACAACAGGATTTTAAAATGTTTTTAGCGGGTCAAGCATGCGCAGTGCTACAAAACCAAATTCAAGGTCATGTACATTGTATCCATGAGTATTAATGTTTTTGAGGGCCCATCTCTCACTATTAATATCTACAAGTACACAGATAAATTTGGAATTTTCAACTAGAGTAGGGACCATAGCACATCAATAAAAAGTACTGAAACAAGCTGGAGTAGTGCGCAATATTAAATCACAGTAAAACAATAAGAAGTGTTATATCCCTACTGTGCTCAAGATACCATAATGGAAAAGTACAGTAGGGATATAACACTTCTTATTGTTTTACTATGATTTAATATCGTGCACTACTCCAGCTTGTTTCAGCACTTTTTATCAATGTGCTATGGTCCCTACTCTAGTTGAAAATTCCAAATTTTTCTGTGTACTTGTTTGTTAACTTTTTTGAAAATATTATTATGACTGGTGAACCCACGCATACCGCATCTGAAATGATGCCGCGCACCCCAGCTATATCAATTATCGCCTGAAAAGTGAAGCATCCATTACGATTCGTTGTCAACTATGTTCAACCCGTTACACAACAGTACGAATCAAGAACTGTTCGAAAAGCACTTCTGTAATCAAAACAGCCACTATTAAAAATACGGACAATTTCTGTTATGAAGGGAAGCCATCACATGCTATCGCCAAATTGACACTTTTTGCTGTCAACAAAGATGAATGGGACACAAAGGAAGACACTGGTAAGTCCATGAAGAATGCATTGTACGTACTGCGATATGCCAAAAGGCACCTCTCAGGCCAAAGCAACGTTGGACAGTAAAAATAATTAAGCCCGTAGCCTTAGCCACTATCGAGTTACGCTTGTCTGAAGGCATCAGTCAGTCAGTTGCTCAGTCAGTCAGTAGAAAATTCCATTAAATAAATTATTTTTAAAACTCCGTAGCAACTTGTTGAAAGCGTTTTGAGTTGATCTGAAAGCTTGTTTGGGCATAGTTTTATCTATTGTAAACAATACTGCCTCATCATCATCTGGGAAAATTGAGGCTGTTTTTTGGGTGATGTTATTTCGTGGGCCACACCTACTCCTTTGTGGTCCCTACTATACACTACTATCGTAGTGTATGATTATAGCTAATTATATACTTTAGAATTCAATACAAGGAAGCATTGGTGTATACATAATAGTCAGTGTATTAACAATGACTTTTCTTAGTTGATTTTATCTATAACTACAACACAGGCAGCACAGTCAAAACAACTGCAAAACATCACCCACATGTAATTTAAAAGGTGTGGTTATTTTCAGATATATTGTAGATGATTGATGTTTTGGCACAATTCCCATGTTGTCCTTGGGATCAAATTACCCAAAACAGTTTAAGTGCATGCATGCAAAACTTGGTCAGGTCCAACACTACATTAACTATTGATTAATACAGCTAGCTAAATGAATGCATTGCTTCAAATCTTGCATAATCGAGCTGAAACTCCTGAAAGTGATTTTAAATCCAATAGTTGTCAGTGATCATTAGCTGCAACTTTAATTTTCATTACTTGCCCTACTTGAGTTTAAATTTTTCCTTGTATATATACAGTACCTGTTTATTTTGCTGTAACATGCTTTTGATTGGTGAACCTGTACATAGTATTACCACATCAAAGGAAAGAATGGTGTTACATCATGATAAAACAATATTTGCATCTGAACATGCATCCCAACTATTATTTATTGAAAGCAAAGTGACCTTTCCTCTTCATTTCCAGCTATATGCTCTGCAAAGTACTATAACTGAAGAACAGTATGACAAGGTCTCTGCAATCAATCTACAAGCTACAGAAATTACTATTTTAGTCAGTACAAGGAAGCCATTGGACACTACCCGAGAATCAACACCTTTGTGGTAGTGTGGAAAATATGGGTCACAAAGGAGGAGAATGGTAAGTCCATGACTCATCTACTGTAGCTGCTGTGGTTGGCATAAAGGCATGTCTTGGGCTGAAGCAATGCTGAAGAGTAAGATGTAGTGTTAATCAACCATGGTTGAGTTACACTTGGCTGAAGACATTAGTTAGTCAGTTTGTTCAGCAGAAGAAATAAATTCTTAGGATTCTATAGCTGGTGTTTGTGGTCACACTGAATGCATATGTATTTGTTGGATCTTACACTGCATGAAGAAGGCTGTTTTACCATGTTTTACTGTTAGTAAATCACCATAAAAATCAAGCAGTAAACCAACAGATGGGAACATTTTGGTTACTGATGATTTACGTGCAGTCAACCAACTAGTAAATCAACAGAATGATTTTTATGGTGATTTATAACAATAAAACGTGGTAAAACAGCCTTCTTCAAGCACTGTTACTCTAACTGCTTTTAGACCAACAGTAACACTGTAGCGACTGCACTAGAATTAACAACAGTTAAAAAATGAGGCAATCCACATTGATTATGTAACGAGATGTAACTGATGCAATCAAGTGCCTATTCTATCACTACACCTGCTAAGCAGTTTTGTCTACAATGGTTCACTGTAACAGGCCAAATATTTGAATGCTAGTCAAGGAATAATCATGCTGCGGTTAGGAATTTTAGCTGTATAGCTGCCTTTTGGTGGAAATTGATTGTCTTGGCCACTTTTTTACGGAAAGTATCAGTGCTATGTAAGCTATTGTGACCAAACCATGCATATTCACACTACAAAAGAGTAGATGATAAAGCAGCAACCATTGCCATCAGCTCATCTCAGAGAATATTTTTGTCTGTAATAATGTAAGTTGGACAAATTAATAATTTTACCTCTTGTATTTCCCTTGCCATGCCTGCTTTAGCTTAGGCCTTATGCAGTCGTATGTGACTGAGGTGTTGTAATTGTTTTGTTTCTGTCACTACACCAATATTGATGGTTTCAAAAAAAAATTAATGTAGGAACACAAACACTGTTAAGAATCACTGGTTACCAAAAATAGGGATGATTATTATTTTATGTTTGTTTATAAACTTGCTTCAAGTAATATAATGAAACAGTCTTATAGCATAGCACTGAAGATGAAATGTCATGCATGGTTTTCTTTACACAGCAGGAACATAGGTCCATGCCTCCTTGTTGTTAGCTCTGGTAAAATTTCCCTGAACTCTATGTAGAGAGAAAGATAGTGTTCCAAAAACGTTACTGCTACCTTAAGCAACATGCTCTATGAAAGCAGTCACCTACTCCAATAAAACATCCAGAAAATACTTTGTTCTTTTCCAAAGCATCTTCCCAATTATAGTGGGTCGTTGAAGCCATTTAAGGGACAACCCACTTTACTACATTCAGCTGTTACATCATAATAGGCAATAGTACATATACTTTAGGTATTTGTGTTAGGCAGTCGTAATTTGTGCCAATTAAGAAAACAACAAGAAACAGCTTGTTTTGTTAGAAAGCCACCAAGAAAACATCACCCTATCCTGAAAGTAAGCATTGGCTTTGAAGATTGTGAATGCACACTGGTTTGTAGCCAATAATATGTTCAAGCTATGTTTTACCGAATATGCTGGCAACCTTTATTTGTAACTGTAAGCCTGTTTTTTTTTGTAGGGACAATTTCAGCTGGATTTCAAAGCCATTACAAGATGCTGACTGTGTGTAATGGGGCATTGCATATTGAAGAAAACTTGGCAACTCTACAGACGTAACAGGAAGGCGTCCCAGTGTGTACAGAAGAGGAATAGGAGCTTTTCTTCACTCAGAACAGCATTTATCTATAAAGCTGAAAGCTGCATGCCTATCTGTCTACATTCCTTTAATTATCTTGCTAGCCGATGCATGTATTAAAGTATTTAATTACTGTGTCAAACAAAGCAACATCATCTAATATCATCTAACATCATTTAACATCATCTATTATCATCTAACATCATCTAACATCATCACCATCATCATCATCTAGCAACATCATCTAACATCATTTAATAACATAGTTATGAAGTTATGACTTATGAACTCATGCATATCCCATGCATCAAAGGAAAGAATGGTACCAGGCTTGAAATTAAATTAATTTTGGGCTTGAACATGTACTCCAACAATCAATTAATGAAACCTGCAGTAGCCATTATGCTTCATCTTAATTAAGCTATTAACTCCACCCATTACACAGTGATATAAATGAAGAACAGTATGAGAAGTCACTATGGAAATATTGGTGATATGCGTAATAGCAAGAGTTTATAATGTGTTAGGGACACATTATAAATTCGTGGTAATAGCTACTGACACAGCCATAGGGAAGCTGTATTATGCACTACCACCAATTGATACCTTGCATTGTCAATGGAAAGAACTAAACACAAAGGAGGACAAAGGTAAGCCCATTATTTGCATATTGCATGTACTGCGGTTGCATGGTGAAAAGGCATGTCCTAAGAGGAGTTGAACAGTGAAAAAAATTAGGCCTGTGGCATTATGTACTGTTGAGTTAAGTTAATGGTGTTAATTCATCCACTGCAAGTTTCAAAATTACTTTCCAAGCAAATCCAATGCCTACCAGACTTGCAATTTTATTGAAGTACTCTAATAGAGTAGTCAAATTGTCTAAATAACAGTGACAGACATTCCATCAAAGTCACTGCTAATAGCTACATGGAGTTACTGAAGTAGCTATGTTCAAAGTGTAGTGTCATTTTTGGTTTGAAATTTTTGGATTTTGAATTAATGGCTGACTCCTATATCAAAGTGTTTGAATGTTTGTCTTGATTATAGTATTTTTAAACTGTGGGACTTTAATAATTTAAGTCTGTCTGGTGTTGGATGTGTTTGAAAGCAATTTGACACTTTGCAGTGGATGGCTAAACACAATTTACTGACATGTTGTTAGTCACAAACTAATTAATTTGCCTATTCCAAATATTGCTCCAACCAATGACAGCCTCTTTTGTTTGCTGTGTAACTCACAATTGAAAAGAATTAAAAAACTACAGATATTTAGAAAGTGCATGAGCATAGCCCCTTACAATCTGAAAGAATGCAACTGCTGATTGGGTGCAAGTGTATAGTGAGCTGTCCATGAATGGATACTTTTCGATTATAATTAGCTATGCATTAATCAGACAAATCTTTAAAAGGCTGCTGTGTCAAGACTAAGAACGTGGCAAGTTGATACCTAAGTTTCAATGACCTACACAGAGATGTGCAGCTAGGATGATTGAATATTTAAAAGAAACCATGTCCTATTTTTAGAGCCTGTCTGATCATAGGTAAACTACTCTACATGCACTTTTTATTGTCACAGCAATTGTATCATTACCATTGCTAGCTCTACTGACTACTGTATATTCAAATAAAATGTCCCGGCCTGCATTAACCTGAGTCATACGTAGGTGGGGATTTGGCACAAATAGCTGCACAATTGAATCATATTCCAAGAGAAATTTACTTTTTAAAAAGTCTAAACCTCTACTGGCTGATCCTTAATTCCATGGAATGGGGAGCATTAATATAGGTACATAAGACCCTCATAGCTGCATGGGTATAGTGGGGCAAGCTCTACTTTCTGTACACTCAGCTGCAGGCATCCAAACTTAACGTCAGGTCATGATTCACAGTATCACATGGTGCACACAGGTAGCTTACTTCGATCTTTACTATCCATTGGTTAAATGCTACATTGAATTAGTGCACATTTTGTAACATTTAACATTTAGCTTAGACTAAATGTTACAAACTATGCACTAGTTCAATGTAGTAGACCCCTAACACCAATAGTTCACCACTATACACTTAATAATTCTCTCCTAAAAGAAACTGACCAGCATCTCTATACCTAGGGATCATCCTGAGTAAGACATTGTCATGGTCGTTACACATACATAGCTAAGAAAGTATCTAATACTTTAAACTTTATAAAACATAATCTGAGTGATTGTTTAAGAGAAGTAAAGGCACAAGCAGATCTTACCATGGTAAGACCCCAAATGGAGTTTGCCTCAGTTGTTTGGGACCCCTGCTATAATGTTGATGTGGACAAATTGGAAAAAATCCAGCATAGAGCAGCCAGGTGGGTCATCAGTGATTACAACAGAACTAGCTCCATGACAGAAATGTTAAATCAACTATCTTGGCCCACCCTATGGACACGACGTAAGATATCTAGACTGCAACTGCTCCACAAAATTCTCCGTCAAGACATAGTATCAATTCTCCCATATTATCAATCTGTAGAGAGACAAACAAGACACTATCATCACTTACATTTTATCCTGCCTACACCATCAACAACATCTTATCAACACTCATTTTACTCAAGATCAATCAAAGAATGGAATGAGCTGTCTGTATTTATTATAGAGATGACAAACTCGCCCTCGGACAAACTATGATGAGTTTACAACTAACTTAATATCACACTACAACAATCAGCTGGCACCACACTAGAATATAATACTGCAATTATTTTTTCCTGGGCACACCAGCTGTGCTGAGTCTGCTGACTGCCCAGTAATCATAAATAAAATTAATGCTGGTGTGCGCATCCTATATAGTATTAATATATATTTAGTAATACATATGTTATAAACACCAGTACAACACTGTTTCACACATGTTATCAGTTTTTTTTTTTTTTTTTTTTTTTTTTTGGACTGTTAGATAAAACAGTACATAATAAACATCCTGGGTACATGCACAAGTTGCATGTGCAGTAATTTACGAAGGGGCGCACGCGGTATATATCCCAGAGTTTTTCATTCCTACCAGTTTCATAAGACCTATGCCAGTATGCGAAGCGGGTGCGTGCAGTGACTAGCTTTACCGTACCCATTTATTTTGACCGCAAGGATTAGCTAGCTACCCATCATAGCTACTGGAATGTGATTCAGCCCCGGCGAGCTGAAGATGGCAAAGCGTTTTCGGCATCCGCAACTGGTCCCAGAGAGTGGCAACAGTTCCACGGAAAGTTCAGAGCCTAGGTGGTCTCTACAACCATTCAGAACCAAGTTAAAAGGTAAGTCAGGTACTGTGATGACTTTTGCAGAGTCAGTGGCTATTCCGGTCCATTGAGTCCGAGATTGAGTCCACTGATGATTCTAGACAAGGGGATGACATACAGGCACTCACTGTACAAGGGGGTGTCACGTAGGTACGCGCTGTAGGTAGATCTGCGACCGCGGTCAAAGTCTTGACCGGCCGAAATTTCGCTTTGACCTGTGACTAAGAGCCTTTTTCGACCTTTGATCGGTGACTTAGCGACGATATTTCAGCACTTTTCGATTGTGGGTTAGAAGCTTTTACCCTTGACCGTTGAATTGGCATGATTTTGGTGGTCTTGACTTTTGACTTAGACTTTGACCGCGGTCGCAGATCTACCTACAGTGAGTGCCTGTGTGTCACCCTCTTGCTGTAGGTAGATCTGCGACTGTGGTCAAAGTCTTGATCGGCTGAAATTTTGTTTTGACCTGTAGCTAAGAGCCTTTTTCGATCTTTTACCGGTGACTTAGCGACAATATTTCAGTACTTTTCGATTGTGGGTTGTAAATTTTTACCCTTGACCGTTGACTTAACACGATTTTGTTGGCCTTGACCTTTGGCTTAGACGACTTTGACTGCAGTCACAGATCTACCTACAGTGCCTGTGTGTCACCCCCTTTAAAAGAATAGAAGGACCCTGGCTCTCGCCCCAGCTGGCCCTAATGGTAGCTACTCCCATCCACCACACTTTAACTCTATGTTTAGATGTTCTAATAAAATGTTTTGCCTATACCTACACCTAGCTACAGAGCTAGAAAAACAGAACCTACAGAACAAAGAAGAGAAGAGAAAGGGTGGAGCCTACATCATGAGATGTAGGGAAAGGTGTAACGGCTATGCCGACTTCCATTCAACAGTATTCAAATCTCTAAGTCAAGCGCGGTAAAGTGTAACTGCGTGCTTATTAGATGGTGGCATCGACCTGAGCAAACTTAGGCCAGGCGAACTTGATTACTTGTTTCTCATCCATAAAAAAATAGAATTTCCATGTGGGCAAGAGGTCATTGGTTCATTACTGAACAAAATCAGGAAAAGAAAAGGTTATCTAAAGCCTTTACTAAAGGTACAGTAAGGTAAATGGAGGAGGTGACTTCGTGGCTGGGGTAACTTCTTAAACTTGTAGTTGGCTGTAACTCCTAAACCACTACAAGAAATAACTTAAAGTTGCACCAGGCTAGTTATGCATGTATCATAGTTTCTAGCTACTCTGGTTTTTACGATTGATTAAAGTAGTGTAATGCGATTTTTTAGATTGAAAAATTGTGAATTTCAACTTTGATGAGCCGTAGCAAGGCCATATACTCCTAAACCACTTAACTAATTAGTTTAAGAAGCGGATACACCAGGCTATGGCAATTACCTGTATCAAAGTGGTAGTTTCTAGCTACTCTGGTTTTTTCAACAACACAGTTTGATTGAAGTAGAGCAGCACGCATTGAAACTTGAAAGGCAGTGAGTGAGTGCTACAAGATAGTTGCCGCTTAGTCAAGGACTGATTTGCTTCTCTAGCATGCTTCCTAACAAAGTAAGATCATCTTCTTGAATTACAGCAAGATTGGTGGTGCTGTGGCTTTATGTCAAAGTTAGCTACCCTATCCACATTTTTTTTGACACAGCCAGAACAACAACAGCAATAATGAAATTATAGACAGTGGGGCAAAAAAAAAAAGGATGCGAGCAGGATGATTAACCAGTTTGCTGCTAGCTGCTGCAGCCCAAAACTATTTTGTACACTCAGGAATATTCTCCATGTCGGGTAGGCTTTGCGGCATAGCTCATATAGTAGTGAACATAAGCTAGTCACATACAAACTGGCTATGTAGCTCTTGGCAAATTGTAGAGTATGACACTTGAGTGAATGGGGAGTGATTATCATTTACCATCATACGGTGTGGTAGTACTAAGGTTTGGGTTTTTCTGGCCAACAACAACACCCCAAAACCAGCCTCAGTTTTCATTCATGACTGCTTGACAGTGTTGGTTAGGTACCTAGGCATAGCCAAACCCAAAAATGTCTTCAGACTGACCGCAAACTCTTCCAACAAATTTATAATTTCTATTTAATAGATTTTTGTGCTGACTGACTGTCTGGCTGATGCCTCCAGCTAAACATAACTCAACTATGGTTAAGGCTATGGGCTTGGTTTATACACTGTTCCATATTACTTCATTCTGTGATGTGCCTTTTAATGGCCATCTCACTTTTCAGTATGTAATTGATTGCGTTTAGATGCAAAATTAATTTTATGGAATGCCTGGCACTAGTCTTTTTGTTAATGCAGTATATAGCTACTGGTTTATTAGTCATAATAGGCAAACAAGTATAGAAGAAAAATTAGAAATTTTGAATTGGATTAGGGAATAGGGATCAAAGAAAAAAAGTTGGTGAAACAAGGGAATACAAAAAATAAGGGAATAAGGAAATTAAACAAGGGAATAGAAAGTAGGGAAACAAGGGAGGTTGCCTAAACCTGCAATATACTAGTGGACATTTAATCCCTAATTCAGTCATTAGGAATTTGTTGGATTACTGAGCAAAGAAAGTGGTGAAACAAGGGAGGTTGTCAGATATACTAGTGGATATTTAATCCCTAATTCAGTCATGGTTATAGTAATGGCTATACATAAGGATTAATTGTCTACTAGTATATCTACAGATATCGGCAATCTCTCTTGTTTCTTTTTTCTTTGATCCCTAATCCGCTTAAAATTCCTAATATTTCCTTCTACTTGTTGTATATTGTTACATTAGTACTGCTAGCTTACTAGCTATCACTTTTTGTATTATACTACATACCAGACCAATTGCAATATGTTATAATGCTTAGAAATACACACATTAGCATTTAACTTGCAGTTGTTCTATGATAATGCATCTATGTATGAAAGAACATTAACAATATTAGACACTCGTAATAACTGTTTTGAATTTGAGGATTTAAAAAGCAGAGGTAGTTAATGACATCACTGATGGTTTTTAAATCTTTGAAGATGTCATATTAGCTACAAGTGTCTAAGTGTTTTAGATATTTAGATAATGTCATAAAAGCAGTGAGTGTAGAAAATACCTAGTATAATAAACTTCAAGACTATTTCAGCAAGTCCCTACTCTGAGACATCATGGCAAGCCATGGAGTATGACAACGGTTTGTGCATTCTGTGAATAGTGGCAGTGAATGTGAAGATCCAATGTCATGCAGCATAGCTACAGGATGATATGTATTATGGAAAAGCTACAAAGAAATTGATAGGTTTTTAAAGTGTTATCCAGATACAACAATGGTTTAATACCCTTTGAATAGCTACAGGAAACTTGCAAAAAGGGTTACCTAAGTGTGATTTCTAAGCTGCTCTACAAACCAGTCACTTCACTTGGTATTTAGTGCTGCAATGAATAGCCTATGTTGCTATTTTAAGCCTACTGCAGGAGTTGTTGTAAACAGCAAGATGAACAACATGATCCTAATGGCCCATGGTCTGCAGTTGTACCATCTTCAGCTATACAAGATGCTAATGACACTTATTCCGATTAAGGCTTGCTCTCCATTATCACAATCGTAAACACCTAGTTGAATGTAAACCAAGTCTTTATGTAAGATTAATGCCTGTTCAACAGGTACAGATTGTAAAGCATTGTTCACCTCCCTTTGGAAATATAGCAGCTATTCAAAGATATGTTTAGCAAGAAGAAGGATATTAAAGTTGAAGTTTGCCTTAGCTGAAAAGAGCAAGAGCACCTCTGTTGGGTGAAGGTTTAGATCTGCAGGAGACAATTAAGTTACATCAAGGAGGTTTGTAAAAACAAGAGATTATGCCATTACTAGTGATAAAACAATAAACTATAGGTGTTTACTAGAAGTGCACTGATAAAACTGAATCTTTTGAAAGAAAATTGTGGACCAATTCTGACCAGCATTAGGACAAAATCTTCACATCACAAATCTATTGTGTACAACTTTAGTTAAAGTTGAGCCACCACATTTTAAAGAGCTAAAAGAACAGTTCCTCCAGGATACAAAAGCTGCCATTCATGTACCACCTGCATGATGTTATCTAAATTGAGACCACACTCAGCTTGCATAAATATGGTGCCAGGTTCACAGTGGAGACTAAAGGATCAAAGAGGGTTGAAGCAGCAGGATCGATGATAAGCAACAAAGCACTACAGTGCTTTGTGCTGCACCAAATGGTGAGCTTTTTCTATAATAAAGACATCAGTATGTTTACAAATCTTTTGTGTTTCCTCAAGACTGGAATATGACTTTCACACCTAACCATTGATCCAAGAGCAGAAAATGAAAAAATCTGCAATATGTTGTAGAAAAAGCATAAAACACATTGGGAATCCTACAGTCATTTTTGAAGGCCACACATAACAGATGATGTTTATGAAATATCACAACAGCATATACACCGGTATAGGGTGTGAAAGTTACTCAAAGTTGTATGGTCTGTTGTCAGCCTATCATAAATTAGCCAGTAATTTTATATATCATGACAAAGACATGATAAATTGGTATTCAGATGAGGTCAAGACAGGATGTACACATATGGTAAACAGTGCCCGAGAATGTCCACAATATAATATTCATGGCCTCTCCTACATTACCTTTAGAAGTGTAAGAATGTACCACTCTTTACAACTGAGATGTAGTAATCAGCTAAACAAGTACATGCAACCTTTAGGCTGTCTCGTGTCATGAAATAATTTGTAGCATAACCAGTGTGTTAGATTATGGCATAACCTTTATAACAAGCATACCAGGTAATGTTTAAAACATTGACTGTGGACTATAGATTGAGCAGTAGCTATAGACTGAATCATGTACTGGACTGTACTTAGACTGAAAGCTTACTGTAATCAGTCTGAGCAAGACCGACAAGTTAAGTAGAACTGATTTTGGCAATTAGTGTTATTACATGCCTTTGTGTTTGCTCCAATGCATTCTTGAATCTTGCACATAATCCGAGTGAGTGGGATGAGGGAGATGTGAGCAAGTGAATAAGCAAGCAAGTGCAAGGTTGCCAACTAAAGCGAAGAGAATTCACTCCAACTCACAAGATAACTACCCCAATCATAATAAATATTAAGCTCCTGGGTACATATACAAAAGGACAAAGGGCCACCAGTAAAAAGAATATGGTTCCAAAGCAATGACAAGTTCATGAATACAATTAAATGAATTACAAAAGGTAAAAGAACAACACTACTATATATATATAGTGTGAGTCAAGTTGTTTGAACAGTACAGATGGCTTCTTGCATGCTGCTACTGCTGAGAAGACCAAGTACCCCATGACTGCTCCCCAAATGAAGAATTAGTGAGGGGATATTACCATCACCTTGTGATGTGATTGAACTAACACATGTACTACACATTATGTGTATTGCATCACCTCAGGAATGTGCTGACTCTTAGTCACATGTTTCTTTTTTACCCCTTGTAAGGTTAGGACATATAACCTTACAAGGGGTAATGATATACATGTAGGCCAGTAAGAAACCCTCACTTCATATTATCAAGAGTACATAATAAAGCTCTTTATTATGTACTCTTGATATTATTCACTGCATTATACAGAGTCATTACAGACCTCTAATAACTGTGATTATTTCCTTTGTAAATTTAAAATAATAATAATTATGTGAGTATTCGTCATGGAAAGTTGGTGGAATCTGAAGGCATTAGTTTACCTGATGGTCAAGTGATTAGATTCTTGCCACATGACTGGAAAACTGGAAAATTGCTTACTCTTTCTAGAGGTCTGCACCCAAGAGCTGATGTGGATCGCCCGTATCTGTCCTGAAAGTCCGGATGAAGAGGACTTAAGAGCATCAAGGATGTTGGTAATGATGAAAACTACCACTACTTAGCAAATAGCAGTGACCCCTGGCTACTGAGTCTGATTTGGTGAAGAGCCCTCAGCATGGCAGTGTTTCCCACTTTACAGTTCAGGGCTGTTACAGTTGTGGAGAGGTGAGAGTGTTTTATGGGAAAACCTTTCATGGTTAATAATTTATTACTTGTGAACAATTTGCTGACCTAACAGAATCGTTTGATTGGTTGTCCCATGGAGACTAAACATTGAAGGCTTTTTAACTACATTGCAAGATCAGGCTTTTACTACCAGAGCCTTGCAGCAGACCTTTAATTCAAACAATTCACCTTCGTGTTGATTGTGCGCTCAACACTCAGAATCGGTACAACATCTGTTGAGTGGCTGTTCAGTGCTAGCTGGTAATACTTATAAGGAGTGCCATGACAAGGTGGCTCTCAACCTTCATTAACCTATATGGTGGAAAATTTGGTCTTGATTGCTGTAGCTGTTGGTGGAAACATGCTGCATTGCCTGAGCTTGAAAATAAAGGTGTAAATGTTCTTTGGGATTTTAACATTATCGCTGACCATTTATTTCTGCTAGAAGACCAGACATAGTTGTGATTGATAAAAGGCTTCATAATATTATTCTAATCAATGTTTATATTCCCTCAGATTACCATGTTGCAGAAAATTCAAAAATATCAAGATTTATGTGTTGAACTAGAGCATTTGTGTAAGATGAAGACATTTATTGTTCCTGTAGTTATGGGTGCGTTAGGATGTGTGTCACAGAGTTTTCTGACCTACTCAAGTAATTTAAATTTATGTTCAATCAATACATATTACAGAAGTCTGCACTGCTTGGATCAGTCAAAATTGTGAGGCGGGTTCTTCAGCTCTCTGGGTCTGGGTCAGTTCCTAAACTGAACTGTTGTTGTACTTACCAAATTGCATTCTGTGTGGAATTGTCATAATATTTTGAAAAAGTTTCAGTGTTCGTGGTTGCATTCTGGCAACTTTAAAAAGGAAGTGGAGAGCCTAATTTTGTTGTTCAGAAATAGGCACTGTCTATACAAATGCTATTCTGTGCACATAAGTGTAGATTGGAAGTTCAGCAGTTTGGTTAAATGTTAGAACCCTAGTCTGTAAAGTGGTCTCTTTCTGATATTCAGATGTCTGAATTTCTGATGTTGTCTCTGTCCAGACTCACTCTAAATGAACCTTTCGTAGCCTTGGGGCAAGAATTGGTAAAGTGGCCTTTCTTGTTGCAATCAAAACGTTTAATGGTTTTGGCTTGCCTCTGTGCAGTGGTTTCGGTAGTTTTGACAGAAACCCTCTTTCAAAATTTCAATTCACTTTTAAAAGTGATAGTAAACCACTCTTCTGTTGTAAATAGCATTTTATCAATTAATTACAGAATGCCTTCTTTTTCATCTCTGGATCATGCACAGTAGCTAATCTACTCACTCGATAATTATGTTTCAGGCGCTTGTTTCTGCGTGAGTTCAAAACAAGAAAATGAAAGAGAAGAGACCCTGATGAGGACTTGAAGCAAGGAAAACCCTTTGAAAAGAGCAAGAGCAAGTAAAGATGTCTAAATGGTAGCACAAAAGTGCAGTTACATAGCTATACTAGCTAATGGCTTAAAGACTCGCTTAAGGAGAAATAGTACACCTCCCAGAAACCCCCTTTCAAAATTCCTTGATCCATCACTGCTGTGTCTCTTGCTCTTAGCTGATGTGAATTCTTGAGGTTTATAAGATGCACTTGTAGATATTTTTTCTTTCAATTTCTTCATTTCATCATTCCCTGGCTGTACAATACTTGCTGACTGTTGCCGCCTCTTTCTTGCTCTTGTACCCAAGCTTCTTTCAACAACCTTTAGAATAGCACTTGGAGTGACCATTCTTTCATTTCACCAACTTCCTTCTATAATGTAACTAGAACTTTGTTCCACAATATCAATTCAAGATTTGTATCTGAGTTTTATCACACGGTAGATAAGTCATCCTTCACTTCCTCACCGCACATCTGTATATTTATTTATTTATACTGAGCATGCAGTCAGCAATTTTGGTATGGTCAGGAAAAAAGAAAAAGAAATACATTTACATTGGTACAGTAATTTGAAATGCTAATAAAAATCTAGTTCAATTAGGAATTGTGGTAATGACGTCAAACAGCTGCTGTCACTGGCCATCCTTAAGTAGTGTCGTATCACTCGATGGTCAGTCAGTAGGCTACTTTCGCTCAATACAATGATCATTAAACAAATGTAACCAAACATTTATATCATTTACAATCATGCACACATTAGCAGCCTACAACAAGTTTTAGTCCACATGTTCACACCTTTCATCACATGCCAGTAGTCTCGTGATCTTGGCCTTTACATTATCCAATGAAAATCATCTTAACAGAATAATAATATCAAATGCATGCAGCATTAAAAAGAAGTAATGCTCACAGGAGGCTAGAATTTTTTACCAAAACTTGAAATTTTGTCTAACAGCCTGCCTGATGTTATTTGAATGAAAGCTGGCTGTCGTGTCATCTTCATGCAACAAAACCATACGAGGTGTTAACTTTCCACATCAACACTTTCTTTGAGCAGCAGTCTCAGAGGAGGTACAACATGATTCTCATCAGCCATAGGGTTTATACAGAGAACCTATTTTGGAAGGGTAATGGTAAGGGTAACTATGTACCAATCAAAAGCTTTTCTTATGCTAAATTCAGTGGTGTAATCAACCTCCGGATGGTTTGACTTCGATCTATTGGAGCTTAAAGTATGAAATGGAGGATAAGCAACCACCAGGAAGGAGAGCACTATTGATAATGAAGTTAAGAAGAGTCCGGAAAGTCTTAAAATCCTTCAAAGTCAGTTATAATATTACTTTTCGCTATATAAAATTCCAAGTAGGTATTTAACATAAATGGAGCTTATTTCATGTTGTACCTCCTCTGGGCTAGTCTTACGTGGCCACACAGCTATTTCTACACAGAAGCTTATCGATTTTATATTATATAAGCACCTGTGCAGAAAAGGATGGTGGAAAATATGCACAAGATGGGACAGGAGGTCGTGACAGAGCCGACAGAAAAATAGAGGCTATTTTATACAAGAGGTCGGGAAAACATACTTCAAGACCAGTGAAAAGTTATTCCAAAAATGTATCAATCTGCATGTCAAACAAAAATGATGTTCCAGAATTTTCTTTTTGCCTTTGGAAGTTGTTATATGCACTGTCATTGCCGTGATCTATGTGTCCCAGTTTGTAATTGTTATAATTGTACCATTGGTGCAGTGTAATAATTGTACCATTGGTACATTGTAATAACCAGTAGATAATCATTATGCCTGTATAATCTAATAAATCACATGTAATTCATTATTATAACAAAAGTTCACAGCTAAATAGTACGTACATAGTACAGTTCACAGCTTAATAATGATATGGAAAAGTCTAATACACATACTGTACACATTCAATTATTCTTTCACCTAGTAGACATACAATAGCATTTAAGTCTTTAAGTTAAATGCCTCTTTGGCATAGTTGTGGTGATTCTCCAACTTAAAAACCAGCAACAAAAACTTCCAATATAGCAAAATTCGATTACTATCACCTTCTTTGACAGCATCATGAAAGCCATGCCACAACAAACCGAGTATAAATAGATCAAGAGCATACAAAATAGCTCTTGACAGAGATGGTGTGTTACACACCCACAAGCTGTTGTGGAGCAAGGAGCTGTCGTAGAACCAGGAGCTGTTTTGGAACCATGAGCCATAAGAGCTGTTGCGGGACCAGAAGCTGTCTCAGGACCAGTAGTACTTAAATTTGGTGGTAATAAGTTTATTTTGACCCACTTTGACACCATTTCTTAAACCATTTCTACACAGGAATGATTCTGGGTATTGGTGGTTTTAATTGCAGCAATAAAATAACCACCAGTAAAGAATCTTGAAAATTCTCTGAAGGATTCTGCTCCAACTGATGATTGGCTTAACAAATTTCTTAGCTGGTACAATGTTCCTTTGTCACATGATAAATTGGTGGAGTACAGTCTATTCCACATCACCTGTATTCAACCACATGTTATTAATAAGACCAATAGTGCATACAGCACTTACTCACCTTTACAAGGGTCATTCTAGCATGCCAATTTGCAACTGCAGGAACAAAGCCTTCTAATCTGCTGAGTGATAGATCATAAAGAGATTGCAACACCATGGTACCTCGAGTTCTCTCTACTGTAATTTGGTCTCCATAAAACAACAACAGTATTACTTTAGGATCTCCTGAATTTCCATTGAAAGATCCTTGTCTTTCCTTTGGAACATAAGCCTCATTCTTTAAAATCACACCTAGATGGAAGCTAAATAATTGAATAGTTATGATTACTTTGCTACAGTATGTTCAGTGTGACCTTACCATAGTGGGGTTTCCAAAGGGTTCAGGAAAATTCCCCTGACTTCTGAGTTTGCCACAAGAACCTCGCATGCCATTAGTTTGGCAGTGCAAAATGAGTGAGTAATACTATATACCACAGCATATGACAATTGATGTAGTAGGATATAGTATTGTAAAAATTGTTAATTTAAAAATGAAGTAGGGATCTATGCAATAAAAAATAGTGAAACAAGAGATGAATGATGGTGTTACAGCATAACACAGTGGGAAGTCCCTACTTTGGTATAGCTAATGTGCCAAAGTAGGGACTTTCCCACTGAGCTATGGTGTAACACCATCATTCATCTCTTGTTATTGCATAGATCCCTACTTCATTTTTAAATCGACAATTTTTAAAATACTAGTTTTTTTTTGTTGTTGTGGCACAGCTAGCTACAATATAACTTGTATTAGTCCGCTTGTATTTCCACATATGTAGGAAAGGCAGATACCATCACTTATAATCATCTTGCCCAATTGCTCAGTGAGAAGTGGAGTTCCCCATATTCTGTGGTTATGGGCAGGCTTCACTGTAGTTTGGGGTTCTCCTTGCTGCACTCTTCAGTAATGTGTATCAGGGGATCGTGTTCTAGACCCAAGTGTCCCTGTGTGCCTCCAGCTGTTGACTTTGATGTTGCTGAGGTGTACCTGTCTCCTTTGCAACAATAATGTATATTAATTTTATATTGTGCTTGCATTTTTTTCTTATAAAAGTAGCTATGTCTACCAGAACAATGTAATTTGTAACTGTTCTATCATACATGACTGTTGTATTAGAGTGACTGTTGTATTACAGTATATCTCAAGTCAGCCAAGGGGCATGCAGCTAACTAGACCAATAAGGAGTAAGGTGATCTTGTTTATTGTTAAGTAAACAGCTAGATTGTTAAGAGGTCTGGTCTCAATACTCTTTCACTATTGGTCCACCTAGATCTTTATTTGGTGGTAGTGGTTGCAAACCGGATCCCAATCATGAAGTTGCAGATATCTAGCAAGTGTACCTCTTATAATAGCATCGCTTCTGAAATCCAGCTCTGAAATAATTCTGCAGCATCTAGCTAAATATGCTGCTGAAAGAAAGCGTTGTTACAGAAAATGATTGCCTCAATATGGATTCATTGGATGAAGAAGAAGACAAGCAGCCTGATTGAAGATAAAAGAAAAGACAAGATGCAGAGGGTCTACATTCATCGGAACCCCAAAAGGCACATGCCACTGCTAGCTTTGCGATTGTGGTCAGGCAGTGAGGCAGTCAATGACACTAAAATTCGAGTTTGGGTGATATTTTAAAATTCTATATCTGGCCACCTGTAAGTGTTTTGTTATATTTAATGCTGTAGTATGTATTACATGAATTGGTACTATTCTGTAAAGGTGATTTTCGTCACGTTAAGTGTCTCTAGAATGATTTTTGAAGGCGGAATTTTGGGCAACGAGTGAAAGTTTCACCGCAATCCCTGCTTAAACGGTACTACCATACCGTTTGATAAAACTTGCATTCATGTCTTAGGGAAGGATTTACAGATGGAACATGAGAACTTGCTTGAAAGGTTGATTTACTCTAATAGAGCAATCAAAGACACTCTAATAGAGCAGTCACGTGCACTATAATGGAACAATCATGTAAATATCAATAGTATGAAGAAAAAAAACATTGCTGCTGGAGAGGGTTAATCTTTGTTTATTGGCTAATATAAACAGGCATTGTAGCTAACAAGTGATGCCAAACAAATTATGGTCTTATACCTCCTGTATTTTATCATTTGAGTGTACAAAATAAATCCATTCTATGCATGTTTGTAGTTAGAAATCACAATAAGTGAGTCATTCCATTTGTATATACTAGTGGGATATAGCACTTACAAAAGTCTCAGTGTGTTTGATGTCTGTTTCTGCTAGCTATATAGCTTTATCCCAGAGGCACTTACAGTATTTACAGTATACACAATTATCACATTAATGTACTAAATTTTACATGAAGCATAGCAATCTGTTGAGTTTTGAGCCATTAAAAATTCAAAGTCTGGGGCTGTGCTTCCAGATCTCTATTTCTGTTTGGGGATCCGCTGATTGTGCTTTTGTTTGAGTAATATCCGCAATGACTTTTCTTGACATTGCGTGTATTATTCGGATGTCACAAAACAAAATGGCCGCCGTAGTGTGGAGACTTAGTACATGGAGGTATTGGGCGAGATAGTGTTTCCCTATGATAGCATTTGTAAATTCGAATAAGGGTGAAGGTGAGGTTTATAGTACATTATGCAATTCAAATAAGCCTATTTTTGTGCGAAATTAAAATTTTCAGTCTGCTTTCCTTGTTGGAACGCGTTTTGCACTGTCATGATGTGTGTACTACTTCTTACCTTTATTATCTCGTGGTTCCATGTGTAAAAACTACAGACAGCATTCATTTTGAATACTGTGTGCCAAAATCTCTAAAGGCCCCCACACTAACACGGCCATTTTGTCAATTATAACGTCAAAGTATGTAATTATAACTTCAAAAATATCATTGCGGATATCACTCTTGAGCGGTGCTCAAACGTTTTGCCTATTATGCTCAAAATTATGCGCAATGTTTATGCTTCAATTTCCATGTTTTGCTAATCAATTTGCATTTAATGGCTGAGCTATAAATCCTTGCTAGTCAAATGCATTTCAATGAAGATCAACATACTCTAATAGAACAGTCAGGTACCTGATTGCTTTATTAGAGTTACTGACTGTTTTATTAGAGTATATTGATCTTTTTTTGTGATGTGTATTTTTGACAAAAAATTGTTGTATGGCATAATTATTCTGCCTCATTATACTCAATGCTTTCAGGGGAAACCCCCTTCAATAATCCTGGCTATGCCCTTGTAATTATTCTTGTTGGATATTTTAGATGCTGTACAGAGTTATTGAATGCTAAAGCAAAGGGGAGGCTAGCAGAAAATTTCCATAGTCCAAATGTTCAGCATACATATACAGTATATTACATGACTAGTAATTTTGTACACTTAGATGATACCTAAACTATTTGAAGCACCCCATTATACAGACATGGTCACACTAAATAGTGGCGGATCTAGAAATTTTCAGAGGGGGTTTCAGATTCCACTCAACTTCAGCCTAGGTAGGTTGAAGACCAAAAAAAAAAAAAAAAAAAGGTCACAACCTGCTCTTCAACGCCATTTCAAAGGAAAAAGTGAAAGTTTCACCAGTAGAAAGTCCTACTATAACACACTACGTATAACTCGTGGTGATTTTATCACCCACACGACGAGTTGTTAATAAATTTGGGGGACGCGCTATTCTCAGAGGGGGTTTCAGCTGAAACCATTGCACCCCCCCTGTATCCGCCACTGCTAAACTATATCCATGCGAAATCAGCCGAACTGTAAAAAAGTGGTATGACTTTTAAAGCACCTTATAGTTAAAATGAAATCACTGTTTGGCCAAGAATTGGAGGGGATAATGCTATGCTAACCAATTATAATAATAATGTAGGTGACCAGGCCTGTGAAAACAGGGCATATGTTGGCACAACTTAAACCCCATCATGCAACAGGTCATGTCTCAGTATTAAAATAAAATAGTTACATTCTGTGACTTGTGTTATAAACCCAATTAAATGTTTAAGTAGGGCTGAAACTTGCATGACCATAGCTTACTGAAATGAAAAGTTATGAGTGGTGAACATTTGAAAAAGTACGCAAATTTGTGTCCTCACACGCCTTGTTTTTGCAGGCCCATTCACATAGTGGATACTTATAAGTACAGCTTATTCCCCAGTATGATTCGATTGTGGAACACTCTACCTGAAGATATAGTAAAAATGTAGACACTGTTAAGGATCTCTTACATCAAATCACATTGTAAATTTATGTAGCTTTATTTTGTAGTAGCTATGTAATTTTTTTTTGTTTTTTTTTAAATTACCTTCCTATTGTAACATACTCACTGACGTGAGTCCTACAATTATAGCATATAATATAATAATCACAGGGGCGGATCCAGAGTTTGGAAAGAGGGGGGGCACCTTTCTGAAAAACAGTTGAAGACCACTGAAAACCAGTTGAAGACCAAAAAAAAAAAAAAAAAAAAAAAAAAAAGGTCACAACAATAATAGCTAGTTATCCTTACCAACTATATCACGTCTGTTATGTAAAATAAAATCCTATTTATAGCTTCATAGGTGAGCTACACTGCCTCATGAACATTGTGACTGCTTTATTAGAGTAATTGACTGCTCTATTAGAGTATCTCGATCTTGTATGCAATTTCTTGAGGGGGGGGGGGGGGGGGGGGCATTTGCCCCAAATGCCCCATCCTGGATCCGCCACTGAATCAAGACACACGGTAGTGTGTCGTGCGGCCCAAGAAGCCGGCGCGTAACACCCGTGAGTATATTGACAGGAAGAAAGAAAACGCAATTTTCGCACCTCCGTAGCTCTGTGCTTCCTTGATGAAACAAGACGATTTTTGCTGTGGACATGCCCCCCAACTGCAGCACTCCACGTTCCAAATTTGAGCGAAATCGCTTTGCGCGTTCCCGAGATATGCGACTTCAAAAATTGGCTCAGTTTCTTCGTTTTTTTTTTTTCTTCTTATTTTTCTTTTTCTTGTCGCACACTTACAAAAACTGCTATAAACCTCGAACGCCATATCCGATTGCCATGAAATTTGGTACACAGAAGGGGGGTATAAAGGCGCATCTCGGTACCAACTTTGGCTGGAATACGATAAACAGGCAATGAGTTATGAGCGATTATTCACGAAAAATAACACCAATATGTTGTCACGCCTACAGGGTAAACCGCGTATGGGAAGAAGCTGAAAATCGGTGGGTCAATAGGTTAACTATTGAACCTCAAACCTTTTGTGGTTTGAAAGAAATCGAGCTAAAAACAGGAAGATACAACAAAAAAACCAACAGTGTGTAACAATTACGCAATCGAGATTAGCTAATAAAAAAAACGACTGCTTGCCACGCCTACCAGATAAACCGCTTGGGGTAATGCTTTGAAAATGGTTGTACAGATGGAGTAATCATCTTAGAAAGGCTCATCAATGGTGTAGAAGAATCAGACTTAAAGCCACGGAGTTATAACACGAAATCCAACTTGGTGCAGCAAGTGCGAGATCGAGATACTCTAATAGAGCATTCATCCTAATAGAGCAGTCACCCTGAAGAGAATTCAAGAGATCAGCTAGAAACAAGAAACCTGTATAGAGATCAGCTACACACAAGTCACCCTGTAGAGAGATCAGCTACAAGAAGTTACCTTGTAGGGAGTTCATGCAACTATGGAAAGGGATAGTTCAGCTAGAAAAAATCACCTTGTAGAGTTCAGCTACAAAGAAACCACCATGTAGAGAGTTCAGCTACAAACAAATCGCCCTGTGGAGAGATCAATAGAAGAAGTTACCTTGTAGAGAGTTCAGCTACAAAGAAACCATCATGTAGAGAGTTCAGCTACAAACAAATCTCCCTGTAGAGAGATTAGCTAGAAGAAGTTACCTTGTAGAGAGTTCAGCTACAAAGAAACCATCATGTAGAGAGTTCAGCTACAAACAAATCTCCCTGTAGATAGATCAGCTAGAAGAAGTTACCTTGTAGAGAGTTCAGCTACAAAGAAACTATCATGTAGAGAGTTCAGCTACAAACAAATCTCCCTGTAGAGAGATCAGCTAGAAGAAGTTACCTTGTAGAGAGTTCAGCTTCAAACAAATCACCCTGTAGAAAGATCAGCTAGAAGAGGTCACCTTGTAGAGAGTTCAGTTACAAAGAAACCACCATGTAGAGAGCTCAGCTACAAACTAGTGACTTTGTAGAGACATCAGCTAGAAGAAGTTACCTTGTAGAGAGTTCAGCTACAAAGAAACCATTCTTTAAAGAGCTCAGCTGCAAACAAATCGCCTGTACAGAATTCAGCTACAAATAAATCACCCTGTAGAAAGATGAGCTAGAAAAAGTTACCTTGTAGAGAGTTCAGTTACAAAGAAACCACCATGTAGAGAATTCAACTACAAACTAGTGACCCTGTAAAGACATCAGCTAGAAGAAGTAACCTTGAGAGAGTTCAGCTACAAAAAAACCATTATTTAAAGAGCTCAGCTGCAAACAAATCACCTATACAGAATTCAGCTACAAACAAATCACCATGTAGAGAGATCAGCTAGAAGAAGTTATCTTGTAGATAATTCAGCTACAAGCAAATCACCCTGTAGAGAGATCAGCTAGAAGAAGTTTGCTTGTAGAGAGTTCAGCTACAAAGAAACCATCATTTAGAGAGTTCAGCTTCAAACATATCACCTGTAGAGAGTTCAGCTATAAACAAATCTCCCTGTAGAGAGATCAGCTAGAAGAAGTTACCTTGTAGAGAGTTCAGCTACAAACAAATCACCCTGTAGAAAGATCAGCTAGAAGAAGTCACCTTGTAGAAAGTTCAGTTACAAAGAAACCACCATGTAGAGAGTTCAGCTACAAACTAGTCACCTTGTAGAGACATCAGCTAGAAGAAGTTACCTTGTAGAGAGTTCAGCTACAAAGAAACTATTCTGTTTAGAGCTCAGCTGCAAACAAATCACCTGTACAGAATTCAGCTACAAACAAATCACCCTGTAGAGAGGTCAGCTAGAAGAAATTATCTTGTACATAGTTCAGCTACAAAGAAACCACCAAGTAGAGAGTTCAGTTGCAAAGAAATCACCCTGTATAAAATTCTGCCACAAACAAAGTGCCCTGTAGAAAGATCAGTTAGAAGAAGTTACCTTTTAGAGAGTTCAGCTACAAAGAAACCATTCTGTAAAGAGCTCAGCTGCAAACAAATCACCTGTACAGAATTCAGCTACAAACAAATCACCCTGTAGAGAGATCAGCTAGAAGAAGTTACCTTGTAGAGAGTTCAGTTACAAAGAAACCACCATGTAGAGAGTTCAGCTACAAACTAGTCACCTTGTAGAGACATCAGCTAGAAAAGTTACCTTGTAGAGAGTTCAGCTACAAAGAAACCATTCTTTAAAGAGCTCAGCTGCAAACAAATCACCTGTACAGAATTCAGCTACAAACAAATCAGCCTGTAGAGAGATCAGCTAGAAGAAATTACCTTGTAGATAGTTCAGCTACAAACAAATCACCCTGTAGAAAGATCAGGTAGAAGAAGTTACTTTGTAGAGAGTTCAGCTACAAAGAATCCGTAAGGAGCTCAGCTGCAAACAAATCACTTGTACAGAATTCAGCTACAAACAAATCACCCTGTAGAGAGATCAGCTAGAAGAAGTTACCTTGTAGATAGTTCAGCTACAAACAAATCTCCCTGTAGAGAGATCAGCTAGAAGAAATTACCTTGTAGAGAGTTCAGCTACAAAGAAACCATCATGTAGAGAGTTCAGCTGCAAAGAAATCACCACTGCCCAAATTTCAAGGCAATAGCTCTTTCCAATCTGAAGTTATCAATTGTCAAAGTTGGCAAATTGGATGTGTGGAAGGCCCTTTTTGCAAATCCGGTCACATATGTATTATATGTGACCGGATTTGTGAAAAGGGTCTTCCACACACATCCAATTCTATGAACTTGAATGACCATACCTTTGTGCTCAAAGAAGATACTAACCTGAAATTTTGTTCATGTATTAACCTATGTTGTTACTCATCACTGTCCAAATTTCAAGGCAATACTATTTTCCTATCTGACATTATGAACTGCCAAACTTCGTAAATTGGATGTGTGTGGAAAACCCCTTTTCGCAAATCCGGTCACATATATATAATTTGTACATTTACTGATAAAATATTTAAAGTACATCTACTTCATCTTTTCTTCTTCCTGTAGTAAAGAAAAAAAACATAGGTTAAAAAGTCCCAAAGCTGGCCATAGGCCGGCTTTGGTGTATACAAATACAAAAAGAAATGAAATCTAATCCAAAACAGCCAAGCTGTAAAAAAAGTGTGCGGCCCTCAGAAAGGCTATGGTGAAAAAAGATGTGAAATCCAAGGTGGCGGCCAAGAAATGGCTGTGATGGTAGGTTAATGGTAAAAATTTTAATAACGACAATTCAGGTGAATTTTTGTGCTGCTTCACAAAATTTACCTAAATTGTCATTATTAAAATTTTTACCATTAACCTACCATCACAGCCATTTCTTGGCCGCCACCTTGGATTTCACATCTTTTTTCACCATAGCCTTTCTGAGGGCCGCACACTTTTTTTACAGCTTGGCTGTTTTGGATTAGATAATAATAATAGTGACATTTCTGCATTGTCAACATTTGTATTAACCTCATTTCAGTTATTCTGATTTATGGTTACTGTAATTTATTTCACGACTTTTAGCCCTAGTTATGTAAATTTTCAACCTTTTCGCATGTGAAAATAATTATTTAGATTGTAATAAGAAAACGTAATAATATATAATAGATGAATTTTATAATAACAAAAGTTTCCCCTAGCAACCTGAATTTTACATTATTTGTAGGGGTAAATGTCTATAGTAACATCTCTATATTTAAAAGGATAGCATATATAGGTCATGAGATATAACATTTTAAAGTTTTGTAGTTTTTCCATACATTGTCTATGAGAGGTGGCAACAGTTGCCCCTTCTGGGCAATCACATAAATAATGTGTAGGAAAACAACAAATTTAATTAATGTCATTTCTCAATTTAACATCATTTGTAAGTGTGAATCTCACAATTAACCTCTCCAAGTTTTAAAATGATAAGTATATATAGATCATGATATGTGACCGGATTTGCGAAAAGGTACCTTTTTCACACACAAAATTTGACTCCTTTTTTGAAGTTTAAAGCTTCATAACTTTTTTATCATGGCATATAATTGCTTGAAATTTTCACTGCATGTAGCTACAGTATCTGGCTACATTTTGATACTAAGAGCAAGTTAATCAGCACAAGGAGTCAAATGTTACATCATTTTGTTTGTTGGTATGTCAAATGTGTGGAAAAGGTACCTTTTCGCAAATCCGGTCACATATATGACATTTTGAAATTTGTGGTTTTCCCAGACATTATCAATGTGATCGCCCAGAAGGGGCTACTGTTACCCCCTCCCATAAATAATGTATGGGAAAACTGAACACTTCAAAATGTCATATCTCATGACCTATATATGATATCCTTTTAAAAATTGGAGATGTTACTTTTGACATTCACACCTACAAAATAATGTAAAATTCAGGTTGCTAGGGGCAACGGTTTAAAATTCCTTATTATGAAATTCATCTATTGCTTGATGTGTACTGCTGATCAATGTTTGACTATGCATGAATGGTCTTTTTGTGACCATTTACAGAAAGCTTTGTTCACAGCAACACCAAATGCCCCAAGCAGGGAATATGATACATGCATCAGACTCATTTAATACATAATGTTTATTTGATTAGTACTTGTTTATTTAAATGACCTTTGTGTTGTTCACTGATATGATAACAGGGAAAGAACGACCAAACCTAAAGGACCTCAACAGTCATGTAGTACGATGGTGGGCACCAAGATGGAGGGAGTTAGGGGCAGAGCTTGCAGTAGGCATTCACATGATGGACATCATAGAACATGACCATCACAATGATTGCAAGACTTGTTGTAGTGAGATGCTGAGTAAATGGCTGAAATGTACTCCTACTGCTTCTTGGGAAGATCTAATTGTTGCAGTGGATAGATTACTATCTCATGGTATGTGATGCTGTTCAGTGTTTAATAGGTAATATTATAAAGCCTAATTGAAGGGGTGTGACATTCGTACCTCTGCATGACAATGTTGCATAGTGCTTTCCTTTGAACCTTAAATGTTACAAGCTTAAGTCATTGTTATTGGCTTTTAATTGTTCATTAAAAGTAAACCATTTCAACTTAATATGGAAAGCAAGGGTCTTAGCAGTCACAAAAATGCTCAATTCCAAAATGTAATTGTGAGTACTAAAGGAATTTTCTCATAGAAATGTAATCAACACATTAACTAATGTAGCAAATAAAGAACGCACTGAGGAATGTACAATTATAAACCCATTGAATATATTACATACATGTTGAGTAAAGTATTTGTGTGTGTGTGTGAAGCAGCATAGGCAAGTGGTTAGAGCACCATGCAGCCTAAGGTTCCAGGTTAGATGTTACGTGATGCCCAGTTGCTATTATAAGAAACTTTTCTCACATTGCTCCAGTCTGCCCTGCTGTGTAATGAGACATTGGTGGCCTGGTGTCAACATGGGAAACAAATGTCCACTATCCTAGTCTTGTTTAGTGGTGTTGTTGTGGAAGTTTGGATTCCACAGGTAGGAACCTGCCGATTATGCTGGCATAATTATGAGCATAATAGGTGCCTGAAAGCATTGAGCATAATGCTAGCATAATAGGCAGAATTAATATGTATGAATTCTTGCTTATCAAATTAGCTATCACAGAAAGATCAATATGCTCTAATAGAACAATCACATAGCTGACTGTTCTATTAGAGTATATCGATCTTTTCTGTGATATGCATTTTGACAAGTAAATTTGTGCTTCAGCCACTTATTATTTATCCATAAACTGGAAATTATTAGCAGAGAATGAGAACTGAAGCATAAATAATTGGGCATAATTTGAGCATAATAGGTAAGTATTGAGCAGTGCACCATAGCATAATAGGTAAAATTATGAGAATAATCAGCGGGTCCCTATCCACAGGCTTTATCCATGATATCTGGACAGTCCCCAGTACTGACACATGTCGGCAGCACATGTTAAACATTATAGACAGTACCTTTTTTGTAATAATGTGATTAATAATGTGCAATAAATATTATGAATATAAGCTAGTAAGGATCATTACAATAACAAATTTGATCCCAGCTTTAGCCATGCATCAAGCGTAGTTTAGTTAACTTATATACCGTAATTCTTTTCATGCAAAAAAAAGTTCATGATAAAAATTTTCATGTAAAAATATTTACATGAATGACTACTTTATTACAGTAATTTGATATTATGTAAAAATTTCATGAAAGAAATTTTCATGCAAGTTTTCCATACAAAAAATTATTTTACAATGAAAAAAAGCAAATTACGGTACTTTATTGTAACCTAGTAAATTCGTGTACACTATTTCAAAGGGAAAATTGTGACATAATTTAAATAATAACACTAGCAATGGTTACCTATCAACCATTGCTAAGCAACTACTGTATGGCAACAGTAGTCAAATCAGACACGTGCTTCCAAGGAATAGCCAGTCAAAGTGCTACTGAGAATATTATATTGCAACACATTCACTTGCTGGACTATAACTTGTTGCTATTTTCAACAGAAAGGGTGGACAAAAGTTGCTGCCACTCTAGGACCTACCCCTACATATGACTGTAGCTTGCAAGTTGATACGAAGATTCTGATGTTTTGGCTTGTACACTCTATCCCTATATTAGCTGTAGCAATAAAAGGACTGAAAAGGCTTGTGTGTATCAGTATCTGCACAGGAAGCACTTAGTCGCACACAGTGAATCCTTGCAATTCCAGCAGTATAAATGTTTATTAATTTTATAGTTGGCATTTTTACAAACCTGGTCACATGTATAGAATTCAAATACTTCTTTGTTGTGTATCTGTTTGCATTGTTATATATATATATATGTTCATTTTTAAAATTTTATTCATTTTGCTGTTTTTTTAATTTTTTTTTATTCTAGAATCTTTTCTTGGCAGTCAAGACATTAAGGTAACCAGTAGTCATTTACGTGAATACTACACTCAGAGCAGATACACTGGCAAAGAGGATGACTGGCCACCTTACCATCCTAAATACTATACTCCATTAACAATCATCCGTCATGAAGGAAGACGTACTGAATACGAAATCGCCACAGTTGCACAAGAATTGTGTTCTAACAGAATCTTGGAAAACAATGACACTTACATTGATTATAATAGAACCATTAAAAGTATCAGTGATCTTTTTTCACCTTATGAAGGTGCCATATCTCACCCTTACAGAATTCTCATTGAAGGAGCACCTGGGGTTGGAAAAACCATTCTTAGTAGGGAAATTGCTTTACAGTGGGCTAATCAAACTTTGTTAAGCAACAAAATACTACTTTTTTTGTTATTCATGCGTGACCCTCAAGTAAAATTCATAAATGACATTTTCTTGCTTGTTAAGTACTTTTATCAGAGTGACACACTAGTTCGTAACATAGCTGATTGGCTTATTGAAACTCGTGGTGAATATCTTACCATTGTACTTGATGGCTATGATGAAATTTCTGAAGATAATAAAAGTTATTTTATAAAAGATATTGTTAATCGTAAATGGTTGATGCAATGTGGCCTGGTTATTACATCTCGCCCAACTGCTTCTTTGCATCTTCATGATATTGTGGACTGTAGAGCAGAAGTTTTGGGCTTTACTGAAGAGGATCGTAAAGATTTTATCAGGAATGCATTGCAAGGTCAAGTGCAAAATGCTTGAAAGTATTTTACAGTCTAATTCTGTCCTTAATACATTATGTTATATTCCACTTATAATGAGTATACTTCTGTGTCTCACTGAAGATGGTATCGATACATTACCAAAAACTCAAACCAAATTGTTTGAAAAGTTTATTATTATGACAATTGTTCATTTTCTTAGAAAGGGTAATAAAGTATCTAATGCTACCATTGCTAGTTTCAAAGACATACCTCATCCGTATGACCAAGTGGTTAAGGAGTTGTCACAATTTGCCTTTCTAGCACTGCAAAGAAATGAACTAGTGTTCACACTGGCTGAGATTATAACAACATACCCAAACCTCACTCCTACTAACTGGTTTGAAGTTGGCTTGTTAAACCCTGCTCGGTATTTCAAATCGCAAGATGGCTGTGATTATGAATCATTTCATTTCCTTCATTTTGCCATTCAAGAATACATGGCAGCTTATCACATTGCATCATTACCAGACGAGACACAGTTGCGGCTACTCAATGACACATTTTGGGATGTCCAATACCACAATACTTGGGTAATGTATGTTGGCATAACAGGTGGTAACAATTTTATATTTAAACACTTTCTTACTGGAAATCCTTTCCAGATGCTCAGTCAGCTATTTGGAACTTCATCTATATCAAATACAATACTGAGTGATAGAATCAAATGTCTTCACCTGTTACCATGTTTAGCTGAAGCCGATCATGAAATGTTACCATCTGTTGAGAACATATTCCAGGGAGGAATAATTGACCTCAGTTACCAGTTTCTGTCATCTAAAGATATCCACACACTTGCAGTTCTACTATTAAGATCACCCAATAAGTATTGGGAAATGATCAACTTATCACACTGTTACATTGATGATGAAACTTGCAATGTTTTTTGTCAATTATTTCGGATGATAGAACTAAAAGTTAAATCCGTTGATGTTTCATTCAATTCATTTACTTTGGAATCTCTTAATAAACTCTGCATACTTTTTAGATTGTGGAACACTGAAGAATTGATCATTTCTGTTGATGCTTTATATACTATTGAAGAGACTGAGGTTACTAATACATTTTCACAAATATTAGAAAGGCAAATAGGCACAAGTTTAGTATTTGGAACTTTAGCAGATGGAGTGATCTTGGTTACCTATATGGCAGAATTAAATAGAGTTATAGTCATCTTTTCAAACAGATATGGATCTTTTGAGTGTACACAGTTTAATGGTTTTAATTTCTATGATTGTAGTATATTAATTGAACACATAAATCATATGGGGAAAAGCCGTCAGGATTTCAACACGATTGGCCATGTAGCATTCAGCTATGCTTTTACAGACTTCACAAAAAAGCCTCTTTCATTTTTTTCCAAATTTCAGTTAGTAAGAGTTTGTGGATCATACATGCATTCGAAAGGTGTCTATTTACTGAATATACCATCAAAAGTTGAGTATGACCACAACTTTAATAAGATGCACCATTATGGAGCAGATTACTTGGCAGCTGTTATGTGTAATGCCTATAGGTCAAACGCATCGTACTTGACAATACTTCATCCAGATCAGGTTAAAGTGATCAAGAGTGTAGATTACCAGAGGCTGTATATTTCAAACAGCAATATTGGTAGCGGAGCAGCAGATGACATTGCAACTGTTATATCTTGTAGTAATACTAAACTACTGAAGCTCTCCTTACATGATGACAATTTAGAAGCACATGGTGCACTTAACATCGCAAGAGGTTTGCAAAATACTTCATCTCTGACAGAATTTTATATTTCAAACAACAATATTGGTAGTGAAGCAGCAGATTACATTGCAGCTGTTTTATCTCAGAATACTGGACTCCTAAAGTTCTACATACACGATAATAATTTAGGAACAACCGGTGCAATCAAGATTGCCAGAGGTTTGCAAAGCACTTCATCTCTGACAGAATTTACTATTTCAAACAATAATATTGGTAGTGAAGCAGCAAATGACATTGCAGCTGTTTTATCTCAAAATACTGGACTCCTAAAGTTCTACATACATGATAATAATTTAGGAACAACCGGTACAATCAAGATTGCCAGAGGTTTGCAAAGCACTTCATCTCTGACAGAATTTACTATTTCAAGCAACAATATTGGTAGTGAAGCAGCATATGACATTGCAGTTGTTTTATCTCAAAATACTAAACTACTAAAGCTCTACTTAGGTAATAATAATTTAGAAATGTCTGGTGCAATTATGATTGCAGCTGGTTTGCAATATACTTCATCTCTGACAGAATTTAGTATTTCCAGCAATAATATTGGTAGTGAAGCAGCAGATGACATTGCAGCTGTTTTATCTCGTAATACTAAACTACTAAAGTTATACATACGTGATAATAATTTAGAAACATCTGGTACACTTAAAATTACAAAGGGTTTTCAAAAGATTTCATCTCTGACAGAATTTGCTATTTCAAGCAACAATATTGGTAGTGAAGCAGCTGATGGAATTGCATCCATTTTATATCAAAATACTAAACTACTAAAGCTCTACTTAAATAATAATAATTTAGAAATGTCTGGTGCAATTATGATTGCAGCTGGTTTGCAATATACTTCATCTCTGACAGAATTTAACATTTCAAGCAACAATATTGGTAGTGAAGCAGCTGATGACATTGCAACTGTTTTATCTCTTAACACTAACCTACAAATTCTTTACATCAAGGAAAACAATCTAGGGAACGAAGGTGCAATTAAGATTGTAGAGGGATTACAAAATGCTTCATCTCTCAAAGAACTTGATATTTCCAGCAATAGCATTGGTGGTGAAGCTGCAGATGACATTGCAGCTGTTTTACATCATAAATCTAAACTACAAAAGCTCTACATAAATCAAAATAATTTAGAAAGTTTAGGTGCAGTAAAAATTGCAAAAGCTCTGCAAGATGTTTCAACGCTTACAGAATTTAACATTTCAAACAACAATATTGGTAGTGAAGCAGCAATTAACATTACAACTATTTTGCATCATAATACTAATTATAAACTACAGATACTACTGTGATGTATGAATAGGATATGCAGACAAAGTAATGATACACAATAAGCAACAATAAGCAATGAAATAGTATATACATGCAGCTGTTTTGTTTTTCAACTTTACCATTTATATTTTTACAGTTGTAGTACAATAGTATGATATTTGATAGCGTAACAAAAATGTATTACTTGACCTGATTTGTGACATACCAATAACCAAAACATTGCCGTAACAGATGATTCATAATTGTACATGTATTGAATACAAATTGTATCATTACAATGCAAAAAAGTTTATTACCTAAACTTGTAATGCATTAATATTAAATGTACAGGTAATATAACAATTAATTAATTTCCCTGTTATAGTTTTTCTTTTTATTTCTCTATATAATAATAATATACTGAGTTTTTCTACTCATGTCGGTCTCTCTTGAGGATCTGCATTTCCTTTCACTGTGACATTATGACACCTGGTTATGCATGTTTATCTTCTGGTTATTCATGCATGTTAATTGGCCGAGATGTAGCATTCATGTTTAAGCCACTTCATCCCTCTGTCCTAGACCACTGACAGCAGCTGCAGCAGAATTGCTACAAACCAAGCAAATGTGGATTAAAGACTGGCAACATCTGCAAGTCTTTTCTAAGGAGGCCACCAACCTCAACCTGCAACATAATTCATATGCATAGTGTTACTAAGTATTGTTGATATTCAACCACATGCACATGTTCCCACTTCCCAAGTTTAACCTCCAGACAACAGAACACTCCTCCGGGGAAATGCGCTACATTCTTCACCTGATCAATATCGTGTGAGCTGAATTATCAATGGATGTATGTCACTTCAATATTTTAATGGTCTGTTTTCAATAATCTTCAAACAGTAATACTAATACCTACAGTAGCTCATGATCAATTATAAGAAGACAATTGAAGTATAAAAATATTTCTCAATGATGCCATTTGCAATTGGTTGTTTCATTGGAGTGATAATTTTTATAGCTTCAAAAACTGTTTTTTAAACTTGTTGCTTGAACTATTAATATTATACCCCTAAACATTTTAATGGTAAAGTCAGAGGATAATCCTTAATATATATATATACTTTGGGTCACACTTCAAAATTTTCAGAGGCCTTAATATCTGAAAGATCATAAGATTGTGTAACCATTGCAGTCAATTGTCAAACAGCCACTGTAGATCAGTAAAGATAATATCACTCATTATATCCTGTACTTCTTCAAAGTAATACCTATACATAGATCACTATTGAAAGTAATGGAGACCTACAAGGACTTGGAACATGGACTTGCTGCTGAGAACAGCGTACTACCTGAGTACCGCAGTACCAAGAAGATGATGAAATCTTAATTTGTTGCTTATTGCTCATTCCTTTTCATGCACTGCTCATCTTACCATGCTGGCTGGGAAGCCTGGGATTGGGGGAAATTGGGTGCAGTCAGGCTGCTTGATATGAATAAGTACTGGCTATAGCAATATAAAATTAATATAAATACAGCAGCTAACTGCCTCACTAGGGCAGATGCATTTAGCACCTAGCAGTGTCCTGGGCTGCCCCATTTATCCCCAAACTATGCATGGCTCTGATGCATGCCATTAGCTATAGTGGAGTGCATGCAGGCCAAGCGAACGTAGGATGTTAAACACAATTTACCACTGTGAATAAGGTTAACAGACAAGGGAGCTTGGAGTATAGTTAGTATTGAATCCCAGTTAATAGAACTGGAACCCACACTTGTTAATAATCAATGCCATTGCATGTGCAAACAGTGATCACACGATCTCTACTCATGGCAAAATGGGAACTATTTGGAATTGCTTTTAATCTGAAGTCGGTCATAAAGATTGAAGCTGTTGCAACCCACCCACCCTTGGCTAATGACTGGCATCCACCCTCACTCAACAAACGCAATCATGTGTGCTAGCACACTTGGTATAAATACATTATAATTACTTCACAGTTGGCATGGCACAGTCAGGCTGCTTGATGTGACTAAGTACTGGTTATAGCAATATAAATACAGCAGCTAATTATAACTTCCTCACTAGGGTAGATGTAAGTGCATTTATAATAGGCATCTGGCAGTGTCTTGGGCACCAAGTAACGGTTACAGGACTGATTAGACTGTTAGTCATATTGTGTACAATAAAGGTGACCATTGCACAACTGCTAACCACTGGTAACATGTTAATAAATTGTGGTTGCCCACCTGTATAGTTTAGTGTAATTATAAATGATTATTGCCTCATGCACCTATTATGACTAAATATGCCAGCATAATTAGCGGGTATATTATATCTAATCCAAAACAGCCAAGCTGTAAAAAAGGTGTGCGGCCCTCAAAAAGGCTATGGTGAAAAAAGATGTGAAATCCAAGGTGGCAGCCAAGAAATGGCTGTGATGGTAGGTTAATGGTAAAAAATTTAATAATGACAATTCAGGTGAATTTGGTGCCAAGACCATTGAGGGCCGCACACTTTTTTTACAGCTTGGCTGTTTTGGATTAGATTTCACTTCTTTTTGTATTTGTATACCCCAAAACCGGCCTATGGCCAGCTTTGGGGCTTTTTTAACCTATCTTTTTTCTTTACCACAGGAAGAAGAAAAGATGAAGCAGATTTTAAATACTTTAAATATTTCTGAATTTATCAGTAAATGTACAAATTATATATATAATACATATATTTATTACAGAACTCTCTGCATGGTGGTTTCTTTTAACGTAACACTCTACAAGGTGACTTCTTCTAGCTGATCTCTCTACAGGGTGAATTGTTTGCAGCAGAACTATCTACAAGGTAACTTTTCTTCTAGCTGATCTCTCTACAGGGTGATTTGTTTGTAGCTGAATTCTGTACAGGTAACTTCTTCTAGCTGATCTTTCTACTGGGTGATTTGTTTGTAACTGAATTTTCTAAAGGCTGATTTGTTTGCAGCTGAACTCTCTACATGGTGGTTTCTTTGTTGCTGAACTCTCTACAAGGTGAATTCTTCTAGCTGATTTCTCTACAGGGTAATTTGTTGAAGTCTGTACAAGGTGCTTTTTGGTGATCTCACTGCAGGTTGATTTGTTTGTAGCTGAACTCACCAAAGGGTGATTTGCTTGTAGCTGAACCCCTTACATTGTGTCTAGTTTCTAGCTACTAGCTGATCTCTCTATAGGGTGATTTGTTTGTCTCTACAAGGTGATTTGTTTGTAGCTGAACTCTCTATAAGGTGATTTGTTTGTAGCTGATCTCTCTGCAGGTTGATTTGTTTGTAGCTGAACTCTCTACAGGGTGATTTGTTTGTAGCCGATCTCTCTACAGGGTAATTTGTTTGTAGCTGAACTCTCTATAAGGTGATTTGTTTGTAGCTGATCTCTCTGCGGGTTGATTTGTTTTAGCTGAACTCTCTACAGGGTGATTTGCTTGTAGCTGAACTCCTTACATTGTGTCTAGTTTCTAGCTGATGTCTCTACATAGTGATTTTTTTGTAGCTGAACTCTCTAAAGGGTGATTTGTTTGTAGCTGACCTCTCTTCAGGATGATTTGTTTGTAGCTGATCTCTCTACAGGGTGATTTGTTTGTAGCTGACCTCTCTTCAGGGTGATTTGTTTCTAGCCGATCGCTCTACAGAGTGATTTGCTTGTAGTTGGACTCCTTACATTGTGTCTAGTTTCTATCTGATCTCTCTACAGGGTGATTTGTTTGTAGCTGATCTCTCTACAAGTTGATTTGTGTGTAGCTGATCTCTCTGCAGGTTGATGTGTTTGTAGTCGATCTCTCTACAGGGTAAGTTGTTTGTAGCTGAACTCTCTATAAAGTGATTTGTTTGTAGCTGATCTCTCTGCAGGTTGATTTGTTTTAGCTGAACTCCTTACATTGTGTCTAGTTTCTAGCTGATGTCTCTACAGTAGTACAGGGTGATTTTTTTTGTAGCTGAACTCTCTACAGGGTGATTTGTTTCTAGCTTATCTCTCTACAGGTTGATTTGTTTGTAGCTGACCTCTCTTCAGGGTGATTTGTTTGTAGCCGATCTCTCTACAGGGTGATTTGTTAGTAGCTGACCTCTCTTCAGGGTGATTTGTTTCTAGCTGATCGCTCTACAGGGTGATTTGCTCGTAGTTTAACTCCTTACATTGTGTCTATATAGTTTCTATCTGATCTCTCTACAGGGTGATTTGTTTGTAGCTGATCTCTCTACAAGTTGATTTGTGTGTAGCTGATCTCTCTGCAGGTTGATGTGTTTGTAACCGATCTCTCTACAGGGTAATTTCTTTGTAGCTGAACTCTCTATAAGATGATTTGTTTGTAGCTGATCTCTCTGCAGGTTGATTTGTTTTAGCTGAACTCTCTAAAGGGTGATTTACTTGTAGCTGAACTCCTTACATTGTGTCTAGTTTCTAGCTGATGTCTCTACATGGTGATTTTTTGTAGCTGAACTCTCTACAGGGTGATTTGTTTCTAGCTTATCTCTCTACAGGTTGATTTGTGTGTAACTGATCTCTCTACAAGCTGATTTGTTTGTAACTGAACTCTCTGCAAAGTTTTGTTTGTAGCTGATCTCTCTACAGGGTAATTTGTTTGTAGCTGAACTCTCCCCACAGTGACTTGTGTGTAGCTGAATTCTCTAGAGAGTGACTTAATTGTAGGTGAACTCTCTACAGGGTGCATGACTTGTTTATAGCTGAACTCTCTTCAGTGTGACTTGTAATGTTCTGAATCTCTAGTGATATATTTATTATTTATTTATTTATTTATTAGTAGTATTTATACAGGGAAAACAGCATCAGCCGAAGAGGCTGTTTTTCAGCTGTGCCTGTGAAATTACATTGCAATTTGTAGCTTAACTCTCCACAGGGTGACTTGCTTCTTGCTGAACTGTCTATAAGATTAACTGTTTGCAGCTGAACTCCCTACAGAATAACTTGCAATGTAATAGAATTCTATAATGAAGTAAATAAATTAGCTGAATGCTCTATTTGGGTGACTGTTCTATTAGAGTATCTCGATCTCGCATTTGCTACACGAAGTTGGCTTTCGAATCATAACTCAGTGGTTTGTAATCCAATTCTTCTATACTACTGCAAGGTCTTTCTATGAAGATTATTCCAGCTATACACCGATTTTCAACTCATTGCTCTAAGCGGTTTGCTTAGTAGGCGTGAAAACTAATAGTTTTTTATTCATAAAAATCGATCGCATAATTGTGACACAGGTTGGGTTTTGTGTCATATCTCCGTGGTCTTTATCTCGATTCCTTTCAAACCACCAAAAGGCACTCCTACGATGGTTACTCCATCTACATAGCAATTTTCAACTCATTCTATGAAGCGGTTTACCCTGTAGGCGTGACAACAAATCGATCTTGTTTTACGCGAATAATCGGTCATAACTCCTGAACCATTCATCGGATTTGCACCAAATTGGATGCTAGGATTCGCCTTTGGACTCCCTTTCTGTGTACCAAATTTCAAGGCGATCGGAGCACGCGTTTTCGTTTTATAGCAATTTTTGCAAGTGTGCGAAAACACGAAGAAAAAAAATTGAAACTTTGGCAGCTCGTATCTCGGAAATGGCTGGAGCGATATCCTTCAAATTTGGAATGTAGACTCTCCTGGCTGGCGGGCAACTCGGTAGCAAATTTGGTTCCAATCGGATAAGGGATCACCGAGATACAAAGGTGGGAAAATGACGTTTTCTTTCTTCCTGTAAATATACTCACGGTGTGGCGCGCCGGCTTCTTGGGCCGCACAACACACTACCGTGTGTCTTGATACATGTTCCATAGAGTATAAAACTATTGCATAGCACCAATTAAGTGTGCATATACAACTTGACAGCTAAAACAGAAAGGAGCATATAATTATATCAGCAATTGCGTGATAATTATCACATGATTTAGTCATTCAGTCTTTGGTCGACAGTTTCATCAGGGTTTACATTGACTTGCCCTATATCCGGGTTTATGCTGACCTTCCTAACTTGCGAGCCAGTGAGTCACCCCCATCTACACTTCCACCTAATGTGATTGTGACCCCCTTTAGACCAGACATTGTTATCCATAATACCGTCACTTCTAGTATACTTTTATTTGAACTGACATGTCCATTGGACAGTGCCCACCATCTTGAGCAGGCTAGATCTCGCAAACAAAATAAGGCTGAATACCACCAAATTCTATCAGAGCTAGATCGGTTAAATGTTACCAACTTTTATGAGACTCTTGAGATCAGCGTTTTAGGTCACTTCCAGCAATTTTCAGTCACTAACACTTACAATGTATTACATTTTATTGATAAGGACATCAATATCACAAGGTCACTGGTTCGACGGATGCTGGATGATGCCTCGAAGGTTTGTATGACTGCATCCCAGAGGATTTTTATGGCAAGGGATTGCCGAGAGTGGTTGTGATAATGTACTTGTAATTTAATATTTTTGTTTTGTTTTGTAATTGTTGGTTTTGTTTGTAATTGTAATTACTTTTCTCCCTTGCCATGCCCACGTTGGTATCACTTGATCACCAGCCTTGTGGTCGCATGTGACCGAGGGTTACTGAATTTGTAAATGTATGTACATGTCTCATTTATTATGATGGTTTCAACACATCTATGCAGTCAACAACAGCATGCTATAAATCAGCACTTGAGAGCTTTAACTAACTGTTAGTGTATGTATGCATGGTCCTATATTGAATATAATAACCAAATAAAGCTTGTTACTAAGTTACAGTTAGCACATAATAGATCTCAAGGCATCCTTTTCATCCTGCAAGCGTTTTATTATCTGATCAGCAATAACATCATATGTTAATCTATGCAGATCAATGCCAGCAAACAGATCACTGAATATCATTCTTTCTTCAACCAAAATGTTCTGGCATTCTTTGTATTCTTTAATGCACACATTAGCTTCACTTATGTTATTGCTTATTAGTACGTACTGTGTTCCAAAGGTACCTCCAACTGTTAAAACTCCTCCTCCTGCTGTAATACCACCAGCAACACTAAGAGCAACAGAGGCACCAAGGGTTACTGGAGCAAATGCTAATCCTAACAAAAACACTGCCCCACCTCCTAAAGCTGCAAACAAACCTGTTCCTTTTGCAGCTCGTGATCTTTCTGTGTGATGTTTTATGCACATTGCTAGTTCTTTTAGGCTATCTTGAAGTTTCTCATTGCTTTCTATCACACCTTTAATGGCTTCTTTCAAAGATTCTGTGGGCTAAACACAAAATATATACCAGCAAATAAACACATCTATAATAAGCAAACCACACTACTGTTTTACACATTAGTACAGTATAGTAGGGATCGTAACAAAAGTTGGTACTTTCCATGAAACTATTAGACCAGAAACCAGCCTCATAATACCTCTATAGCATCTTTGCAGTATTGGTTAAGCCTAAACGTGCCTTCTGTGTGACCAGAAATGCTTCCAATATGTTGCTACAATCTATTTTTAAAATATTTAATTATTATTAAGTGACACTTGCAGGGTAAACCACCACCTAGGTGAATGGCTTGAAAATCAGTCCATGTGTACGTTAACTATCATAGCTCAAACTTTTTGTGGTTTAAAATGAATTGCAGTGAGAGTTACAGAATTACGAGGAAATACCTAAATACTGTTCTATTAGAGAGTATCAATCTAAGGAACTATGTACAACGCATTTGAGTACTCTATTACAGTTTCCACTGACTGCTCTAATAGAGAGTATCAATCTATTTTCATGGAATTAAGCTCTATAGTTTGAAATGTCCACTCAATATGCTAGCATTATGCTGGCATAACAATCCAGCATAGTATGCTTTTATTATGCTGGCATATTTGACACAGGCCTAGTGGCGGATCTAGGACTTTAAAAAAGGGGTTTCTGAAAATTAATGTATTAATAGACAAGGAATAAAAATTAATAATACAGTATATGAGGAGATGCAACCTTATTATTGCTGTACTACTGTCAATTTTATCATAGCAAAACCTCTATTACCACTGTATTTCAGTAGCAAGCATGCGATTGCACTTTTTAAACATTATATAAACCCTCAGCAACACTATTACTTCCCACTGTATCAAAATGATTATTGATATATATATCTAATCCAAAACAGCCAAGCTGTAAAAAAAGAGTGCGGCCCTGAGAAAGGCTATGGTGAAAAAAGATGTGAAATCCAAGGTGGCAGCCAAGAAATGGCTGTGATGGTAGGTTAATGGTAAAAATTTTAATAACGACAATTCAGGTGAATTTTGTGCCAAGACCAAGCGGCACCAAATTCACCTGAATTGTTGTTATTAAAATTTTTACCATTAACCTACCATCACAGCCATTTCTTGGCCGCCACCTTGGATTTCACATCTTTTTTCACCATAGCCTTTCTCAGGGCCGCACTCTTTTTTTACAGCTTGGCTGTTTTGGATTAGATTTCACTTCTTTTTGTATTTGTATACCCCAAAGCCGGCCTATGGCCGGCTTTAGGGATTTTAACCTGTCATTTTTTCTTTACTACAGGAAGAAGAAAAGATGAAGCAGGGTGATTTCTTTGTAGCTGACCTCTCTGCAAGGTGATCCTTCTAGCTGATCTCTCTACCGGATGACTTGTTTGTAGCTGAACTCTCTACAGGGTGATTTGTTTGTAGCTGAACTCTCTACAAGGCAACTTCTTCTAGCTGATCTTTCTACAGGGTGATTTGTTTGTAGCTGAATTCTGTACAGGGCAATTTGTTTGCAGCTGAACTCTCTACATGGTAGTTTCTTTGTAGCTGAACTCTCTACAATGTAACTTCTTCTAGCTGAACTCTCTACAGGGTGACTTGTTTCTAGCTGATCTCTCTACAGTGTATAACTTGTTTCTAGCTGAACTCTCTACAGGGTGATTTGTTTGTAGCTGAATTCTCTACAAGGTAACTTCTTCTAGCTGATCTTTTTACAGGGTGATTTGTTTGTAGCTGAATTTTCTACAGGGCAATTTGTTTGCAGCTGAACTCTCTACATGGTAGTTTCTTTGTAGCTGAACTCTCTACAATGTAACTTTTTCTAGCTGAACTCTCTACAGGGTGACTTGTTTCTAGCTGAACTCTCTACAGGGTGATTTGTTTGTAGCTGAATTCTCTACAGGGCAATTTGTTTGCAGCTGAACTCTCTACATGGTAGTTTCTTTGTAGCTGAACTCTCTACAATGTAACTTCTTCTAGCTGATCTCTCTACAGGGCAATTTGTTTGCAGCTGAACTCTCTACATGGTAGTTTCTTTGTAGCTGAACTCTCTACAATGTAACTTCTTCTAGCTGAACTCTCTACATGGTGACTTGTTTCTAGCTGAACTCTCTACAGGGTGATTTGTTTCTAGCTGAACTCTCTACAAGGTAACTTCTTCTAGCTGATCTTTCTACAGGGTGATTTGTATGTAGCTGAATTCTGTACAGGACAGTTTGTTTGCAGCTGAACTCTGTACATGGTAGTTTCTTTGTAGCTGAACTCTCTACAATGTAACTTCTTCTAGCTGAACTCTCTACAGGGTGACTTGTTTCTAGCTGATCTCTCTACAGTGTATAACTTGTTTCTAGCTGAACTCTCTACAGGGTGATTTGTTTGTAGCTGAATTCTCTACAAGGTAACTTCTTCTAGCTGATCTTTCTACAGGGTGATTTGTTTGTAGCTGAATTCTCTACAGGGCAATTTGTTTGCAGCTGAACTCTCTACATGGTAGTTTCTTTGTAGCTGAACTCTCTACAATGTAACTTCTTCTAGCTGAACTCTCTACAGGGTGACTTGTTTCTAGCTGATCTCTCTACAGTGTATAACTTGTTTCTAGCTGAACTCTCTACAGGGTGATTTGTTTGTAGCTGAATTCTCTACAAGGTAACTTCTTCTAGCTGATCTTTCTACAGGGTGATTTGTTTGTAGCTGAATTTTCTACAGGGCAATTTGTTTGCAGCTGAACTCTCTACATGGTAGTTTCTTTGTAGCTGAACTCTCTACAATGTAACTTTTTCTAGCTGAACTCTCTACAGGGTGACTTGTTTCTAGCTGAACTCTCTACAGGGTGATTTGTTTGTAGCTGAATTCTGTACAGGACAATTTGTTTGCAGCTGAACTTTCTACATGGTAGTTTCTTTGTATCTGAACTCTCTACAATGTAACTTCTTCTAGCTGATCTCTCTACAGGGCAATTTGTTTGCAGCTGAACTCTGTACATGGTAGCTTCTTTGTAGCTGAACTCTCTACAATGTAACTTCTTCTAGCTGAACTCTCTACATGGTGACTTGTTTCTAGCTGAACTCTCTACAGGGTGATTTGTTTGTAGCTGAATTCTCTACAGGGCAATTTGTTTGCAGCTGAACTCTCTACATGGTAGTTTCTTTGTAGCTGAACTCTCTACAATGTAACTTCTTCTAGCTGATCTCTCTACAGGGCAATTTGTTTGCAGCTGAACTCTGTACATGGTAGTTTCTTTGTAGCTGAACTCTCTACAATGTAACTTCTTCTAGCTGAACTCTCTACATGGTGACTTGTTTCTAGCTGAACTCTCTACAGGGTGATTTGTTTCTAGCTGAACTCTCTACAAGGTAACTTCTTCTAGCTGATCTTTCTAGAAGGTGATTTGTCTGTAGCTGAATTCTCTACAGGGCAATTTGTTTGCAGCTGAACTCTCTACATGGTAGTTTCTTTGTAGCTGAACTCTCTACAATGTAACTTCTTCGAGCTGAACTCTCTACAGGGTGACTTGTTTGTAGCTGAACCCTCTACAGGGTGATTTGTTTGTAGCTGAACTCTCTACAAGGTAACTTCTTCTAGCTGATCCTTCTACAGGGTGATTTTTTTGTAGCTGAATTCTCTACAGCGTGATTTGTTTGCTGCTGAGCTCTCTACATGGTAGTTTCTTTGTAGCTGAACTCTCTACAATGTAACTTCTTCTAGCTGAACTCTCTACAGGTGACTTGTTTCTAGCTGATCTCTCTACAGGGTGACTTGTTTCTAGCTGAACTCTCTACATGGTGATTTGTTTGTAGCTGAACTCTCTACAAGGTAACTTCTTCTTTCTACAGGGTGATTTGTTTGTAGCTGAATTCTCTACAGGGTGATTTGTTTGCAGCTGAACTCTCTACATGGTAGTTTCTTTGTAGCTGAACTCTCTACAATGTAACTTCTTCTAGCTGAACTCTCTACAGGATGACTTGTTTCTAGCTGATCTCTGTACAGGGTGACTTGTTCCTAGCTGAACTCTCTACAGGTGATTTGTTTACAGCTGAACTCTCTTACATGGTGGTTTCTTTGTAGCTGAACTCTCTACAATGTAACTTCTTCTAGCTGAACTCTCTACAGGATGACTTGTTTCTAGCTGATCTCTCTACAGGGTGATCTGTTTGTAGCTGAAGTCTGTACAGAGTGGTTTGTTTGCAACTGAACTCTCTTACATGGTGGTTTCTTTGTAGCCGAACTCTCTACAAAGTGATTTCTTCTAGCTGATCTATCTACAGGATGACTTGTTTCTAACTGAACTCTTTACAGTGTGATCTGTTCATAGCGGAACTTTCTACTGGGTGATTTGTTTGCAGCTAAACTCTTTGCATGATTGTTTCTTTGTAACTGAACTCTCTACAAGGTAACTTCTTCTAGCTGATCTCTCTACAGGATGACTTGTTTCTAACTGAACTCTCTACAGTGTGATCTGTTCATAGCGGAACTTTCTACTGGGTGATTTGTTTGCAGCTAAACTCTTTGCATGATTGTTTCTTTGTAACTGAACTCTCTACAATGTGACTTCTTCTAGCTGATCTCTCTACAGGATGACTTGTTTCTAACTGAACTCTCTATAGTGGATCTGTTCATAGCGGAACTTTCTACTGGGTGATTTGTTTGCAGCTAAACTCTTTGCATGATTGTTTCTTTGTAACTGAACTCTCTACAAGGTAACTTCTTCTAGCTGATCTCTCTACAGGGCAATTTGTTTGTAGCTGAATTCTCTACAGGGTGATTTATTTGAGCTGAACTCTCTACATGATAGCTTCTTTGTAGATGAACTCTCTATTAGGTACTTTCTTCTAGCTGATCTGACTACAGGGTGACTTGTTTGTAGCTGAATTCCCTACAGAATAACTTGCAATGTAATATAACTGAGTAAATTATACATGCAACTGAATGCTTTATTAGGGTGACTGTTCTATTAGAGTATCTCGATCTCGCATTTGCTGTACCTAGTTGCCTTTCGAATCATAACTCAGTAATTTGTAATCCGATTCTTCTGTACTACTACAAGAACTTTCTATGATGATTATTCCAGCTACATACAGATTTTCAGCTCGTTGCTCTAAGCGGTTTGTCTGGTAGACACGAAAACTAATAATTTTTTTATTCATAAAAATCGATCGCGTAATTTTGACACAGGTTGGGTTTTGTGTCATATCTCCATGGTCTTTATCTCGATTCCTTTCAAACCACAAAAAGGCACTCCTACGATGGTTGTTCCATCTACATATCAATTTTCAACTGATTCCTCCAAGGGGTTTACCCTGTAGGTGTGACAGACCTTCGACCTTATTTTACGCAAATAATCGGTCATAACTCCGTGAATGTTCATCGGATTCCTACCAAAGTTGGTACGGAGATCCGCCTTAATGAGCCCTTTAAGTGTGCCAAATTTCAGCCCAATCCTAGCACGCATTCGTGTTTTATGGCGAATTTTGCGAAGTGTGCGAAATGAAGAAGAAAAAAACGAAGAAATTAAAACGAAATTTTGTTCGCTCGTATCTCGGAAATGGCTGGAGCGATTTTCTTCAAATTTGGTATGTAGACTCCCCTAACTGGGCGGCATGTCTCAAGCAAATTTGGTTCCAATCGGATAAGGGATCACAGAGCTACATAGGTGTGAAAATTGCGTTTTCTTTCTTCCTGTTAATATACTCACGGTGTGGCGCGCCGGCTTCTTGGGCCGCACAACACACTATCGTGTGTCTTGATATATATATATATACTCTAATAGGACAATCAAAGCTACAGTTTAGTCACCACTTCCTCAATTTCATGCTATAGTATGTACGCGTTGAGCTGAATCCTCAAAAACGATTAATAACTCACGACTGTTACATTGCACGTGCTTCCTGTATCGCTCATTAGATAGCACCTCTAAACCCGCTAAAAATATGTTAAAAGCACTTCATTCAAATGTAAGACACTCCAGTTATGACACCATTAAGTTTTGCCATACATTTTCAATGGGGAAGCCTCTAAAACACAGCCCTTTGATGTTCATGTTGACACATGTTTGTGGTGAAGGCAGACGTCACACTCCCGCCCTCAACATGCATGATTTCACTATCCGTTATGTAAGAGGCTGTAATACACTTTTGCAAGAAAAATAAAACAGTTTTTGTGTGTGTAAAACAGAGTTGCATGAGTAGAAGAGCTGGGGCCACTGTTGTATTGTATTTAGAAGATAAGTGGCCAGGGAAAAAACTTCTTCAGCCTCAAAAGAGGAAAAACCCAAATTATAACAGCTCAAAATCTGTTATGCAGCATTGTTGTACCTGCATGTGAGCCAAACAACATGTATTTTACTTCACATTTACTACACAGCTGCCCATCGTTTTCTATTCCCATTTAGTCAATTTGTTGTTTTAATCCTTTTCTCATCACTTTGCCACACACGTACACAACTTTTCCAGCCAGCATTTTGCCTTTGAAGTTACATTCCCATAAAACTCTAACAAATGAAATAATATTGTTTGTATGAATTTGGGCTGATAGTACAGTACCTGTAATGACTTCCAAACACTCCTGCACTGAACAAATATACAAGGGACGGTATGTTCAACTTCTGCTAGCATAATAAAGCAATGATATTTTTTTATGCACACACTTACACTTCAACTGTATTTTCATGTACTTCACAGAGTTTAATCCTAGCTACCCGATGACTCCTGGGGAACAACATAAAGTTGTAACACCAATGCTGCAAATATCAAACAATCATATGAAGAAAGCTCAGAAGAAGACTTGGACCCACTGCTGCTAGTGGAAGAGTCATTAATACCACCATCACCATCACTACTGATTTGGATGAGGAATTGCTCTAGTAGTTCTTCATTACCCAAGTCTCATCCAAGTACACAACTGGTCTTCCTTCAGTTCTCTTCATTTGTCTTAAATATAAATGACGCTGATGGACTATGCAGGGCTGCTCATAGTGTACCCTGCGTATATGTGTAGTGACATTAAAGCACAAACAGTTGCAATGCTAACCTCTTGTCACTAATTGTCTTGTACTTAAATCCCATATCACTCGACACTCTTTTAAGCTATGTTCTCCCCCCAGAGAAAACACCATCGTTCTTAAGTTTGGCCTAAGACGGAGTACGTGACAAAGGTTCTAGGATTCAAAATTTTACTTACCAAAATTTTTGAGAGCGATAGGTTTTCTTTCCTTCCATACAGTGAATGGATCTTCCGTCTGATGGCATCTCGGTTGAAACTGTCTGAACATTTGTACCTGACGATTACAATTGAGCGGGCTTGTGCAAAGTGCTTTTTGTACCTTTTTCTTAGCATAGAAAAACCGCCTTTCTTCCGTTACTCCATTCTAACTCTTACAATGGATGTCTTGAAATCCCTGCATGGACGTAATGTATGCCAAAATCCAGCAAAGAAGGTATTACCGGTGGCCTTCAAGATTCTCTCCTTGATGTTGACGGAAAATGTATACTTCTTCGCTTCTTGCTTAAAGTACTCCTATAGTTTCATAAGTAGATACTTCGTTTGGCTGTTTAACCTCTTTCCAAGTGCATTTCGCTCCGCACTCGCTGACGCTGCACTGGACGCCATATTCTCAACAATTTATTGCACGCCCGTAACATGAGCTTACGAATAAATGCTTCATCAACATCATGTTTAAAGCCTTTGATCTTTTATGGCTTCTTAATCAACAACCCAGGATTCAGCTCAACACGTACGTACTATAAGCACTTGATTTAGTTACTGTAATTATCATCTAAACTAGACAGATGCTAAAAGCATTGTGGGGCGAGCCTGATCTATAGCTAAAAGACTTGTATAGCTAGCTATACAAATTAGGGATGCAACAATACAGGTAAACACCCTAATTGTGTATTGTCTTTATTGCATTCCACACCGTGACCTTCTCGTAAAGTAACACTGAGAAACGAAGAATAATAAAGAATTACGTAGTCTCTTAATACACAGTTCTTTGATAAACTTAATGTGTTACAAATTAAAGATACATGCATTTAACACCCATCAACAGTCCTATTTTACCCGGCAGCACCTTGCTTCCCTCTGTTCATCAGATTCTGTTCCACGTGTATGCCGATCTTGCTGTCTTCTGGTAAGCCTTTGGTGTTCATCCACGTTCTCGCGTCTAATTCTTTCATATTGTCTTCGCCTAGCCAACCTACAGTAGTATTTTCGATAGGCACAGGTAGCAAGCTGCACTTAGTGCATGTACCGGCTATTTGCGTTTACAAACCTTGCTTGTCTTTCCTCCTCGGTTTCTCTCTCTCTTCTGAGCCTATCGCGCTCCCTTCTTCTTCTGAGCCTTTCTTCTCTCTCTTCTGCACAACACTCGCCATGGTCACATCGCGCCACGTGCAATAAAAGTGACCACTGTAAATTATTGGAAACTGAATGTGACGGTCCCGACTACCTCTAGAAGGGGCTACAACTAGTCTAAAGAGATCAATTGAACTAGCTTCTGAAAAGGGAGCTTCAAATTGGTTATCTGTTCTGCCTTTGCAGGAGTACAATTTTTCTCTTCACAAAACTGCCTTCCACGACGCTGTTGCGCTTAGATATGGATGGGATCCTGCCAGGCTTCCTCAACATTGCGCCTGTGGAACTAAGTTCACTGTTGAACATTCCTTTACTTGTCCCAAGGGTGGCTTCCCTTCTATCCGTCACAACGAGATCCGTGACTTAACAGCAAGCTTACTTACTGAGGTCTGCCATGAGGTGGATGTTGAACCACATTTACAACCTATTACTGGTGAGCAGTTCACCTTAGCCTCATCAAACATCGAAGATGGTGCTCGACTAGATATTTCAGCCAATGGTTTTTGGGGTGGCCGTTGTGAGAAAACGTACATTGATGTTAAAGTCTTTAACCCACACGCTCCTAGTAATCGTACCACCAGTGCCAGTGCCATTTACAGAAGACATGAATTGTGTAAGAAGCGTTCATACGAAGCTCGCATACGTGAAGTTGAACAGAGTTCCTTTACTCCTTTAATCTTTTCAGCCACAGGAGGAATGGCTAACGAAGCAACCATGTTTTACAAACGCCTTGCTTCCTTGCTATCAGATAAATGGGATTCAAATTATGCTGCTGTAATGGGGTGGATCCGGTGCTGCTTGTCCTTTTCACTTTTGAGGTCAGCAATTAGGTGTCTGCGGGGTTCTAGATCCTCAAAGGGCTCCTTTGGCCACTCTTTAGGATCAGCACCAATTGACCTCATTCAAGTAGAGTCAAGACTCCCATTAATTAAGCAGTAACTTATTGAATTTTTTTTTTCTCTCCTTTCTTTGTATGTTTAATTTGTTGTTTCTATTATTATTCATTATATGGGAAAAAAAAAAAAACTACCAACAGTGTGGGACTTTCCGTGTTCTTTGCGTAAACGTTTGGGAACGCGACGATCGTACGGTCCAATGGACTACTAACAGTGTGGGACTTTCCGTGTTCTTTGCGTAAACGTTTGGGAACGCGACGATCGTACGGTCGAATCGAGTACTGCAATTGTGGGACTCGCTCAGGCTCGCCCCAAATATTAGCTCAAAAATTCTGAAATTTCTAAATTTTCTGTGGCATGCTCAGGGGTTAATCTAAGGGGGGTAGGGGTGGGAGCCCCCCCGGGTTAGCTATTGCCTCCCTAGGTTTATACCTAAAGCCTTGAGAAAATGGAAAGGTTTAATTGATCCCAAAGTTGTATAATTGAATGGTCAATATTCAATGGCATCACAATAAAATTTCACCAAAGTTGAGTACATTTACACCTAAATTTTCGAAATTTTCCTGGGGGAACATGCCCCCAGACCCCCCTAGAATTCGAAGCAGCTTACTTCCCCCCCCGCTTAATATTCTGGGTTGAGCCCTGATGCTAAATTTAAAAGAGAGTTTCTATCAAAACTGCAGAAACCCACTTAGATCCACTACTGCATGAAGTTAGCCTACATACAACTTTATATGCCAGTCCTATGACCTGAATTATTGCCCTTCACTATGGCAACTACAAATAGATTGCAGCAGTTAACTAGTTTGCATTTCTTCACCAATATTAGCAGCTCTAATTCCTTTATAATTATTTAGTGAATTCTATCCCACTAGGGACCTGTGAGAAGGTTTAAAGCCTGTGAATACAGGGAGTTTAAATATGTGAAATAGCATTGGTAAGATCAAAGTTGAGATTGCTACACACTTGTTCCACCCACTGCCATGTTCATTGTATATGTCAATAAAATTGGAAGATGATATAGTTGGTCAACCACAAAAACTGTGAAAACCATGTAACTCAAAAATGCGTACTTATACTGTAACTAAATACCGTATAGTGGGAAATTTTCGAGGGGTGAAACTTTCGCAAAATGGTGTAAAATCCGATTTTCGCATTTTTACTTCATGAAAGTCTAGAAAACAGATTTGGTAAGGTAATAGCTATGTGTATAAACAAAGTACAAACATTTCATGATTATATTTTCACAAAGTTATCAATATTCGCGAAATTCACGAACGTTTCATCCCTCGAAAATTTCCGGCTATATGGTAATCAAATGATGTCCTCAACAAGCTATTGATATGATTTCACATGTATATTGTCTGTCACATTAAAATAAGATGGGAATTTTTCGTAGTTTGGACCATACCTCCAACAGTAGAAGTTGTAGGAATGCTTCATGTATTGTTCTCTTTATGCATGGGCAAGCAAAACGGAGGCTTTGTTTGTCAGTAATTAGTCATGTTTTGTCATGCTATTATGTCCAACTCAATTCTTTTACAACAGCAACTATACCTAGCTATAAACTACGTTACTAAGACAATTATACAAACAAGTGCAAGTTCAGTCTTTACCACTACTAACAACGACAACCCACTAAGTGAAAATCAGACTAGATTGCATTTTCCGTTTTATGGTTGCTCTGTTGTCTAGAGGGAAACCAATAGGCTGTTAAGGTTTCTGCAATATCTGTTAAATATTTTTGGATTTGCTGTAGTGGTAGAGAGCAAAGCCATACAGAAAATAAATTACAGGTGCTTACATTAATTTAATTACTCACAAGTCACGAGTGTAACAGACTATGGAGCCAGGTCTTGTCCATTCTGTTTACCACAAACCTACTAATTCATCACGGTAAAGTTTTGGTCTATAGTAAGGCCTAGTCTATAGGCATATGCTTACAAACAAGAAGGCTATTCAATTAATGGTGAAAATACAGTTTATGCTTATTGGTACAGTACATGAATGAAGGAATATGACGGTATATATATATATATATATATATATATATAAGTTTATCAATTTGAGTATTGCTTTATAAAGTTTATTAAGGCGTGCAAAAATTATTATTGTATCACACGTTTTTTTGTTTGTTTGTTTGTTTGTTACCCAATATATTTCAATGTGTTTTATTGCTAACATGGAATGGTGGAAACTGGTCAGGTTCTTTCTCAGTGGGTCACATATTATATATCATCTTACCACTCCAAGTTGGCAGTTGCCATCTTCCACTTTGTCTACATCAATTTTCACCATTTTGACATGATAAAGATTATGATGAAATAATTGTTCCTTATTCCTTTTCGCTGCTGTGATTATCTGTTCTGCAACATTTTTAGGTACGTACCAAATAAAATGTGAGTAAGTGGACAAGAACAAGAAGAATGGATGAGCAGCATATTTTTCAATATTTAAAGATGTGCACAAAACATGTTTTAGCTGTAAGTATTCTTCTACAGTAAGAGATGTATAGGATTTACCCAAAACAACATGTAATGGAATACAATTGGGTGGCATCTCTGCTGAAAATGCACTGCTGGTGATATGTGCTGTAGCCATTTTTCTGGTAAAGCTTTCAAACTCAATCTTCACTTTGTCCAATGCCACTTTTTCAATGACTGCTATTAAGAGTGAATGTTCTTCCCAGTTCCAAAAGTAGGGAACAATTCGACCAAGAGCAGAAAATAAGGAGGAAAATGTTTTGCATTTTTTTTATTTCATTAAGCCTTTTGGTATCATTGTGTGATAGACTAGTATATTTGACACACAATTCATAGATCTGGTTTCTACAGTTCCTCAACTGCCTACTACTCCTACAATCAAGAATTTCAGTAAGCCTTTGTGTTAGTTGATTGAATTCAGTTGCAAAAATGCTGCCTTGCTCTAGTAACAATGTGCTGTGCTCAAGGTGTTCATGACGTTGTGGTGAGTGGCTAGCATCATCTAGTAAGTAAATGAAAGTACTATTATAATAAAAGTAATTTTACATCAAGTATAGCATGCTACTTACAATAAAGTTATTCACATAAAGTTGGAACACAAAAACATTGTAAATTCATGGCACATTATAGCATTGCAAAGTACAACTTGTTTCTTCACAATATTCGTATTTATATTCATGCACGATCTTCATTAAGTACATATCATCCCATCATCCAATCATTTAATTATACATTAAAATAATTAATATAATTATATAATTATTTACAGTTATACATCATAAAGTACGATAATACTGTATAGTAGGGACAGCGTGGCCAAAGTTAAAATATCACCCAAAAACTTGCCTCGATTTCCTCTCACAATGACATGACAGTATTGGATGGGTAAAAATCAAGCCCAAAAATACCTTCAGATCGACCCAAAATGTTTTTGTCAAGTTGCTACAGAATTTTTTTTTTTAATTATTCAACAGAATTTTCTACTGCCTGCCTGATGCCTTCAGTCAAGCGTAGCAGAAAATTGATTTCAGCTACAGTCCTAATTCTTTGACAGAAACGCTTCGACTTCACTTAAGAAGAGACCCTTAGTATAATGATACATGTGCTATAGTCTTACTTTTATCCTTCTTTACCATATCATCAGTCAAGCGCGGTTTGGCTTCCATCTCTTGATGTCACATGTTATGCAATATCATTGCACCAACGTATCGGAATACACATGTCAGCTCAGGTGTTAGTTTGGTGAAGTCAATGATAAGCCAGTGAGGCGAGCTGTTCTCCATTGTAGACAAGACGTAGCTAGCCTGCCACCAGCAGGGAATTGGAGACTGGCATCTAGCGATTTGTATGTGCTGTTAAATACCAGGGTTTAGCTAACCAGAAAAGTTTTGCTGAATGTTTTTAGACACTAAAACCAACACTCACCATTTATGATGGAGGCAGTATTAGTGGACATAAATTTACAAAAAAGTTCACACAAACAAGTATAAGAAAAAAATAGGAATTTTAAACTGGAGAAGGGACAATGTAGTACCGGAATAAAAAGTACTAAAACAAGCTGATGTGTACTGTAAAACAGTAAGAAGCAAATATCCCTACTGTGCATTTTGATTATAGAATCTCTGTAGCACAGTAGGGATATTCACTTCTTATTGTTTTACAGTACTTGGACATTACATACTACTCCAATCCAGCTTGTTTTAGTACTTTTTATCGCGGTACTACACTGTCCCTTCTCTAGTTTAAAATTCCTAATTTTTTCTTATACTTGTTAATATACATATATATATATATATATATATATATAATATACATTTCAGCATACATGTGTACAACAAACCTGTGTCTGCTAGTGTAGCCACATTACCAGCTGTTGGACCATCTAGTGTCGAAACAGCATTTACATGATCAATTACATTTTGTTGATCTTGCACTATTAACAATGAAAAAAAACCAGTGACCATATTAAACAGATAAATATAAACAAGTAAATAATGAAGAAGAGAGTATCTAACTCAGTGTTAGACTGTGGTACAGCTCATTTAGAGGGTTACTAAATCACTTAGTCACCTGACATGCTCACTTAGTCACCTACACATGTTCACTTAGTAACCCGCCCTCAAGCAATTTTGTACATGATAAATAATTATAACACGAAAGGCACACTGCAGTACTTGATAATACTGTAATACTCTTCTTCTCCGTGTTCCACAAATAATTCTGGACAAATGGTAGACTAAATGGCATATGTACTGTAGCTCTAGCCATTACTTTGGTTACTGGTCGAATAATTATTTTTGTGGGCGCTGTAAGGACTTCAGGAAGAAACTGTTCCGTTGTTCTGCATTGTTCTTTCACCCCACACTCATGCTCTAGCTATAAAGGTATGTTCTTTAAACCATAGTTAGACACCGCGACCAACGGGAACTAAGCGATTTAGTAACCCCTCTGGCCCTTAGTAGCGCCCTCGCTGCGCTTGGGATGCTACAGCCTCAGGCCATCGTGGTTACTAAATCGCTTAGTTCCCTTGGTCTTGGTGTCTAACTATTATTTAGTCCATCCTGTATTAGTCCATCCTGTAAAGCCTATATTCATTTAAAAGAAGCCTAGTTGAGTTTTGATAGAAGCCTGTGTCACCCTTTGACACCTGCTTCTTTGAAATGAATATAGCTAAAATGTGGTGATACAGGAACAATTAGCACTGCAATTATGGGCTCATTTTTGATTTACTAAATACTGAGTTAGATACTCTCTTCTCCATTATTTACTCCAGAAATAAATAATACCTGATTGTATTTCAGAAGCAGTAAAAGTACCAGGAAAGGCATTATCATGTCCATCATTGTCAGAGACAGTAACATAGCTATGGTGACTTTGGCTAACAGAGTTATCTGCAATACACAGTATCAAACAATTATCAAAAACAATCAACTATACATAGTTTGAGCTAGACATGTACTAACCGGCAAACTTAATGTTACCAATATTTGTGACTGACCAGGGATGAAGCACACTTTTCCCCTTAGATGGTAAAAAGATTTATGGCACTGAATTTAACATATCAAAGCACACTGTATCTTTGAACTGGCTGGAAATCAATACTTCAGTATATTTTCCAGGCAATATGTTAGTTGCATAGCAGTGCCTTTGAACTTGTATGCACAACAAGTATAATTAGACTAATTGGTGCTATAAAATGGCTGCATAATGCAAGTGAAGGTATCATGCATGACTAGTTTATGCATTTATTAAATTTCGTTCAGTTTTCCTTGTCACATTCTATTAACTTACTGGTTTCTGATGAATGATGATTGGCTAGGATTGCTGGTGTGTGGTCTTTCATTTCAGCTAATGGTACAACATGATGACCACCATAAATCTTGCTACGTTGGTGAAGTTCCCTGCAAGACTGGCACAGGAATGTGGTACAATCACCACAATATGACACCACAGGAACATCATCATTACATTTTCCACATTTATATTTCTTTTCTGTAGTCGCTTTCTTTTTCAAACTCAGCTCATCAAGAAGTCTACTGATTACAAAACTAGTTGGAAGTTCTTTTACTCCACCTGCAGGCACACTTGCTTCTGCCCGACACTCAGGACAGGAAATCTTGGACACTTTTTGCACCCTCTCCAGACATCCTTCACAGTATGTGTGTTGACAAGGAAGACATTTGGGGTTCTGAAACAGTTCATAGCATATTGGACATGTCAAGTTATCTTCAACTATCTTCAAGTCAGACATAGTGCTACGTATAGACAACACAAAGGTAACACTAGTTGTAGCAATTATAAAATATAATAATACTATACAGACCCAGATAACCCGGACAAAATGTGATCCAGCCCCCTGACTGCTATTAGTGCTCAGCAACATGCATAGTATATCAAACCACATCACTGCTAAGAGAGTTTTTATTTTCTGATATCCTTAAATTTCTATGATGCACTTTACTAGTATCTCTCTTCCTTGTATCACTAGTTATTGCATGACCCAGACAAAATGTATGGGGAAATTCACTACGCCGGTTTGGTGTAGGCCATTTTGACATGACAAATTTCTACTTGCAGAGAGTACATGTATCACACTCAGAAAATTACCTGTCGGACAGGAGGTAGGGTGTAGTATGCAATAATTAATCTCATTTTTAAGTTTTTCAATAGAAATGTATTGTTCCAGTTGGCATATTTTGTAGCACCCAAGTTATTACAAACACACCAAGTAAGTTTCGTCAAATCCAGAAGGTGACCCTAAATTCCTTGTTGATTTGACCCATAGCAATATATAGCAAATGCCCATAAACTCCTTTCATATAGATGATACAAAGTACTTTGGCATCCTAATATCTTTTCACCTGTAAATTCTCCATGTGACTGGATTAGACAAAACCCGGCTTCGATGCACAAAGCTTCGTTAAGAGATATGACGATTTAAGTAATCATTGTGTGATAAGTTCCCATTGCCTACAGCTGTGCAAATAAAATTTGCACCAATTATTCATCTATTTACTAGCTATCACTGTGTGGGTGTATAAGTTTCTGATATCCAAAATGTGCCCTGTTTTGGGTAGCTTTTTTCGAGCAAGTACTAATATTACTGGTGGTAGTAATAGGGGAAGTGGGTGGGCATAATAATAGGGGAGTATAAAATGGAGCAAGAAGACAAATGGAATCCAGAGACCAAGTTTGGGCCCTTCATGACCCTCAAATCACTCCAAATTGATTGAGAACACTATTGGCAAGCTCTCTGTGAAGTCCCAGCTCACTACACACATTACAACAAAGCCATGGCCATTGAATGGCGTCAATCTTCCACTCGTGGCTTTGACAGGGTCAGAAGAAAGCTGCTGCAGAAACCAGACTTGCCAGTCCTCAAGGAAGTACAGTGTGGAATATGATAGTGTATTAGACCAGCAATCCACTTCTGGTAAAAACGTAAGTTTGATTTTGTGTGTGTGGAAGCTGGGTTATGTGTCACATATGTAATAGTTATACCACGGGCAAGAGTGCATATATACAGGCAAAGCACGAGTGTCCGTGGTATAACTAACCCTCCAAAAACACCTTAGCTGTAAAAAAGGCGCGTCAAAGAAACTACAAGTATCTGTAACCTCATGTAAAAACAGGTAAGCTGTAGAAAAACACTCCATGAAATTAACTGGCAACCAAAACAGCTGATATCTGAAGCGGCCAAGAATAAAAGTTAAGTTGATACAACTAACTACAATTATTAACTTGCAACATTGAATCTTAATCATTCAACTGTGTTCTATACATTCACCCTTGCTACATCCTAAATTAATTCTTTATAACTCTAATTGGCTGGTAATTTGGCCGCCTTTTTCAATAGTCAGAGTAAAGAAAAAAAGGTGGCCAAATTACCAGCCAATCAGAGTTACAAAGAATTAATTTAGGATGTAGCAGTGGTGAATGTATAGAACACAGTTGAATGATTAAGATTCAATGTTGCAAGTTAATAATTGTAGTTAGTTGTATCAACTTAACTTTTATTCTTGGCCGCTTCAGATATCAGCTGTTTTGGTTGCCAGTTACTTTTATTTGCCTGTTTTATAGCCAAGGTATTCTTTGGTAATCATAGTCAGTTGTAGTAACATTGATTCTTGGCCACTCTAGATATCAACTGTTTTGGTTGCCAGTTACTTTTATTTGCCTGTTTTATAGCCAAGGTATTCTTTGGTAATCATAGTCAGTTGTAGTAACATTGATTCTTGGCCACTCTAGATATCAGCTGTTTCAGTTACCATTTAATTTCATGGAGTGTTTTTCTACAGCTTATCTGTTTTTACAGGAGGTTACAGATACTTGTAATTTCTTGGATGCGCCTTTTTTTACAGCAAAGGTGTTTTTGGAGGGGATATCACTAATTTTTGTCAGTTATATAATTTACAGACTCAATGTTCAAGCCATGGGGGGTGTATGATGAATTCTGCGTTGTAGAGGTGTTGCAACCAAACACAAATCTGCTGATAAGTGGTGAGCATATAACATACAATCCTATAGTAGAAGTTAATTTTTATCAGGACAAGGGCCAGCGAAAATTACTGCAATTTACTGGTCAGGCCAGTAATGGCTACAGTCAGGGTTACCAGAGATGTGTGTAAAACACTTACAGTGTATTTACAAAGCATGCTTTTCTAGGTTATCTTGGGGAATGCCACCATCTTGAAATAGCAACTCTGAGATTGCATCTGGGATCTGGGAGTGTTTTCAGACAGAGATGTAAATATTCAGCTATATTGTTCAATGACTGTTCTATTAGAGTATTTTATTGCCTGACTGTTCTATTGGAGTATATCAATCATTCTGTACTTATCAATGAATAAAACCTGCTATGGCCACTGTGTTCTGAAGACAACTTATCAACTTGGTTTGCCACTCGTAGAGCAAGATGCTTTGCTGAGGGTTATGAAAGAGATCACAAACATCATACTATTATTCTTATTTCACTATATACATACAAATACACCCTTACATCACAAAACACACACAAAATGTACAAACACTACACATGCATGTTCACACACATACACCACATATTGGTTGTACTTGATGTAAACAAGTTAATATCACATCTCTTGAAATGCTCTTGTAGGTGAGCTGGTAGTGCCTTCACTTGGTGTTAAAAAGTTCTTGTAGAAAAGAAAATTGTGTTGTACATTCTGTTTAGTGCCCATTAATTACACGTCACTCCATAGCTAAGCCATGAGGATATCCAAGCAAGTGTCTTTGGTGTTGCGACCGATGTTCCAAGTTAGTTTTACATTAATCTTGTATTGTCATGCAAACTTGAATATTGTGCAAGCTGTGTGGAACAACCTCAACTCATATACACACTCAGCGGCAAACCGCGAACCACATTCAAGCAATCCGTAACAAAAGTTGAAAGCCACAACACAAGCTCATACACAGTCACCGGCAAACCACGAACCACATTCCAGCAATCTGTTACAAACTTTGTTGCACCATGGTATGTGCATAATGATTAATGAAAGCCACAACACAAGCTCCATGGTGCATTAATGGAAATAAATAAGTTCCACCTGACTGACAATTATCATGTGACCTATTTAGGGGAAATCTCTTGGAAAGTTCCTGTACAGTAACACCTCAAGTGAAAAGTGAACACACGTGATACGCAATTTATATTGTTATTGATGGCAGTCTATGTCTTGAGAAGGAAGCAAGTTCCACCCGACTGACAATGATCACGTGACCTATTTAGGGGAAATCTCTTGGAAGGTCCCTGTAGCACCTCAAGTGAATACACGTGATACACGGTTTATATTAATTATTGATGGCAGTCCATGTCTTGAGAGGGAAATATATGAATGATAAACATTTGTCATACTGTAACTGGATTCCAATGGAGTGGTGAAGTGTGCTTTTTTATTATTATTATTAGTACTTTACAGTGACCAGCACTGAAGGTCTGACAACAACATGTGCTGCAGCCTTAGGATTACCTAACCTAATTGCTTTAACTGATTTGAAATGTACACTGCTTGAAGTCCAATGGATATTAAAGAGTCGAGAATACTGATGTACTCATGGAAGTTCAGTAACAGTGGAGGTTCAGTAATGAAATGAGGAGTGGAGGTTCAGTAACGAAAGGAGTGAAGAAAGATGAGGCTAGTATGTAAAGTGCCACATCACCTCACACTGATTAACCGTGTGTATGCAATTGGTTTTTAGACTGTCAGACATCTGCACTGACTAGTGCAAATTCACCGAGTCCAAGCTAAAAACTTCTGATGATACCAACTTGAGTAGCAGCAAATACCAGTATTATCCGGCTTGGAATTATCTCATGGATAGATTGTCGACAAGGTGTACTCATACAGACCAAATAACTATCAGTATTGTCACTCTATAGTGCCAATTTAGAAGTCCTGGAACTGTAGGTGGAAATGTTTGTACAATTAATACTCATTCACATTGCATACTGGTGTAAATAACTAAATTTATGTACAGTGAAACCTGTCTAATCAGGACGCTGTGTAGTAAGGTCACTGCCGGGCCAACTTGTGAATCCTCAAATGTGTTATTTGTGTAAAAAGTGATGTAGATTTTAGGTGTGTTGTATTTAATGCCCGCCTGTTGGTTTTTACAGATAATCTGATCATAGTATGCAGTAGCAGTTGGATGTGGTCATGTTACATACATAACTTGGGACCAGGTAGGAATCATGAATTTCAGGTAAAACAGAGGAATTGTATTATCTTGTGTGTTCCTTTTATAGCTCTCAATTGTCAACTGTACATGGATCAACTGTAGTGACATCAAGGGTGTAGTGAATTTCCAGGTCGGTCTATGTACGTACTAAGGAACATAGTTGTTTATTATTTCCGGATCAGGGGTACTGTTATGATGGCACCCCCCTGTCATTTACATGTCGTGCTTATAAAGATATTTTCCAGTATCCAGATTTTAGGCATATTGTATTTAATGCCCATTTGTTGATTTTTGTAGGCAGATTGTGTCGTCAGATATCCAAGCAAGTGTCTTTGGTGTTGTGACCGGTGTTCCAGGTTAGTTACATGTGTGGTTAATTTAATTCAGTGCCTGCTTGTTCTTTTACAGGTCTCTCTTAACCTTGTGTCGGTATATGCAGACATCCAAGAAATCGTCACTGGTGTTAAACTATTTTTAGTAATGTCTTGATGTTGATTAAAGTTGTGTTACATGTTGTAATAGCATTGTTGTATGTCAGTTTACCATAAGGCAAGAAAATTTCATGGATTTTGCGGCCATCTTATCCGTGAAATTTGAATATTGTGCAAGTTGTGTGGAACAACCCCAGCTCATATACACAGTCACCAGCAAACCACGAACCACATTCCAGCAATCCGTTACAAAACTTGAAAGCCACAACAGAAACTCACACACAGTCACTGGCAAACCACATTCCATTACAAAATTTTGTTGCGCCATGGTATGTGCATAATGATTAATGAAAGCCACAACTCCACGGTGCACATTATATAGAGGTGGTGGGTGGTAACCCCTGTAGGCTTGTTGTCTTTTGTAAGGGGCAGATCCAGGGGGGCCAGTGCCCCCCCTTCAGAATTTTTTATAGTGTTGCTCATTGAACATAGCTAGACACTTTAGACATAATTCAAACATTTTAATGCAGTTTATGACTATGTGTAATATACTAAATGTGTCTGTAGCAAATTATTACCCATATTGACATAGCACAAGGAGAACTAAGTGGGATAGAGCATGCACCCTCTACGTTTAGAAATCGAGATACTCTAATAGAACAGTCATTTACTCTAATAAATCAGTCAAGTTATAAAACATTGTTTATTATTTTGAACAACTAAAAACCTGTTTTAAATTGAGTTAATGACTCTATCCACACCCTAGTGACTATATTTAGAAATTCTCTGGAGATGCAGCTGCACACCAAATGCCAGGAATATCTACATCCTTAAAGTTTTTGTGATGCTTGTGCAGGGGACCTTATGCTAATTCAACTTAATTTCAGCCAAAAATAGCATCAAAATCATTCTCAAAAGGTCAATTTTTCAAAATTTCTTAATAGACTTTATAGCTACTAACAGCTCAGTAGCTTCTAGCATTGAATTTTCATAAGCATTTACAAATTTTAGTCAAAATTGCCACCAAATTCAATCTCAGAATGTTAATTGTTCAAAATTTTCTTAGGGAGCGGCCTAGGCCTTTACACTAATTCTGGTTTTTAACTCAGTAGCTTCCAGTGTTTGAACTATCAACAAATTTCAGTTAAAATTGCCACTAAATTCAATCTCAGAACGTTAAATTTTCAATCTTTCCTTAGGGAGCGGCCTAGGCCTTTACACTAATTCTGGTTTTTAACTCAGTAGCTTCCAGTGTTTGAACTATCAACAAATTTCAGTCAAATTGTCACCAAATTCAATCTCAGAACGTTAAATTTTCAAAATTTCCTTGGGGGGGGGGCATGCTTCCAGACCCCCCTAGAAAGCTTATGCTTCACACACTGTGGAGTGACTTCTACCTGTGTGCCCCCCCCTTAGCAAAATCCTGGATCCGCCCCTGACCTTTGTGGTCAATCTATTAAACATTAAATAGAGAAATTGAAGAATATGCTTAAAACACCTTCCCTAGTGACTTTGTTCTTCACACCTTGTTTATAAGGTATCTGGCGATTATAAAAGCTCTTCACACCAGACATCTGGAGATTATAAACGCTCGCAAGGGACATGGCACTAATTGGAATCTAAAAGATTTCTGCTTAAAATGCCATCCCTAGGCAACTTATGGTTATGTATGCTTTCACAACTTGTTTATCATACATTGGGGCTTGTGTCCACATCGTGTCTTTAAAAGTTATTGTAGGGATTAGAGGTTTGATCAAAGAAAATACACGTATGGGCAAACCAGAGTTAGATAGTGTCAGTGCTAGATTGGCTGCACAAACACGGGTATGTTGACTGGTATGACGTGACGGTAGGTGTAACATAAGGTGGAGAAATAAAGTGAAATATGTGTAAATACGCCTTTTTTAGCGAGGTCGCAAGACTATGATGATGACGACTCCTAAAGATTTTTTTAATCATGTAACGCCATACAAATCTATTGAGATATGTTGAGTAATCCAGGACTAACATTGCAAAACCGACCCTACACGTAAATAACTCACAGTAGTGACGGCGCGTCTTTTATATGGGCATGCGCTTTGTAGTTTCTTAGCCGCGTGACTCACTACCGTAAGTCTTGATATGTTCTACTTTAGCATGCAGACTCACATAATTGGCAAAACCTTTAGTTGTTATACCCTTCTCTTATATAGGGAACCAAGTAAGCTGTGATTATGGGATTGAATTTTGCCAAACAAGCTGTGATTGTGGGATTGAATTTTGCTTAACAAACTGTGATTGAGGGATTCAATTTTAATACATCAAACAGTAGTTTGATTTTATTTTTGCTAATATAGTAATTTTAAGAGACTAGTGTTTAACTTAATTATGTCTTAATTACTACATTTACAAAAGTAAAAAAACAAAAACTGATGTATTACAATTGAATCCCACAATCACAGGTTGTTTGGCAAAATTCAATCCCACAATCACAGCTTGTTTGATTCCCTATATAAGAGAAGAGAGATAACAGTATAACATCAAAGAAATCTAATGAGTGTGCACTCATATTAGGTGTGCAATGTGTCGAGTTAACAAGATATACGCACTGGGTTAACGAGATATACACTGGGTTAACGAGATATACACACTGTATCTCATTAAGGCAGTGTATCTCGTTAAGGCAGTGCGTATATCTCGTTAACATTTTGAGCCAATGCAATATGTGATATATGTGCACTGGCTTTCCTTTGATCTGAGGTGTAAAAGTGGTAAATATATTAGTGTTACAAAACATTTTGAATTAATAGCTCTGTAGGTAAACATAATACTCATTCGCCATGAGTAAAACAAAACGATGATGTCAGTTTTTATACATACATTAGTTTCATTCTGGGAACATGCACATTTCAATTGAAACTGTTATACATGAGCTTCAGTCACATGCAAACTAGGGCTGAAACGAATCTTTCAAATAGCACTTCGAAGCTTCTTGCAAGACAACTTCTGAAGCTTCAAAGCTTCTTGCATTGAGTGCAGTAACAATATATGTACAATATTCAATTGCAGGTCTTCTTAAATTTGCAAGTTGCAAGTTTCAGTATTGTGTCATAGTCACAAAGAAGTTTTCATTACAACAAATGTTATCAGTAATAATAGCAATAGCACAATGTGAATATATATACACTTAGTACAAAAGAGTACCGGTAGTTTGAATAGTTAATCAAAACAGTGAAAAAACAACAGTAGGTTGAATAGCTATAGAACAAAATAATAGTTCGTCTCAGTAGAGTAATGCACAGCTCACTGTATGAAATACTGATCTGTGATGTAACCAAGAGTACATTATTATGTACTCTTGATGTAACTAGTATAATATTAATTTAAAAATGAAGTAGGGATCTATGCAATAAAAAGTAGTGAAACAAGAGATGAATGATGGTGTTACAGCATAGCTCAGTGGCTACTTTAGCACATAAGCTACAACAATTATTTTGTTCAATGTCAAAGTAGGGACTTTCCCACTGAGCTATGCTGTAATGATTATGATTATGATGTGATTTGGGTTGAGGCTTAGAAGCCTGTACACCCATTCAATTACCATCATTCATCTCTTGTTTCACTACTACTTCATTTTAAATTAACAATTTTTAAAAATACTAGTTTTTTTAGCTTTTCATTGTAGCACAGCTAGCTCAGTACAGTGTAACTTGTGACTGTCCTATTAGAATATTATACGTGACTGTTGTATTAGAGTATCTCGAGTAAGCCAAGGGGTGTGCTAGCTAAACTAAAAAGGAGTGAGGTCATCTTGATTACTGCTAAGTAAATAGATATATTGTAAGAGATATGGTCTCTGTACTCTATCGCTATTATTCCACCTAGATCTTTATTTATGGGTGCCAGGATCCCAATCGTGAAGTTGCAAATATCTAGTAAGTATACCTCTTATAGTAGTGCAGGGACTGCAGCGCTTCTGAAATCCAGCTCTGAAGTGGCAACTAAGATTATGTTATATAAGCAAGTATTAAAACAGGATGACAATAGAAAAGACCATTAGCTCTCTGCCCAAAAACGAGCTTAAAAGCCAAATTATATACTTAATACATTCATATTGTATGCTTTTGTTAAGCTGCAAGAAGCATTTTCTTTGGTGAAAATTGATGCAGTCAGGGATAATAAGCAATTCTAGTTTGTCTGCCTAGAGATGGATGACATCCCAGGAAGAGCAATTAAAATTGATAACTGCATGTAGCTAGAGATTAGCCTTGCATAGCCAAACCATGAATCTTTTTACAAAATTATAATTTGGGCAAGGGACAAGATTTTTAGACATGTGATATAGTTATAGCTATGTGTAGCTATAACTATGTAAGCACTTTTGTGTGGGCTTTCCCCACACACAAAAGAATGGCCTGACTAGTACATAACTATATAGCTAGTACATTTTGTAGGGCAATTGAACTAGTGGAAATGTACATTGACTAATTGCATTGTGGGGCGAGCTTTCATATAGAGTCAGAGTACTGTAGCTGAAGATATAATTTAAAAAAACAAAATCCCGATTTTGTAATTGAACACGAGATTCTGCCCACCCCTGGTGCATCTGATAGCATAGCAACCTTACTCTTAAGGCTTCAAAGCTCAAACTCTTAATACAACATTCCTGTCAGTGAATTGGATACCAGCATGAGCAAAACCACACTCTTAGCAAGTTTTCTCACTAAATGTTTCACTACAGCACTTTCAAATACATTAACAACTAATTTAAACCTTTGTTAATACATAACAATACCTGCTAAAGCTTCTTTTTCATGTTTAAAGTATAGGTTAGGAACCTAGACCGAGGTTCTTCATGGATTTAGAAACTGAGCTAAAACACAAAGAACTGAGGGCATGGTTTCTAAATGACTTAGATAATGGTATCATTACATAGGTGGAGTAATGGAGGGATTGGATAATAGAACACCAAACGCGTATTTGTCTAAGAGCTGTAGAAATTGAAGCTCGCACTTTATCACTGCTTCCTTGGAACTGAGAGCAGTAGTTACTATAGTGAAATATGTGGCTAAGTGTCAACAAGAAAAGTTATGGGTTGTTGAGCACCCATGGCATCACAGCAGAGTGAAGAAGAGGTCTATAGAAACTGTTACAGTTCAAAGACAAAAAAGACTGTAGGGCTGGACGGTATTGAAATTTTACTATCACGATATATCATGGAAAAATATCACGATATTATTAATTATCACAATATTTTTGATATTTTGGCAGATGCTCTACTATGAAACGGCTAGAAACTACACCTGCCTACACAAGTGATATAACCTACAGTAACATGAATGGATGTGCAAAATTACACATAATTATATATGTACCATTCATTGACCTATACATATAGACATCATACAATTAAGCATAGTGAGGATATATTCTGTACACCCAAGTGCATGACATAAATTACAGATTCCCATGCATGACTACAAGACTGCTGACTATAGCAATAGAAGCTCATACTCAGTTTTGCATCACCAATGCACGTTTTATTATGCTATAATGTGCAGAAATTCTTTCTCAAAATAATAAAGTTCCTCTAGCAGCTGCTTTCATATTTGCATGAACGCTCTATTAGAGTTACTTGACTGCTCTATTAGAGTATAGGTGACTGTTCTATTGGAGTATCTCGATCTATAAAATCTTTAATATTCTGGATCTTCCCTGGATTCTCCTCTTTCCTGGGGCTAAATAACAGCAGCAGTGTGATGTCCCACCATGTTTACAGTAGTTAGCTAATACAGATATTATTGGAGAACACTGCAGTAATCACGATATCATGATAATATAGTTTCCAAGAATTTTTGACAATACTGGTATCGTTTCATCAGAATATTGCGGTTTTAAGATATAACCGAGATACCGCCCACCCCTATGCTAGAGTGCCGGGATAATGATGGCAAACAGTTGTCACACGGCACAGTTTTGAACCACACCCACATAACACAAAAAAACATTCTACAAGGAAGCTTAGTTATGTTAGAATTTTCCCTTATATTTCTGGATTTGTCCGTTCATTGTAACAAACGTAGCTACAACACTAGATATTGCATCCCATAATCGAATTCTTGTAGGCATGATTATTAAAGGAAGCCAGTGGTTACACTCATATTGGCTCGGGTAGCTGGTTGCTCACTGCAGGCTATTAGCCTGAATATGCTAGCTTAGCAATTAATGATTAAATGTGAGATTTACAATTATTATTATTATCAATTTTATCTAAAGAAAGGGTACACAAAAGGCTTATAGCCTGTACAAGGTGGTCCCCAAAACACATACATAGTACAAAAATCAATACAGAAACATTGACTAGCTACAAGCAATACAGAAACATTGACTAGCTACAAGCAATACAGAAACATTGACTAGCTACAAGCAATACAGAAACATTGACTAGCTACAAGCAATACAGAAACATTGACTAGCTACAAGCAATACAGAAACAATGACTAGCTACAAGCAATACAGAAACATTGACTAGCTACAAGCAATACAGAAACATTGACTAGCTACAAGCAATACAGAAACATTGACTAGCTACAAGCAATACAGAAACATTGACTAGCTACAAGCAATACAGAAACATTGACTAGCTACAAGCAATACAGAAACATTGACTAGCTACAAGCAATACAGAAACATTGACTAGCTACAAGCAATACAGAAACATTGACTAGCTACAAGCAATACAGAAACATTGACTAGCTACAGGCAATACAGAAACATTGACTAGCTACAAGCAATACAGAAACATTGACTAGCTACAAGCAATACAGAAACATTGACTAGCTACAAGCAATACAGAAACATTGACTAGCTACAAGCAATACAGAAACATTGACTAGCTACAAGCAATACAGAAACATTGACTAGCTACAAGCAATACAGAAACATTGACTAGCTACAAGCAATACAGAAACATTGACTAGCTACAAGCAATACAGAAACAACAAATGAGCAAACAAAAACAACTATACAAAAAGTAATACAAAGTGAGAGACATCAGTTAAACAAGTAACATCGGAGCCGTGATCTAAATAAGTATGATGGTAAGGACAAAATTTCATATGGGATTGAGTTCCAAACAAATGGTGTGTTCACGTAGAAGGAATATCTAAATGCATTGATGGAAGAAGATCGAGTCTGCAAAGTCAGTAGATGAGATCGTGTAGAGTTAGTGTTAAGATTAAAGTGGTGACAGGAATCGATTGGAGTTTGTTTATGCATAATGGAGTACACCAATGCTAGAGGTCTTTCTGCTGGCAGGTCTATAACACACTTCAAGGACCTGCTAGCAGTCTCTTAGTTGATTTTAAAGACCTCATTATCTTCCAAAGATCAAAGCATACTATATATGCATATCATTATCTAAGTTGATGGTAATATACTGTACCTAACGGCTTCCTCCCCCCCACACACACACACACAAAAGGGGGAAAAGCGGTCAGGGCACGAGATTAGAACGTAGTCTCTCCTGCACCTCTAGTACTCAGACCGCTTTTATCTCTTTTGTACTTTCTTCCCACCAAAATACAGAAGAAAAAAGTGGTCTGGGCGAGACTAATTAGCACTAGACCATGAGAAACAAGAAACGTCTTGTTCGCAACCTGGAAAAAGGACCGGGACGATCTAGTGTTTTCTAGTAGTTTATGGTTTTCTTCAGCCTACAAAGAGAACTGATCAAGCTACTACTCTCAGTAAATATTAATACATTTTAACTCACTTAAAATGAAAGGTTTCAACGCAATGAGCAACTCAGAGCTCTCGCCACAGACAATAATACACCATACACCCCGATACACCTACTCCGTGTTATCTAATATACCTCACGTGAGCTACACCAGGCAGAATGGAAGAGATAGGGATATTCGACCATCAACCTTCAGTGAGTGCTGTATTGTATGTGGTGCGGTGAATGTGTAGTGACAAGTGAATGTATATGGTGACTACTGAGTGTTCATACTTTAGTTACGTGTTATTTCAATGTTAGGGCGCGTTACTTAGAATTTGACTCTGGTCAAGTTTTTTTTTTGACGACATGGCACGTACGTAGATTAGGATATGTAATCCACAGCGAATATTGTGCTTGTCGCCCCAGCATGTTAATGTAAGTTTCCTGGGGCACATTCCATGTATATGGAAGAACGGCTATGCCGAATATAGGAGTTTAAAATCAACCAAATTCAAATATTTACCATCTGTACACACCTATAGTATCATAGATATTATACGTAACACGGATCGGAAACACTGTTAATAAATGTATCCTATCCTCGCTGGAGTATTTCGCTCTCTTGTAAGCTACTAAGTGGTGTTTGACATTTACAGCTGGGTAAATTACCACCTACATTAACTGGAGGCTAGCCTGGTTAAACACATTGGCTCTTGGCGAACAGTAGGGTGGCAAAATTCTTGTTGTTAAATTAAATTATGGTGTTGTGGAACAGTTCTGTAATTTTCCTGAAGAAACTAAATGTTCAGCACCGCTTCTATTCTGTTGCTTGCGCCACTTATAATAGGTACGATGTAAATAGACTACTCAGGTATAGTTGTATTACTGTATAGCTCTTCCGCTTTGATAAAACAAGTCAAGTTAACAGAGTAAGACTTCAGTTAAAGCTTTATTGTAATGTACCAAGTATTTAATAGGCAATGCAAATACGGCCATTGCTAGTTGGCTAATAGCAACGCTTCTGAGATATAAGCTGATACTCACCTGCCACTACCCACCTGTCGCCAATGGTACTGCCTCCTATATCAGCAAACACCAACAGTGTTCTTGTTCAGTACACAACATAACACACCGACAATGTAAAACTAACATCTACACTACTACATAACCAAGAGAAAAGGCCTGTCAACAGGCTGTCAACATCTTTAAAAGTAGTGCACCGTAATGAGGATACACGAAATTATTTATGCGTGTTTCCAATCCATGTTACGTATAATATCTATGATAGTATGCACAAGTTGAGCTGGATCCTGAAAAACAGTCAAAAATTAAAAGTGGATTTTTTTTCTCAAGAGAGTAAACATGTCAGCCAATTAGATGATTAATGGTGACAGCAAAGGTGTCAGCAACAGACACATACGGTTCGGCTCCATTACAAATTCAAAAAAAGACTGTAATAGCCACTGCGCTTTATGGCTTCCCGTAGAGAATGTACCGTATAGAGGGAAACTTTGGCACCATTAAAATTTGGCAAAATTAGCGAATGACCATGAATTCGCCAAATATTCATCATCCAAACATTTTGCTGATGAAGAAAATAGCAAACAAAGCCTCGAACTAATCAATTTCCTACTCAACCAAGGGCTACTGGGCCAAAGAGCCAAGCCTACCTCGAATACCTCACTAGGTAGCTACGTGGCTACTGTAGAGGTCTACACGTGGTATCCTCAAACCTCACCTCGAAACAGGCGTGACAAGTAGCGAGTCCTACCATATTAAGTACAATATTCACTATTCCAGAGGGTGTAGATCTACTGTCTATTAGCGCTGGGACGAAGCTTTCGAAGGTTAAGTAAACTTTGAATTATAAAAGTATCCTTCGAAGCTTCGTAATGCACTCATAGTCTACGAAAGAATTACAAATAAACATCATATCTTTATTGCAGCTGCTTAAACCTCTTGTATGATTAATGTTCGTCTCTTCGCGATCGATCTTCGTGTGCCACACCCACTTTTAAACCACCGCAGTTCAGCTTGCTACCATAGTTGCAGCCTTAACACACCTTATAAGGTGATAGATAATACATGGAAAATGTCCTTTTAGCCATTTCTTGGTGTTTACCTATGCATGATTGCAGTATAGTGGACACACCCATTTGCAATCGATCGATCGTGTCATTCAGTACTGCTGCTATGCACTTTCCAAATGCTTAAAAACTTATTAAATAGGTTTAGAAAGATAATACTTAAGAAGGACGTGCATAAATACAAGAAAACCTGTAACTTGAAAGCTAACACCGAAGCTTCGAATATTTGAACATTTTATTAGCGAATATTCGAAGATAAATTTCAATATTCGTCCCAGCCCTACTGTCTATATAGTCTCGCGTGCCAGACGGTTTGTGTGGGGGCGGTAAATAAACCTATATCAATGCTTTTAAGAGCTCTGTACTAGGGAAACAAAGATCCTAAGCCCATGGCGTCGTTAAACTTTTGAAAAAGCGATCTGTATTCTAGATTCAGTTCATTATTACACTAAGAATTTTAATAATTGGTGTTTGTTTTGTCACAGAGTCCGCAAAGCGATCTGATTGGCTCTGCCAACATTCCGGCAGTGGTCACAGAATGTGTGCAACAGTTACAAGACGGTTTTTTGCTGCCCCCACACAACCGTTTGGCACGCGAGACTACTGTCTATATAGTATAATTATTACCTTTTAGTTGATAGCTGACTCTGCAGGTGCTGAAGAGGCGTGGCACTCCCAGTTCTCGTTTCAGACACAGCGATTAGTAATCTAACTAATTAAATAGGGCATAAGTTCTGCTAACAATTCGCCAAATTTTATTTCGCCAATAGTAATATTTTGCTTGATTCGCCAAATTTTCCTCCTCCAAAGACTTTTCCCTCCGTACAGTATAGTGAAACTTTTGATTGGTCATAAATATTATATCAGGCTTTTGAATGAAAAGATTTTGAAACATTTTTAGTGGGTCAAGCAGTACTACAAATGAGCCAAATTTCAAGATCGTGTGTGATTGCATCCATGAGTTATTAAATGTTTTTGAGGATCCAGCTCAATGCATATATACTATAGCTAATCACCTATCACAACCAGAAATGGTGCAGCTAAGCTGTACTACTGCTTTATCTTCCCTTTGAACGTACAGTGCTCCCATGGTGTTTACTTTTGTGGCATATACTGAGCTTTACATTTACAGTGTGAAGACACTTTCCTGACCCCTTGTTTTGCTAATTGTATAGTAGAGCTTATTTTCTTTTTTTGCAGTAAGTAGATCATGTGACCCATGGTTATTTTATCACAAGATGGAGTTTGATTAGTGCATACCAGGAAGCCTAACATCAGTATTTTATATATTGCTTTTACTTTAAAAGTTGTAAACGCTTATTTATTTTTCATGCAAGGAAACCATAGTTATGACTTACCTACAATGGTGAACAATATGTCCAAGAGAAATATTGATTAAATTAATAACTACCATAGCGATGTGTCTTCTAATTCGGGCATATCCACTGTCCTACCTGTCTATTTTTCTATAATTCAGATGCTGATTTATTGTACCGTAATCAGTACTTTGCATGGACGAGATCAAAGGGAACAGAGTGCTTTATTTTCTGTAGCGCATCCAAGCGTGCTAAATAACCATTGTTTATAAAACAAGATCACGTGTGTAACATTTCTAATTGCCAAAAGTAGCCAAAAAGATCCTATTTATTTGTATTACTACTACAACTGTACTACACAGACACTTACCAATCGTCTGATGGCTGAAAACTGATGCGGTTCAAATTCACAAAATGAATGCTCCAAACAACACAACAAGACAGCACTTTAAACCAGACTGCTACTTTTGTGCAATATGAAAAGTAAAGCACTCGGTCATGGTCTCAAGCCTAATATAGCACTCGGCTTTGTCTCATGCTATATTAGTCTCTCGCCCATGCTCTTGTGCTTTTATTTCCATATTGTACGTGCGACGGTGTTTTAATTAGTATATATTGTATGGCATAATGTTTTTACACAAAATATTGTATCATACTCACCATGGATACAACCAACTATAATAAATTATACATGTTATCATGTTTGGGTATCAATAGAATTTGGTGTTATTAAAATCTTACCCATCCTACATCACACAGTGTCATCTTCCTATTATTATGTTGTCACTGTTGTGTTACTGTATTGTACATGTACTGTAATCTGATTGGTCTGAATTCCCAGTCAGATGTGGTGTCCCCTCCTCACACAAGGTCAGGTACTGCAGCCAGTGATGTCGCTTGTAAGGATTCCTCACTAGATGATAATGACCTTTATATCAAGTATAAGAAACTTCAGAAACAACTAGAGTTCTTACAGGTAACTGTTGTGTTGTAGTTGTTATTACATTGTGAATCTATATATTGCTAACTAGTTTTTGATCTGCCAATTATAGGGACCCATTCCTAAGCTGGCAATTTTTCCTGGTGAATTTGTGACCATAATGTGTATTTGTGTGTCAGTATGGCACATGTGTGGTAAAATGTGTTGCAGTGTGTGTGAGGTCCTAATTTTTGTGAAATTTGCAAATCAAAGCTTAACTCGCAGAAACTTCTGCAGGCAGACTGAATTTCTTGCATTTTGAGTGAGTAGAGTTTTGTCTAAATCTTTTGTATTCTCAAGTTTTCGTAATATCCAAAGAGATGCATAGAATTGTGGAGAAATCGTTTAGATTTCACAATCACAGAAATTTAAACTGGAGGCTTTGCAAAAATTTGCACCTCACAACAATGACCCAGAGGAGGTACGACACGAATTAAGCGCTATTGAAAAGAATTCACAGTAATTGCATTCTTCAAATGGTAAAGTTGCGGAAAATCAATCCGTAGACAAGATTTGATGAACTGCAAAGCTACTTAGACACTTGTGCAGTTAATTTTCACTGGTTCTCTCTTCCCAAGTTGCTGCTTGGCTTGATTTCGTACGGTGAGTTATTCATCACGTGATGGCTCCTCCAATAGGCTGTGTATATTGAAACTGAACCACTGGGGTTGAATGGGGTTGAATGGGGTAGACTGCACCGTTGGATTAAGCATAAGAAAAGAGTTTGATCGGTACGTATTTTTCGTTGATACCACCACGAAATAGCTTCCCTGTACAAAACATATGCGCTCACGTGTGCGTGTCGTACCTCCTCTGACAATGACCTGCTGTATGATATGTTTTGGTGTGTATCAATTGGAACACTAACTGTGCTGTTGGCTCATCTGCCAGTTTAGGGGTATGAATCACCAAGAAACCCTAATCATCACCTATCGCTTAAAAATATCATTATGGTGATAAAATTGTTTATTTATATGAAAGTTAGTAATTACCATATAGTAAAAACTTTAGAAAATTTGGTGAATTAACATTACAATAAAATTTTATCTGCCAATTAGATAATGGTATGCATAGTGTGCTTTGATCTTTGGAAGATAATGAAGTCTTTAAAATCCACTGCAAGATTTCTATCCAAATGTTATAGACCTGACGCCATGGGCACTCAACGACTTGTAACTTTTCTTGTTGATACTTACCCACATATTTCACTATAGTAACTACTGCTCTCAGTTCCAAGGAAGCAGCGATAAGGTGCGAGCTTCAATTTCTACTGCTCTTAGACAAATACATGTTCAGTCTTCTACACTTATGTACTGAATGTAACATTTTAGAATGACATATCCAATCCCACAATGACTCCACCTATATACCCATGTAAAATGATATCATGGACTTTATCCACAATGACGTCATGCACAACAAAATGGCCGCATTATTTGAGGTACTAATGTACAGGCGCCTATGGAGAAATTGTTTTGATTGATCATATTTCACTCGTGAAGCAAGATATGACCAGTAGCCAACAGGTTTGGGTATAATGTAACAAAAACTATTGCACACAAGCGTTATCTCGAAAAATTTCCCAAATACAATACAAATCGTTTATTGTATTGTCTTATACCCATACCTGTTGCTTAGAGCTCGGTATCTTCTTGCCTGGCTGAAATGTGATTGATCAAAACAATTTCTCCATAGGTGCCTGTACATTAGTACCCCAAATAATGCAGCCATCTTGTGCTCGTGACGTCATTGTGGATAAGGTCCATTATCTAAGTCAGTTAGGAACCATGCCCTTAGCAATCACATGAGCAGATTATATTGAAAGGATGGGTATCGAATATCATGGGTATACAATATTTCCAAGCGTTCAGTAAATGATAGCTATGATCTACTATTGATCATAAAAAAATTTAAGGTGAAGCGGGAAGCCCCATTCACCAAAGTTTTGCAATAGTGGGTTTTCACCAAACTTTTTTATCCCAAAAGTCAATTACACAGTTATAAATTGATTATGTAACCACAAAATACTTCCACATGCACTTAAATGTTGAAAATTATTTTGATCAGCTATTTTGCACTAAAATAAAAATCATGCTATGTAATTTGACAAGTGCAACTATCACAATAAGAAATTTTTAATACTGAATCATGATTGTAAATTTTGTATTGATATGTCGCGATATCAATATAATATCGCATATCCATATCTGCCATGGTGACTCAGACAGTTCTTAGTCATCAGTTGCAAGTCCGACTGTTAATGTGCATATTTGCTGTTATATTTTACTGAGATAGCGTTTATGTGGATGTGGCTTTTTCATTAGACATGTTTAATTGTGGCTCCAACCTGTCTCAAATGGCTTGCTATGCATTTTAAAAGAATAGCAACAATTACTATTTATTGTGCGTATGGTCAAACATTCACTTCCCCTCCATTACAGGTTCAAGAGGACTACATCAAGGATGAACACAAGAACTTGAAGTGTGAGTACCTTTATGCTCAGGAGGAGGTGAAGAGGATACAGTCAGTTCCTCTTGTCATCGGACAATTCCTTGAAGCTGTTGATCAGAATTATGGGATAGTGGGCTCCACTACAGGGTCCAACTATTATGTTAGGATATTGAGCACTATTGACAGGGAACTACTGAAACCCAATGCCTCTGTTGCTCTACACAAACACTCTAATGCTCTAGTTGATGTACTGCCACCTGAGGCAGACAGCTCTATTGCAATGTTGACAGCTGAGGAGAAGCCAGATGTCACTTATTCTGATATTGGGGGCATGGACATTCAGAAACAAGAGATAAGAGAAGCTGTAGAACTACCTTTGACACATTTTGACCTCTACAAACAGATTGGTATTGATCCCCCTCGGGGCGTGTTGATGTACGGGCCCCCAGGCTGTGGAAAAACCATGTTGGCTAAGGCTGTGGCCAATCACACAACGGCAGCCTTCATTAGGGTTGTGGGGTCGGAGTTTGTTCAGAAGTACCTGGGGGAAGGCCCTAGAATGGTGAGGGACGTGTTCCGATTGGCTAAAGAGAATGCTCCAGCAATTATCTTTATCGACGAGATTGATGCCATAGCAACTAAGAGATTTGATGCTCAAACTGGAGGTGTGTAGTGGTAATTAGTAATTACATGTAATTAAGGTGTTACATGTTTGCATTCGTGATATACATATGATGGTATTTAAAATTGCACATATGATACATCCTCGGTTATCAAGACACCTACATTTTGAGAGATTGAAGTGTCCTGTTCAACTCACCACTGACAACGTCCAGTTGGTCAGTCATTTTAGGTATTTAGATAATTCCAAATTACTGAGGATCCAATATAATTTTATATGCATTTGTTGATAATGTATGGTGACGTTACATGTGATGTGTGTTGTAAAGTATATACACTCAAGCTGTATGTACTACTAGAGTAGTTTGTGTGTTGGTTGTACAGTAAGGTGTACACCATCATGTTACAACTACACGATGTGTATCTTGTGAATTACCTGGTTTTCCACTATAATTGTCATTCCTTTTTCTACATCAAACAAATTTTGGAATGTTGATGTACAGTTATTTAGGGAAGACTCTATGCATTTTCTTTCACTACCTTCTATCACCTATAGTGTTAACATCAGTGTAACAGGTTGACCACTGGATACTTTCTGACCAGTTACGTGTTTAAGTTGTTTACTGTACAATTTGCTGTTTGTAACTGGCTAAGCTATTTGTGCTGGTACACCATTTTATCTTCCAAATGAGTTATATACTGTTTGGTTACTGGTTGTCGTGTTGGTTGCTATAGCTGACCGAGAGGTCCAGAGGATCTTGTTAGAGCTGCTAAACCAGATGGATGGGTTCGACCAGAATGTGAACGTCAAGGTGAACAACCTCATTGTGTATGTAGTGTTAGTGTTCACTAATACACATACCATCAGAATCAGCAGGTCCCACACTGTCCGTTCTAAGGTGGTTCCAGTGAGTAATTCTAATCATACAGTATGGTAGTTCTATATACAAGGGATCATAAAGGTTTGACAAAAAAATATTGACCAGAAACCAGCTTCACAATACCTTCATGGCATCACGGCAGTATTGGTTAGGTAGAATCCAAAAGTGCCTTCAGTATGACATGAAATGCTTCCAATAGATTGCTATTAAATTTTATTTTATTCAGTAGAATTTTCTGCTGACTAGCTAATAACTGGCTGACTGACTGGTGCCCTCAATAATGGCTAAGGCTACGGATTTGATTTTTCACTGTTATACATTGCTTTTTTCCAACTGGTGTGGTGTTCAATGCGTGCATCATGGACTTGCCTTTGTCCTCCTTTGTGTCCCGTTTCTTCATGCTGTCGTCAACTCGCGGTGCCTAGCATGTGCTGGCCTCCCAATGTTGTAACAGGAATCGTCTTTATTTTCTGTGGTAACTGGAGTGATTGCAGAGGAGCTTCTCATGCTGCTCTTTGTAACTCTGTGTAACAAGCTGGACATAGCTGAAAATAAAACTTAAAGGCCACTTCACTTTTCAGTAAATTAATAATTATGGGATGCAGTCGAACAAAAAAAACAACAACAAAAAACAATAAGCTGGTGCTATTCTTTCTTTTGATGCGGAATGTGCGGGTTCACCAATCATAATAATGTTACAAATAACAAGCAATAAACAAACAAACAACAACAAACAAGTGTAAGGAACACAATTAGAAATTTTAGGAATTATAGAAAGTAAGGAAACAAGGGAGGTCACCTACACCTGCAGATATACTAGTGGACATTTAATCCCTAATTCAGTCTTGATCTTGGGTATAGGGATTAAATGTTCACTAGTATATCTGCAGGTATAGGTGACCTCCCTTGTTTCCTTACTTTTTTCTGTGATCCCTAATATTCATGATTTAGCAC